>NC_140594.1:217846934-219046934 GCF_964204655.1 Triturus cristatus | reverse complement strand
AGCTCAACATTCTGTGATTCTGGTCAAATCACTTAATCTCCCCATGTCTACAACCAAAATGAATTTGATCTTGTGTGATGTAACCAATGCTCATTTAAAGCACTCCAATACCTGAAAAGTCTGCACTATATAAAACTGCAAATACACAACAAATAAGTGTTTTGCACACTTCTGTCATTGGGCTATACTTGGGCTACATCGGGGTGATATTTGGGCTACATTTGGGCTCTTTTGTCTCTGGTGGCCATCTTGGGAGATTTATTGTTATGAAGTTTCCTAATTTCCTCATTTACTGCAGTCTCCTCAGTGGGAATACTTTCAGTTTTTTATTTTGGTTCCATCAAGAAGGCATTCAGATGTGTCACACATTTGCCATAAATTCTGAATGTTAGCACTCTAGTTGCTCATTAGATCACTGTAGTAAAACTACTGCTCACCAGGGAAGTCTGCTGCTGGTATTCAAAGTGCATGTTTCAGTCTGCATGTCAGAATTTTTTATGAAATAGAAGAAGATTTGAGAAGTCAAAATGTGCCCTAATTTTTCTTTCTGCAGAACTAATCATAATTTCTATGGCAACATGAACCCCTCATTTTGTTCCTTTGTAAATTAAATGTTTTAAGTGTTACCACTTTATTCCAATCAAGATGGCTCGAGGTGTGCCATACTTTTGTCATAAGTAAGACTGTTAGCGCTCTAGTTGTTCGTTAGAACACTCTGGGACATTCTGTCATTGGGCTATACTTGGGCTATATCTGGGTGATATTTGGGCTAAATTTGGGCTCTTTTGTCTCTGGTGGCCATCTTGGGAGATTTATTTGTTATGAAGTTTCCTAATTTCCTCATTTACTGCAGTTTCCTCAGTAGGAAATACTTTCAGTTTTTTACTTTGGTTCCATCAAGAAGGCATTCAGATGTGTCACACATTTGCCATAAATTCTGAATGTTAGCACTCTAGTTGCTCATTAGAGCACTGTAGTAAAGCTGCTGCTCACCAGGGAAGTCTGCTGCTGGTATTCAAAGTGCATGTTTCAGTCTGCATGTCAGAATTTTTTTATGAAATAGAAGAGGATTTGAGAAGTCAAAATGTGCCCTAATTTTTCTTTCTGCAGCACTAATCATAATTTCTATGGCAAAATGAACCCCCTCATTTTGTTCCTTTGTAAATTAAATGTTTTAAGTGTTACCACTTTATTCCAATCAAGATGGTTTCAGGTGTGCCATACGTTTGTCATAAGTAAGACTGTTAGCGCTCTAGTTGTTCGTTAGAACACTCTGGGACATTCTGTCATTGGGCTACACTTGGGCTACATCTGGGTGATATGTGGGCTACATTTGGGCTCTTTTGTCTCTGGTGGCCATTTTGGTAGACTTATTTGTTATGATGTTTCCTAATTTCCTAATTTACTACAGTCTCCTCAGTAGGAAATACTTTCAGTTTTTTACTTTGATTCCATCAAGAAGGCATTCAGATGTGTCACACATTTGCCATAAATTCTGAATGTTAGCACTCTAGTTGCTCATTAGAGCACTGTAGTAAAGCTGCTGCTCACCAGGGAAGTCTGCTGCTGGTATTCAAAGTGCATGTTTCAGTCTGCATGTCAGAATTTTTTTATGAAATAGAAGAGGATTTGAGAAGTCAAAATGTGCCCTAATTTTTCTTTCTGCAGCACTAATCATAATTTCTGTGGCAAAATGAACCCCCTCATTTTGTTCCTTTGTAAATTAAATGTTTTAAGTGTTACCACTTTATTCCAATCAAGATGGCTTCAGGTGTGCCATACGTTTGTCATAAGTAAGACTGTTAGCGCTCTAGTTGTTCTTTAGAACACTCTGGGAAGCTGCAGTAGAACACAGGAATCAACTGACAGTCTCTGCCCTTGTTGGATGTACATGTTTTACTGAGAATGTCAGACTTCATTCTCACATGACTGAGAAAGATAATGTGAATTTACAGAAAATATGCTCTCAGTTTAGCTTATAGATCACCTTCCAAACCTCTGTGAGAAAAGCATGAGAAAATAGTTTTCTCGCAAACATGATTCATGATATCACAGCAGAAGGCTTTTTCACATGGTAAAATCACTTAGAACACACAACAATTCCTAAAATGGGTATGGTACCATCAACAAATGATTTCTAATGTAACTAAAGTCTTAAAACCTTCTATTCACTGCAATGCTTTTTAATGAGGTGCTATCATGTATATTGGTCCCAAGATGGCTGCCAACACTTCTTGGATGAAGTGCTGACAGCCAATCAGATCTCACGATGAGATGTGTGGTTAGGCTCCGCCCAGATATATATGTGATTTTACTTTTGATTCTCTCAGGAACTACTGAACAGATTTACACCATTTAAGCAAAAGACACGAGTGTGAACCAAGGGCTACCTTTTTGTCAAATTTGGTGTAATTCCGTTCAGCTGTTCGGGCTGTACCTTCGACTAAAGGTCCTATGGGAAAATGCTTGGGGAAAACGCGTTTTGGGACCCCCCTTTTTTCTCAGCCCCTGCTTGACGAATCACCCCGAGACTTTCAGGGTAGGAGCTAAGAGGAGCGCCCCATTAGTTTTGAAAATTTCACGAAGATAAGTCAACCGGCGCCAAAGTTGTTCAAAATAGAATTTTCAGATTTCCTATGGGAACTCGGTCCTAACTATAACTATCTACTGGCAACCGCCAGTAGATAATATATATATGTGTTATCACGGGGTGTACTGCTGTGATGAATTTTATTTCAATATGATTCTCTATATTTAGGCACTATAGATCGTCATGTGTAATGCTCATTTTTTCTCTACGCAATTTCGTTATTTAATGTATATTCAAAGTAGAGTAACATTGGTTTTACTAATTATTTCAGTGACGATCGTATTTCAAGCATATTAAGATGATCAACTAAGTTCCGTAAGGATGATATTGAAATGGTGTACTATTCCAACATGTCTGCCGCATTAACCATGCTTTATGCGTCATTAGTATGCATCATGAAACCCCATTTATGCTGTGCTGTTGTCGATGTCTGCTATTCACGTGATCAAGCCTCGCTAGAGGTGAAACGCGTTGTGAATTAAACAACGGACACCCTGCTATCTTGCGTTGTGTTTTGTCCTGAGAGCGCGCTTGAACAGTAAAGTCTAAGGAAATATATATATATATATATATACATATGTATATATATATATATATATATATACTGGCGGTTGCCAGTAGGTAGTTATAGTTAGGACCTAGATACCATAGGAAAATTGTAAGATTCTTTTCCCAATAACTTTGGCGCCGGATGACGAATCTTCGCGAAATCTTCAAAACTGGTGGGGCGCTCCGGTCAGCTCCTATCCTAAAAGTTTTGGGGTGATTCGTCTAGCAGGGGCCAAGAAAAAGGGGGGTCCCAAAACGTGTTTTCTCCATGTTATTACCCATAGGAAATTTTGGAACAGGCTACACCCCGAACTGCTGAACGGAATTACACCAAATGTTGCAAAAAGGTAGCCCTTGGCTCAGAAAGAGACCTTTTTTTAAATGGTGTAAATCCGTTCAGTAGTTCCTGAGAAAATCAAAAAATAGAGTTAAAAAAATCAATTTCCCATGGGAAAGTTTAGACACCGTTGTAGCAAAAACTGCTGAACGGAATTACACCAAATTTGGCATAAAGGTACTGCTTGTCTCAGAAAGCGACCTTTTAAGAAATGGTGTAAATCCGTTCAGTACTTTTTGAGAAATTAAGAAATAAAGATAGTGAAATCTATGGCCGCGGAGGATCCGCGCACCCTCCCGATCCCGAGCTTCATGCTAATTGGCTGTCAACACTCCAAACCAGGAAGTGTTGACAGCCATCTTGTGCCTCGACTGAGGCACAAGAAAAGAGAAAAACAAAGGCGCAAAACAAGAAAAGGGGGCAGGGTAGAAACACCCTGACCCCCTAGGCCTGCTCAGGGGGTCCCAAAACAAAACATTTTTTGTTTTAAAAATCGGTGAGATTTGCGCACCCAGCACTAATTTCGGCTGAAAATTTAAAGAAACGAAGCGCTGGCTCCCGCGCTTCATTTAATTAAAGCCCCCGGGTGGGCCAGGTCCTGGGGGCATGCAAAAAAATGTGTGGGGGGGGCCCCAATCACCCCACACTGCCCCGGGGACTGCCACCCCCGGGGCTCTCTATAATTATTTGTGAGGGGCTCACGGCCCCCCGCAGCCCCAGGGACCGCCACCCCCGGGGCTTGATTTCATTATGTGTGGGGGGCCTCTAAGGCCCACCAAGCCCCAGGGGCCACCACCCCCGAGGCTTTTATTAATTATGTTGCGGGGGCTCACACCCCCCCGCTGCCCCAGGGAATGCTACCCCCGGGCAATTAAAAAAAAATACATATATCTGTGAGCAGGGCTCGAGCCCCCCCACACACCCCGGGGAACGCCACCTCCCCGTGCGCTTTTTATGTAAATTTGGGGGTCCGTTACAGACCCTCGAGCCCCGGGGACCACCACCTCCCCGGGGCTTTGCCAATGTAATGGGAGAGGGGCTGCGTAGCCCCACTCCTGGAGCCTGTGATGGCCCTGGGGACCACCCCCCTAGCGCCGGCTCCTGGAGTGTCCCGGGGTGCCCACACTCTGGACACTGCTGTTTGCTATGGCAGGTCGGGAGCCTCGTGGCTCCCGCCCTGTCATAGCAAACTCTGGTTTGGTTTTTTGGAAGAGAGAGCAGGGAACCTGCTCTCTCTTCCAAAAACCAAACCACATTGCATTTCCACACAGGGAGCTGCATCTTAGCAGCTCCCCATGTGGAAAAGCAATGCCGGCTCCCGCAGGAGGCGGGGAGCTGGCGAGACCATGGGGGAATTTGGGACGCCCCCCACGGTCCCCAACGATGTGGTCAGGCCCCGGGGGATGGGATCCCCGGGGCCAGAAGTGGCCGGGGGGGGCAACGCTGCCCCCCTCCTCCATAATTAAAAAAGAAAAAAAACAAAGGCAGGCCCCGGGGGATGGGGTCCCCGGGGCCATAAATGGCCTCAGGAGGGGGGCCACGCACCCCCCTCCAAATTAAAAAAAATAATAAATCACAGGCCATGCCCCGGGGGATGGGGTCCCCGGGGCCAAATATGGCCTCAGGAGGGGGGGCCACGCGGCCCACTTCTGTTTTAAAAAGAAAATACAAAAAGGGGTCAGGCCCTGGGGGATGGGGCCCCCAGGCACCATAAGATAGAAAATGAAGGGGGGCCAGACAGCCCCCTTCTTAAAAAAGAAAAAAAAGAAAAACACGCGATTGTGCCAAAGGTCCCGCCCCCTCCAGCAACACTCTGCAAACACACCCTGTGGCACGTTTTAAGTTGGGGAATCAATTCCCCTTCAACAGTGGGGGTTCCTGGGGGCCGACTAGCCCACCAGGAACCTCCAGTAAGCACCACAGGGCTGCGTTGCAGAGAGGTAGTCCAGGCCATGCCCCTTTTTACACCTCTCTGCAACGCAGCTCTGTGGTTCTTACTGGAGGTACCTGGTGGTCTCTTTAGACCCCGGAGACCCTTAGGATTCAAGGGGAGTTAATCTCCCAACTTAAAACGTGTCACAGGGTGCGTTTACACAGTGGTGAAGGGAGGGGGCGGGCCTGATGTGACATGTGTGCAAACAGGCCCTGTGGCGCGTTTTAATGTGGGGAATTAATTTCCCTTCGATCCTGAGGGTCCCTGTGGGCCAACTAGCCCACCAGGTACCACCAGTAAGCACCACAGGGCTGCGTTGCAGAGAGGTGTAAAAAGGGGCATGGCCTCAGACCACCTCTCTGCAACGCAGCCCTGTGGCGCTAACTGGAGGTACGTGGTGGGCTAGTTGAACCCCAGGGACCCTCAGGATTGAAGGGGACTTAATCCCCCAATTTAAAGCGCGCCACGGGATGCGTTTGCACAGTGGTGAAGGAAGGGGGCGGAACTGAGGTGACATGTGTGCAAACACACCCTGTGGTGCGTTTTAGGTTGTGGAACTAATTCCTCTTCAATCCTGAGTGTCCCTGGGGGGCAACTAGGCCACCAGGTACATCCAGTAAGCGTCACAGGGCTGCGTTGCAGAGAGGTGGTCCAGGCCACGCCCCTTTTTATACCTCTCTGCAATGTAGCTCTGTGGCACTTACTGGAGGTACCTGATGGGCTAGCTGGACTCTAGGGGCCCTCAGGAATCAAGGGGACTTAATCCCTCAAATTAAAACGTGCCACGGGGTGCGTTTGCACAGTGGTGAAGGAAGGGGGCGGGGCCTGAAGTGACATGTGTGTAAACACACCCTGTGGCGTATTTTAAATTGGGGAATTAATTCCCTTTCAATCCTGAGAGCCCCTGGGGGCCAACTAGCCCACCCGGTACCTCCAGTGAGCGCCAAAGGCCTGCATTGCAGAGAGGTGGTCCAGGCCATGCCCTTTTTTACACCTCTCTGCAACGCAGCTCTGTGGTGTTTACTGGAGATACCAGGTGGGCTAGTTGGACCCCAGGGACCCTCAGGATTCCAGGGGACCTAATCCCCCAACTTAAAACGTGCCATGGGCGTGTTTGCACAGTGGTGAAGGGAGGAGGTGATGTGTGCAAACACGCCCCTGTGGCACGTTTTCCGTTGGGGAATTAATTCCCCTTCAATCCTGAGGGCCCCTGGGGACCAACTAGCCCACAAGGTGCTTCCAGTAAGCGCCACTGCGCTGCATTGCAGAGAGGTGGTCCAGGCCATGCCCCTTTTTACCCCTCTCTGCAACGCAGCTCTGTGGCTCTTACTGGAGGTATCTGGTTGGCTAGTTGGACCCCAGGGACGGTCAGGATTGAAGGGGAGATAATCTCCCAACTTAAAAAAGCCACATGGTGTGTTTGCACACGTCATCCCAGGCCCTCCGCCCTTCACCACTGTGCAAACGCTCCCCATAGCGCGTTTTACGAGGTAGATTTAATCCCCCTGCCCTATTATGTACTAGGGACTTACAGGGGAGGTCAAGCTGATCACAGGGGTACCCCAACGCATAGTGTTCCCTAGTGTATGTAGGTGTTTTCACTGTATTCTAAGTGTCTTTTAGCATAGCACTGGCTCTAGGCCTGTTTAGTCAGAGTCAGTTACCAACAATACCCATCTGAAAAAGTTGTGGGCACAGGATGATTTCGGAACAAGGCCTCTCTCTGCTTCTCTGTTGGTTCTTTCTGCACTTCTTGCTTCTTCCTGCACTTTTCTTCATCTTTGTGCACTTCTTTTGCTTCTTTCTGCATTTCTTTTGCTTCTTTCTATGCGTTTTTACTTCTTTCTTCACATGTCCTACCTCAGTAGTCATAGTTAGAAACTAGCATTTAAAAAACCTTAGAAATTCACTGAAAAAAACGTAGGTTTCCGGGGCGTTATAGTTAGTTGGACATTTCACTCGTACAAAACCAGTGAAATTCCCCTGTTATAGTTAGTTCAGCTAACTATAACTCGCGCCCCCGCAATGCACTGCTGATGACGTCACATATTACATCACTCATGACATGGTCAGTGACATCACTCATGACATCTCAAATGACATCACTGATGACATCACTGATGACATCATCCATGTGAAAAATTGATGCATCTTCTCACACCCTAATATAACCTTTGATACACCCACTCTAAATTACAGACTGCCATTCTCAAAACCATAGACACTCCAACACCAATAACTACATACCCACACACTGATTCTTAGCTTTACACACACATCCACTCACTCACCTGTACAGTCCCTCATACTTATGGTCACTCAGTACAGGACTATCATATGCACTCATACACCTATATAGACACTCACACACCGCCACTCATCCATACAGGTACTCACACACCTAGTCAGTCATGCAAATAATTATTCACACTACCATTTACTTACCTATACAGTTATACACACACCAGCTCACTTACTCATACAAATACTAGCACATTCTTACGTTCTTATACAATCACTGATACAAGCACACACTCATCCATGCAGCCACTCTCACAATCACACTCTCACTTATAGCCATTTATATACTCTAACACACATATATACTACCTTTCATATATGTAGTTACTTACGCATGTACCAATGACATATACATTTACTCACTAACACACCCATAGACACACTCACCCACCCATACAGTCCATCACAGATGCACACTTCAAACTATGCACCCAGTGAATCATACACTCACACATCTATGCACAGAGTCACACACACCCCACCCACACAAACACTCAGGCACCCATACAGATACTCAGATAACCAATCAATAACTCATATAGACACTTATGTAGTTATTCACAAACTCATGCAGTCGCTTACACACCAACAGACAGACGGATACAGAGATTCACACAGTTTAGTCACTAACCCATGCATTCCGTAAGATATGTTTAACCACTCACACACTCAGTCAGTCACGCACCTACCAAATCATCCATTCGGACACTTATACACCCACTCATTCTTCAATACACCTTTCCCTATATATATTAAACATATTTAAACTTTACAGAAACACACTGTGACTGGATGATGTCATCAGTGATGTCATTTGAGATGTCATCAGTGATGTCACTGACCATGTCATGAGTGATGTAATATGTGACGTCATCAGCAGTGCATTGCGGGGGCGCGAGTTATAGTTAGCTGAACTAACTATAACCAGGGAATTACACTGGTTTTCTACAAGTGAAATGTCCAACTAACTATAACGCTCCTGAAACCTATGGATTTTTCAGGGAATATATATATATATATGAGTAATTTTTAGAGTTTCTTTTTTTTTAAAACAATCACCCTAATCTTATCTATTAGTTTTCGTTTTCCGTACCATTTTGTTATTTATTGCATTATTCTAATGTCATATTTATGCACTTGCACTTTATTTTGACATTATCTGTGATCATCACATCAACAACGATAATCAACTTTGATAATAATAATTAGTTATAGATTTGAGATGATTGGCAGCGATTTGCACTTTAGCATACTCTATGCACTTTATGCTCGACATATAAATTCAGTTAAGCATTTGCACTAATATAACTTTGATGATAAAAGCATCTATACGGCACTTCTCAAACTGATTCATCGGTTATGATTGTAATAACTGATTGCTAATGAGGAAATGATCTGTTAATCATGAATTAATGTATTGGCATTTTTCTCCGAATATTTGTATATATTGCGTTGTTTTATTTAACACATTTTGATCATGAATGTATTTGGAAAATTATAGTATTTTTTCTATCTCTGATTTTAGAAAAAATGTTTTACCAGTTTTTTTTCACTAAGATGAGTATTTATTGCGGATTGGCCCTTGGGGCGTCATGTGATCAAGACAGCGTCCTGCTGTCAAAACGCGTCATGCTGGGCACTTGCTGTGTGAAAATGTAGCTGATCGTGGATGCAATAAACCTGCACTTGAAATCTTTAAACGCACGTTGTGGTCCGTACCTGTTGGATGCTGGAAATAAGCGTGTCAGGATCTTGAATTTCTCTCTCTCTCTCTCTCTCTCTCTATATATATATATATATATATATATATATATATATACATATATTTATTTATTTTCACCTTGTCCTTCTACACACTTCCTGCACAGCACATCCCATCACTCGTCAATACAGAATCCCGCACACATTCTTTAAAAATACAAAAATATCCCACAAAAAAAAACTGGTTCTGATAACTTGCAGAGCATGCAGAGAGGGGAGGTGGCTGCAAAACTGGCATCTATGATAGACATTGGACGAGGGACCCTGTCTCTCTAGAAAATGGAAAGTAGAGCACGACCACGCAGGGCGGATCAACAGTTCTTAATTGAAAAGACACCGGCTGTCTCTCCAGAGGCTGCCCGCCATTATGCATCGGATGCATCAGAGAGCACAATGCGCGCCTCCCGAGGCCGCTGACCTCTCTTCCTCCGCGCTGGCTAGGTGTTGCTGCGGAAGGCTGCTAATGGAAGGAACAGAATGGCGGGAAGTGAGAGGCAGCCATGGCAAGAAATAATAAATAATAAAATAAAGCTGGACCGCTACAGTAATTACCGCTGTTTTTGTCGGAAATCTCTGGCTGACAATGGAACTCCATTAACATACTGCAGGGAAAATCATCACACCTGCCAGTCTGTCCCTATACACGCGGGAAGCGATGTTGACATTTGCAGCACTGAGCTGTGCTCCACGCTGGGGCCCACTGCTGGAGGAGAAATGAGGGTTCAGCTTGTGTTTGACAGCTTTAAGTGTGCGCTGTCTCAATTTGGTCATTAAAAGCTTGCAACGATGAAAGGCCTGCAATTATATTTTTTTCCTTTTCAAATGCATTTGAAATTACAAATACCTTGGGATAGAATAATAATGGAACAATGCAACATGCTCTGGACTTTTATTCCTGCAGATTGCTCTTATGAATGTGAACTCTTAGTTTTAAGGCTGCCTTCATTTTTATAAATGTCTCACTTTTCATAGTGTGGGGATTATTTTATGTAGTTTCTTATAGTCCTTTAAGTCACATATATAGTTACACTGTTAAGAGGTGGAAATTTAGACCTCAAGATATTTTAACGACAAACGTAAAGTCTCAAAAATTTACACTGAAAAAAAATCCTCAATTTTTTTTCTGTCAGCAGAAGAATAGACATGCATCTAATCTCAAAATGAACAATTTGCCAAAACATTTTCGTGCCGAAATTAGGATAGTACTGTTGCCATTTGCTGCAACAGCTGAAACGAGCATTAGGATGGATTTTTGTAACTTTTAAAAGCCTAAATTTTTGCGGTACACTTTTTTAATGGTTTTCTACACTTAATGTTCTTTATATTTGTAGTTAATGCATTTGAAACCTATGTTTCACATGGAACTCTATAAATCTATTATTTTCACGCTCTATGCAGTAGCGCAAGGACACACAACTTCGGCCCAAACACATAACTACGTGTTCTCTCTCTCTCGCGCGCGCTTTGTTGCTCTCTCTATCTCTCTCTCTTTCTCTCTCTCTCTCTCTCTCTCTCTGTGTTTTTCTGCCTCTCTCAGCCTTTCCACCTTCTGTGAAATCAGCCATCGCAGTGTGGTAGAAGTGACAACACTTTAATAAGGATGCTTTCCCGTTTCCTGGCCCTTGTTTAATTGGCTGCCAATTTCGTGAAAGGGTACATTCAAAACTTTTTGTGCATTGTGTTAAACCTTCAAATGCCACCGTTTCACATGCTCAGTAGACAAACTATATTTAGGTCAGGGCAGACTCGCCTGATCCCTTAATACCAGCCTGCTGCAAATCCCTCAATATAGAAAAGCTTTGGTAGGCGCAGAAAGCTTTTCTGTACTTGCTGGCTTGTAATGGAACCAGTTCCTGCTGAGCATCACGGAATCTAAGAACGCCTTCCCTTTAGTAATAAAAAAAGAGAAATAACCGAAAAACACTTTTTAATTTAGGAAAAGCATTTCTCATGTTTCCACCAGTTTTGATGTATTCGTGGTCTGCTGTTGAGGCACGTTCCGAGCTCGGTGATGGTCTCCAGTGTTGTGTATGGTTAAATTAGGCAAATGTATTTAAATATCTAGTTAGAGTCTTTGTTGTGCTTGCCTTGTTCAAAAGCAGGCACTTTCCAAGTACTGTCAATTGCCATTGATTCCGCTGAGCATTCAGAAAGAAAGATTGATTTGCCCAAGGTCACACCAAATGTGTGGGCGAGTGCAACTTGCTATGGAAAACACGACTTCCCAGTTAAAAGCTATTAGCTCGGGGACAAGATCAGGCCCGTTTGTCTTTGTATGGACAAAAGGATGATTTTTTTTTTTAAAGGCACTTAAGTGGTACAGTATGTCGTTTTTAACAGATAAACAATGACAAATGCATTTGCAATACTAAACCTCAACCGCACTAATTTTAACAATCCTTAGCATAGAAGATTTTGTGCACGCGGAAGAAATAGACCCTGTGGCTATAGGGTGACAAGCAGATTTCTGCAAGAGATTAATGAGTCTAAGACAGGCTCCTCCAACGAGTAGCTAGTGATCTACTTGTAGCTCTCCGGTCCCCCCTGTAAGCAGTGGGGCGGTGCAATTTGGGCCCCACACTCTATATTTCATGAGTATATATTTATATCCTCATATATGACCTGTATATTCAACTTGTGGCCTTAACCTCATTAACTTGTTTGTTACGTATAAACATATCAGTAGAGCATGTTTATTGCAGCCCACTAAAAGTTTGATATATGAGGGCATTAAGTTGATCAACTGACTGTTGTAACCATGTTATGCATATTCACAATATTGTTCTTATTTTGTATATGCTTAACATAGTACCGAGTATCCATTTTGATTGTGAAAAAAGGCTTAACTTGACATCAGGCTTCGTTTGGAAATGCTTTCTTTAAATTGTCAGTGTGCTAGCTTCTCCTTCTGCAGGTGCGTTATCATGTTTCACATTAGCTAGAGAAAGGCTACTTCTTTGTATTAGACAACTGATAGTGATGCCTGCAGGGAGGAAGTTTTTAAGGAGCAAGGGAACCCAAAAAGGTAATTGAGGACCTTGGGTAATCGTATAATATAATACAAGCAACAATGATCCTCAAATTAATAGAATGATGTACAGATAAATATAGTTCAGAATCGATACTATATTCCGGAAGTCCAGCTGGACAACCGATTTAATTATTCAATTTGAAAATACATATACAAATTACAATACGTGTGGGACACAGTCCTGTGTCCAGAGTAAACATTGACACTGACAAAACAAACAAGGCATTTCAGGCAAGACAAAAAATATAGCTTTTTTAGATTATTCAGTGTGAAAAGCTTTTTCAAAACAGCGAATGCACTTTCTTAACACAATGGGATAACGTGCATGCTATTTAAGGGGTCGACGACGTTTCGATCCTTTTAAGGGAATACCAGGATCATCATCAGGACTACGATGTGTACATGCCTGATTGTGTGTGCAGGGAGGAAGTTGGCAACAAACTTGGACAAATAATGGTCAGAGGAGGCCTTATAATTACGGCGTACCAGGAGAATGGGGTGTCCAAGGTTGACAGTTGCAGACCTAATATTGAGGAGATGGAAACTTAAGTAGTATGTTGACTCCCCTCACATTCAACAACTTGGCTGGTTCTTGGTGATGAGAAAGAGAAATTGATGTTTCTTAAGCTACTGTTATGTTTAATTTGTGTTTCTAAAGCTCGTGAGGCAGTGTTAGAAATGGGATTCCTGGTTAGCTGAGATATGTACCCAGGCCAGGCAGAAACCACCACTCTAGTCAGGGTAAGCTAGATAACCCGTGATCAGCCTCTGGTAGCTTGGCACATAGCAGTCAGGCTTATCTAAAGAGGCAATGTGTAACTTAGTTGTGCAACACACACACACACACACACACACAGTAACACAATGAACATACCACTAAAAGGCAGGTTTTGAAAAATCGAAAATATTTATCTGAGCAAAATAAGACCAAACTGGCAAAAATACAATCAGTGAAGTCCAGATATTAATTTTTAAATATTCCATTCAAAGACAGTGCTTAGAAGCCACTAGCAGTCAAAAGTTTACTTGGGGTCGGGAGGGACCGGTGCAAATCCAAAGTTCAGTCCGACGACAATGGGGTGCAGGCCGGCTGCAAGGCCCACGCAAGGGCGGCTGAAAAAGTACCTTGGATGGAGAAAAGCGTAGATGCTGAAGGCTTCATGCATTGATCTTTTCCACGGAGTCGGGTCGCTGCATCATCGTCGAGCTTCATTGAGATGAAGGCAATGCATCATCATCGAGCTGCACAGAGCGTCGTCATCGGGCCACCCAGGCTGTGGAACCGATGTCGGTGAACACCTTCTGCGTTGGTGTCGAAGGACGATGTGTTGGTTCCAACAGGCACTACAGTAACGATGCGTCGGTATTGAAGAAAACAGCTGCAGAACCCACTTCTGAGGCCCAGAACTTGGAAAGGGCACCTCAGACAAGGCTGGGACTCACAGATAGCATAGTACACCAACACCAGCAGAATTGCATGAAGTCTTCTGTGTCCCTGAGACTTTAGAAAACAGTAGACAAGCCAGCAAGTCCCTGGAGATAACTTGGAGGGAGAGCAGAGTCCAGCTATACGTCCGGAAGAGTCTGAAAGCAGCAGGCAGCATAGTAACAAGCAGAGAAGCTGTCCACTTCCACTTTAGTCCTTTAGGTAGTACAGCAGTCCTTCTGATAGAGATTGATTTCAAGAGCCAGAAGTATCTGATTTTAGGGGGTTAGAGAATCAGTATTCATACCCAAAAGTGCCTTTGATGTAGGAGGTGACTTCAAAGCAACTCTGTTATGTTATGTTATGTTAGTAAAATATTTCTAGAGCGCACTATCACCGATTGGTTGCTTGGCGCTAAGATCAGCAGTAACATGAACATAGAGGGGAGAGTGTTTATGAGAATGCTTGTCTGAAGAGCCAGGTCTTCAAGGCTTTCCGGAAGGATAGGAGGTCTTGACAATTCCGGGTCTCCACAGGGAGAGAATTCCACAAGCAGGAAGCGAGGGTGGCAAACCTACGACCTCCTGCGCGCTTTAGTTTGAAGGAAGGCGTCTGCAGGAGGCTCTGGTGGAGTGAGCGTAGGTTGCGGGAAGGGGTGTATTTAGAAATCAGGTTGTTAATGAAAGATGGACTTTTGCAGTATAGAGACTTGAAGATTATGCAGCCAGTCTTGAAGGCGCAGCGCTGGGCTACTGGAAGCCAGTGTAGTTTCCTTAAGAGGGGGGTGGCTGCCTGACACCTTGGTTGGTTCAGGATTAGCCTTGCGGCATGGTTCTGTACCATCTGGAGTCGCTTAACCAGGTAGTTGGAAAGACCTAGGTAGATGGCATTTGCGTAGTCCAGATGGGATAGTACCGTAGAGATCACAACCTGGGTGATAGCCTCGGGTGTGAGCAGGCGACGTACCTTCCGGATTTTTTTCAGTTGGAAGAAGCACTTGGAGACCACCTGACCTACTTGTGTTATAAGAGATAAGTCGCAGTCCACCGTGACTCCAAGTGTTTTAGCTGACAAGGAGGGCGTTGGAGCTTGGCCCAATTCAGAGGGTCAGTAGTGCGGGCCCCAGTACTTGCCGCTTTCGCCGGTCAGGACTAGCTCGGTTTTACCCGGGTTTAATTTAAGCTGGTTCTGGTCCATCCAGGTTTTAATGAAGCTCATGGTAGACTGGAAGTGCCGTATGGAGTCTTCGGTATTGTCGATGGTAAAGAGCAGTTGTAAATCGTCTGCATAGTTGAAGACTCTCACCTGGTTGTCTCTTAAGGTCTGAATCAGGGGAAGTATATACAGATTAAATAGGTGGGGAGACAGGGAGGAGCCCTGTGGTACTCCACAAGTGATAGCCTGTTTGACGCCCATTAAGTCACCAAGGCGTAGAGTTTGGTTACGGTCTGTCAGGAAGGATCTCAGCCAGCCGGCTGCTAGGTCCCGGATGCCGGCTTGTTCGACACGGTCGACCAAGATGTTGTGGTCGACCGTGTCGAAAGCGGCCGAGAGATCCAGGAGCACCAGGGCTTGTGGAGAGCGTCTGTCGGCACAGTCACGCAGGGTGTCCAGGACTGTCGTGACTACTGCTTCAGTCGAATGTGCAGGCCGAAAGCCTGCCTGATGGGGATCGAAGCAGGAGGATTCCTCAAGGAAGTTAGATAGGCATTTGGCCACGTGTGCCTCCAGGACTTTTGCCAAGTAAGGCAGCAGCGAGATAGGTCGAAAATTGGCTTTACAGGCAGGATCTGCCCCTGGTTTTTTTAGAAGCGGAATAACTATAGCTTCTTTAAAAGCTGCGGGGACTAGTCCAAGAGTCAGGGAGTTGTTCAGGAGTGTGAGGGCAGGGACTGGGTGAGTCAGGAATCACTCTTTTAAGATGTGGGGCGGGCAACTATCTGAAGGTGCACCGGATTTTACTCTTGACAGTAATTCCCGAAATTGGTCCTGGGTGATGGGTGGGAAACTACTCAGGGTGTAATGATTTGGCTTGATTATCATACCAGATGTAAGGGGGGACACCGGTCGAGGAATGCTGGCTTTGATGTCCAGTATTTTGTCAAAAAAATAGACATTATGTGAGTCGCATAGGGACTGAGTGGGGATGATCTTGGGTCGAACCGTATCTAGATTAGTAAGGTCATTGAGGATAGAAAAAATGTCCTTGGATTTATTTGTAGACTCCAGAATTTTAGAGGAAAAGTAGGACGTTTTCGCCGCCAAAATGGCAGTCATGTATTCTTTCCTAGCTTTAGCGAAGGTCCTTTTTAAGTCAGGGTCGTAATTTCGGCGCCACTGACATTCTAATTGCCGTAAGGCCAGTTTCCTGGCTTTTAAATCAGTGGAAAACCACCGGTTGGCGTCGGCACGTCTTGTCAATTTGATTTCCTTAAGAGGGGCATGAGAATCCCTGGCCATGTTTAGCCAGTTGGTAAGCGAGGAGACTGAGGAATTGATCTCATGTTGGGGAGGAGGGACGGTATTGGCTAGTAACTCTAAAAAAGCTGTTTTATTGAATGAATTCCAATTCCTGGCTAGCCCGCCTCCGGCTGGTGCGGTGAAAGTCGCAGGGGTGATGCAAAGATTAAATTGAAGGAATGCATGGTCAGACCAGATGCATGGTAATATGGATGGAACAGTTGTGCAGGTGGTGTTAGACCACAACTGGTCAAGGATGTGGCCCTTGCAGTGAGTGGCGGAGGGAACTAGTTGGTTAAAGTTTAGGTTAGATAGGAGGTCCGACAGTTCGGCTGAGTGAGGGCCTTCCAGGGGATCTTTATACCAGTAGTTTAGGTCTCCTATCAGAAAGATTTTGGGGTGTTCGAGTGCTAAGTTTGCAAGTTGGTCGGCCAGATTCATAGGAAATGATGGCATCAGGGTCGGGGGTCTATACAGTAGGACACACGCAATTGTCGAGTCAGGGGTGGTAATTTTCAGCACAAGGTTATCTGTCCCCTCCAGTGATAGGCCAGTAAGAGAGGTGACAGTCAAGTTGGAACGGATAATAGCTGCGACTCCTCCCCCTTTCCCGTTGGTACGATCAGCGTGGATGATGTAATAATTGGGTGGGAGTGCCGCAATTATGTCGGGGGCAGAGTTGGGAGTCAACCATGTCTCCGTAAGCAGGAGGATATCTGGTTTCTCTGTGTCTAGCAGGAGGAAGATGTCCAACTGGTGTTTTACCAGGGAGCGGGTATTTAGGTAGAAGATGGTGAGCGGTGGCATGGGTAGGTCTCTCTGAGTGTGTTGTAGCGCAGGCGTGGTTAAGTGGCAGCCTTTAGACAGAATGCCGTTAGAGCAGAGTCGGTTGAGAGTGTCCCTAGGTAGCAAGCCCTGTCCCTTGTTTCTGTAGCTCAAGAGGACGGACCTCGGATAAACGGTGGTACGGGCAGCATGGTCTGCCCCTGGTCCCGGCCGGTCGCGGACGGGCGCAGACGGGCTTGTCTTAGGCGCGTCTTTGGCGCGCCGTCGACGCGCCCGCTGCGCTCGTCCGCTGCGCTTCCTGTACTCTCTGTATATGCACAAGAATCCTTTTCAACCCAGTCCTGTCTGACCGTCTAACCCTGGGGGTAAATCAGTGCTTTGTGTTTGGGTGGACAGGACACTACCTATTGAAGTGTAAGTGTCAGACCCTCCCATTCCTCACTGCCCAGGATGACCCATCAGAATGCAGATTAATGCAGATGAGTGCTCAGAAAGTAGACGAGCCTCACTTTTCTATGTTTGTGGCTGTCTAGAGGAAATGCACAAATTGTAGCTGTCACCCAACCCAGACGTGTATTGGAGACAGGCTGTAAGGCATAAAGGAGCTAAGAGAAGAGAAATGTCCACTTTCTAAAAGTGAGATTTCTAAAACAGAAATGTTAAATCCAACTTCACCAGTAAAGAGGATTTATTAAGGCCATTCCAAACATATGAAACTTGAGACAAATACCCCTCCCTGATCAGGAATTACAGATCAAAAGCGTATTAAGGATTTCCCAATGCTTGCCCATAAGAGGGGTAGGCCTTACAGTAATGAAAAATAAAACAGGCTGTTTGTCACTACCAAGACAAGCAAAACATGAAGGTACTACATTTTACTTACATAGCACCCTGCCCTAAGGGTTGCTTAAGGCCTACATTAGTGGTAACTTAAATGTAATAAAAGGGAGTTTAAGGCTTGGCAAATGGTTTTAAATGCCAATTTGAAGTGGCAGTAAACTGCACACACAGCCCGTGCAGTGGCAGGCCTGAGACAAGTTTGTGTACTTGAAATGGTTTGAAAGGTTACTTGTGCAGCACAAGAAGTGCAGACCCTGAGTATATGGTACACCACTTTGCATCGGATTTACCAGTACCACAAATATGCCAATCAGGTATGCACCAATGTCATCATTTTTAGGGGAGAAGCACATGCACTTTAGCACTGGTTAGCAGTGGTAAAATGTGCAGAATCCAAAGGCCAACAAAGTGTAAAGCTTCATGCTGAACACTTCTTCTATTCCCCAGAACTTCGACAGATGATCTATGCTATGCAGACACCTTCTATGCTTCATGAATAGAAATCCCTGTTAGCTAATCCTGGTTCTCAATTTATGCTTAGAATAGAAAAGGGAAGTTTCTTTATGGAACACCTTATTGCAACAATTTGCTTTATTTGCATTGTGACCATTGCTATTCTGCATCTCCTTTTATTACAATTTAACTTACCAGCACATTTTAGGGGAAAGGATGTGGCCTAATGGCTAGTGTAGTCAACCTCAAATCTGGGGAACGGGGTTCAAGCCTCGGCAAGGACGTGCAACATCCTGTGATCCTGGGTAAATCACTTAATCTCCCCGTGCCTAACAAAAATGAATGTGTCCCAGAGTTCAGTTTGGGGAGAGACTGCACTCCTGCACTCGTGGATTGCTTCCTGACACAAATACTCCTCTTAAGAATGGTTTCCTCACTGACTTCAGTGACACACGTGGTTTCTAAGGTCAGGCAATAAAAATATGCGCCGCGGCTTTGAAATCTTAGTTATACCTCTGCCTGAGAACTTACCACCTTGTAATATTTATATTCCAAGCCTCCTGCTTACCAATACCCACTATGGCCGACGCTATGGGGTCCACCGGCCCACTCTCACTTTCTTATACTTGGTAAAACCACTACAGGTCAGGCAGCTCCTGTTGGGACACAATTCCAAGACACCATGGTGCTTGCATGTTCATCCTGCCGTAATAATGACTCTCAGCTGTCTTCTACATAAAACGAGAGTGTTTTTATATCCTCCCAACCAGGATTCCTCTTTGCCAGGGCTCTCTCTTACAGAGTCCACCTTCATTGTAGGTAACTGATAGAGACATTTTCCTCTCAATTACGCATACTATAGGCCCAGTATTTTTTTATCTTCTAGTGTAATTACATCACTCCTTGGGATTAGGATCTTGATCTCATCATCACTCAGTGATCTCACACTTTGCTCTGCATGCAACGTTGGTGTGACAACTAATGGCTTGGTAACTGCTTTTTCACCCTTACTGTTAAAAGGGATCCTGGCCCCCCTCCTTCTTACCCACAATGGATGAAAGACAAAGAAATGAGGGAAACCAAGGACTTCAACGTTGGGTCGAAGAGACCTGCATCCACACCTCCATTGCCGGACTTGCTTTTAAAGCCTTAAGCAGATCTCTCTGCTAGCATGAATCTTATTGTGCAACATTGGTCTTTGCATGATTTAGCCCAAAGTACGAAGATGAACACAGATCTCATGCAACTATATATCCAGCTCCTGTGGAAAGACTTCTGAGACTTGGCTGGAAGAATCATAGAAACTGCATCTCGTATTAGTGGCTTAGAAGATGATAGATCAAAAACACATAAAATATTGGCAGCAACTTGCCTTCCTATCCAACGCTGTCACATATCTAAAATTTGAATCACTGGGGCAACTTGAGGATATTTTTCCTTCAAGAAGGAGGGGAAGACTCAGCTAACTCATGTGTTGAATTCCTTGAAACCTGGATTCTACACAAACTTAACATCTCCTTCAGCAAAGACTTTGAAATAGAAAGGGCACACAGTGTTCAGTCCACAAAGTCCACAATTGGCTCTGCTAAATCCACGAAGCATTGAAGAGCTATGATCTTTCAACCCTTAAGGTACAAGAACTCCGAAGAAATCTGACTGCATATGAAGAAACTTCAGCATGTATCCTGTGAAGGCTCTAAAATCAGGCATAATGTTGCCAAAGACACAGTTCGACGCAGAAAAGGAAAGCAGCTCAGAGATCTTTCAATTCCCCATAACTTTGTGGGCCTGTTGGACGTGGGTCTTTTTGAAGGGTCTTCCCCAAACTGTTTGCCTTCCTCTGCCTATTTTTCTGACCTTCTTTTTGTTGGCTTTAGGATTCTGGGCACTTTACCACTTCTAATCAGTGATAAAGTGCATGTGCTCTCTCCTCTAAACATGGTATGATTGGTTTACCCCTGTTTGGCATTTATGATGGACTTATAAGCCCCTTGTAAAGTAGTATACCAGATACCCAGGGCCTGACGATCGAATGCTACTAGTGGGCCTAGAGCACTGCTTGTGCCACCCTCAGACATAACTTTTCAAACCTGCCTCAGGCCTGGCACTGCAGGGCCTGCATACACAGTTTACTACAATTTCAACTTGGCATTTCAAACTACTTGGCAAGTCTTAAACTCCCCTTTCATTACACATAGGTCACCCCTAAATAAGGCCCTATCTACCCATATGGGCAGGGTGCTGTGTAAGTAAAAGGTAGGACACATGCCTTTATGTGTGGCATGTCCTGTTAGTGACAAACAGTCTATTTTGGTTCTCACTCTTGTGAAGCCTACACCTCTCATAAGCTAGCATTGGGAATTCTTTATATATACTTAAGTGGCAATTCCTGATCTGAAAGGAGTGGCATTGCCATGTTTGGTATGTTTAGAATGGCAGTGATAAATCCTGCTTACTGTTGTAGTTGGAGTTTACATTACTATTTTAGAAATGCCACTTTTAGACAGGGCATTTCTCTGTGCCTATGACTCTTTGTGCCTGGCACCCTGACTCCAATACATGTCTAAGGATAGGTGAAAGCTACACATGGGGCATACTTCCCAGACAGCTACCACACAAGAAAGACTGGGTGTGACAGGGGTTACATCTGCATTCATCTGCATACTGATATTCTTCCTGGGTTGGGTGAGGGAGAGGGGGTTCACACTTTACATGTGTATAAGCTGTGTCCTGCCCTCACACAAAGAGCTGGTTTACCCCTACTGATGTCTGGAGCCAGGGCTGGCTTGCAAGAGATTGTTGTGCACCTCAGAGGTTTCTTGTTAAGTAACTCCCTGCATCAAAGACATTTATGTGTATATGTACAGGAGCTCTGGCCCCATGGGTTTAGACACTGAGTGAGATTTGTAACCAGATGCTGCTGGCTCTACATGCTGTACTAGAGGACTGCTGTGTTTCCAGGATGATCACCATTCAGACTATCTACTTTGCTGTGAAGGCCGGCTGCATGTTGGACTGCTGGAGGGAGGGTCACTCTGCTAAAGACCTTTATGTGCTGGCC
This sequence comes from Triturus cristatus, assembly GCF_964204655.1. Lineage (NCBI taxonomy): Eukaryota > Metazoa > Chordata > Amphibia > Caudata > Salamandridae > Triturus > Triturus cristatus. The sequence continues at coordinate 219,025,406 of NC_140594.1, read as the reverse complement.
TGCTGCTGCCTGTCTGCCCCCCAAGTGTTTTCCTAGGAGCCCAGCATGTGAGGACCGGTGTTTATTGCTTCTTGACTAACCAATGCTGTGCAGCTGGAGATCTTCATCTTTGACCCCAAACCTGAAGTCAGGGAGGAAGCCTCACGTCAGCATGTGGTGAAGTGCTGCTACCTCCGCTTATGGTGGTCTCAGACCAGCGAGTGGTGAAGCGCTGCCACATGTTCCTGATTCCTCAGGAATAGCTTATATATTACTTTAAACGTGGTCCCCCTTAAGCGTGGGGAACGCGATGTACAGTGCCTGATGGGAAAGTGTTGTCTAGTGGCCCCATCTCTCCATTTGAGGATACTGTCGCCGGCCATCTCAAACCCCAGTGGGGCCCATTCTGTGGGGAAGTCACTGTACTGAGAAGGAGACACGTCCTTCTGGAGGTTGGAGGATGGCATCCTCTCTTACTGCAGCTCCCACCTGGATCCGGAGGAGGAGAAAGGCTGCTCTCACTGTCCCGCATGCTCAAGGCCAGCCAACGCCCAGCAGGAGCACGGCGAGGATCCGGTGAGGTCTTTTCACACACCGGTGTCTCCCTCAGCTTTGGGACTGACATAACCTTTTTTTATACTTTAACAAAAAGGGTAACATCAAGGTTTTACCTCCATGGCAACAATAGTTGTGATTCCAAAAGACAGGAAAGACCCCATAGACATCAAAAATTATCGCCCGATATCCTTACTAAATATAGATCGTAAAATCTATGCTAAAATATTGGCCAACAGATTAGAAAAGGTTATTCACCTTTTAATTTGCCCAGCATAGACATGATTTCTTAAAGGAAGACTAGGCTGTTAAAATATCAGGACCTTCTGCCATGTCCTCGACAAACTTAAATTGCTTAACTCCCCCGCTGCAGCCATCACCCTGGATGCAGAAACGGCTTTCAAAAGGTCTCTTGGACCTTCCTCAGAGCCGCTTTTGTAAATTTGAGCCGGGGGAAGATTTCATTGACATGACATTAGCTCTCTACTCTAACCTTCAAGCTTCGGTCAGTGTCAATGGCTGCATGTCCAACCTTTCAAAGTATACCAAGGTACGAGACAAGGGAGTCTTCTTTCACCCCTTTTGTTTTTGCTGGCTAATCAACCACTTCTTGAAGTGTTAAGAGCTAGCACAAACATTAAAGGATTTCCTTTTAGATCAGGCACCCAAACAAGAGCGGATGATGTGCTCTTCTATTCATAGGACATTGATAAAGCAATACACCATGCACTTGGAACTATATCCCAATATGCTAAAGAATTGGGATACTCGCTAAACGAAGATAAATCTGAGGTCTTCCCACTTAAACCACTCAGTCTTTCTTCGATTACACAGAACACAGGGCTGAAATGGCAAAACAAAACAATGAAATACTTAGGTATACGGTTTGGCAGAGACCTAGAGGATACAATCACAATAAACGAAAATATGATAATATCAAAAGTAAAGGAGGTTGCCCAACATTGGTCACCAGAATGTATTACCTGGTGGGGGAGACTAAAAACTGTTAAGGTGATGATATCACCTTTCACTAAATTCTCCAATACATTCTTCAAGGTAATCGATAACTTACTGTGAGGCTTCCTCTGATAGAATATTAAGAGAGCTAGAACCTCTCTGAAAAACACTTAAACTCCATAAAAAGGATGGTGGGGTCAGGTTTCCTCATAGCCAAAAATTTCAATATGACTCATTGTGTATACTTGCTCCGGATATGCACATGCTTTGTAACTCACTTTCTTGTGCATTAAGGGCCAAATCTATCAAAGCGTTGTGTTGCCCTTGTGTGCGGAGGGCCGGAGTGACGCACCTGTTAAGTTAGATTTATCAAGCCACGCAAGATCGCTTTTCATGGCCCTGAGTGGCTTGATAAATCTAGAGTAACGCAACGCAGTGCAAATAGCTGTGTTGCGTTATTTTGCCCCATATTCCATGTGGGTGTTCCAACGCAATACCCATGTATTTTGGCACATCCCCAGATTTACCATTACTGGTCGATCTGGGAATGCGTGAAAATGCTATGCATACCCAGGAGAAACGTAACAAGGAGAAATATCTTTATTTCTCCTTGTTTTTTCCTCTTTCTGCTTTCTACAGCACACATAGTAAAAGGAAAATGTCTCAGTGGATTCTTTTGTGCAAGAAGGTGTTCCTTTCTGCACAAAAACAATCCTGCTTACAATGCAGGCATTCGTGCACCATGGCGCAAGGGTGCCTTCATTGGCGCTAAGAAGCACACTGCGCGCCAGCGCAGAGAAAAGACGGGAATGCGCAGTATAAGGTAGGGCGAATACCTGCCCTTTACCTATCACGCAGAGCAGCAAGGTGGGTTGTTGTGCTGCGTGATTTTAAATGAATATGTCCCTAGATTTAATTAAAACATTTGAACTGAAAAAAAAAAACTACTGACGGCCCTGCCTGATGCGCTGAGGTTATCACTGGTGGCAATCATGCATAGGGTAGGCACTAAGGTAATTTTGCCTGATGTGGTCACGATTACAACACTTAGGGGTCTATTAGGATAGCGGTGCAGGTACCGGCCGCCAGTGGTGCAGCAGTCCCACACCGCCAATTAGGATGCGACCGCCACCCTGGCGGTCGCATCCTCCATATATTGCATTGTGGGGGGCGGTGCTGAAAGCAGAATCCGCCACATTGCAATCTAAGCATGTTGTGCATTGGAATGCCCAACGTGCCTGCCACCTTGTGTATGCCAATTTGGGGGGTTACCATAGGTACCCCCCAGTGCAGCCCCCCACATCCCCACCTCCGGGGGCCCGTAACGGGCCCCAACAGTGAATTCCCGCATGCCTTTCCATGGCGGAGTCTCCACCATGGAAAGGCATCCAACAGCCGGCATCATAATATGGATCGCCACCATATTATGGGCCTTTTCCGCCAGGTAGGCAACCATGATGATTGCCTACCGGCGGAAAAGAGGCGGACAGTCTTTCTGTCCGCCGCAGTAACCCCTGCCATGCTAATGTGGCGGGGGGTAAAAGGCCATTCGGCGGGGTGTTTTGGCAGGCAGATCGCTACCACCGGTAGAGCGGTGGCGATCCACACACCATCCTAATAGACCCCTATGAATATTTGTAGCCTGTGGTGATTTTTATTCACCATAAGTATCTCATGTTATAAAAAATGCTGGAGAGCCCTGGGCTAAGCCTACTCAGCTACCATGGGCAGCTTTTATCAGCTAACTACGAAGTCAGGTGGGGGGATAGGAATAGAGATATGTGCTTAATCTTGCCATGAAGAGTTGATTTTTGTTTGTTTCGTAAAGTATGGCGATGGCATTTTTTATTGCATTTTAATGTTGCAATAAAAGCCGAACTGCATTAAGCTCGGCAGAAAGAGTTGCGACCTCATGCTTAACGTTGTTGACCTTGAACCGTGGAGATGTCGCTGCCAATATTGCCTTTTTTTGTGCAGATTTATATAGCGCAAACTCAACCCAAAGGTATTGTAGCGCTTTACATGAGCAACAGTTACGTCACACACAGGATCGTAGGAGATGCAAAATTTCTGGGGGGGAGACAGACAACCTTGCGCGCGTTTGTGTGTGTGCCTGTGTGTGTGCGCATGTGTGTGTGAATGCATGTGTGTGTGTTTTGAGGATGCTCGCTGCAAGAGTGGTGAAGCACCGAGGCAAATATTGTATTTTCCTAAATCTCCTTACCTTACTTCTTCAAATCTTACTGCTGCCTTCAGGCCTGGGTCTTCAAGGTGGCAGGTAGGGTAGGGCTAAGGAGGGGCAGTATCAGACAGCAATCAACAAAGGACCTCTCTCCTTTGTTCTCAGAAGTGCAGACTGCAGGCAACTGTTGCTGAGATTATAAACAATTCCTGGAGGGTTGCAGTGTAAGTGTAGGGAGCGAGTTGCCTCTGTGACTGTCAGATGGGTCACAGGTAACTGGAGGCTGGCCACAGGTCATGTGCAGTCAGGGCCGTCCTTTCGAGCTGGGCCCAGGCCCTGGTCACCAATTTTCTGAGGGGCGCATGGAGCTGTGTGCATTATGGTTATGCCAACAGCAGCCTCTTCTCATCTTGTTCCAGTCTTGTCCTTGTCCCTGCCTGTTTGTTTCTGTCTGATTTACCAATTTAACCCGTTCCCCGCTCATGACGGAACCACTCCGTCATGAGCCACGGGCGCCGTGTGCTCATGACGGAGTGGTTCCGTCATGCTGCAGCCGTTGGCGGCCGCTCCGCCTGTGCGGGCGATTAGCGCAGTGGGTGGAGTCATGACGGAACCACGCCGTCATGAGCACAGCTCACCCGTGACTCATGACGGCGTGGTTCCGTCATGAGCACGGCGGCGCCGTCAAGCCCTCAAACCCCCCCAGCGCTGCGGCGGAATTCGCGCCGCAGCGAAGGGGTTAAATGGGTTTTAGTACTTCATTATCATATAGCAGATGATGTTTTTAACACCCCTTTAGCCCCCTTCCTTACTCTCCCTTCACCCTCTGACCCCTGCTGGCACACATCATCAAACCCATCATCTGCCTGGGCAGCTAATCAAAATGTGATTTAGGTGAGCTCCGGGAGGTCCGGGACGTTTGTGTTAAAGTGCGAGTCCCTGCTCATCCAGGTACTGAAGAGTGTACACAAAAGTAACCCTCTGTTGCCTGATTCAATTTACTACCATCAGCAAGGGCGCCAAATATCTCTCGACCAGGGCGATATCTTAGCCAACGCTGGCTCTGCCTGCAGGGCAATTAAAGGAAGCACTTTTGCCCGCTAAAGGCCCTGTGAAATAAAGGAGGGAGAAAAGAAATCATTTTATTTTCTCGTTCCCCCCCTCACCCTTGTCCCATGCATGGCTAAACACTTCTAAGGTCCCAAAGGCGAGACCTATTGGCTATGCCAATGCTTGTTTGTTTTGGTTTTTGTAGGCGCGGGGGAGGTTAAGTGATTTGCCGAGAATCACAGGATGTGGAGTCGACCCGAGGCTCGAACCTTGGTTTCCAGCTCCAAAGCCGGCAGTCAAGCCCTGAGACCACATCCTCTCCCCTTGGGCTCTCCGTTCCGCTATTTGGGACAAATCACTTCATCTCCCTCTGCCTAAAAATGCCGTCCGCTTTTTGTTGTAAAGAGCTTTAATGTCCCGAGGCTCGTGCAATAAAAACCTGTAAAAAAATGCAGACCCTTCGACAGCTCGTTTGACTCTTCTGTCCTGATGGTGTCTAGACTTGGGCCGGCCCGCTTCTCTTTCTTCCCCAGTAAGCGCGGCTACTTTTACTGTCAAACCATGTTTTCATTAGTCCCTAAGGGAAGTGAAGTTTCTCCCTAGAGCGGCTAGGGCCTTTTTTGCTCTAAAAAAAAATATAAATACAATTCCATAAACTTTTTTTCTTAATTTGTATTTTTTTTCGAGCAGGAAATAAATAAGATACATTTCATCTTTCGCCAGAAGAGCGAGCTATAAATGATACGTTCCAAACTTTCCCTTTAAAGTAAAAAACATATTTTTTATTTTCTATCAAGGACAATAGGTAAGATAATTTAATTTAACCATGGTTAAATACAGAGCCTTCTCTTCGACGGAGTAAAGCACATCATAACATTGTAGACTTAGGAGACCATAAGCCATAGGGCTCAAAAAACAAATTGTCATATAAATGCTACATACCATTTTAAATAAACATAGCAGCTTCCATAACCCCTTCATTAATTAATGCACCCCTTATCAATAATTTCATCCCTGCAGGTACTAGACCCCATCACGCAGATACGTTTTTATCAGGTACTATACCCTGCTATATTCCCCTCTCCAACAATTCCATAATCTTTGTCCTCAGAGGTGGCTAGTACACAAATTGTTTCACCTTGAGTGGAGGCATTGTGTCCAAAAATCAGTAAAGTATAAGAACATCTATCCACATGGCAGGTGGTCTCACAGCTAGACTGCCGACTTTGGAGCTGGGAACCAGGGTTCGAGCCTGGGGGTCGACTCCACATCCTGTGATTCTTGGCAAATCACCCTGCCCCTACCAAAAAAAAAGAATGTGTGTCCTTGTGTAACATAACTGATGCTCATGTAAAGCGCTCCAATACCTTTGGGTCCAGTTCCCGCTATATAAATCTGCAAAAAAATGATATATATATGTCCTTGTTCCCAAAAGTGTATGGCTCTGCGGTGTGAGCGTCTCTAGTTGGTGGTGTTCTGTTCCACACCAAAGTAGTGTCATCAGATGGCGCTCAGCCATACTCTGTTCCATTGTAAATGAGTTACCCTCACAAACTCAAAACTGGAATAATTTGACTTAAAAAAAAAGAAAAGAATACCAGGACGTGTACTCACTTTCTCAGCATATATGACGCCGAAGAACTGAATTTGGGGATTCAACTACCCCTGCAATCCTTATACAGAAGAAGAGCACAAAACCAATCACACAGTACATTCCTTTAATTAGGGTGGTATCTGAGTGAAACCACCGTTTTTGTTTTGTGCCACAATCTATTTGGGTCATGACCTTTCGTATGCCAGCCCTGGTAACAGCCATCAATTCTACAATCTACCTCAAAACTGGAATAAACTCGTGCTTCATAGGACTACTTGCTAAAATTTGTCTCGTTAAGTTGGGTACCGCGGCCTATCTGTTAATAGTGCCCAGACACCCTCATCAGGGCTGACCATGCGCTATACTAATCAGCATATCATAATTTGATCCCAGGTTTCCTGGTAGCAATACCAGCCCCAACTGCCCTACTCTACATAAATGCGCTTGGTTTGGCAGTAGAGTGGCAAGAGTGGATGACTCTTTAGACAGCTGTAGAAGGTTCTTGTTTCCTCGTTCAAGAGTTTGTTAGTATGTGTGTGGTAGTGTGAACCAGAATCTCCACAGTCTCAAAGATGTAACCACGCCCTATATTTTGGTTGGTCACTGTGAACAAACATTGACCAAGCCAATTATAATAGACATTTCTAATGAAAACCTTTTTTGTGTGCTTAACATAAATATGTGACTCATGTATCGACAGATATGTGGAGGCAAAGGGACTGTTACTTTGGCCTAATGCACTGATTGAAGGAAGAGGAATGTTAGAAGAATAGTTGGTGTGGCAGAGGTAGAGTAGAGGTGATGGTGTTAGTGAGGATGGCAGTGCAGTGATAAGCGGTGGTAGTGAGAATGGGGGGTGGGAGCTGGGTACCAGTAGGTAGTAGGGGTAGGGTAGTAATGTGGTGGAGAAAGGTGGCAGCACAGTGACCGAGTTGTAAAACTGTGCAAGCATTTGATAACGCAGTGTTGGATGTGGGTGTCATGGAAATGGGGCCAGCGATGTTGAACTGATCAGAATGGCACCATTGTAGTACTGGGTCAAACTACCATGGCCCTTGGGGTGGTGTGGCAGTCCTGGGAGTGGTGCAATATTTGTGGGTGGGGGCACATCATGTGCATTGCTAGAGTGTTAGAACAGTAATTGATTGATCGACTGCTTGATATATGTTTACTGTATGATTAATTAAAATATTTTACAATGTTTTTGATCATTTAAAAACAAGATATTAAAATACAAAAGGACTGACAACGGCTAAAATAGCAGAAACATTCATGTAAACCTTGTAGCCCTGTAAAGTGCTTGGTTATTAGTAAGATACAGTCCTTAATTGTTTCAAAATGCTTAAAATTAATAAAGTGCTAGTACCTAGAATAAAGTGCAAGTAAAGTATCTAGCAGAATTCATTTTACCCCAGAAGCCAAAGGTAAATGCAATATACTAATTCTGCATCTGATCACGACCCTTCCTATGCTTAATGGCCTACCGGCAAGTGTCGTCACTATTCGGAGCACTTGTATCAGGGCTACTCTGGAAAAGTCTGCGTATTGTCCATCCACGCCAAAGAAGGCATGGTATGCCCACTGTATTTGTAAGGTCTCTGTCCCCACCAAATGACAGGATAGCCAAATCTGTTCCAAGGTTATCCATTCTCTGCTAGCCGCCCGTCAGGCCTTATTTGCCTCTTTTAGATGTATTTGTAAGATGCACATGAATTTTCCAAATTTGGCCAGCTTATTGGGCTCGGTGATGGAGAACACCAAGTTCCTTGCCTCATTGCAGGTGTGAATTCCATGTGTGTAAAACGAGGTTTTAATAAAGTGCATCATGCTTGCAAAAGTGCCGGGCACCAGCGAAGAAGGTGTTTAAAAGACTCATAGTGCAAAGTCTGCAACTAACAATTTTAGGAGGAGAGATCCTTACAGAATGTTGTTCTTTTACCTGTAGACACATCTGTCTGGCAACCATATTTGTTTGAGGCAGGTTTTCCGGAGCGGGCAAAGGAGGTATGGCTGCCGGCAGAGGGGACAGGGCTGCCTATTTGTGTCAACACATGATTTTTCCAGGGCCCACAGTCCTTGAGTTTTCCCAAGTCAATTGTTTTCAAGAGTATCTAAGTCTGCTTTTTTATAATTGGTTTTAGCGTTACATGTGACAGGTGAAGCCTTTTTAACTCCATTTGATCAATTTAGAGAGAGGTGATTGTCCTTTGAAGATATCTCAACAAGGATTCTTTCCGGCATCAAAGATATTCTGATGGCGGCATTCGGGGAGTTAGGGGTGGGTTTCATAACTTGTACTTTATTACAGTGCTTGGGCTGTTTTGTGGTGTGGCTGGTGGCATTTTGAAACTGGATGTGATGATGCATTGCTACAAAGCTGGCTCTGCAATGCTGGGTTGGTAGTGTCTTCTTTATAGTGCAACATTAGTGTGTGATGCTGTGGTCCCAGAGTAGTGATATCATTCTTTGGTGGCGGTGTGCTGAAAAATGGTGGTGCAGTGTGGAGTGTTCGAGGAGGGTTTTTGTAGGGATGGGGTGGTAGCTCAGTGCCATCTATGATTATCTGAAGCTGCAGCGTTGAACCGGAGCTCATTGTAGATAGTGTGGCGCTGGGCAGAGGATTCAGTTCTTCTTTTGCTCTTTCTTTAGTAGGCAGCTACACAAATTACACTGGGAAAAATATCAACACTTGCTGCATAGTTGAGAAATGCACAGGCAGTGTTGTGGTGACTGCTCATGTTGCTCTTTCCTGCCCTGAGGTGCTCACTGAAATCCTCTGTAAAAGTAACTTGCTACAGCTGTGTGAAGAGACTCTGAAGAGTAACACAATACCACCAGCTGGCACTCTTTTACCACTACTTGGAGATGGTACAGGTAAATCAACATGTAGCTGCTCTAAGAAAGAGCTAGACATGCTTTATTCAAAGGCACACCATAAAAAATAAGATGGTCATCAAATAAGGAGCATTGTTTCTTAAATCATGAAGTTTCATGAAGTTGGTAATCGTATGTGGTAATTGTATGTGGCATGTGGTAATTCAGTGTATTCCCATGGAATGAAGAATTGAATGAGACTTTTTTTGCTGCAGCGTTGTGATTGGCTTAGGGGAGGGAGCCTGGCTGCCTGCTTCCTATTCCTGGAAGTGGACTCAGGAGAGCAGGAGAGCAGGAGCACAGAAGACGCTGGACCCGGGCTTGATGTAAGTTTTTTTTTATTTCTAAACCCGCTCCTCCCCATGCGACACCCCCTGCAGATCCCCTGCGACAACCCCCATGACCCTCCCAACAACGAGTAATGCCGGCCCCCCCTGTTGCTGATCCCAAAAAAAGAGTATGGGTGGGACCCACCGGCTCAAGTTAAGCAATGCAGGAAATGTGTCATACAGAGAGACGAGATCAAGGATAGAAGGAACGTTCATCCCCAAATACATTCTAGGTTCTGACCGAGAGCATAAGCAGAGATTAGAGTGCATCTAAAAGGTGCATTAATGTATGAGTGACAATGGTATGTCTTATGTATATGTAAATTATGTTTTATTTTGTTGTTTGATTCTTTACCAGACATTTCTAAATAGGATGGAATGTTAACAGATGCACAGAATTGGTTAATTGATTAAAGGAACAGATACTCGATTAGATCTAAAATCCCAGTGAAGATTAATCTTTTCATTGTGGTATGAATGTTTGTATAATTCAGCCTACATTATATCTCTTTTATTGTTTTGAAGAACTGGAAAGTAAACATTCTGAATGTTGACTGATGCTAGAAGCATTATTATTTCAAAAAGTCAAAACTAGAAACATCCCCTGGATTTACATTTGTGCCCAAAAATGCATTTTAAAATAGAGATATGACTTAAATCCTGTGAACTGTAAACTCTCCAAACGTACATACTGACTCTGCTCACAAAAATCTAGTCAACACTCATCTGGCCTGTATGCAGAGTATGGTACACGGGCCTATTATATGTCGAGGCGCACAAATAGCTCTCTGTGCTGGATGCGGACTAAGAAAGTGCACCACATCACAACAAATGTGCTGTTTCCAGTGCAAGCTTGATCTTACGCCTGAACTGGAAATAGTGAATTAGCGAGAAACAAACCGGTTGTTTGAAGCTGCGGGTACATCTTTCCAGTGGCGGTTCCTCCGCTAAGGTGAAGGAGCATCGAAGAAAGGAAAAATAAAATGATTATAATGTAATGTTATCATTTTCTTTTGTCCTGTTGCAGCAGATTTGTGACAGGGAGAGGCTGCACTGCTCACAGAACAGGGCAGGGGAGGGGTGGTAGCACCCTTCTGAGTGCACAGTGACTGTGTGGCCGGGCATCTCAGGCTGGCCAAACAGTCATGCTCACTTCGCATAGTCTCCATTCGGACTGCATTACAGCCTGCGTGGAGAACAAGCCCAGGCCCCCAGTCCCTGGCTGAGCACCGATCCTCGTGCTCAGACCAATCACAATGCTGCATTGCAGGATTGTGATTGGTCAGGGGACCTTGCTTGCCAATCACAATGCTGCATTGCAGCATTTTGATTGATCAGGGGAGCCTGGCTGCCTGCTTCCTGTTCCATTCCCGAGGAGAGATGATGGAGAGACGTGGCGGTAAGGTACGTTTTTTTATGTTTTATAATCCCCTCACCCTCACCACCCCTGATCCATGCCGGCCGGTACTGCATCTTTTGCACTGAAGATGGCTACAAAGACTGAATTTGAAATTGTGAAGGTTCAGTGACTGACTACACCTGCCTGAAGACATATGCCTAAGGTTTCTATGGGACCACGTTTTTCCCCTTACAAGGGGTGCCATCAGAGGGCACACTGACTGTATGTCACCTCCAAGTGCCACAAAGTCAGTGTTCACCCCAACAGCTCCTTTGCCTCTGCATCCACATTGGGGCTATGGTGCGGGTGCAAAGGTAAAGGATTCCCTCTTGTGAATGTAGATATTCTCACATTCAAATGAAGGAACGCCCCTTGAGGTGGTACTGGCATGCATGATGCACCAGCGTGAACAGTATAACATAAGGAGCCACACAAGTATCTTCAGCCCCTTATGTATTACTAACATGCCCTAGGGGTACAGATTTGCAGAATAAATTAAAACATCTGTGCATCCTTGCCAGAAAGATCCATTGGTATGCACTGTAAAATGTCTACCAGTCATCCAGGTCCCTATCCCTACCACTGCAGAATAAAATAGACTCTTTAAGGAGAGATGCTAAAGAATTCTTCACATCTAAATCTACATATTCATGCAGAGAATTATGCCAGTAAGAATGTTTTCTTAGGTGTGCAAATCACAGCAACAGTTTTGTGAAGGGGAATGTTCAATATTCATTTATTTCATGTATTTTTGTAGTTTTTTATAGCGTGATATAGATCTAAACTGGTGTCATGTCAGACTTCTTTACAGAAGAAAAGCTTCAGTATATAAGCAATTTTGAGTTTGATAAATTACAATTTCTGAGTTTCTGGTAGGCAATCATTCAAGAAGGACAGTTCATTATTCAATATCCCACAGCCAATGAAGGCCAAGAGCAGTTTGATGTGAGCATCTAGACTACGTATTCTGACCATTGTCTAGGACTAGAGAACTATTCGTCGCCTTTGAACTGATGACCAGGCTCAATGTGCATATTAGTTGTCAGGGATGAGGAAATCTATGCTGAGGTCCAGCGAAGTTGTGTCCCAGCAGCACAACATGACATGCATCAAGCAATAAATTGATGAAAATTAGAATTTTTCAGCCGTGCTTGCTGATCAGGGGATTGGATAAAGCCAAGCAAGATTTAGTGAGAAGCTGGCGTTTGGAAAGCCAATGGTGATCTAAGGAGAGACTGGTGCACTAGTTAGAGAAAGAGATCTCCAATGAATGGTTGTTCAGATGGTTTGCCCATGTAGGGCGGTCATTTTTCCTTCCAACATGGCCACCACCTGTTAGTTCTTCTATTCCTATGTTTAGCTATAGGTTGGTGTTCTGTTTGCTGAAATGATTCAAAGTGGGACATGGATACTCTAGAAACCATGCGATATCTGTTCCTTCTGAAATGGGGTTCGTGTCCTCTAGGAAAGGGGCAACTATTCGCCTGCCTGCAAGACCCAAGGCTGATGCAAAGATAGACCCCTTTCCATCAGCATCCCTAGCTCTACAAACTGATCCCCACTTTTGCTTCAAAGCAAACCACAGACACATTGGAGTGTGAGTCCAGATCCCTACAGGAGCCGTCAGACCCCAGTAGCAGAAGGGCAAAATAAACTGTTGACAAGCACACACAAGCATGGTGTCCCAGCCACACCCATGAGACCTCTAACGAGCAGGCTGTGATCCTGCCTTCATCCCATGCTGAACCAGGGGGTCCCCCTGGAGCCGTAGCACAGCTGTTCAGACATCCAACGGGAAGCCCCTGCTGTCTGTCAGTACCATTCGGGTGGCAGGAGTGAGGACAGACAGGCAGTGGTGCATTTCAATTCCCTGCTTACTTCTTTGAGGAGCTCCCAGCCCCAATGCCACCATATTTGATAGATGTGATGTGTAAATATAATTCATAATTTAAGGGATAAATTGTCATATTTTGCAAAAAGATTTTAACTTTCCATTTATTTGGTTCCACCACTTCCAGTAATTGTAATTTCTCTGCACATTTGATTAATTCTTTTTCTTACTGTGACCAGCATGGTTTGGAATTAAGTTACATTTATGTTGCTGTTCGTTTCCCAAATCTTACATTTCGAGTGTCCTGGTATTTGTGTGTTGTAATACCTAGCTCAATACTGCTGACTGTGACATTTCCAAGGGCCTCAATCAATCAGTCAATCAATCAATCAATTAGGAAATTGTAAGCGCGCTACTCACCCCGGAGGGTCTCAAGGTGCTGGGGGGGGGGAGGGGGGGCTAGGGTCCGCAGATCGGTTTAGCTGAAGAGCCAGGTCTTGAGGGTCTCCTCAAGACCTGGCACCATCATTTCGAGTTTTGCACCTTTGAACGGGGGATAAGGCAATGAGGTTGAATGGTTTGCCGTTTCTGAAGTCCTAAACTTGGAATGTTGTATTTTCTCCTCGTAAATTCCAGTAGATTTACCCGGCAAAAATGGTGTGACAATTGCCGCTTAACTTGGAATCCCGACTCGAATGCAAACTCACACTGGCATCTGATTTGAGATCCACTCGCTCTAGAAACCAAGGCCCATGTGTAAAAAATGTGCATACTATCTGCCACAGAAGTGAGAGTATGTAACAGAGTCCACCGTGCTAGAAATGTGAAATTTATTAACAGTGTTCCCATCTGCTGTACTCACTTTTCTCATGAGGCAGACCCAAAGCAATCTTGTCTTATGCTTGGTAATTAGAGATGCATCATGGCTTCTAATATGATTTGGCAAGAACGTTTCAAACGATTCTTTCAATAAAAAACAATTTAGAGAGTTAGGCCTCCGTTAAAAAAAATGCATAGATATTATTGTCACATCAATCATAAATGCTGGAAATTAAAATCAAATGCATGATGAACACCGACGTTAATCCAGAGTAAATGTATTGTGGGACATAACCCTGGCCCAGTGAAAAAAAATGTAATTTCCAAAGCTGCAGGGTTTCTCTTTTAATTTCTATTTTTGATGAATCATTCTATTTTCATTATTTTTCGTTTCTGAAAATCTATCAAAAAGGCATGTTGACCTTTTTTTTGCGAGAATGAGAATCTACCATCAGTCCTCCCCCGTGTTGGTGATTTATAATTGTACAGTTCAGCTCAGAAAAAGCATAACAAGGGGGCTAGATAGCAACAGCTCCAATAATCACTTTTCTGGCCTCTTGTGTCCACCTGCAAAAAAACAAATTCAGCGAGAGTACTGCAGATAACATTACACATTGACATTAGAGCTAGTTTTGCCACAGGAGAAATATATTTGATTTCAAGGTGGCATAACACAAGACATCTTAAATGTAATTCAGAATGGTTGTATAAATGAAACACACTGTAATATAATAAGCAGTACGTCAAAAAACGCATCACCTTATGAAATAATTCTCTACGAAATTTAAAGATGAACAAATGACGAAGATGAATCCGAGTGAGTGCTGGGACATGGTCATAAACCAAATACTCTAGATAAGATGTAAGCACAAGTTTCAGAAATCTGAGAATTACGTGATATTTTTGGCAAATCTTTGCAAATGTCCTTTAATTTGAAACTATTGGTAAAACTGTGTACATTTCCTTTGCCCTTATATACATTAACCTAACGGTGGCTTAGTGGGAGTGAGTTGTGGTGGCATGAAATAAGGAAAACGTTCACCATATGGGAAAGATCATTTTGTAAACCAACTTGCTGATAATTTGCAGGGTAACTCTGGGTTAATTTTTACAATATGCCATAGCACTGAAAGAAAAATTCTTTAGCCTGTGGCTCGGTTATGAATTGAGAATTAGGATGAAGAAGCGAAGAGAATGTGATTTGTGACTCACTTTACATATTGGTGATTTATGACGTTCTCCATGAATACAATCACCATTCGACAGTCAGCAGGAATAGTCCTAAAAGGGGACAATTTAAGGACAGATCAAAAATTTATGGTGAAGATATTGAAGAAGATAGGCTACTCTAAAAAAGTATTGTAACTGCGTTTGACAAGGCAGAAAAGCAAAGTAGATCGAAATTGCTAAATGATTGCACAGATAGGTGTTTCACGGTATTAGCAAAATTAATTTGCTAATTTGCTTTTGTGTAATTCCATGAAATGTAAATCCATGGTTTAGTGCTATTTATTAGTGCAAAATGCATCCTTGTGTCAATATTTGATGCGAGGATTCATTTCACACAAAAAAATAGTGTGAAAGACACAAGTGCTGTGAGCAACAGCTACTCGCATTCTGGGCGCTTGCGTTGCCCTTGAGTACTGACTGTACATTTTTTCAGTGAACGGCACAATTATCCGACGTGTAATCATTTTGGAAATTTTGCGAAACAAGAATAAAGTGACTTTCCTGATACAAGAAATTGAGTTATTAGTTGTGGGGGGAGGGGCAGAGCCCCATTTATGTAATAAACACTGTCCGGGTGAGCCACAAAAATCACAAAATAAACCTGTGCTTAACCATCTGGTAGCCTGGCACAAAGCAGCCAGGTTTAACGTAGCGGCAATGTGTAAAATATTTATGCAGCACTCAAACGGTAATAAAGTGAAAAAACAACACAAGAAAAATCTCAAACCAATTTAAAAGAATAGAGTTCATTACAATAAACTAAATGACGACAAAATAACAAAAATCCAATCAGTAGTTTCAGAGTTATGAATTTTTAAAGTCGGAGGTTAAAATAATGCCAAAGAGCACAAAGCGCCACTCGCGAATATCTGGTTGCGCTGGCCCGGGGCATTATCTAGAATTCAAGTTGACTGAGATGGAGCGTAGATCAGATGTAGTGACTAGGTTCATCCTGCTGGATAGTTTACCTTCTCAAGAGTCCACACGATGAGCTGCTGATGGACTTTCGTGTTGACGGGGGGCCACAAGGAGAGCGGTATAGGTGTGAGGAACGTGTTGGGTACGATAGATAGTTGCAGTTATGGTGCAAAGAACCGGTTGTCACTGGAGTTTCGCGTTGATAGTCAACACGGATTACACTGCTGACTGTCATGGCTGATGCAAAGAGCAGTCATGGCTGGTGATTTGTTTTGGAGGGTGTAACAGATGGGCATTGTTTGGCATAAAGAGTCCACTTTGCGGTCGTAAGGAGCTCATATTTCTGGATTTTCACCTGGAGTTCAGAAGGAGTACACTGTGATGCCAGCCAAGAGTCCAGACCCTGAGGAGTACATGCTGGGGATCAAGACTCACTCTAGCTGAGGCCAGCAGCAGGGCTCAGGCAGGTCCAGTGTTGCTGGTCAGCTGGGCAGTCACAGGAAGGCTTCTGGAAGCTTACCGTGTCCTTGTAGTCCACACAGGAGGTCAGCTAAATGAAGCTTGGAGTCCTTTCTGGGGAGCCTGGGTTCAAGGCAAGCAGGCCCAATCTTCCTTTCTCAGACAGCAGGGCAATGGGTTTTCTGATTCTTCCACAGGTCAAGGAGTGTTCTGATGAGCGGTTCTGAAAGTGCTACATTTATACCTGGTGCCAGCCTTTATGTGGGGGAATTCCTTGGCCTATTCCAAAACTGATCCTGGTTAGTTCCCCTTTCTCTGGGTTTGGCTCCAAACTGTCTAGGGTGACAAAGGCAAGGGCAGGCATGGAATCCGGTTTTGTTGTATGTGCTGCAGGCAGGGTCATTTGAAGTATAATCGAGGAAGGGCACAGCTCCTCCCCAGCCATCCTGTTTTTAAGACCGACAACCTCTATACCCATCACCTTTTGTTCCCATGTCTTAAAGAAATACACACCCCACAACAGAAGAGCCATTCATAGTCATGTGACCCTGGACACTGGTAGAAAGGGACATTTGGTTTAGACATAACATTTTCACCTTTCTAAAAGTAGCGTTTTGAGAATAGTAATTTAAAATCTGACTTTACTATTGAAGAGAATTTTATATTACAATTCAGAGGGGGTGAGAATCAGTGATAGTCTGTGAGAGAGGTATGCTTTCCATAGTGAAAAAGTATTTCAAGGGTTTTTCACTGTTAGGACATGTAAAACTTAAACACCCATAGCCTACTTTTTAAATGCCATGTGTAAGGAAACGTTCCCTTAGTTGTGTGGCTGCTCAAGTAATGGGTCCACATTTGCCGTCTGCTGAGAACCAAACACCCCATTGTAGCACTTGTCTCTCTCAGGGTAGCAGAGCAGAGCAATCCAAGATCAACTGAAGGAGGTGGTGTGGGCTAATAATCAACATTTGCTGGCACGCAATAATAACATGCAATAGATGATTGTCCAGTCAGTCCTTTTTCTTTTGAGAAGGAAAAGTACATTAATTACACACACACTACCCAATACTACACACTGGTTTACAAATATACATAGGGCTGATGAAACTACCTTGTAATGACTTTGAGCCATCACTTCTACCGCCCCAAGGGGTCCAGACCAACGAACACATTAGGTAAGTACATTGATTTGGTCAAAAGTTCAAGATCAAAATCCACATGTCATTGTATTCTCATTTTAGGACAAAATGCAATAATCAAAAACAACCATGTGTAAATGCACTTATTAATGTTAATAAAGCATATACCTATGCAAATATACTTACGTAACTTCCCACCCAACACCCCTAGAAACCTAGCAACCCACTAGGACAATATAAATGTACTATTAGCAATTAAATTAAAACAATTATAAATCACTTAAAATTACAAATTATATTTTAAAATATTATTAACAATTATACAAACAATAATAACACCTAAAATTAATATATGAACTAACATACATAAAGATAATAACAAAAAAACATTTTAACAATGGCAATATTCTTGAAAACGATATTGCTTATCTGAAAAATTGATATTCTTAAAATCTGACTGGCAGCCATCTAAGGGATTAACAGATTTTCCCAAACACCAGCTTACCCAAAGAGACCAGGCTGATTTGGAGGCTTTAGAAGTACCTGGGGCCCAAGAGTTGTTGATATAGGCTGAAGCTTCTGACAAAATGAACAGGGGA
The DNA here is from genome assembly GCF_964204655.1 of Triturus cristatus. Classification (NCBI taxonomy): domain Eukaryota; kingdom Metazoa; phylum Chordata; class Amphibia; order Caudata; family Salamandridae; genus Triturus; species Triturus cristatus. The sequence goes on along the minus strand of NC_140594.1, from coordinate 219,007,492 downwards.
GTTGTCTAGTACCAGACTGTTAGGTTGTCCCAGAAGGTTTAACAAAAGATTGGGAAAGGAAGGAAGGACAGGAAAATCTATGACCAACTCTAAAAGGGGAGGAACCATACCTGGGATTACCAAAAGGGGGCTGCTAGCACTAAAGTGGCCCTTTGACGTCGAATTTGAGCTCAGACTCTATTTATCATTATGAAGGGGGGAAAAGCATGACTGAGGAAACATGTCCAATCTTGTGAAAAGGTGTATGTTGCTAAAGCCAAGGAGTGTGGACACCAACTGACAAAGCATGGAAGATGGAAATTTGGTCTTGAGGCGAATAGTCAATCTGAAAAGGAACCCATTTGCGGGAAAGAGCATTGAAGACTCAGGTGTGAAGTCTCCAATCGCTGGAATTGTGAAGATAACGAAAGTGCCAATCCCCACTGAATTGAGATCTCCTGGAAGATATTCTGCACAAACCGAGATGTTGTTGTGAAGACAGAAATCCCCAAAAACATTTCACCAATTCTGCGAGGGACTTTGATCTTGTGCCCCCCAAATGATTACTGGACCGCAGAGATGTTGTCCATGCGGAGAAGAATAGAGCATCTTAGTCTGTTTTTTGCAAGGCTTCTGATCGCAAAAAGGCCTGCAAGCACCTTTAAACAATTGATATGCAGACTGGAATCCTCTAGCAACCATGAACCTCCAGTTGAGATTGGTCCACAGCGGGTGGCCCAGCCCGCTCGACTTGCATTGGATTCTAATGCAATTCCAGCCATCTAAATGGTCTGTCCACCACTGAAGTTCTAACCGTGATTCTTGATCCATAGAAATGAGATCTGAGTAAGAGAGATCCTTTAGCTAATGCCGAATATTGAGTCGCTGGAGTGCTCGATAATGAATGGGACCTGGAAAAATCGCATGAATTGAGGAAGAAAGAACACTGACAAACTGAGCTAACGATCTGAGGGAACTCTGCGAACTCTGAAGAATTGGCAGTATCTCGCCTTTTCTTACCTTGACTTTTGCCGAAGGAAGATGAAGAGTGGCTTTGGAAGAATCGACTAGGAACCCTAGGAATTTCATTTGTCTTGCTGGAATTAAGACTGACTTCTCTATGTTGAGCAGAAAAACCCAGATCCGTAAGGAGAGAGCAGGTTATGGGAAGATGAGAACCAAGAGAATGGAGATTTTGAGACATTGAGAGAATGTCATCCAGATGAATGATCAGACAAATTCCCTGAGATCTGAGATAATTGATGACAGGTTTCATCATCTTGGTGAAGCACCAAGAAGCCGATGAAAGGCCAGCTGGAAGAGAGGAGAAGTGGTAGGCCTGACCCTGCCACAGGAATTGAAGTAATTTCCTGCAACTGTGATAAATGGGAATGGTAAGGTAAGCATCCTGAAGATCCAGCCTGGCCCTCCAATCGTGTTAAATTAACGAATTCTGAAGGTGAGGAATCATCTCCATTTTGAAGTGGCAATGCACCACAAAGTGATTGAAAAATTTAAGGTTGGTTACGGGTCTTATCTTTCTTTTGTACTAGAAAAATTGAACTGAAAAACCTGAAGAATCTGGGATACATGGTTGAATTGCTTGCTTTTGCAGAAGAGACTGAACTGATTCTATGGAGAATCGAGGAAAAGATGGGAGTTGTGACTGGGAAGGTTCTGCGTAAAGATCTATTGCATAACCCTGAACTGTAGAAAGAACCCAAGGTTCTGAAGAAATCATCTGCCATTGAGGAAGAAAAAGAGCAAGATGCCCTCCCACAGGAGGATGTACAGAAATAGGGTTACCTTGTTGAGTGGATGCTCTGGTGAACATTTGTCCCCGACCTCGATAGCCTCTGCTTCGTTGCGGATAGAACTGAGGTTTGTATTCTTGGAGATTGTAGTCAGAGTTACTGCAGAAGGAGCCTCTATGTCCTTGGAAACAATAATTACGGCCAGTAAAGCGGCTCCTGCCTCTACCGGCCCTTGCAAAAACCCACTGGACAAACACTTTTTTCATTGATTGTTGAGCCTTATCAATGCATGCAAAAAAAGTAACATACTTGAAAAGTTCTTTGATAAAAGAATCTCCCAATAACATGTCCTGCCTTAACTCCCGGATCTAAAGAGGCGAGATTAGCGAACTTGGGATCTAACTTAAGAAGAAGACCCTTTCTCCGCTCATGAATAACAACAGAATTGGGATTCTCCAAAATGCAGAAAGATCTCTGAATCTATGGGGAAAGTTCTTCGGGATCCACTGTGTCATTGTCCAGTTTACTGGATTTTGTAAAATCAAAAATGTGAGCCAAGGGACCCATAAGATCAAGTAATTTGTCTTGGCAGGTAGACCAAGCCTTGTTGACACCCTTACGCAGGTCCTTGCCAAATTTAGAAAAAAACATTAAGAGGGTAGGATCGATACCAGGAATAGAAGCAATATTAGAGGACAGAGAAGGTCAGGGGCATTCAGATTTTAGTTTGGCCCTGATTTGCTTGTCCACAGGTAAACAAAGTCTGTATAAAATGTAGTTCCCAACGAGTTCAATAGGAAACCATTCCGTGGAATTTGGATGATGAATAAGACCAGGGTTAAACATTGGGAGGCCCTGAGGATCTAGAATAGTTTGTGCCTCAAAGGGATCTGAAGACGGAAATATAGGTTTTGTGGCAGAAGGGGAAGAGGGATCAAAGGCACCCATATTATATCTGTAATCTCCAGTATCTTGGCAACCTCAGCCGTCATCAGTGTCCAAAATTTGAGAAATAACACTGTTTGATGACTTCATTTGTATGTTTTTTGATTTATCATTGCACTTAGAAGGCGTCTTGAAATGCCGTTCCTTATTAGGAGGCCTGTGAGGAACCGTGTCCTCATCCACGTGTGAGGGAACTTCACCAGTCACAGGTGCAATTTTTTGGGAAAGAGAAACAGGCTGCACCATTTTAGATATTGTAGGAAACACAGAGATGGCTTTTCTTTTTCTGCTATCCCCCACAGAATGGGCCATCAGAGTCTTAGACATTATGTTTGCCACTGAATTTTCAATGCTTTTGGACATTTTACGCATAGAAGCTACCACAGCTCTTTCCACAGAAGAGTTGATAAACACATTCAAATCACTTTTTAATTGATCCTCATCCTCCTCATCAACCCTGGAAAGTGTAGAGCTATCTAACTTCATTCCACATAAAATAAAAACTGTAGACAATCAGGCAAATAAAAGGTTAACAAACAAGAGGGCGGAAACCTTCTAAAAGCACTCCCCGAGTTGCCGGTACAGCTGAAGCACAGGGGTAGGAAGAAAGACAGGCCACGCCCACCGGGCATTGTGAAGGGACAGAGGAGAGAGAGAACAACGCTGAAAAGGACCGCAAATGACTTCCGAAAGGAATCGGAGAAAAGCAGTCACTTCACTGGGAAGGCCAAGGAAGCTTGAAACAAGGAATGCTTCTGTGACGTAGGCAGAAAAAACAGACAAAGAATATAGTGGGCGAAGAGCATTACAGAATGCGCGTAATGGCAGACGCGCGAGACACATAAAGGGATTACAGCACCAGAGGCTGCGACCGCACCAACACAACCTAAGCAGCTAAATTAAGGTACAGTACCCATTAGAACAATTCATAAACACACAAATTGGTCAACAGCAAGCAGCAAGAAAAGAGGAGCTGTTCACAGTCAAGGTGCCTTTTCTAGTATTTACTGCATGGTGATTGGTTCTATTGTTTCCCATTGGTCCGTTTCTTGCGGCCTTATGGAATTTGTAGTTTTATTGTTTTTTTATTGACTGCTGCTAATAATAAAGCAAGATTAGAGAAGGCATTATAGGAGCCTCCAGTCTTTCAATACAATTAAGACTTTCCTTCATAACTTAATAGGAAAATCTGCATTCTTGACAACAATATTTTTGCATCATGATATTTTTATATCGCAATATTTTGTTCCCGATAGTTCTGCAACTCAATAATTAAAACACTATTTTTTTCCAAATACCGTAGGGCACATGCTCGAGCCAACGGAATGCTTCTAAATGTTGGTAAAGCCTGGGGTAGTCGTCATTTCTGTAACCCTTCCATCTGAGGGCCACTACCTTTTTTTAAATACTTTAGGCTCTTGGGGGGAAGCTGTGAAGCACCTGCAGCTCTGCGTACCTTTTTTAGGGTCTTGGCGGTAGCCCTGCCATCCTGTGGCCACCACAAGCAGCAGAAAAGGGTGTGTCAGTTGTAACCCCTTCGGGGCATTGTGGGGGCTCCTCCAGAGCAAGGAAAATATTTGATTAGAGGCTTTGCTGCTACTTTCTTTGGTGCACCGTGCAACCTAGTTATGCATTGGCTTGTCTTTCCCTTCCCTTTTTCATTTTGTTTGGGGTGCCTGCTTCCACCATAGTACCCCAAAGGCCATTTCAAGGTGGGGGCAGCCTAGGGAGCCCACCCCTGGCTGCCTCAGTCAGCTCCCGTGCAGACAGCCGCTTCTTTGCTGCCTGATGATCCGGCAGCATTTTCATCTCCTTGAGGAAATATGAATTTTGTGATCAGTTATGTCCCCTATCGTAGACCCCAACGGCTCCATGTGCATGCTATGAGTACATGTATGTTCCCTCCAGTTCCAGTTTTGAAGACGCAAATACATGTGCGTCCACCGTCAACATGTCCTCTTTCAGATCCGCCATGAATGGGTCAGACATTCTATTCCTAAGTATGAAAGGCCACCGACTTTATGTGGTTCACTTTCCACATTTTACAGATTCAGGCAAGTAGGCCCTGAATTCTGTCATCAAGCCTTTTCCTGCCTTTTGCCTCTGAAAGCTCCAGTCTGAGCCTGCGTCTGCATCCATGAACTTTGTCCTACTCCCTGCGCGGCTAACGGTGCCTGATCCAGCCTGTTCCCTGCCAAAAACTGTATTTCACCTTCAAGATTATCTACTCCGCTCCTCATCTGATGCATTCCTGTCTAGTAGTTTAGGTAAACATTCCTCCAGCTACCGTGCAAAGGGCCAGGCCTCGCTGTCCTCATGCAAGTAATTCATGGCCCTGTTACCATGGAATATTCCTACCCCCTCGCATCTCATGTAGACACTTAGACGCTTGTACACGCACTAACAGTCAGTATAGAATAGATTCTATCCTAGAGACCTTTCCTTTTGGATAACACAGTTCTTTAAACATAGGATATCAGATATGATTTGGGATTAGGTTGACATAACCCCCAGACTTTTGTCTCCACATGTAGAGCTAAATGTCAAGTCCCCTTCACCCTCTAGTTGCACGTCAATCACACGTCATGCGGCTGCGCGCGCATCTCTGCCAAATATTTCTGCTGACATTGCAGGATTCTTTCATGGATCCACCCACTTGTGACATCATGTATAATGACTTTTATTAAATTACGCCCATATGACCGCCTCTATTAGTTACGTATGCTCAGTTTATCTGTATTATCAGCTGTTACGCCTCTTGCATCTGCTTCACTGTAATGCATTTTCCTATAAAACTGATTATCTGTCAATAATGTATGCCCTTCCTTCCTGAACTTTCGTGGTGATGGAATAGAAGTCCACAATTCGAATTGTATTCCTTTATATTGGAATAAAGCCCTTTTAAAACCTCTAATACCACGGATTCTGCCTCTTATATTTACTGAGTTATTCTTATTAGACTTTACCGCATAAAAAATAGTACCGGTAATGAAATATTTACCACATAAATTGGCGCCCGAACAGGGACACTTTCTCATCTCACGCGCCGGAGGTGCGTTGCAGGCCAGGTCTCCTGCCACAGCTGAACGGACAAAAACGCGTACCTGCAGGATTTCCTGTATCTCCCTCCGGCCAAGCGGGGGCGACTGAGGCTGCGATCAACACCCAGACGAGGCGGTGAGAAGTGCGAAGTATCCCGACCAGAGCCTAGCTGAGAGAGCAAGATCCGAGGTATGCAGAGGCCCACCAGGTTCCGAAGTTCCGAGTCCAGTCGAGTCGAGTCCAGTCCGGTCCAGTTTCAGTTCCGTTCCGAGGCCTTCCATTCCGCGCTACCCGGTGAGTACCATTGCCGGGGAGGCATTTAACGTGCACATAGTCTGTGCCGGTCAAGACGGGTTTGGGTACACAAATCCGGTCTGCACTGTTTCAGCAGTGTATCTGTACTGTTTAGCAGTATATCTAGTATGTCTTGCATATAAATAAGTATTACCTAGTGTCAGTATTATGTCAGTAACTAGTTTTCTATTAGTTATCATTGTTCGTTAAAACTGTTAAATGTTAAATGTTTTAAAACGTTCTATATATTGTGGTGTGAATGACTGTTCATTATTGTGTTCCTTGTATAAAGTGTGTTCTAATAAAAAGATCTAAAAATGCCGCTCTTTTCGAAACTAAGACAGATCAAAACTAGAAAAGGTGTACTCGAAGAAGCTGTTCCCATCCCACCTAGGGACACTCCAGGATACTTTATGTATCATAAGCATGGCCTAGATGCCGGATTATTTCTTGATTTATGGGTGGACTACACCAAAGAGTTACCAGAGAGTCAGAGATGGCCCGCAGCGGGGACCTGGGATGCAGATTGCATCATGAGAGTAGAAGAAGAATTATGGAAAAAGAAAGCCAGACAGTCACAGTAAGATGCCATTGAATTATGGCGTAAAGAATCATATAGACGTACAGAAAAAGCGCTCAGACAGGAAGAGAAAGGTAGTAAGAATTTAAATAAAACCCGAGAAAATCTATTACTTGAGGAAGGTACCCGAGTAAACTCAGAACAAGTAGATAGACAAAGAAACACTCTTATGAATGGTATGTATCCTCTTCTGGCCGAAGGGTTACCTAAGGCTACCCCGGAAATACCAAAAGACTTAACTCCTCCATTGCTCCCGATAAAAGCACATCCCAAAACACATCCCAAAACAGCAAAGGACGTTTTCCTTTCCTCCTATTTAGACGACGTAGCTCCCGAGTATGCTAATGCCATACTACACACACCGCTTGCCGATGGTGTTCAACACCAAGATCATCCGCCTGTATCCCCGCAACTACAAACTCCTACACACGTTCCCACAGGTCCGTCCGTTTCTACAGTTTTTCCCACATCTACAATCTCTATCCTACGTCCAACGAATCCTTTCGTGCCTAGCGCCTCAGATGGTGCTACAGGAGGTACGACAGACATGTTTGCCACCCCGCCGCGAAATAAACAGACCCTTAGAGATTTAGCACTCCAACGTACACCCCAATTAGCGACATCCGACATGTTTAAAGAACAGCTTGTGGATTGTAGATACGATCCAGTGCCAGGTAGACAGGACAAATTGCTCATATCATCACTACGTATACGGCGAGCTACATTATATTTACTGACGATACCAGGAATGGTTGAACACCTAGACAATATATATCGCTTTGTCCAAACAGGGCGAAGTTCAGAGAGTATTAACGAAGCTATGGAATACCAGAAAGTGGATGTACAAAGACAACTACTACGTTTTTTCATAAATTGTGTAATTAGGAATCAAGACAGGCCCGGGGCAGATCACGATACCATGCAAAGACTTGTCAAATGGGGTCAGAACATATCAGAAGAGAAACATGATAGACAGGCGTGTATAATCGCCATGTGTCGAAAGATCCGCAAAGAAGTAGAACGAATACATAAAGAAAGACGAGAAACAGACAGAGTAGAATCAGAAGAGGAGGAGGAGCAAGAATCAGAACAATTAGAAACAATAGCTTATGTAGGTAGAGGAAGACCCCATAATAATACTAGAGGCTTTAATGACCCGATACGTCCGATACGTTCAGAATATAATCGACATTTTCAAACCCCTATGTTAAATACAAGATCCCCTGAACACCTATTCCAAGCCGCTGATAAATTACTCCGAGATCGAAGGGGGTACCATATGCTCGATTCCATGGACGAACAAGAACTAGCCAGGTCAGCAGTACAATGGGCTGACAGTCCCCGCGAATACAATGATGATGTACTTGCACACACGTTTTTGAATCTTGACCCATACGAACAGTGTTTAGCTAGTATATACATGATTCAACACCTCCTTATATTATATAAAAGCCAACACTCCGATCCAGGACCCTTACCTGACATATTGACAGAACTACTCACGAATATATGGAGAGGGTCAGGTACTGATTTGATTAAAGAAATTCTAGAATTCCGAAACCAATATTTAACTTTTGTATGCCCAGAACACGTTCCAGTCCCCATTATGGGAAGAAAATTGTATCACATAGATAGACAGAACCCGTTACGCGAAGTGCACCCAATCAGAGGTGACGGTAATAACTTTACACGCGTGTTTGTGTACACGCCTATAACTAAACTAGAATTATTAGAAATGAAGAAAGTAGTACCCAGCCATGACAAGGATCCAGCAGGTTTCCACCGTGAAATAAAAGACATGTTACTCATGGGAGAGTATACCTACCCCGACATTATGAAAATATTAAAAGTCCTATTACCCGCCGGTGTTTATGAGAAACTTAAAGAAAAGGAATGGGAGGTGGGAGACCAAAAGATAGATTGGACAGCATTAGAAAACGAAGAAAGGGCCCGAGCTGCAGGAGCAGGACTTGGGGAAAAGACTACAGCACTAGCAGGACTACTAGTGCAGGTACTGCCACGTTTATTAACTACGAAAAAGGAAGACTGGGGTGCAATATCAGCTTGTAAACAAAAGCCAGACGAAGACACTAGTGATTTCTATTCCCGATTTGAAAAATGTTTTGGTATAAATAGTGGCATAAAAGCCAGTAGTGAGTCATATCCACATCTGTTTATGACAAAATTAGTTGAAAATTCTCTGCTACAAGTCAAGAATAGAGTATTGAAATTCGAAAGTACCTGGCAAGGTAATACCCCATCACAGATGTTACAGATGTTACAATATCACCACAATAGAATTAGAGAAGAACAAGAACACGAACAAAGACGTATGAAAGATACGAAAATGAAAATGCTTGTTGCACAGTCAGTTCCAGCCGATGGTCATCAAAAAGGTGATTCCGCAGGTCCTACGAAAGGGACATGCAACTATTGTAAACAACCAGGTCATTATATACACGATTGTCCAGTCCTGAAACATAATATTGCTACAGGTAGAACCCAGGAGAGACCACGTCCACCTAGACAGGATCAGAATCAACAACAAATCCCTCAGCATGCACAACCTAGATTAGCTCCGCAACAACTAGCTCCGCAACAAGGAGCTCCACAACAGACCGTAGCACCACCACAAGCGCAGCCTATTGCTGCAACACAAGCAACCACACAACAAATGTACCAGTATGCACAAGCAGATTATCCCGATTATCAGCGATATACATGAAATAGCCTAGAGAGGGAAGTTGGCTTACCCCTTATTGAGGTTCCTGTAGACCAAGAGGGACCTTATGTACATAGTGAACTATTAGGGGAAGACAGAAAGTTTTTACTTGATACAGGGGCAAGCAGAACAACTATAAGACGCAGTGAAGTTCCAGGGGCACCCCTCTCAGGCTCACAGAATATTTCCCTTGGATTCTCAGGAAAACCCATAATTAATGACGTAACACAACCTCTTCCACTCACGATTGGTCCATTGACACGTACTACAGATTTATTGCTTACCAAATCCTGTCCAGAAAACTTGTTAGGTATAAAAACATTGAAAGCTCTAGGAGCTGTAATATGTTGTTCTCCGGAAGGAGTACGACTATTTCTACGTGACTTCAAAGGTCACTACGTGTCCAGAGACATGGATCACCGACTGCAGAATTTACCTACACATTTATGGGCACAAGGCCCCACTGATGTTGGTTGCATGAACATTACACCATATCAAGTCACACTAAAAACAGGAGTAATACTACCACGAATACGACAATACAAGTTACCACCAGATGCTGTAGTGGCTTTGCTGCAAATCATTGACGAGCTCATTGCACAAAAAGTGGTTGTCGAAACCGACTCCAATGTATGTAATTCCCCGATAATTCCGATTCTTAAAAGAACGGATCCAAAGGCACCACCAGTATATCGATTAGTTATTGATCTGCGCGAATTAAATAAATGTATTGTACCACAATACCCTGTGGTCCCCGATATCTCTTCATTACTAACAGCCATTGACTCAGAAGCAACGTTCTTCACTGTAATTGATCTCAAGAATGCTTTCTTTTGCGTCCCAATAGATCCGGAAAGTTAATATCTGTTCGGATTCAGTTTAAATGGACGAAGTTTTAAATTCACACGCGCACCTCAAGGATTTACAGAAAGCCCCAGCATCTATAGCCAAGCACTGAAAAGAGAACTTGACAGTATCCACATGCCAGTTAACACTGCCTTGCTTCAATATGTCGATGATCTACTGATCACCGCCCGAAGCGAACCTGAATGTGAATCAGCGTCACTGACGGTTTTAAAATTTCTGGCCGACAAGGGGCACAAGGTGTCCCCTTCTAAGCTGCAATTCTGTGTCCAGCGAGTTGTTTACCTTGGGCACTCGCTGTCCAAGGAGGGAAGGCAGCTTACACCCGACCGCATCCAGTTAATCGCTAACATGCCACCACCCAAGACACAAAAGGAGGTGCGGGCTTTTATAGGCCTCACTTCATACTGTAGGCAGTGGATCCCTCAATATGCATTTCTAGCAAAACCACTCATCCAGTTAACAACACAGGAGGCAGCCACATCGACTGTCCTCCCTTGGACTCAAGAACATACACACACCTTTGAAAGCTTAAAGAAAGCTTTATGCCAAGCACCTGTCTTAGCAACACCATGTTACAGTAAACAGTTTACACTCTTTGTTACAGAACGCGAAGGTACTGCCTTGTCAGTACTCACTCAGGAACAAGCAGGATCACACAAACCATGTGCTTATTTTTCTAGTACATTAGATCCAGTAGCTCAGGCTCTTCCTGCGTGCCTGAAATCGGTGGCAGCAACAGCTTTAGCAATCAGACAAAGCGATGCCATAGTGTTAGGACACCAATTGACAGTACAAGTACCACACGCAGTAGAGGTTCTTTTGAACCGCACACAAACACAACACTTGACTATAGCGAGACTTACCGGTTACGAATTGACATTATTTCAGCCACACATAGAAATCAGACGTTGTAATACGTTAAATCCTGCCACACTGTTACCAGTGGGCGGAACAGATCCATTGGCACATGATTGTGTCGAAGTCATTTCTATCACGACGAAACCCAGACAAGACTTGACAGATATCCCTTTGTCAGATCCAGACTTGACATTGTATGTAGATGGGTCATGTATGAGAACAAGTACAGGAGAGTTAGTGGCCGCTTACGCAGTCACAACAGACACTGAAGTCATTGAAACAAATTGTATTAACACTTTGTCAGCTCAAGCAGCAGAGCTCATCGCTCTGACACAAGCCTGTATTCAAGCCAAAAATAAGAAAGTCAACATATACACAGATTCACGTTATGCATTCGGAGTCGTCCATGACTTCGGCGTACTGTGGCGAGAGAGAGGTTATTTAACTTCTCACGGTGCCCACATCCAACACGGACCCCTCATTCAAACCCTATTGGACGCGATTCATCTACCCACTGCAATATCGATTATGAAATGCAAAGCCCATACAAAAGTTACCGATATCATTTCTCAGGGTAATGACCTAGCTGACAGAACAGCTAAACAGACTGCTCAGAAGCAGACTCACACAACTGACATGACAAAGACAATAGTTCCGACACCAACACATTGCATGACAGTTAAGGATCCCGCCCTTGATGTAATTGACATACAGACACATGCTACACCAGAAGAAATAAAGAAATGGACTGAATTAGGAGGGATCCAAACGAATCAAGGATGGATGACAAAGGAAAAATCTATATGGTTTCTTCCCGACTCCATGGTTCAAGTCATCATTAACACAATTCATAGTCCAGCGCACCTAGGAGAAAAAGCTATGCTAGACAGCATTCAACACATTTGGTTCAACAAACACTTGCGAGCAGCAGCTAAACACAAAGTTCGTACCTGTATGATATGTTGTCAGTTTAATCCAGGTAAAAGCATCCCCGTAGAGCAGGGTGGATTTCAACCTCCCGATCATGCTTTTAAAGTCCTCCAGATGGATTATATCCAGATGGAACGATGTCGAGGATTCAAATATGTTCTCGTAGTTGTCTGTGCTCTTTCCCGTTGGACGGAAGCCTACCCGGTTTCAGATTACACTGCCCCGACTACTGCCAAACAGTTAGTTCGAGAATTCTTCCCACGGTACGGTTTACCACGTGTTGTCTACTCAGATAACGGCCAGCCGTTCTCATCCGAACTAATGAAACACGTTTCCCTTTTGTTAGGCTACCAATGGAAATTCCACTGTGTCCGACATCCCGAGGCAGCAGGTCTCGTGGAACGCCATAATCAAACTCTGAAAATTAGATTGTCCAAAATATGTAGAGAAAAAGGTGTCGATTGGATAGTAGCCTTACCAGTTGCGCTCTTTTACATGAGAATGGTAGCACATTCTCGAACAGGGCTATCCCCGTATGAGGTGATCTTCGGTAGACCACCAAATATGTGGGGGACGCCTATACCTCGCAAAATCACTGATGTTGACTGTAATATGCTGACAGATTACCTGGCTTCCTTGATGTCTGCACTACAATCTTGTCGTTCACAGGTAACCGCAGCTTTTCCCGATAATACTGAGGGGAAGCCCCATGACGTGGTTCCTGGTGATCTGGTTCTGGTCCGGAATTTCGACCGGAAGACCCAACTGGAGCCTAGGTGGAAGTCGCCGAAGCTAGTTCTACTAACTACAAGGACAGCCGTGAAGATCGAGGGACGCATAGGGTGGTTGCACTCGAGTCATATCAAGAAATTTTATGGACTACCATCCAGTGTGAATACTCAACCTTGTATTCCCTCACAGACAGACTCAAAGCTCCCCTTGGTTGAGCAGTCAAAACCAGAACTGTACAAACTAAAATTGAGGTCTAGCAAGTCAGACAATTTGATTGTTTAAGTCCTCTCCAAGGTGAATCGGTTGAATTCGTCTCTGACATGTATCCTCCAGACCGGAATAGAGAAAGAAATCAACAGATACAGCTTAAAAAGCATGCGTATTGTAAATCACTTTGTAGTCACTGCACAGTAACACTATTAATTTTGTTTTTTCTAAGTCTTCTGATCATCGTTTTCAGCGTACTATTGCATATGTATTACCCTATTCTTAAACGTGCTTACAATGTAACTGCAGAACATTCTTTTAGCGAATTACCTCCGCATGAGTTGTCCTATAGATTTGCGCTGCGCAACAACACATTCATTAATATGTTACATCATTCCCATCAGACCAGCAATGCCACAAATTGTTGGATAAGTGGCCGACTCCCTCCCTATCAGAACTATAAGGGAGTTTTGCCCCTCTTCCCATATCCGTTCACACACAATGGCTCCTGTGGAGCATGGTTTAGTTTGATTAATTCCCTAGATTCAAATTCCGCAGTTTACCAAGACAACTGGGTGTGGGGAAACCTGAACCTAGTTTTGCTTAAAGTCTGCTACCCTAACAAGGAGGGACTTCCCAAAGGAACAGGAACTGATCTAGAAAATGAAGTATATGGATTAGGTAATTTTACACTTAACCTCATGATCCTGAACGTTGAATCTGAAGCTACACCAATCTTGCCCGCCATGTCAGTATTCCCAGTTAAAGGGGAATTATGTGTAAGAAAGAATGGTTCCATACACATGGGCCATAGTAAATGCACCACTGTAATAAAATTCAGTGACCAAGGCAAGTCTACATTTAGAGCTTCCCGTCATTCCTACTTCATATGTGGCCAGACCGCATATATATGTCTACCTTCAGATTGGGATGGTACCTGTTACATAGCATTCCTTCTACCACCTGTTTTCCTAGCTCCTCCTGATTATCATAGAAATACCCATTTAGTACACAATAGACAGCAGAGAGATCTCCCAATTGTCGATTACACTGAAACAGCATGGGAAAAATACACAGATTTCAATAAAGGTTTCTTTCCCTATATAGGTACAGTCACTAATAGTAAGCTGATACGTAGGTTAACCAGAACCCTTGAAGCAGTAGTGAACGAAACTATTTCCGCCTTAGGCAATTTAACAGAAGAGCAGTCTGCTATGCGGATTGTTGTGCTTCAAAATCGTCTTGTCCTTGACGTCATCCTGGCCGATAGGGGCGGAGCTTGTAGGGTCATCGGATCAAGTTGCTGCATTTTCATACCAGAAAATTCGCCGTCGGTATATAAAGCCATAACCCGCCTTCATAAGATTATAAGCCAGATACAGCAGAGTCCAGGCACCTGGACTTGGTCCGGTTGGTTCTGGGGCGTGTTGTCAGCCTGGGGATGGAGAATCCTATCCTTCCTAGGTATTGGCTTTCTCATACTATTCAGTTGCTGCTTATGTCTACAATGTGGGCCAGCGATTTGTGGTCTGTGTGCCACATCGTGTATCCCACATCCACGTTTTCGTTCAAGATCCCGGAAGAAGAAAGAAGAACAAATGATGCTATATGAACAGATCGATGGATTGATGAAGATCGATATCTCCTGAGGGTCCGTAGGGGACAAGGAGGGAATGAGGAAATATGAATTTTGTGATCAGTTATGTCCCCTATCGTAGACCCCAACGGCTCCATGTGCATGCTATGAGTACATGTATGTTCCCTCCAGTTCCAGTTTTGAAGACGCAAATACATGTGCGTCCACCGTCAACATGTCCTCTTTCAGATCCGCCATGAATGGGTCAGACATTCTATTCCTAAGTATGAAAGGCCACCGACTTTATGTGGTTCACTTTCCACATTTTACAGATTCAGGCAAGTAGGCCCTGAATTCTGTCATCAAGCCTTTTCCTGCCTTTTGCCTCTGAAAGCTCCAGTCTGAGCCTGCATCTGCATCCATGAACTTTGTCCTACTCCCTGCGCGGCTAACGGTGCCTGATCCAGCCTGTTCCCTGCCAAAAACTGTATTTCACCTTCAAGATTATCTACTCCGCTCCTCATCCGATGCATTCCTGTCTAGTAGTTTAGGTAAACATTCCTCCAGCTACCCTGCAAAGGGCCAGGCCTTGCTGTCCTCATGCAAGTAATTCATGGCCCTGTTACCATGGAATATTCCTACCCCCTCGCATCTCATGTAGACACTTAGACGCTTGTACACGCACTAACAGTCAGTATAGAATAGATTCTATCCTAGAGACCTTTCCTTTTGGATAACACAGTTCTTTAAACATAGGATATCAGATATGATTTGGGATTAGGTTGACATAACCCCCAGACTTTTGTCTCCACATGTAGAGCTAAATGTCAAGTCCCCTTCACCCTCTAGTTGCACGTCAATCACACGTCATGCGGCTGCGCGCGCATCTCTGCCAAATATTTCTGCTGACATTGCAGGATTCTTTCATGGATCCACCCACTTGTGACATCATGTATAATGACGTTTATTAAATTACGCCCATATGACCGCCTCTATTAGTTACGTATGCTCAGTTTATCTGTATTATCAGCTGTTACGCCTCTTGCATCTGCTTCACTGTAATGCATTTTCCTATAAAACTGATTATCTGTCAATAATGTATGCCCTTCCTTCCTGAACTTTCGTGGTGATGGAATAGAAGTCCACAATTCGAATTGTATTCCTTTGTATTGGAATAAAGCCCTTTTAAAACCTCTAATACCACGGATTCTGCCTCTTATATTTACTGAGTTATTCTTATTAGACTTTACCGCATAAAAAATAGTACCGGTAATGAAATATTTACCACATCCTGGCCAGTCCTGTGGGCAGGGTGCTTGCTAATGTAGTGCCCATCCGCTCTCCCCAAACACAGGAAGCAGGGGCAGGCCAACCACTACTCGGAGGCATGGTGGCACTCCCCCGTCACCACTCCTCCTGAGGGGTCTGATTTGGGGGTCCTGGGTCCCTGGCTGTACGTGCATGGGGCACACCAGTCCTGGAGGCAACTGTAGTCAGAGTCCTTAGTCCAAATGGATATCAGTGGGTTCCTCCTTCCATTTGTCCATGGCTGTTGTCTCCAGTCCTAGTGTGCAGCAGAAAATCAAAACCAAGAGAGAGTTCTCTCCCTTGCTCAAGACCTTTTAAGTGGGGGTGGTAGGTTCCAGAAGGGAGGCAACTTTGACATTTCCTGGGATGCCACATCAACTCTCTGCCCCTGTTTTAACCCCCTGACAGGGTGGCAAAAGGCCTGGGCTCTGATCCTGAGCTTAGCCAGAGGTTATGCCCCAATTCAATATGTCATTGGTCCCTGTAGGCAAACG
The DNA here is from genome assembly GCF_964204655.1 of Triturus cristatus. NCBI lineage: Eukaryota > Metazoa > Chordata > Amphibia > Caudata > Salamandridae > Triturus > Triturus cristatus. Next base: position 218,991,204 of record NC_140594.1, on the reverse strand, counting down.
GGAAGTGAAGCTGCACTCTAAGGCAGCCTTCCGCTTAGGTGTATAATGGAGTGTCACTGCAGACAAGACAGTACACCACACTGACTTTTCCTATGAGTGTACACCAACATTATGAGGCCTACCCCAGGTATGATCCCTCTGCACCAGGCTACCTGTGCGCAGTTGCTGGGGTTGTGCATGACAGGGGTCTCCAACGTGCAACCTTTAAATGTGCACACGTGTGCACAAATGTTCATGTGTAACCAGCCAAGTGCCCTTTACCCTTGCTGCATCACAGCGGCCTTATCTTAAAAGGTGGAAACTGGAGGTTAACGTGCATTCTATTTACAATGACTTTACCCTGGGTGAGTCATAGGTTATGAGGCACCCTACAGTAAGAGGTTGAAAAACAGGTGATTAAAAAGCAAACAATCCAGGGGAATTAGATGCTCAGAAACCATTGTCTAACAACATGCACCCTGCCTCATGAATAGTTAGGGTCTACCCTTAAGGGTGACTTATAAGTATTAAAAATTAAGGGGTGGGCGGGCAATTTTTGTTTATTTAGGTGAGAATGGCAGTTTAAAAGTATGCTACAGGCCGCAGTGGCAGGCCTGAGACATGTTTTACAGTTCTACTTTACTGGGTGGCACAATGAGTGCTGCAGCCTCCTGGGTACAAGTAGTACAGTGTACTAGGGATCATAAAAATACTAAATGTGCTAATAGAGGGACTGACAATTTTGCCATGTTTAAGTGAGAAAGCACAACCACTTTACCTCTGGTTAAAGAGTTCTACTTTGAACAAAAACGAGTTCAACAAAAATGGGGGACTGAAGACAAAAAGTCTGAGGGAATACCACTCTTAGGATATCAGGTCTAACACTTGAAATTCCTCCTGTTATGCTGGCATCATTTAAATTCCGCCCAGCCCTAATTCCTAGTTACATGTCTAAATCAAGGGATGCTTTTTCAAATCTGCAGAAACAACTGGAGTTAGATGCATCATGTTACCAGACCATATTCCATGATTTACTACCGCAAACATGAATCTTTCAAAGAGGTGCTGATTAGTTGCTATTTTAAACCAAGGACACAAATAGTAATGTAAGGAAAACAAAGAGGCTCCTCTACAAGCATGCATGGACACAGAATGAATAGCTGCATCTTTCTACTGTAAATTGGTTAAAAAAAAGTGTGAGTTTGTTATATGTGGCCTTGAATACCCGTGTGAGGAAGGATATGTTGGCAGTGCAACTAGCGGGTGAGAACACACGTTTTGGAACATATGAGAGGAATTGAAAACCTATCAGACAGTTAAGCATTCCATAGAATGTATGATGGAAGTCCTGATTTGAGAATGTAACTTAGAAAGTTGAAAACTTAGAACATAATTGATCTAGAAAGTCATAAACCCTGGGGATAAACGTGTAAAATGAGTTATATGCATCTTCGTTGCAGTTTTCCAATCGGGCTGCATTTGGTTTAACTGGATGGTGGTGTGAAGAACCATTAGCATATCTGGCGCATAATGGGCTCATCATAATGATTTAAAGAGATAGTGGCAATAAAGCACATATGCTATACATATTTTCAAATTTGAACAAGAACTTGGAATTCATAAATCAAATGACATTAAATATTTTATAAGGAAGCTGATGGTAACTATGCATGGCTGCAAGCTGTAACCGCGACATTCTATCGACAAAGACCAAAGTATTTCATAACAAAATCACAAATATTCACTGAAAAAAACTTTGTTTCAGGAAAAGTCTGGTTTTGTCCACATGAAGTTGTGCACAGTTGGCTCTATACGCACTGGAGGCAAGTGAGTAAGTGCATGATATACTTGAAAGGGCAAGTCAGCTGAGGGCACTTTGATAGTAGATTCACGCGAAACGGCAGATAAGGAGCACAACTAACAAAATAAAGGTTAATTAAGGACATGTTTGAAGCTTCCACAAATGATAGTCAGTAAAAGAGGGAGATTGTGGAATGACAACAGAAAAATCCTCCTGCCAAGCCTGGTGCTTCAAAACGAAGATCAGTAAATAAAAGGAGAGAGCCTGACTGAAGAGAGGGTAGACATACCATTCCAACTGGGCATGAGTAAAGTTTGTCCCAAGCTTGCAAATGCCTTAAATTACCCCTGCTGGCAGTGGCTGCTGCTCCTGGGATGCAGCAGTGGGGTAGGGAGGGGGGAACAGGGGACAGGGTTAAAAAAAGAATCATCTACCTGCCGGCCGGCTGGCCACCCTCTCCTCCGTCCTCTTCCTAGCTTCTTCTCTGCAAGCAGGAAGCACCCGGGCTCCCTGCAATGCAGCGTTGTGATTGGTCAGATTGCCATGGTTCAGTGCTCTGCCAGGGAATGGGAGCCTGGTCATGTTCTCCACCCAGGCTGTAACGCAGCCTGTGTGGAGGGCATGCAAAGTGCGCATGAATGTTTGGCTGGCCCGAGAGGTTGGACAAACATTCATGTGCACTTACTTAGTGACCACCACTCCTCCCTCTGCTCTGAAAGCAGAGCAAATCCACCCCACCCTGCACCACCAAGACGCCACAGCAGAAACAAATAAAATCATAATAAAGTCAAGTTATTATCATTTTATTTTTCCTTTTTTTCACTGCGAAAAGCAGTCGGGCGAGCCCCTCCATCTTAGATGAGGATCCTCCACTGCCTGCTGGGCAAAGAGGACACTAGAGGACACAACAGACATCTGAGACAGAGTCAAAATTATGTAGGTTAAATAACAGTAAGACTGACTACTTTATGAGCTGCTGCAAGCTCTGGATTATCCAACAGGAGAACCCCTTCTAGCAAATGATTGTCAATTGCAGGCAAAATGGTAGTTCCTTCAATAGGGGCAAGTAGATGTTGAAGAACAGCGAATAATATAATTAGCAACAGACTCATTTACCATTTCTTTGCTGGAAGGTGCCCGTTCCTGCACAAAAACAAGTGCACCATGGTGCAAGGGTGCCTGCATAGGCACTAGGCAGCCAAGGCGGCGCCAGTGCAGTGACAAGGACAGGAATGCATTGTATTCTTTTAAATGTGATGCATTCCTGCCTTTCCCCTGTGAACAAGTTCAGCAAGGTCACTTACTACACTGTGCTGCGTTACTTTGCCATAAATACGGACCATGGCCATTAATCCACTCAGCCTTGCCTCACTTGTGTTATGTGCAAAATACAACATGCTATGCATGTTGGATCCCTGACACAATATCGATGCGCACAATATAAAAAAATATCAGAAAATAAATATTGTTAACAAAAACATTGCCTTCCTATGCTTAACTAATATAACCACAAATATCGAGAACACAAGTGTGATTGCTAGAAAAATAACAATACTTACAATCAAAAACATAAATATCGTCATCTTCAAATAAACAGATCTGTTAAAATATAGCATCACCCAATATCGGCTACAATATTAATGCCCAAAAATGTACATTATCATTAATAAACATCTCTTTTACGTAAACAAATAACTATAATGTTTGAATACGTTTTTTATTTTACATCACTAAAATATTTATAATTCACCCCAATTAAGGATATAACTAGTTACAAGGCAAAATAAGCAAAAACAAATATATTTACATAAACTACAAACATTTATACAACAGTCTACATCTTAATAAATATATATATATATATGTGTGTATATGTATGTATATATATATATATATATATATATATTCAATGAAAAAACCATAGGTTTCAGGCCTGATATAGTTAGGAATTAGCATTTAAAAAACCTAAGAAATTCACTGAAAAAAAATAGGTTTTAGGGGTGTTATAGTTAGCTGGACATTTCACTATTACAAGTATACAGTTATCCGTACAGTCACTCATACAATCACTGAGTCTTATGTATACTTATTTATATACAACAACTGACACATACACTGGCTTTTATTTTTCTAGTTTGTTGGACATGTACCATTGAGACATATATTGGCTCATCACCACACCCATAAAGATATTCACTCACCCAAACAACTGTTATAACATGTAGTTTTAGCTTTATATACCTACTCAATCAACTATTCACACATCTTTGGGCTGTCACACACCCCCCACCGAACCACACACACATTCACTCTCCCATACAAATACTCAGTTAACTAATCTATAACTAATATACACTTTCACGTAGCTAGTAACCAACTGGTGCAGCAGTTTACACAACAACTGACAAACTGATACAGATATTCACACAGTTTAGTCACTATCAAATATATTTAGTGAGACACTATAAATTAGTCAAGTAAACAGTCAATCACACTGCTACTAAATTCTTCATCCAGAAATGTATATATATATATATACATACACTAATTTTTCAATGCAAATTGCTATATATATATATAATACATATTTAAATAATGAACCAAACCACATTCCCTGGATGATGTCATCAGTGATGTCATCAGTGATGTCATTTGATTGTCATCAGTGATGTCACTGACCATGTCATGAATGATGTAATATGTGACATCATCAGCAGTGGATTGCGGGCGCGCAAGATGTAGTTAGTACTGCTAACTATATCGGAGGAATTTCAATGGTTTTGTTCGAGTGAAATGTCCAGCTAACTATAACACCCCTAAAACCTATTGTATTTTCAGTGAATTTCTAAGGCTTTTTAAATGCTAATTCCTAACTATATCAGGCCTGAAACCTCGGTTTTTTTCAGTGAATTTCAAAGGTTTTTAAATGCTAATTCCTAACTATATCAGGCCTGAAACCTATGTTTTTTTAAGTGAATTTCAAAGGTTTTGTAAATGACAATTTTTAATATATTAATTGTTATACTGATTATTTTGATACTGATTTACTACATTTTGTAAACTGTTTCATTTTAGATATTTTTAATTACATTATACATAACAATACAAAATATACTTTCTCCGAATGAATTACTTTAGTTTAAATACTTTGCAAACAGGCAAAAGACTTTTAAGTACAGTAGTTACAGGTGTTGCAATGGGCAACACAATTTCAAACACAATGCAACATTGAGCTCAATGTGAATTTCTAGTCAAATGCAATTAGTTACTTTATGGATTACTTTTCTAACCACAGGACTGGATCCTAGATTCAGTCCTTGGATATCTCCTGTAAACAGTTGAGTAAAAGCCTTTTGGTTACAGTAGTGATTTTTAAGGAATATTATTGTATTTTCAAAGTTGACACTTAGAAAATATTTCACATTGAATCACCAGTGTTATCCTATGGCAGAAAATTCACTTAGCAGGTAAGTAGTGTTATCGTCACTTTTTCTTACTCAGTGGTGGATCCTGGATCCAGCACTGGCCAATCTCCTGTAAACAGTTGAAAGAATGTGTTTAAGTCATACAGACGATTTTTTAGGAATATTTTTAGTTTGTGAAAATAGACACTTAGAAACTTTTCTGGTGAAAACCACACAATGGATTCCTATGGAAGGAAATACAAAACCACACAATGGATTCCTATAGGAGGAAATACAAGTTACTGGTAAGTACGCTTAGAATTACTTTTCAGGGTCAGTGCTGGGCTAAAAGATGCAGCCCTGGGTGCTCTCCTGATAACAGGTGAGTAAATCGGAATTTGTAGTTCAGCTGATTTTAGAGGAATATTTGTACGTTTCAAAAATGGACACTTAGATACTTTTCTGGTGAAAACTACGCAATGGATTCCTATGGAAGGAAATACAAGTTACTGGTAAGTACGCTTAGAATTACTTTTAAGGGTCAGTGCTGGGCTAAAAGATGCAGCCCTGGGTTCTCTCCTGATAACAGCTGAGTAAATCGGAATTCGTAGTGCGGCTGATTTTAGAGAAATATTTGTACAATGGTGAAGGAAGGGGGTGGGACCTGAGGTGACGTGTGCAAACATGCCCTGTGGCACGTTTTAAGTTGGGAAATAAATTCCTTTTCAATCCTGCGGTCCCCTGGGGGCCAACTATCCCACCAGGTACCTCCAGTATGCACCAGGGAGCTGCGTTGCAGAGAGGTGTTCAGAGGCCACGCCCCTTTTTACACCTCTCTGCAACGCAGCTCCGTGGCGCTTAGTGGAGGTACCTGGTGGGCTAGTTGGCACCTAGGGGACCTCTGGATTGAAGAGGAATGAATTCCCCAACTTAAAACGCGCCACAGGGCGTGTTTGCACACATATCACCCCAGGCCCTGCCCCCTACCTTCACCACTGTGCAAACACGCCCCGCGGCGTGTTTTAAGTTGGGAGATTAAGTCCCCTTGAATCCTGGAGGTCCCCTGGCAGCCAACTAGCCCACCAGGTACCTCCAGTAAGCGCCACGGAGCTGCGTTGCAGAGAGGTGTAAAAAGGGGCGTGACCTCATTACAACGCAGCCCCTGGCGCATACTGGAGGTTCCTGGTGGGCTAGTTGGCCCCCAGGGACCCCCAGTATTCAAGGGTAATTAGATCCCCCTCTGCAAACGCGCCAGGGGGCACGTTTGCAGAGTGGTGCAAGGAGGGGGCGTGGCCTCTGGCCCGATCCCGTCTTTTTTTTCCTCTTTATTTAGAAGGGGGGCTGTTTAGCCCCCCTTCTTTTTCTAATTTATTGGCCCTGGGGACCCCATTCCCCAGGGCCTGCCGCCAATTTAGTTTTTTATTAAAAAAAAATTTAAAAAAATCGGGAAGGGGGCCGCGTGGCCCCCCTTCCGAGGCCATAATTTGCCCCGGGGACCCCATCACCCGGGGCATGGCCCTTTTTAAAAAAAAAATTGTATTTTGGAGGGGGGCTGCCTTGCCCCCCTCCTGTGGCCCCTTTTAGCCCCGGGGACCCCATCCCTTGGGGACGTTTAAAAAAACTTTTTTAGGAGGGGGGTCATGTGGTCCCCCTCCCGTGCCACTGCTGGCCCCAGGGACCCCATCCCCCAGGCCTGGCCACCTCATTGGGGACCATGGAGGGGACCCCAATCCCCCCACGGTCCCAGTCGGCTCCCCGCCTCCTGCAGGAGCCGGCATTGCTTTTCCACATGGGGAGCAGCTAACATGCTGCTCCCCATGTGGAAAAGCAATCTGCTTTGCTTCATTGAAGCGAGAGCAGGTTTCCCTGCTCTTCCTTCAATGAAGCAAAGCAGTTTGCAATGGCAGGGTGGGAGCCGCGAGGCAAACTACAGTGTTCCAGGGGTGGGCACAGGAGCCGGCCCTGGGGGGTGGCGGTCCCCAGGGCCATCATTGGCTCCAGGGGAGGCCGCGCAGCCCCCCTCCCACTTAATTTAAAATCCAGGGGGGTGGTGGTCCCCGGGGCCTGGGGGTCCGTAATGGACCCCCTATGTTAAATAATTAGTGCCCCGGGGAGGTGGCGGTCCCCGGGGCATGTGGGGGGGCTCGACCCCACACAGGGTTTTTTGTTTAAAAAAAAAAACAAGCCCCGGGGGGTGGCGGTCCCCGGGGCTGCGGGGGGGCCGTGAGCCCCCCTGCATACATTGACATAAAACCCCGGGGGTGGCGGTCCCTGGGGCTTGGGGGGGCCTTTGAGCCCCCCCACCCATGTATAATAAAGCCCCGGGGGGTGGCAGTCCCCGGGGCTGGGGGGGGCTGAGAGTCCCTCCCCCATAATTCAGATAAGCCCCGGGGGGTGGCGGTCCCCAGGGCTGGGGGGCCCCTCTGGGCCCCCCATTATAATATATATATATTGCCCCCTGGACTTGGCCCCCCCGGGGGTTAAATAAAAACGAAGCGCAGGAGACCGCGCTTCGTTTTTTTCAGCAGCGGGATGCGCGGATCCTAAGCGCATCCCGCACTTTAAAAAAAAATAATATTTTTTTTTGGGCCTTGGGGGTCCTTGTGGGACCCCCTGAGCAGGCCTAGGGGGTCAGGGTGTTTCTACCCTGCCCCCTTGTCGCGTTTTGCGCCTTTTTTGGGGGGTTTTCGTGTGCCTCGGTTCTACCGAGGCACAAGAAGGCTGCCAACACTTCCTGAGTGTTGGCAGCCAGTTAGCATATAGCTCATGCTCGGGAGGGTGCAGGGAGGGTGCGCGGATCCTCCAAGGCATAGATATATATGTACTTTTAACTCTGATTTTCTAAGGAACTACTGAACGGATTTACACCATTTAAGCAAAAGGCACGAGTCTGAACTGAGGACTACCTCTTTGCCAAATTTGGTGTAATTCCGTTCAGCAGTTCGAGTTGTAGCTGCGTCAACAGGTCCAACGGGAAAACGTGTTTTGGGACCCCCCTTTTTTCTCGGCCCCCGCTTGACGAATCACCGTGAAATTGTCAGGATAGGAGCGGACCGGAGCTGGCCAAAAGTTTAGAAAATTTCGCGAAGATTCGTCAATCGGCGCCAACGTTATTCCAAATAGAATGTTGCGGATTTCCTATGGAAAATAGGTCCTAACTATATCTACCTACTGGCGACCGCCAGTAGGTAATATATATATATATATATATATATATATGCATATATATATATATTATTTTTTTATTTTTTTTATTTATGAAGACCGTTGTATAAGTGTTTGTAGTTTATGAAATGTTTGTTTGGTTATCTTGCCTTGTAACTAGTTATATCCTTAATTAATATATAATATAAATATCATATAATATAAATATATATATATATGTTAACTTCCCTTTTCTTCCGGTACCCTGAGGCAGATATACAGCTGTGTGAGCCAGGCCCCAGTAACCTGTAACATGCAGCGAATGGCTCAGCCAAAACATTTTGGGAGAGCTTTTGCAAATAAATCGGCGCACTGCACATGCATGAGTTTCTGAGCATGTCCCTTTCTTTGGTGACACTTTTTGCTGCGTAAATACATATATATATATATGTTTAAATAAAACTGAACTAACCAATAAAATCAATCTATAAACATACTTACCCAAGAAAATCCCAGAAACAATTAAATCAAAAATATAAAAGGAATACAAATTCTTATCAACTTAATACTGAAAAAAGACCGAAGCTGTAAGACAAGGAAACTCTGCCTGATTCTCTGACCAGACCCTTAAAAATAAAATATATACATCTCAGAAACGACCTTGCAAAATAAGTAAAACTTATATTTAAACTAAAATTTACTTATAAATAAAATTTAAATAGTAAAATAGCAAATAGTTAACAAAACATTCTCTAACTTCTATCTCTTTACTAAAAAGAAAGACAACAACTTTGAAAAGTGTTAGCCTGCTGAACAACAAGAATAATAACCCAGCAAAAGACATTAAAAATTGAGTATATATAAAATATTTTAAAATACAAACTTGCCCCAAAATCAATTAAAATAAAACCTAACAACCTCAATCGCTACAAACTGCCAATAAATAAACATTTCAAATTAAATGAACACTCTTTTTTCCTTTCAATAACATAACAAACTTATAAACATTTAAAAAATTGTTTTGTTTATATTATTACATTACTTTCAAACACAATGACAGAAAGAGCAAAATATATAACATGCCAGAAAGGAAAGCAGGTACTAAGTCACATTTGCTAGACCTACAATGATGGAAAATATGAATTGGAAATATACCAAATATTATTTTAATGCATTCTATGGGAGGGCCACCACACAAGATGATATTGTCATTAATGCTAGGGAACAAAACCACCCCCCAAATGTGACAGAAATCGAAGTAAGGAAGGTATTGCAGAATATAAGAGAGGCAAGCACTAGCTCGCAGGAGCCCATAACCAAAATCCTAAATGACATACGCCCAAAAGTCTCCAAACACATCACAGGTCAATTAGCACCTATGTCAGCTTTAAATGTTTAATTGCACAAACTTAAAAAGCCACAAGTGATACTCCTCTTTCCCCTAGAAGATACCAAGACATAGAAATTACTGAACGCTTAAAAACTACACATATGAAGAACCGTTCCTGTTATATGCCAAACTGAGCAATGCTAGACAAATCCTAATATTTTCTACAGCAGAGTACTTACTAAAACTAAGCCATTGTCAAACCTGGATGATGACTGGCGTTCACTCAAATATACACCATACATTGTGAATATCAAAACACAAATATCCCATTTATATATTCCCTACTACCAAATAAATAAAGTAGCACTTACTACGAGCTCTTAAACCAAATTAAACATAAAACAAATTACTACCCACAAAAAATAATCATAGACTTTGAACAAGCCATGATTCAAACCATTTTACATTTTTTCCACACGTAGCTATAGAAAGCTGAACCGAGGGGCCCATTACGATGTTGTTCGGAAAGGCTCTGAATGGGATTTGGAATCTCGGAATCCGATTCGGAACCTATGTTTCTGACTGTTAAACCATGCACAGTGTGGCAGTTTGGAAGCATGGTAATCGGTCGGTCGGACTAGCAGAACCCGATTCGGTCAGAAACGATTCCGAAACCGATTAGTTTGGAAGAGTTTCCAAATAACATCGTAATCGGCCCCTAAGTGTGGAATATGCTACAAATAGTCAATTTTGCCTTGGAAATACACAAAAAGATAGCACTAGCTTACGTCCCTGTTACTGAGGTAGTTAGCCACTACAATTTACTAAAAGACAGCCCTTTCTACCAACACAATGAACACAAACCAAGCCCCATAATGGATGCCTGGGTTGACAGACTACATTACTCCAGACAAAAACACCAACTCAAATTCCAAATACCCTGGTGGAATGTCTATGACAACACCTTGTCTCAAGAAGCCAAATCAAACAGCGCAGTGGAAGGATGGACCAATGCCTTTCCAAAGCACTCTATGTAGAACCCAACCTGCACTCTATACATTTATAGAAACATTACAAAAAAGTGAAAAGTACTAACAACTATGAATGGAGCACTCTATGCACCTAAACTTAGCTAACAAACTAAAAGAGTGTACAGCATGCTACAATTCCAATTCAAACTCATCATAAACAACAAAGGAAAAGATTACTTAGCAATAACAGCCAAAAGTAGACTATAAAATAAATACTAGCCTACAAAACCACCCAAAAAACATAACATATTCTTAACCAACATGATAAATCATTTTTTATATAATTAATAAACATGATATTTTATTACATCAGTCAAAACAGTAAGGGCCTGATTCTGAATTTGGTGGTCCTTGGACAGCCAAACTGGCGGTTATGGTCCAACTGCTGTGACCTCGGCAGTCGGACCACCTGATTACAACCTCCGTGGTTGGCATGCCACAAGCCCACATGTAGCCTGCTGTATCTGCTGGGATTCTGTATTCTGCGACGGCCACAGTGGTGAGAGAGGGAGGAAAGGGTGGCAGTCCAATGACGGCACCGGCGAGCAGATTACAACTTGCTTTTCGACTCTTCATTTCATGGCAAAGATCCTGCCATGAAATGGGTGGTGGGAAGGCAGAGAAGGGGGCTCAAACAGGCCCTTGGGTGAATCTGCCCATGGGGTGCACGCTCGGACCCGCCCTAGAAGAGCACTGTTGTGCGTGCACTGTGTGGCAGAACGACTGTGCGTAAAGCAATCTAAAGTATCTAGGAACCACAAAAAATAAGTGTTCAAAAAAAGAAATGCTCCTGGTAAACCCCAAAAAAGAAAATGATAGTTAAAAATATTAGTTTATTAAAAGCCAAAAGAGATTTCCTTAAAAAAAGGAGTAAATCCAAATGCCCAGAGGACAGGTTCTTAGCGAGAAACCTGCAAAATGAAACAAAATACCCACATGCAAAAACACATTACATTCCCAAAAGAACATATAAATTACACTTATTCATCATAAAGCATGTAACATAACACAATATAACATAACACATTGATACATTACTAAAACAGTATACAAAAATGCAAACTAAGCCACTTGTGAAAAACACTACAAATAATACAACTAAGTGGCCGATTATGAGTTTGGCGTTCTGACAGCCTGACAGTTGTGTCCTCGTCCTCTACGACACCACTGCACCAGCGATCTACCATCCGCCGTATTATGAGTTATGCTGTCTGAAACGCCAACTGCAGCCACAGCAGTCTTCACGCCAGGACAACGGCGGTCTGCAAACTTGGTGCATCCTCTGACGCCATCAGGTCCACAGTCCACCCGCCGAGCGTATTATGACTGAATAGTCATACTCATGGGCTACCAGTGGCAGATAACAAACAGCTGTTACCCAAAGGCAGTCAAGCGCTGCGGTATGTGTGAAACAAAACCCACAACAATGACCATTAGATGGATTCTCCACCACCTGTAGTTTTGGTTTTGCATCTTTTCACCTCTATCACTTGTTTGTTTTTCATTTATATCACTCACATTTTATTTTTGTCACCATTCATGGAAAGAAAAGGCCGGCTTTACTGAGCAAGTGTTGACAGTGATGGTGGATGAAATCATTAGGGTAGAACCACAAATGTTTGGATCCCAAGTCCAGCATACTAATCCCAGTAGGAAAAATAAAACGTGGGACAGGATAGTCAACAGAGTGAATACTGTTTGTACCACCCTGCGCACACATAAGGAAGACGTAGAATGACCTTAGGCTGAGGGTGCGTACCAGGTACAGCAACCACCACCTGCAGGCTCAGAGGACTGGCGATGGCCGTCCCAGCCCACCATTACAACTCTTTCCCTGGGGGAGAAGGTCTTGGCCATCCTGCATTCAGAGGGCTTGAAAAGAATAGAGGAAGGAATGGACTCTGGCAAGAAACATTTCAACAACTGCCACAATATCACAATGTCCTGTGTTTACTATCAACTCAGCTTTTGCTATTGTGTTATCTATCTACTTTCCTAACATGCAATACTCAAAGAATCTAAGTTGTTGTTTTGTCTTTGGCAATGAGTATTGTTGCATATGAGAGCACATGCATTCAACTCCAAGACATGTTGCAATATTGTCTGGAAGTGCATTACCATGACAATATCAATCCAGGACCCATGATGTGTGTTGAAATGTAAAAATGCGGTCCATCCTAAATGCATGTTGCCAACAGACATGGTGCACTAACTGTTGTCAAGTGTTGGTAAAGTAAGATTGAATACAACTACCATGAGGCCCTGTGAGTGGTACTCTGACCAAGATGCTAGACTCCTTTTGGCCCCTTCTCACTTGTCTGCCATGTCACAAGTGAGAATCACTAGTCCAGTGGTAAAATGTTGCTAATGTGAGATTGAAGTGACTACAACTACTATGAGGCCCTCACACTCCAAACCTAACCAAGATGATACACTCCTTTTGCCACTTCTCACTTGACTGCCATGTTACAACTGATCTACACTAGTCATACAGCTTACCATTTCTCAAGTGTATGCAAAGTGAGATTGAAGTGACTGCAACTACCATGAGGCCTTGTGACTGGAACGCTAACCAAAATACTACACTCCTTTTGCCCCATCTCACTTGTCTGCCATTTTACAACTGATCTACAATAGTCATGCAGGTTACCATTTTTCAAGTGTTGGTAAAGTGAGCCTGAAGTGACCACAATTACCATAAGGCCCTCCCACTCAAACTCTAACCAAAATGCTACACTCCTATTGCCACTCCTCACTTGTCTGTCATGTTACAGCTTATCTAAACTAGTCATGCAGGTTACCATTTCTCAAGTGTTGATAAAATAAGATTGTAGTGACTGCAACTACCTTGAGGCCCTCTCACTCCAATTTCAACCAAGATGCTACACTCCTTTTCCTCCTTCTCACTTGTCTACCATGTTACAACTGATCTACACTAGTCATATAGCTTAACATTTCTCAAGTGTTGGTTAAGTGAGATTGATGTGCCTACAACTACCATGAGGCCCTCTCATTCCAACTCTCACTTGTCAGCCATGTTACTGCTGATCTTCAAATATACAATCAAGCTGGGTGGTTGCCCGTATTAGACACAATTAGGCATTGGAATGGACAAATATACATGTTATGATTGCATTGTGATTGTAGCAGAGTTTTGGAGATATCATGTCTATCCCTAAGGCTGAAATGCCACATATCCATATGTCTAATAAGCTGTTGAAATCTACTACATCTTTTGAATTTCAACAAATGTCTAGTAACCAACTTCAACTCCACACATATAGATGACAATACTAATCTCTCTCTATTTTGTTCCATTCTAGGTCCGCATTTACTTTGACCCAAACAACGTGGATGTAGATACCATACTTCCACCATTAACAATGTGCACTATTTCTCAACAAGTTGCACAGTTGTACCTACACAGAGGTTGGAAACCGAACAGAGTTCCTATCCACCCCAGGATGAAGCCCTTAGTGATGACAACGCTCTTGAAGAGTTGGTCCATCTGGTCAGCCTGGGCAGATGCCAACAGTGGGGCTCACTGTGCCCACAACACCTCCCACCCCAGCTGCAAAAACACAGTCAACCACTGCCCCCCAACCTGTTCACATAGCACAATCACTAACATTCCGTGCCACCCAGTCCTGGATTCTGAGATGGCTAACACCACCCCAGTCACTGAGAAATCAGGACCGAGTCGGAGGATGCCGTCTGTGTCAATGGCACAGGGCCATGGGGGTAGGCATTGTGGGAGGGTAAGTGTGGTCCCACAGAGCGAGCCCACTGGGGACACCTACACTCAGGCGGCCATCACCCAAGTCCCGGGAGTCTACCAGGACTCCCAAAGTGTTATGGGCCAGTTATTATAGTGTGCTGCAATCCACACCGAAGTGTCAAAAGGGGAATTGACTTTATCAGGATAGATGTACAAAACATTTCTAGAGGAGCCAGCTCTTAGTTTTGGCCTCTGGTGGAAATACTCACTTAGTACAATTCATACATTTTTTCAAAAAGAACATGTGGAATCTATCAATAGAATTTGTGAAAGTATTGCTATGCAAATTAAAGGAAGACACTGACTTAGAAACGACTTTCTTATTCAAAGCATTTACTTAATCAGTTAATATTTCTAAGCAACAAATGGTGAGTCACCACACATCATTAATATTGCAATCTATAAATTCATTATATAGGCTTACATCTAAATTGAGACAATAAAGTGTTATCAAAAACCGAGGTGGTTGGCATCCACACCGAGGTGGAGACATCCACACTGAGATGGCATCAAAACTGAGGTGGCCTGGTTAGGGTGCAGCGGGACATCAACGCCACCCTCTGCAGGTCTTTTCCACCTGCATCTACTCCCCTCTGTCAAGTAGATCAAAGTATCATACAGTCAAGTAGATCAAAGTATAGATGATGTCTCGCCCCCGTTGTACAATAGGTGAACATACTGTATCAGGTTGTGTATATTGATGACAACATTTAAGTTTTATTAGATCAAAAATACTTAAACCTTTAAACCAACTATCCTAAGTCAACCTCTACTCAAAACTCAATTTCCAAGACAAACGATGAATATATCTGATCTACTAAACGACCAATAGTTCCTAACATTACATACTCCAATTCAAGAATTCTTCCTGTATTATGTCACCGTATTTGCCCCTTAATGGAGAGAGCACAGCCTCGCCCTCAAGCTGAATGTCAGTGTCTTATTCAATGGATCGTCTACTGCTGGGTCAGGGTATGCAGCCATTTGGAGAGCCACGAGGATCACGTTCCAGCTATCTGAGATGGGAAATTTTCAGAGCCCTAAAGTTTACTCCCTACGAAGGGACATGCCGCCTGCTTTGGCCCAGTTGAGGACGTAGCAAGACCAGGCCTGCAAGGGTGGTGGTTCATTGAATTTCCAGCGCCTCGTTATTAACCGTTTAGCTACCACTAGCCCCAGGTCTAGAAAGTGACTTGTGGATCTATGTTTTTTATCTCTCTTGATCAGCCCTAATATGCGTACCTCCCATGTGTTAGATAGTTGTCTTCTGTGCGGAGGTTAGATAGTTGTCTTCTGTGCAGTTAGATAGTTACTGTGTCCCCCCCTGGGGTGAGCTATGTTCTATGAACTATGTAGTACTGGATTAATCTGAACCAGATATTACGTGGGACATAGGTGGGACTTGCCAAGATTGTACTCCACTCTGTGCCTGCACATGGCGACCTAGGTCAGATTCCAATTTTGTGAGTAGCGGAGTCAGGTCCTGTGCAGTGTGTAGACGGAGTGCATCTGCAAACCAGCAAATAATGGGTCCGATTTCGATCTCGGTCAGAGGTGCACCGAACGCGATGCGGCCGGAAAAACTACGAGCCGTACGCGTGTTTTCCGGCCGACTCGTACAGCTGTATGCGCGAGCAAGTACAATGGGAGCTACGTGAAATTCACCGACCGAGTCGTTTCCGGGTCTGAACCGCTCCGTACGTCTCGGTCGGAAGCTAACCGTGGCATGTAATGGATGCGATTTACGACCGAGCCAGTACTATGCGTGCGTTGAACAGCCTGTGTGAGCCGGAGTGTCCGGCTCGCAAAACGTCCGGCTGGTTGCCTTTGGGGGTCCACGTCAGACCCCCTGACACCCGCAGCCCTACGACACAGGGGGAGACCCATGGGTCTCCCCAACACAAGCATGTACGGTGCGGATGGCACCGACGCGTACCCACTGTAGGGGGCACACTTGTCCGCGACATACCCATTCAGTCAATGGGAGCCCATGTACGCGTCGTACAACCGGCTCCCATTGACTCCTATGGGAGTCCGACCGAACCGAGTCCGGCAGCCTACGACTGCATCGTACTCGCTCGGTTGGACTGCAAGCCTCCGGCTCGGTCAGAAAACACTCCGGATCTGGCTCGGTTGGAGTGCTTTCTGACCCAGATCGGAATCGGCACCTAAGTGTTAACCTTCTTCCATAACATGAATGTATTGACGTACGAGTTTTGTCTGTAATTCTTGTGTTATGTCTCCCCATCTGTGACGTAGCAGACTGATCCACGAGGCATGCTTGAGAAAGTGCCCTGGAGGCAACCCTTCTCCTTCTGTGAGATCACTGATGAAATGAGTGCTCCATCTAAATAGTCAGGTGGGGAAGAGTAGTGCTATGATGGGATTGCTCGGCTGTTCTTGTCTAATTAACCAGGCAAGCAGGGTGCCAGATAGGTCTGCATGTGCATATGCCTTTTAACAGTTCCAAGGAGTGGGAGGTGTCCGAGGACATGTATGTTTCCAATGCTAATAATTCATGCTCCAGTTCCAGGAGCTCACGCTCCACATGTCATCGCATTTCAGATCCCAGCCCAAAGCAACTGCCTCTTAGTGTCCCTTAAACGTATCCCATTCCAATGAACAGAAGACACCGTGCCTGCATTCTGCTCAAAATATTGCTCTGAGGCAGAGTGAAGAGATTTGCAGGTCTTCCAGCATGGTGGGTTGTAAACGCCACATTGGGATCGGAGCGGGACGCACATCCCATGACAGGGACATATACTGTGGATTATGATCCGAGTGTTTGCGACCTAGATATTCTGCCCTTAGCCCATATGGCGGTAGGTAGATATGCACAATATCCTATCAATTCAGTCATGTAGTGTGTGTGGTGCAGAATAAAAGGAGTATACATGTGTGGCAGGGTTGTGTTGTCTTCAGATATCTACCAGTCTCCATCCGCAGTCCAGCTCTTCAATAACGAGGCCTGTATAGACACCGTTGTGCCTCTCAGTGGTGGGAATGAGCAATCTAGGGTTGTGTCCAGCAGGTTATTGAAGTCCCCCCCTATCACCCATGGCAGATCACACCATTTGGAGAGAACTGTGGACAGTTTACTCCAGAAAGGAGCTGTGTTAGGTGAATAGACGTTGCCAATTAGTAAACATCTCCCATCCAGCTTACCCTTTAGGAAAACATATCTCCCTCCAAATCTGTCTCCACCTCTATCAGAGGGGGGATACTGGGGTGAACTCAGACCAGCACACCCTGAGAAAATGCTGAGTAATCCGTGGTGAAAATGTGCCCTCTTCACCTATTCCGCAGCTTATTCGTCTCCAGTTGTGTTAGGTGGGTCTCCTGCAGAAAAGCTATCTGTACTTTATGTAGTTTCAGGTAGGCATAGTCTGCGTACCTACGAGAGGGGGTGTGTAGCCCTCGTACATTCTATGTTATTATGCGTTGGGATGTCATATCTTAAGTGCGTTCATGTATATAAGTTGGGAGGAAAAACATGCCTATATGTGATCATATTGGAGGATAGTGTCTGAGAACAGTAGCAGTCGAGTGCAGTAGCACCTGAGCAAACTTTTCTTAACCCCTTCGCTGCTGCGGACATTCCGCTGCAGCGCTGGGGGGGGCAGGGGGGCAGCGCGGCGGGCCTGTGCTCATGACGGAGCTGCTCCGTCATGAGCCACAGTTGAGCTGTGCTCATGACGGAACGGTTCCGTCATGACTCCGCCCATTTGCGTTGTCGCCCCGCACAGGCGGGGAAACAGCGCCGCGCAGGCGGAGCGGCCGCCGACAGGATTGTCATGACGGAACCGTTCCGTCATGAGCACACGGCAACCGTGGCTCATGACGGAACGGTTCCGTCATGAGCAGGGAAGGGGTTAAAACAGAATGCCAACATGGCAACAAGCAAAACCAAAAGAGCGGACCTTACAGTTGTGAGGAACCGCCCAAACCTGTAGCTGTATTATATATGAACAAAAATAACCCCTTAACAGGCGTGAGTGTGACAGGATGTGACTTAGCAGCACAATCAGATGCACTTTATCCACCCAGGGATAGGACAGATAGAGTACCATCAACAACGTTCTACTCAAGTACTAGAAAAATGAATGCTCAGGCCGTCTTTGTAGCCGGCTGCACCCATGGGTTCTCCTCCCTCTCCGTCCCTTCAAGCACCGATACCATCCTCCACACCCCCATCCTGCAACGTGCAGTTATTCATCAAGATACGTACAAAGCCACATCAATGAGTGGCTGGCTCATGAAAGGATATGGTATAGACATCAGATAATCCCTTCTAACGTCGGCAGGGTACCATCTGGCAAAATTATAGAGTTAGTGTCAGAGGGGCATATTGAAGAGGAGCCCCCATCGTCAGTGGACAGGGCATACATAATTTCTCTGCTGGATTCTTTGGCAGTGACGGCCCGTGTAGGGCGTTTTACCGGGGCGGTGACGTGGCGCAGAGGAGGGGCAGGGTGGGGGTTGCATAATGCGGCAAACGGCCGATTGCAGGTAAGATACGAAAAAAATTAATAAAACGAATTTTGCAGGCTGCATCGCCAAATAAGTTAATGCGCTTTGCAGATGACGCCCATTCTCCATATATCTAGTCACTTACAGGTGCAGAATCATTCCAGTGTGGGCCAGAGTGAGCAGGGTGGCTTCCAATGTGAAGTTCACGGTGAAGAGGGAGAGCACAGTCTCATAGATTGGTGCAGCCCTAAGCACCTGCCAGCTATTGTGCTGTTGGGGTTTTCAAATTATGGCAGGATTTATTAGTCACCCATTGCATCCAACTGGTAGCCCTCAGTGTGTCCCAAGCCGCAGTAGGCCCGGAGCAGGCTGTGAAATCCCAGGCCCTGCTCCAGTCCTGAACCTCCCCTGGTTTAGAAGGATTCCACAGAGGTGCCAACAACCATGGCTGGTTGGGATATGCGGAGACTCCCAGATGGAAGATAGGCAAAAGTGCAACAATGAGTTACACATTTTCTGATCATACTATCTGATATTACCCACACAAAGTTAGGACAGATTACACTAACCTATAAGTCAGGCCCTCTCCCATAGTAGTTGGGACATCTGTTGGGGTATGGTGTTGTTCCGCAGTATTGTGGCATCATAGGCAGGTCCTTGGAATGGGGCACAAATGTTTGAGATGTACAAAGCCACCAGTCAGACAATTAGCACATTGATAGCATGATAGTGCTTACTGTTGCAGTAAACTTGTTCCCTATTAAGTGGTGGTACTAAGGCAATATGTGTGCCATCAATGGATCCAATCACATGTGGGATGTGACCAGAAGCATAGAAATCTGCCTTCATATTGGCTAAATACTCACGTCTTGGGAACTGGATGCAGCTGGCTACGTGTCTCAAAAGTGCTGCTAGCATCTTTTGGAGTACCCCACTGAACATCGGTTGTGACATTCCACCTGAAATAGCGACAGTGAATTGAAATGAGCCTGTGGCCAAAAATGCAAAACAGAGATGAGTTTAACAAATGGTGGGATTTATGTAAAATTATTAATGTGAAATAGGAGGTCAGGCTCCAACTGATGACACAAATCCAGGATTTTCCGATGATTCAAACAGAACATCTGGTTGACATGTCACTCTTCCATGGTCTGTAGGTCTAGAAATGGGTGATACACAGGAGTCTCGTGTCTCCTCCCTCTCCCTGGGTACCTATGTAAGGAGTAACAAAGAAATGTAAAACGTGAAAAGTAAGTCAAAAGTCATGTGTCTTAACATTAATGCTTTATGAAGCATTACACATTTTACATCATCACTGTCAAATCTTGAACATCCACCAGTCATCTCCAAGGTAGGCCTTAACAGGTCTATAACAGAACTGGGCACATTATCTATTCACAAAATCAAATTTGGCACTATAGTGGTGGTAGCATAACTTTTCATGTGAAATGCCACCAACTGAGGTGCACAGAGTTCCGCACACATTTTACCTATGTGCACAGTAATGCACTACACATATGAAGTTTTGTACTGGAGATGACATGGGTATGGCGAATTTCAAATTCCAACATGTTTGCCCTCATTTGTACTGGTAGTGATGCACTTAACGGTCACCAATACAGTTTTCCCAACCGCTAACATGGAGGATGCCTGACTTCGCTAATAGGATATGTTGAATGTATGGCGCCGGCGGTAGTCGACCACTCAGTTGGCAGTCGCATGCACAGTGTCACAGGCATAGAGTAACATTGGGAATAGTGACTGTCATGGCCCAATGGCTTTGTGCGCCGATGCTGATGACCACGTATATGGCGTACATGAACACGGCTGTAGCAACAAATTCTCACTTGCCACCTGACACTGCTGCTAACAACAACTCTTCCATTTTAGCTGCTGTTTGCCACCTCTGGGAGCAATCATGGCACACACTACAGGGGACAGGGCCCATCCCTTCACCCCAGAGGAACTGGATGCCCTGGTGTACGAGGTTCATCCCCTGTATGCCAAGGTCTATGGTTCCCCAGAGAAACAGGTAAGTTTCACTAATACAGATTTAACTCATTTTCCCTGCTTCCTTTCTGTTCCTGTAGGCTACAATGTGCCTCTGAGTGTCAGAGTGAAGGTATTATGTTGATTGCATGCAATGTGTGGCCTCTACATAGGGTACACATATAATTGATTATTGGGCCCTAGACTTTGTGGAGAGAATGCCACCTTTAGACTGTGTGATGAGAGTAATTTCTGCTTGAGTTACAGGCATATATCTATTCAGGGCTCTAGTTCATAGTAGCTACAAATAGTTCTCAAACTACATCATTGTATATGTGCATTGTTATGTATAGCCTTCACACCATGAGCCATGTATGTATACTGTAATGTGCATGTGAGGATGATGCCAGCCAAGTGTACTGTCCTACTTTTCACTCAGCCCACATCAGATTTTGTAAGACAGTTGTCTGGAAGATAGCTATACCTCACAGACACCTTCAGAGTGCCACACAACCATTGGTACACATATGAAATGGTCAGATGTTTCACTTTTCCATGGTGAATTGGTGGAAATGTGAGGTTCCTGTGGGATAAGTAGCCTCAGCCTGCACAGAGCACGGCCTGACTGTCTCAGGAGAACTGATGTACAGAGTAATGTCCCTGTAGACCTGCTGATCTATGGATGTTCCCAGAAAAAGTTATCTGTACCACTAGTAGTCCTGATAGCTGTTACATGGACAATATGAGGCATGGCGACTGAGGTGATGCCCTGACCTGCTACTTCTTTCCATTGACCCACAGTGTCAATGTGTGTCTGTCACTAATGACTATCCCCTTACTCACACATGTCTGTTGGCACTTTTTCAATAGTCTTGCTTCCACTGTACAGGCCTATTGTACATCTGAGACATAAACAGTGTAGATAGTGGATTGCTTTTAAATGGATGCAGAACGGTTATTCATCTGCTTGGCTACAATATTCCCTATCACACTACACATATAATGGTATGCGGAGTGTCCCTGTTACAGTGCCACATATAGTTAAAGGGGTGTCCAGTGATGTTAGTACAAACAACACAAACTAATTATGACTTACTAGGATATTCATATGAGTAGTCCACATGTCCACACAGCCCCCAGAGCCCCAGCCCTTACCCTGTAACTTTATTCTTAAGATGGTGTGTTTATTATGGTACTTGCCTCTATCAACCATATGCATCAATGAAATGGGCCAGGCTGTAAAGGTGTCTGGACAGTCATGCACAGGTACTTTACCCATCAGAAGGTCCAAATGGTGTGCTGTGTGACATGGTACCTCATTTCACATTCCATGTTAGATATCCCTGGCCTGGATGATGTTAGTGGGCACTCTCAGTCAGTGTAGGTAATGACCATTGCTGAGATTAGTCAGCAGACGACCTCAAAAGTGTATATCCATATGTTAGTAGTACTTAGCATGTGACATGGACACATTTATTTTATTGACTCTTGATGAATGTTTCTGCTAGGATTAGAAAATATGTGTCTCAACCATGCATAAATCATTAAACTTACAGTTACAATCTGTTTCTACATCTCTTTCATCTATGCAGGTCAACACGCTTCAGAAGATGACCATATTGAGAGCCATTACCCGGAAGGTGCAGACTGTGGGGGTCGACAACTGACGTAGTGCCCACTGCTGAAAGAGGTGGGAGGACCTGCAGGACTGAACCGGGAATATCATGTAGGTGCAGGTGGGAAGGTCCTCCCAAAATAGAAGGGGCGCATTCCAGACACTGACCCTCCTGATAACCTGCATACTTGCGGTGGCCTACCTAGACATTGATGGGCAGTTGAGGACCCAACAACAGCAACAAGGGGTGCGCCCTGGCCAGAGTTATACATGTTATGTTGCCAACTTTGAGTGTTATAGACAGGCATTACACCAAACATATTGGTGGTGGCCCATGTGCCACATGCAAGATGAGTCACTGTTAGTTTAAGACTGGTAGTAGATGCATGCTGCTATTTTGTGCCTATTGTCTTTCTGACCTTGAAGATAGCAGAGTCCTGTCCACATATAATTCTCTCCTTTTGAGAAGACACCTGGATGAGTGAACTGAGTATTCATCTCATTTTCTCAGTTAATCTGGGTGAGAAATGTACCACACAGGCGAGTGGTCTTGCTTCCATGGGGAGTGATGTACCCTCACTACTGTCTCTCATGTGATGGTGGCCCTATTGCATGTGACATGACATATAGTTCACAGTACATGCAGTGAATGTACAACAGTTTCCATTGGTAAGTACTGGTTATACAGTGAAATGAGAGTGCAAACATCACTGGTGCCATCAACATTAGTACCTACATGTAGGCCAGTGTGCATTTGCCTGTTGATAGTTCAACTGCAATATTCACTGACTGGTGACATGCATGAAGGAGTGACATTTAAAACTGTGGGGATCATATGAGAGTGTCTACACTAATCCTTACAAGGCAATGTAAATATGCAATACCATAGAGTGGTGTGATGTGCCTGCCCATTGGGACAGTCCTGATCCCACATCTTCATGTCATAGATGTTCAGGGACACCCAAAACCTTAAAAGGAGTATTGGCTTGTGGATATACAATCTCTAACTGGCGTCAGGACCTGTGCCAAGGAGGTTTGGAGAGGTTCATATGGCTATATGGAGTGTTATACTGTGTGAATTCAGAGAAGCTTTATCCCAAATGTTTGGACCTCAATGTTTTCAGGGAATTGTATCTGCTAAATGTGACACATAGCTAAACTACATGTATACAGCTGTGATTTGACTTTTCAGGTAGCGGACAAATTATGTAATTTGGAGTGCAAAGTATTATCAGTGTGCAATGAGCATTTGTATGTGACATGATATCTGCCACATCAGTAATTGATGGAACGTTGGTGTTAAAATTGACCTTCATGACATCATGATGTGTTATGAGCAATAGTTAGATTTGTGTGACTCTGGGCCTTGTGTGAGCACTGTGTAAATCTCACACTTGGATCCATCCTATTTGGTTGCATCTCTTTACAATGGTATACAACAAGTGTCAGAGTATGGAAGGTGATCAACTATACTAGTATGGACATAAGGATGGAGTGGAGAGAATGCCATCAATGCATTTGGGCCTGTCTGGGTTTATGACATGAGTAGAACCAAATGTTTGCAGGTCATGTTGCATGCATGCATGTGCTCATGCAAAATTTGAAGACTATGGAGTGAACCATTAAGGTGGAGTAATATGTGGACTTCTTCAATGTTTTCCGTGGATTTGTGATGGTCAAGTGTGGAAATTTCAGATAAATCCAAGGCAAGCGAATGAGAAAGGGCCACTATAGGTGGAGACACAGCTGGTCACTGCGTCTCCAGTTGTGAGATGGTAGACACAGAGGGACCCAGTGACCAGGATGGTGTGAGGAGTGCCCGGAGGTCATCAGTTCAAGTTTGTCATCTTCAGAGTCATCCTCCGGTGGGCAGCACAAGTGGTTGCGGACCTAACAGGATTAGTTCCACCTTCATCCTTGTCCACCACACCCAGTTCCATCGCCACCCTCCCTGTTGTCCCCCCACGAGTCGGACATTCCACTCCCCCAAGAGGGGTGGGGTTTTATTCACTCCAGGCACCTTAGCCCCTGCCCCTACCCCTATTATCCCTGCCTGTAGGAGGCTACTAACCTCTTAAGGAGCATCTCTGTGGGTCAGACTGCAGTCCTGAATGCCATCCGGGGGCAAAGCATCCAGCTCACACAGATAGTTGCCTACCTGGAAGTCATTCACACTGCCATGTCTGGCCTACAGAGATCTTTTCAGGCTCTGGCCTCCTCCCTCATGGCAGCCCTCCACCCATCCCAGCCTTCCACCCCCTCCTGCACCTGCCCCAGCGCCATCCCAACTCCTTCTTTCCAATCCTATCCCAAGCACAGACACTTAACCATGCACACACATCATCAGAAACAAGCACCACACACAAATATAAAACTTCAATAAAACTCAAACAAACAGGCACACAGCAGACACTCCCCTCCCTCACCACTCCCATAATACCTCCAGGTACCACAGCAATGCACACTGATCTCTCCACAGATAGAACCATACCAGCAGATACCACATCAACACTCACTGATCCCTCCACAGACACAACCATACCTGCAAACAACACACCAACACTGATACCTCCACAATAGCAGAGAAGGTGTGTTTCAGTTTAATGACACATCCGTACAGATGTTTAATTGACATAAAAAGAGGACCTGGGGTGTGTGCAATGTGAGTGTATCACATTCACTACAGCATCTTGGTTAGAGTTGGAATGAGGGGCCCTCATGTTAGTTGTCGTCACTTCAATTTCGCTTTACCAACACTTGAGAAATGGTAAGCTGCATGACTAGTGTAGTTCAATTGTAACATGGCAGACAAGTGATAAGGGGCAAAAGAGAATAGCATCTTGGTTAGAGTTAGAGTGAGAGAGCCTCATGGTAGTTGTAGTAACTTCAATCTCACTTTACCAACACTTGCCATATTTTAAGCTACATGACTAGTGAAGATCAGTTGTAACATGGCAGACAAGTGAGAAGGGGCAAAAGGCGTGTAGCATTTTGGTTAGAGTTCCAGTTACACGGCCTCATGGTATTGTAGTCTCTTCAATCTCACTTTCCCAACACTTGACATATAGTAACCTGCATAACTAGGGTAGATCATTTGTGACATGGCAGGCAAGCTAGATAGGGCATAGGAAATGTGTCACAGACATTAATAGGTGTAATATAGATGAGGAGGTGCTGTTGTGGAACACAATATCATGCACATATCGCTATCACTGAATATAAGTTACAAACACATGTCCATTTGTGTCCAGTGGGCCTGTGCACTAATAGCATTTTGGCCTGGAAGGGAATTCTACAGATGTATTTTTGATTATTATTATGAAACAATCCCAGACAGGGTCCCGTATAAATGTATATTACTTAGGGACCCCAACTCCCTTGCCTGGTCCATGGTGTGGCAATGTTTTGCAGAGGAGTCTATGGAAAGTGGTAGTTGTATGACTTACTGTCAATTTAATCTGCAGCAGAGTGGGTTTTGAACGTGGTAGAGCAGGTACAGCAGCAGCAGGACATGTCCGATGGGCTTTATGATGGTAGTAGACAACTAGAGGTGAGTTTTGGCCTTATATCCCTCCCTTTCTGCAGACTCATATGTGTTGGTTGCACCGCCATGATCACACTGGCTGTAAAACAACTCATAATTGCACCGGTGGTTTCATTGGTGGTCTGAGCATCCCACTGTCTCATAGGCCCGTTCCACGTCCGCTGCGGTAGGCTGTATGCTCGCGGTCTCAGCGGTTCACCTGCGGTGTTTGCAAAATCAACAAAACCAACTCGTAATATGCGGTCGGAGCACCTAGCTTGTGGTGGTTGGCCCGCGACCAGGGGTACTGCGGTCCACGGGTCGCCAAACTCATAATGAGGCCCTAAATCTACAAAAAAACTCACAAAAAACAGTATAACTAGCCTCCAGTGGCGGCTCCTCTACTAAGGCGGAGGAGTGCTTTCCCACTGCTCTTACAGCACTGAAAAAGAGAAAAATAAAATGATAATATCGTTATTATACGTTTATTTTACGTTACTGTGGGGCTGTGTTGGGGCGGGGTGGTGCCGGTGGCTCAAGAAGAAGGAGCGGTTTGAGCACACTTAAGTGCGCATGACTGCTTGGCCAGCCATCTTGGCCTGGCCAAACATTCATGCACACTTTGCATATTCCCCACCAGGCTGTAATGCGCTGCCTGGTGGGGAATATGTACAGCCTCCCTGTCCCCATCTGAGCGCCTAACCACGGCGCTCAGAGCAATCACAATGCTGCATTGCAGCGTTATGATTGGCTCAGCGGAGCTTGTGCGCCCAGGTGCTTCCTGCATCTTCTTCTGGACTGGAGTTAGGAAGGGAAAAGAAGCAAAGACAGAGGAGAGGTGACGGAAAAGGTAAGAGGTTTTAAAAAAATATTTTTCAAATCCCCCGTACCCCCACCCTGCCACCCCTGCTCTCTACCAGCCGCCACTGCTAGCCTCTAGACCTTCCCCATACATTCCTACTACCGTCAAAACACTTAAAACACCTTTAAAAAGGATTTAGCTGTTCTGACGAACAGCAGCACCTTACCATGGCCTGCATCATGTAAAGTAGACTAATTATACAAATAGACTACAAAATAAAAGGTCGCAGAAAAAAGGCAGCTGAATGAAGCTAGAAATAAGAATTTACACCCCCAAAAAATGAATGGGAAAATAAATAAAAAAAATGTAGAACACATGTATTCAAAAATTAAAAAGATTCTTAAACATGTAAAACATGTCAAACAATGTTGCCAAAATGGAGAAATAATTGTAATTTATAAATTAAATAATATTATAAAATATACAATTATTTAATATGTACTGAAAAAACTTATGTTAAAATGATGTGTACTAAACAATGTAAGAAATGTTAAAAAGATGTTAAAACAATTGAAAAGACCTGGTAAATGTGCAACATACAATACTATTTAAATATGATTTGCATTTTTTTTATTAATACAAATTTATTTAAATGAACTAGAAATATATATCTTGAAAAATGTGAAAGTATACATTAAATAAACTTTGAAAAAATAAATAAAAATTGATGCATGTTTTTATTTAATGACAATATGTAAATAATAATGTAATGTATTAAAAATATACAACTAACTACCTATTGACCTAGCTTTCTAAACACCAACTATACTACTTAAATGCTATAAACTACTACTACTACATAGACATGGAATTGAAAAAAAAGTATTCCACCCAAAAATGGTTAAATTAAATAATTACACAATAACTTAAACCAAGAAAGTGTTGTATACTAAACGGGTGATATTTACTATATTCTCACTCCAAACTAAACTAATTTGGGGAATTGGATTGAGCACTAAAGGGGTGACACCTACTATTTCCAACCCAATTTTAAGGAAGGTGTTGGACACTAAAGGGTTGCTATTTACTATTCCCACTCCAATCTAAACCAATTTGGGGAAGGTGCTGGGTCCTAAAAGGGTGACATTTATTATTTCTACTACAATTGAAACCAATTGAGGGAAGGTGTTGTACAATAAAGGGGTGGCGTTTACTGTTCCCACTCCAATCTAAACCAATTTGAGGAAGGTGTTGGACACTAAAGGGGTGACATTTACTTTTTCTACTACAGTCTAAAGCATTTTATGCAAGATGCTAGACACTAAGGACCACATTTCGAGTCTGGTGATCTTGGACCGCCAGATTCACGGTGGCGCAGAGGTGGCGGTCCTGCGTCCACCTCATTACAAGGCGGCTTTTAGGAGCGGCAACCGCTGCATCGGCAGCACCAGGGAACCGACGTTCCCTGGTGGTGGCACAGCATAGAAGGTCTGTATAATATGCAAGGCTTGATCACCATGGTCCGCCGAGCATATTATGAGTTTCCTCTCGGCAAGCCTTTCCATGGCATGCTCACCGCCATGAAAAGTCTGGTGGAGGGGAAACAAAGGGGGTCCTACAAGGCCCCAAACCCCCTGTGCCAAGGGGATGCATTCAGGGGGCACTACATGTGCCTCTCTGTCTGCTTGCACCCCCAGTTCCAGCACGGCATGGACTTCAGTCCATGACGTGCTGAAACATTTGTGCCGTTCACACTGGAGGTGAGCCGGTGCAAGTGCGCCAAAGTCGTAACCGGGGCTTACATTTTTTTTATACACAATCAGTACTCCATACTCACAAGTAATTTTTGATCTATAAAATAAAACAAAAAACACTTAAAAAACAACAACCTGAAATAAATACATATATATTTATAGTTAACCATTAACATAAAAAATGTATGTTTATCACTA
The DNA here is from genome assembly GCF_964204655.1 of Triturus cristatus. Lineage (NCBI taxonomy): Eukaryota > Metazoa > Chordata > Amphibia > Caudata > Salamandridae > Triturus > Triturus cristatus. Next base: position 218,962,386 of record NC_140594.1, on the reverse strand, counting down.
TTAATAATTAATATATTTATTAGTATTTACTAGTATTTGTAAACTTAACATAAACCAAATCATGCTCCTAAAATGAAAATCAGAAAAGGTTAAAAAAATGAAACTTATTTTCAAATTAAGTATAACAAATAATTTGTTGAACAATAAAATGAATAATTGTAAGAAAATATATTCTCAACAACAATTCCATTATTAAACATGTAAAAAATTTCATTAATAAAATTTTGTTTAATGCATTGTTCATACATAAACCTCTACAATATAAATATGAAACAAAATATGCATATCTAGATCATCAATAATGCATATTTATTCGATTTTCATAATTTTATTAGACAATATTTCAAAAACCCTAAAAATAAATGTAAATATAAAAACTAAAAACAATTCTAAAAATTTATTTACGACTACATTATAATTTGTAACATTTATAACAAATCCTTAAAATAATTAAAAGTGTATTAAAAATTAAATAAAAACATTATTAAATGTAAACAAACATTATACAAATTAATTTACAAATGTTCTACATGGTTAAAATGATTTTCAAAATGTTTTAATTTTACCAAATTACCTATAAATTAAATACATATTGTAATATTTGTAACAAAATATTTTATATATACAGTACTAATAATTATCAACTATTATTTAGAAAAAATATTAATGGAACAAATTATAATTTATAAATGTTACAATGTTAATTAAACTAACTAACATTAATTTTAATTTAAAGTTTCCCCATATTTCCCTAATAACCGAACATTCCACTACTTGAAAAATTATATATGCATTATTTGTGCACATGAATACAACAAAAAAAAAAGGTTCAAAAATGTCATAATTAATACATTATTTTACTAAACACACAAATAAAAAACGATTAAATATATAGGGCCTCATTATGATGGCATAGTTTTGGGCGCAAAACCATCTGACAAGGAGTTGGTGCTCCAGACATCCCTATTACGATATGACCACCATGCAGGTGGTCGTAAAATACTTTTTACTATTGCAGCTTGAGCAGTGGCCCATGACAAGTGTCACTGCAGAAGCCGCAATAGTAAAAGGCATTTTGAAAACATCCATGCACTGTGTGCCAGGCACCATGTAGTGCCTGGAACACGGTGCATGGATGTTTGGGAGGGCCCCACATGTGTCCCCCTGCCCATTTAGCAGTTGCCCACAGAGGGCCTGTCGGTGGCGGTCCACCCGACATTGTAATCGGGCACTTAAAATCAAGCACACACCAATAAAATACGTTCAAAATAACACTTGCAAACAATATTATATAAAACAATGTCTTCTAAATTGAAATTTTTCACAACAATATTAAAACCAACACTCAAAACAATATTCTTAGCTTTGATATGTTTTTTGGTGATATTTTGACATCCCGTTATTCTTGACACAATATTTTTGTATCACAATATTTTTCCAAACACCTTGCATGTTATATGTTTATACTACAAGACTCTTGATGTTTATAAAACATCCTTTTTACTTGCTGTTTACAGATTATTTGTTCATAAAGAATATTACTGACATCATAGAACTTCATTTAAGCTGCAGGTTGTGACTTTCATTTATCTTTCATGCTTATCACTATTTCTAGCATAGAGGGTGACCCGTCCTGATGAATGCCGTCAAAACCTCACAGTAGAGTTTCTTTTGGCAGAAACATTTTGATTTCCGCTAGTGGGTCGAATTATTCCACACATCACTTTTAACCCTATCTCTGGGGGACATTACATACATTGAACATGCCCACCAAGGAGATAGTTTGAACACAGACACATTTACCCCATCTTATGTACACCTAACGTCATTCTCAGTAGGTGTACACATGTATGGACCTCATTTTTTTTTTTAAAAAGGGCAAACGTCACTCAATCTCCCACCTACAAAGTGGGTAGAAACTTGCACCTAGACCTTTTAGGCTTGTTGAAACAGGAGCCTGAGGATAAAGCAAGCCACCTATAGGTGGGTGAGGGTCTTCGTCCTAAAGTTGTGAAGCACATATCCAGGGAGAAGAGCACTGTCATTAAGTCCTTTTAATACAACTTAAGTACTTATTTAACATCTCCACTCATCGTGCCTAACAAAAACATGAATGTGTCCTCATGTAACGCAACTGGTGCTATGTAAAGCGCTCTGATGCCCGATACCTTCGGGTCAAGTTCGCGCTATATAAAAATCCGTAATAAATAAATAAATAAATAAATAAATAAACTAAATAAAATCTCTACTTTTGGATATTAAAAACTTTACTATTGTAGATTCAACCAAAATTTCCAATTCTAGACACAAAAAATGACATTTAATTTGGCAAGACCTGAAGAAATAATCATAAACCACAATACTTTAGTGAATATTTTGGAAATTGTTTAAAGGCCTTCAGCTTGCCTAGCAGATTGTCAGAATATTAATATATTCATATGATTCCATAGGCAAAAAAGTAAAAGTAATTGTAATTGGGTGCCGTTCGTGCTTGAGGAATCATTGCCAGTGGACTCAGCGTTTGTTTCGGGTGTGAGGGACTGCGAGGCTCTGCAGCGGTAAAACCAGCAACAGCTGCGGCCTCTTCCCGGACACTCCCCCTTGCCTGCCTGCCTTCAAAAGACGACTCACGGCCCCCGCTCCGTGGGTGCCGTTCGTGCTTGAGGAATCATTGCCAGTGGACTCAGCGTTTGTTTCGGGTGTGAGGGACTGCGAGGCTCTGCAGCGGTAAAACCAGCAACAGCTGCGGCCTCTTCCCGGACACTCCCCCTTGCCTGCCTGCCTTCAAAAGACGACTCACGGCCCCCGCTCCGCGGGAGCCGTTCGTGCTTGAGGAATCATTGCCAGTGGACTCAGCGTTTGTTTCGGGTGTGAGGGACTGCGAGGCTCTGCAGCTGTAAAACCAGCAACAGCTGCGGCCTCTTCCCGGACACTCCCCCTTTTCTGCTATTGACATCTATAAACACTGAGTAGAGTGCCGCGGCGCGGGACGCGCGCCGGGCGAAGCCCGGGCCAAGGGCGGGCCCGTTCAAGCCCGTTACAGACCGAGTAAGACCGGACCGGGCCCCCCCTCTAACGTTCTCTTCTGCTAGCAGGAACATATAACACTTTTGTCGCCCTATAGTACTGTTTTAGAAAGTTCTATTCACTGTTGTTATAAATGGCGACTACTCGAGGGAGTAGGAGCAAGGCGACTACAGATGTATCCTGTATCACTGGCCCACTGGATAATTTTATTGTAAGAGCCAATTCAGTTATTGATCAAGGGATTGCACTCATGGAACGGAGAGTCTCTCAAGACTTACTATTAGCAAAACGTTCCTCTATGGGCCATTTTGCAACAGTTAAAACTCCCGATCCACAAAGTAACAAGGTAGTTCCGATTTTAGTACATGCGGACCTACATAGTATCCCAAACGTAGTAGACTTGTCATTGTCAATGACGGATTCTATATCTCTTACACAATTAGAGAGGTCCCCGCTCCTTGTTTCAGAACCATTGGATACAGAATTACTGCTACAAGATCTAACAAATAGTCAGACGAGAGGAGCGAGCGAGGGAGTTAGTACAAAAACATCTAAAAACCCTAAGAAAAAGAAGACTAGGTACTTACAAAAAACCACTGCACTTGTGGATAAAGGATTAAGTGAACTCCCCCGTAGGACTGCAGCTCGAATCGAACAGCAGTCAAAGAACGATTTTACTCAAAATTGCCCATCTGTAACCACTGCCACACTGGACTTGACTAGTGTTGAGGTTTCTCCCGCTATTGATACATATCCCAAGAATATTGTGTCTGATAACAATCTATTTAAGCATCTAAAGGAGCTTTTTAAAACCTATCTCTCCTCCTTAGAAATTAGGTTGAAGCGGATTGAGGTGCAGTTAACGAATCTGGCCGTTCTTTCTAAGACCTCGACTACCATTGAGGCAATGAAGGCTGCGATTGGGACATCAAGCTGTACTAAAAAACCTTTAGTGGGCTCCTTGACTGTTAAATCACCAGCCCCCGTTAGAAAGGTAAATAAATCGGTATCCACCATGACAGAGAAAAAATCAATGGAAGAAATTAAAAATCCTTTTATAAATATTGCTCAGGAGGCCAACACACTTAAAGATTATAATTGGGGACCTAAACCAGGGAATCCAATTATTAATCTGCCTCCTGAAGCATCGCCTTTTTTGGTAATCCTGACTGGGGTTCCTAAATTGAAGGAGGATAAAGAAGAACCCATTGGATCACTAAAAAATAAGGTCCAATACTGGCTCAATACTAATCGACCTCTCCCTCCAAATAGGAGTAGTAAGATTTTAATGGTCCGCAGGTACCCTGGGTGGGGCCAGGAAGAAAATCAATACAAGGTGACTGTGTTCTGGTCAATTTTGATGACCCAGGTACGGCCGATTACATTTGCTCGTGGGAGACCCAATCTAACGATGAGGGTATTGAAACCAAACGACTTTCTTTCTTTTATCCACCCAGATTTTATTCTCACCCACTTCATGATGGTAATTGGGATTTTGTGGACACTCAAGCTAAAAGAGCGGCTAAAAGGGATTGGGAAAGGCAATCCTACAGCGATCAAATAACTAGGGCTACTTGGAGAAGAATACCAACCTCCAATCGATATAGTAGCTTGGAGATGGTGGATTGACTTTATTGGAATGGTCGGAGTTTAAACGATCACTGCCCTAGTCCTAATAAATTGTATAATAGTTCTAACCACCTGGAATTAGCCCCCTTAGGGGATATCGATGAGGGCAGGGCCAATAAGTCAACAGTAACCCCAATAATAACTCCAATAGTTTCTCGATCTTTCCCTGATAAATTAGAGCAGGAAATGCCTGTACATTCCAATCAGGAATCGGAAAGTGCATTAAACTCACAACATTCCCAAATTATTATCGAGATAGAAACCGAAAGAAATTCTCCATTGATCGAAACAGATCATTGTGTTGACTATCCCCCTGTTTTAGAACGTGGAGGAGAAGTTGCAAGGGGGGAGTTGGCCCTTCTATCATGGAACATAGCGGGTTTATCAAATAAGGTAAATGATCCAATTTTTTGCGATTTAATTGAGAAATATGATGTTATTTGCCTTCAGGAGTGCTGGGAACAGACTGAGATCCATCTAGCAGGATATCGTACATATTTTACTCCTGCAATCCAGTCAAGGAGAGGCAGGAGCTCCGGTGGGCTTTGTACTTATATCTCTAACACAGTCAATTTGTCTTTAAAGCGACAGTCTACACGGGGGCACAATATTTTCCAGGTTCTTAGCCTAACAGCAGGAGGGAGTCGACTCATTATCCTAGTCAATTTATATAACAATATCCCAAAGGAAGACCAGTTTTCGAAGATTTAAATAACTTTTTATGTTGTGGTACTGATTTGGAACAAAATGACATTTGTATCATCCTGACGGGTGATTTTAATTGCCATTTATGCCCTTATAGCAACTCGGGCCTATGTGGAATGGTCAACCTAATCGGTGAACCATGTACCCACTTCGAACATACTTCGTTGGGAAATTTGTTTAATAGTTTAATCTCTGACTGGAACTTGAGTTTTGCAAATGAACTTTGTAGCCCCCCGGTATTATTTCAAACCACTTTTAATGGGCGTGGTTTACAGTCCGTCATAGACTATACCCTGGTTACTACTTTCCATCATCATAATGTCCTGTCATTCAACACATTGGACATCGTGTTGAGCGATCATTATCCGATTTGCTCAACCTTTGATATTGAGACGAGTATTAGATCTGGCCCCAACGCAGTAGAAAATTTGTACCGCCATGCTTTATCACTGGCGAGACAAAATGACTATGCCATAAAATGGAACAAAGTTGATCCTACCAATTTTCTTCAGAGTTTAATAGTGGATCAATACAATAATTTTAAGATTTGTCTAGAGGACAATCCTGATCCGGGCGTGATTATTAAAGTTTTTAACCAGATTACATCATATATTGGTAAAAAGCTAACAGGAACATTACGAGCAGGGGTGAGAGAAAAAGCTGAGGGATGGTTTAATTCAGATTGTACTAAAGCACATTCCTATTTAAAGCAGATCCTAAAGAAAATACCGAAAGATCTGCTAGAAGTTAGAGCTGCTAGGGCAGCTTATAAAACTTCGTTAAACAAACGGAAACGGGAGCTGAAGGAGAATGCGTGGGATACTTTAGTAAAGGCTAGCTCTCTGAGAGATAACACTGCCTTCTGGAAAGCAGTAAACGCTCCCTTTTTTGTAGAAAGAAAATCTGATAAGATAGAGCTCGCCATTGAAGGACCAATCTGGGTGGACCATTTTACCGAGCTTTATAAAAAAGATGCTTTGTTTACCATAGATTCTAATTCCCAAAATTATCAGCCTCTTACCGAGCCTACTCCTCCTGCTTTATTTCCTTTGAGGATTTCTTTCTCTGTCTCTGAAGTAGAATTAGCTTTACTAGAAAGTGCAAGAAATAAAGCTCCCGGGCCCGATGGTGTCCCTATAGATATATACAAAGATACTATCTCCCTATGGACCCCATTGTTGACCAATGTGTTAAATAGCTTTAACATTAGGGGATTTCCATCGACTTGGCAAGAAGCCATAGTCGTGCCTATTTTTAAAAAGGGAGATCGAGATGATCCCAAATGCTACAGGCCTATCTCGCTACTTGACTCCTTGATGAAAGTAGCAGGTAGAATCATTTTAAACAGATTGCATTTGTGGGCTGAGGAAAACGATGTACTTTCTAAGTTCCAGTATGGCTTCAAGGCAGGTTTAGGTACCATCGAACAAGGACTTAATTTAGCTTTAATTACTGGCAAATATATGATGGCAAAAAAAGGCAATCTTTTTATGACGTTTGTTGACTTAAGTTCAGCATTCGACTGTTTGAATCACGAGGTCCTATGGGATACGTTAATAGGGGTTTATAAGAATAAGAATGATAAGAATTATACAGAGGGGCAGGGGCAAAGGTACGTTTTGGCAAAAAAGGAGAGTGTTCTAACAAGTTCCCAATAATGAAAGGGGTTCGACAGGGTTGCATCCTGGCACCATTCCTTTTTAATTTATATATTAATGGAGGGGCGGAATTTTTAATTACTCAAAAATTAGATTATCCTCAAATTGATGGCACGGCGGTTCCCATTTTACTTTATGTGGATGACGCGGTTATCATGGCTAGAACCCAAATGGGCGTCCAAAAAGCATTAACTAGTTTCTCATTCTTCATGAGCTCTAGGGGCCTAAAAATAAACATAGGGAAAACATTTTCCATGTGCTGCTCTTCGAAGAAAAAACTTTCCTGTAACATTTTTATCGAAAAGTCGAAGATAGGACTTATAAGTACTTTTTCATACTTGGGGATTGTTTTTAATGAAAAAGGCACCTGGAAAGCAGCGACTAGGAGCAGGAACCTTGTATTTGCTCGAGTATTAGGTGCAGTAAAACAGTTTGCTAATAAACTGGGGGGCAGGCCTGTCCGTATTCTAATGGATATTTATAATTCCAAATGTGTTTCAACCGCATTATACGGTTCTGGCATATGGGGTATCGCTGAATGTCAGGAAATTCAAGTGAAAGAAAATTGTTTCCTGCGCTATCTGTTAGCGGTTCCCAAATCGACCTCTACATTTATTTGCCATAAGGAATTAGATTTGGTTTACATTTCTGATCTAATTAAAGTTAGTCATTTATTACTATGGCATAAGATATGGACCTCAGAGGAAACTGTTTTTAATAGAACTGTTTTGACTGACTGCCTTAAATTAGAGAGATGTAAAGACATCCCGTGGATCGCCTATGTAAAAGAGTTTATGACTAATATGGGGCACCTAACCTTTTTTGATAATCCTTGCTCCCTATCCTCGATCTCCAGGAAGGCCTTTAAAAAATGTTGTCTCGCCTTCCTGGAAAGTAGACGATGGTTTGAGGAGAAAAGTAAGATATCTGTAATTCAACATAACTTACTTTTACAGGGCCCTGGCTTACGGCTTTATCTGTCTCCTGATTATTCCAGCTATGACAGAATGTTGTTTGCCCGATTGAGATTTGGGACCTATTATAGGTTGATAACTTTCCCAGATAGAAATGATTGGTCCACAAATTTAATCAAATGCCCTTGTGATGATCTTGCAATGCAATCGCAAATACATTGCATCTTATTTTGTAAATTCTTTACACGGGGAAGAAGGAAATATTTGATTCCCCTTCTTAAGACCTGGGGCTTAAGGCAGTGTAGACCTGCTTACTTAAAGCTGCTCTTATTACAAGATGAAATAATGCTTTATCCAAGTTTTTAAAATTTGCAATTCGGTGCAGATTGTCGATGAATTAAGTCCAGTGTCTGTTTTTATGTAGGATACCCCGATTATGACGTACTTAAGATGTTATGTATCCCGATTTCTATTTCAGTATTTTAATTGTATGTATTTTTTGTGCTTTTATGATTTTAAATTTGAAATCGAATAAAGCTATCTTGACTTGACTTGTATGCCAGTCTGGCTGAGCAACATGTTCTGCAGGAGATGTTTCCCCAGGGGTTGTGTTATGATCTATCAATTTTGATGACATAAAAACATTTATCTGTAACTGCTTTAGACAGGTCTCAGTTTTAACTATAGAAAAACTTGGAAGAAAATTCAAAAAGATGAGCATGTATGTGTAATAAAGCACCTGATGATGTGACATATTTTTTCATTGTAGCAATATTAGTGATGTTATGTTGAATTTACCTTATTAGTGAGTGGTACCCCCAGCTCTGTCGCCCAAACCTCCTGCACCCTTGCAGTGGTGTCCGGTTTCAGGGCAATGCATGAACTGTATATTCTAGACGTCATATGTTCCCCATCTGCGTTGGTGACCGTTATCGTCAGTGGTGGGAATTCCTCATGGGGCAGCGGATAGGAGGGCATCAGCTATAGCAAAGTGTTCTGGAGTCTCGAAAAAACAGAAAAAGTACATATATGGGATGCCCAGTGCCTATGGGACTTCAGTCAGGTGTATGACGTGGCTGTCTGGGAACAGGTCGCCCATGGTGGATAGGTTATGCCGGCGTAGGGTACGTTGGACTAATGTTTCCCATGTGAGTAGGAGCTATGGGTTGTCATGGAGAGTGAGGGCATTAGAGTAGAGGGGACCTCCACCTAGCATGCGTCATAGTCTGCGCCAGGCCCAGCATACACACTGTCTGGATGTCATTGACATCCAGCGGCATGCCCTTGGGCAATATCTGTGAGTGTAGAAGTCCATCCACTTGAATTTAGGACGGAGATAAGGGATGCCAGCATTTAGATGGTACCAGCGATGAGTGTAATGGCATTGAGCAGCTAAATAATAAAGACAGAAATCGAGAACCCCAAGGCCACCACACGCGTAGGGGAGAGCAGGGGTGTCCCATCGGACTCGGGGTGAGCTCCCACCCAAACCAGTCATATAAGGATGCCATGTAGAGTATGAAAGAAGGATTGCGGCAGGGGGATGGGGATGTTAGAGAAGAGATATAAAAAGCGGGGAAGCACGCCCATCTAAATAATGGCCACACAACCAGCTATTGAGAGGGGCAGCAGGATCCAAGATGCACCTGTGCAGTGAGGTCTGCCACTGCCGGGCCGTAGTTACGCTGTAAATGTTGGTCTCTATCTCTATGGAGATGGATGCACAAGTATTTGGTGCCTTCCATGGTCCATTTAGGGGATAGTTCACAGGTGGTGGTTGGGCAGTGTCCATCAATGGGAAGGGCTCTGATTTTGCCTTGTTGATACAGAATCCAGAAAGGTTCCCCTAGCACGCAATCTCCTGCATGAGTGGAGGTAGATTGTCTTGCGGATGTCTAATGAAGAGCAGGACATCGTCTGCATAGATAGAAAGCAATAGGGGATCATGAGGAAGTTGCCACCCATGGTGTGAGTGGCGACCTTGCAAAACACGGACCAGCGACTTCATCGCAATTATGAAGAGGAGGGGGCAGCGAACAGCCCTACCGGGTGCCACACAGTATGGGAAATGCATTGGTAAGTGTGCCATTGATCCGTAGAAGAGCCTTGGGTTTAGTATATAAGAGCATGATCAGGGAGAGGAATGGCAGGGGAATGCCAATTTTACCAAGGGCAGCCCGGAGAAAGGGCTATTTGAGAAAATCTAGTGCCTTGTCGGCATCTAACAGGGCCGTAACTGCCGGGTGGCAGGGGAGACTTTGTTGAGTACAACGAATATAGTTCTGAGGTTGAGTGAGGTTGAGCGATGTGGTACGCAGCCAGATTGGGCTGGGGAGCTAATTTGCTCCATCAAAGAGCCAGCCTAGTGGCAAGTATTTTTGTCAGTATTTTATTATCGAAATTTAGCAATAATAGAGGTTGGTAGGAGACGCAGTGACTGGAGTCTTTGCCAGGCTTTAAGCAATATCATCAGGACTGCTTCACGAAGTGTAGGTGGCAGCGTGCCAGTTGGTAATGATTTGTTATACAGTGCAAGGAGTTGTGGGATGAGTTGTTTCTTAAAGGCTTTGGAGAAAGCTCTGGTTAATCCGTCCTGCCCCAGTGCCTTGGATCCATCCACAGCGTTGATGGCCTGCCTTACCTCCTCTAGTGTGAGGGGCTCACTAAGAAATTGCTGCTGGCCTCTCGTGAGCCAGACCATCGCGATTTCCTTGAGGTAGGAGGATATCTTAGAAGAGGCACCAGAGACATGGGAAGTGCAGAGCTCCTGATAGTAATGCCGAAAGTCAGCTAGGATACACTCTCTGCCCTTGACAGTTGCTTCCTAGTCCGTTCGGAGTTCAGCTATGTAATTTTGCAGCCTGTCCAGACATAGTAAACGGGCAAGGGTCGTTCTCCCTCCCCGTAGTGGTGGGTCTTTGAGTGTCAATATCCCTATCTGCGAGTTCCCAAAACTCCATAGGCAGAACTGAGCATTGGTGTAATCGGGCCTCTCCATCTGCTACCGCCGCATGTTCTAAGTCTTGTAGAGCGCTCGCAACCCAGTGCAGCTGGGCGTGAATGTCACGGAGGATACCCATGTGCTTCAAAATTTCCACTCCGCAGATATACGTCTTGAAGGCCTACCACAGAGTGGCCTGGGTAGAGACCATTCCTCACTTTAATATTCGATAAGAGAGTTAAGAAGGTCACTACGAAACACTTCATCATAGAGAGCTTCACTGTGGAATCGCCAGCTGCATGCAAGGCTGCATCTATAGGGGACCCGACCGATTTGAGCAATTACCGCCCCATATCCCTCCTTCCGGTCATAAGCAAGGTAACAGAGAAACACGTTAACTTAACTCTTTCTGGGTTTCTCGAAAGCCATAGCCTGCTCCACTCCGCCCAAACTGGTTTCTGACCACGCCAAAGCACCGAAACCACGCTACTGGCAGTGGTAGAGAAAAGTAGGAAAACCTTGGACTCAGGAGGCTCAGCGGCCATTCTACTCCTAGACCTGAGCGCCGCTTTTGATACGGTGAATCATTCGATTCTGATCCGGAGACTCAGGAACATAGTAGTAGATGGAACGACGCTCCAATGGCTATCCACACACCTTCTGAGCGGGGTGCCGCAGGGCTACTCGCTCAGCCCGACTCGTTTTAATGCTTATATGTCCCCCTAGCAGCTAGAATTGATCCTCATGGAATCCGGATGGTCACCTATGCCGATGACACCCAGCTGGTGGTCGGACTCAACCAAGCTGAACAGGAAATCCACACCCTCTACTCCTGTCTAAACGATATCTCAAACTGGATGGACGACTCCCAGTTTAGGCTTAATGGAGGAAAAACAGAGATTATTATTTTAGGCAACTCTCTTAGTTTTAATCCCAGCCTGATGTGGCCCTCTTGCATGGGCCCAATCTCAAGCCCAAAATTAGAAATCAAGAGCCTTGGGGTATGGCTGGACCAGGACCTCAGTCTTAGGACCCAAGCCAGGAAAACAGTAGCTCTTTGCTACGGCCTACTTAGAATGGCCCGAAAGGTCCTGCTCCTCCTTCCTTTGCGGCCAAGAAAGTACTGGTCCAATCATTAGTACTCTCCAGATTGGATTATGGGAACGCCCTGTACCTGGGCGCTCCCATCTCCGCAGTCAGAAAACTTCGATCCGTACAAAACAGTGCAGCAAGACTGTTGACGGGAACCTCCAATAGGCTGTCAGTCAAACCGTCCCTCCACTCTCTCCACTGGCACCCGGTCCAGGAACGGATTAGGTTCAAGGCCTTGTGCCTAGTACATAAAGCAAGGCAGGGACTCGGTCCACCTATGATCTCCACCATGATTCGTCCATATAAAGCCAGCCGGAATCTTCGATCAGATGATCTGCACTTGGCAGAGATTCCTAGGATCAAGAGGTCCAGGAGTGGTGGCAGGCTTTTTTGCTATAATGCCTCTCTGCCCTTGACAGTTGCTTCCTAGTCCGTTCGGAGTTCAGCTATGTAATTTTGCAGCCTGTCCAGACATAGTAAACGGGCAAGGGTCGTTCTCCCTCCCCGTAGTGGCGGGTCTTTGAGTGTCAATATCCCTATCTGCGAGTTCCCAAAACTCCATAGGCAGAACTGAGCATTGGTGTAATCGGGCCTCTCCATCTGCTACCGCCGCATGTTCTAAGTCTTGTAGAGTGCTCGCAACCCAGTGCAGCTGGGCGTGAATGTCACGGAGGATACCCATGTGCTTCAAAATTTCCACTCCGCAGATATACGTCTTGAAGGCCTACCACAGAGTGGCCTGGGTAGAGACCATTCCTCACTTTAATATTCGATAAGAGAGTTAAGAAGGTCACTACGAAACACTTCATCATAGAGAGCTTCACTGTGGAATCGCCAGCTGCATGCAAGGCTGCATCTATAGGGGACCCGACCGATTTGAGCAATTACCGCCTCATATGCAGAAAACAGTAGCTCTTTGCTACGGCCTACTTAGAATGGCCCGAAAGGTCCTGCTCCTCCTTCCTTTGCGGCCAAGAAAGTACTGGTCCAATCATTAGTACTCTCCAGATTGGATTATGGGAACGCCCTGTACCTGGGCGCTCCCATCTCCGCAGTCAGAAAACTTCGATCCGTACAAAACAGTGCAGCAAGACTGTTGACGGGAACCTCCAATAGGCTGTCAGTCAAACCGTCCCTCCACTCTCTCCACTGGCACCCGGTCCAGGAACGGATTAGGTTCAAGGCCTTGTGCCTAGTACATAAAGCAAGGCAGGGACTCGGTCCACCTATGATCTCCACCATGATTCGTCCATATAAAGCCAGCCGGAATCTTCGATCAGATGATCTGCACTTGGCAGAGATTCCTAGGATCAAGAGGTCCAGGAGTGGTGGCAGGCTTTTTTCCTATAATGCCTCCAAACTTTGGAATTCCCTGCCTCTCCACCTACGCTCAATCCCGGACCAGCTGGCTTTCCGTAAGCAATTAAAGACCTTGCTCTTTCCTTAGCCCTTCTGGTTCCCTGTGTCAGCTACCAGCGCTGGGATGCTTCCGGGTAGCCATGGGCTCTATAAATGCTCTTCCATTCCATTCCCATCCGTAATTTAAGCAAAACAGGACTGTGGTCCGAGAGCGTCCAGGGGAGAACAGCAACTTCAATGATCCTCAAGTAGACACTGGCTGAAAGGAACCAGTAATCCAGCCATGTCCAAATGGAGTGGGGCACAGAGTAAAATGTGAATCCTGGGGTGGACAGGTAGTGCATGTGTGAAGCATTTAACAGTGAATATGTATCAGTGATTTGACGGAATACCTCCAGAGCCTGGGGCTTGTTGGAGGGTTGTGTGCTAGTAGAATTGGTTTGCAAGCAAAGTAGCATATTAAGGTAACCTCCCAGTACTAAATGGCCTACCTCAAAGCCGTCTAGAAGAAAATATAAGTCCTGGTAAAAGTCAGGGTCATCAACGTTTGGGGCATATATGTTTACTAATAGAATATTTTTCTCCTCTAGGGTACCCTGTAGGAGCAAGTAACGGCCATTTGGGTCGGAGTGACAGGCATGGCACAGTAAAGGAATACTTTTATGGATCAGGATACAGGTGCCTCGAGAATAGGTGCTATGACATGAGAAATACTGATGTTGGCCCTAGCTCTTGGCAGAAGCATGTCAGTGCTGGGAGAGCAGTGGGTCTCTTATAGGAAAGCAATTTTAATGTTGTTTCTATTCAAGTATGACAGCACCTATTTCCCTCTCTGCCGATTTTAATGCTGCGTATGTTCCACGAAATGATGGAGAGGTCAACCGTTCTGGCCTTTGTGGAGGCTGATGATATCCTGAGAAGATGTGACTCTGGAAGACAAAGAACAAGAGATGACATGCATCTGGTGAAGTGTGGTGTAGCATGCAGCAATAAAAGCCAATCTAACTTTAACAGAAATCAACCCTTCGTTTACCCCTCACCCCACCCACACCAGATTAAGAGATATCCAGTGAATCCCAAGTAGAAAGGTAAAAAAAGAAGAAAAAAAAAACCAATTTATAAAAGTTGTTGATCACCATGGGAGCATAATACCAACACGCCACCGAAGGCCCATCATAAGAACAGTTATGCAATACAGATATTAATCAACCGCTGGTAGAGAACAGTATTAGGAACTAAATATAATACTGTATATGCTGATGTCTGACAGCAGAAGACCTGGATATACTGGCGTGAGAGTCCACAGACATTCAAGTGGATAACCATCAGATTGAGACATCACAGGAAGTGGAGGGTGACTGCCTGGAATGTTCTGGCACAGGATGAACAGGCGATGATCTCGAGAGATGGGGGACCCTGAACAAATGTTTTTCAGAACGCAGCAACATCTGCAGGGGTATCCAAAATGTTGGTATGTCTGTTATGTTACACCCGCAGGCAGGCTGGATTAAGCATAGCGTACTCGATGCCCAGCTTATGAAGAGTGTTTTTTACATCGCAAAATGTCCGCCTGGCCTTCTGCACCACTGGGGTGAAGTCTGGAAACAATGAGATGTTGGCACCCTTGTGCCAGTGGGAGCCCTTCTCATGTGCCAAGCGTAGAGCAACATCCCTGTCTCTGTAGTTGAGGGGGCGTGCTATTAGGTATCATAGCGGGGTGCCCTCTACGGCAAAAGTAGTAGAGAACCTGGAGTAATCAAAGAGGTCTGAGAGGAGTTGTTCCACGAAGACTTGCCCCAAGGTGTTAGTTTCCACTATTCCCGAGATGCCCATGTTGTTCCGTCAGGACAGGGCTTCAAGGTCCAAATTTTGTATGGCTACTTGTTTTAATATACGTTCCAGCTTGTCCAGTTGCTTCTACATTGTTGTGGTAGTATCTTCCTGGCTGGAGATCCTCCTGGCTGCGCCCTCTATTTTGGCCTAATGTCTATCTAGCCCCTCTTCCAGTTTGTCTATGTGGCCTGCGAGGGTATCAAAGCATGCATCCATTGCGCTGACGCCATTATAGTTTACATGCTGCTAGGAGTAGCTATGTCAATGCCTTCAATCTGTAGGTTCATCTGTCTCTGATGGAGCTTCAGCCCCCAGCGGGTTTCGTGCGGTCGAACATGAGCTATCCTATGTGACATCCCTTATCACCTCTGCATTATCTTCATTCATGTCATGGACTGTAAGTCCATCCCATAATATATGAACTTAATACAGAATACCTAGGCTGGGTAATTTACATTAGTCTGAGCTCTACACTGAAAGTGTAGAAGGCTTTGACACTGGATGTATTAGGATCACAAAGTTTGCTTTTCAACCAGCTGCAGCACTAGTGGAAAAGAGATGTGGATAAAAGATTATGGTTTGGCCATTGTGAAGAGTGCATGAGTCTTCAATGGAACTGGATTCAGGACTTGCCCAAGGGCTGTGCCTTGCTCTCTTCCTCTGCAGACTATGGCTGAAGGTCATTCATGGTGGGTTATGTCCATATGGGGACAGGCACAGGGCCTGTGTTTGTTGGTGAGGAAATGGGCAGTATTGTAGAGTCACAGCAACAGTTCCAAGGGTCCCTCAATCACAGGTATTCAGAACGTACGTTGGATGATCATTGCGATATTTCTATTTATTTTAAATATACATACAATATATTGCTCTTGACTTTTTTCTTGTGCAATTTCAACTTTGTCTTTAAATGTTGGATGCATTATTAAGTTTACCTAATTAAGAAGAGCTACTTGAGGTTTCTGAATCAAAATAACACTTGGTTACTTTGCCCATTAACACATTTATGTAACTGTTTTATAAACTACAACTTAAATACAAAAAATGGTCTCTGCCCTTTAATATAAGCATCATGCTTACTTATTTCAGATAGAGCAGCTTATTATTTCCAAACTGCAACACATTCAATCTGTTCATAATAACACCCTAATTTGAGTTCTTCAGACAGCTATTTTGGAAACTGATTCTTGCCCATGAGTGTAATTGCGGCTCTCACTGGTAATTGGAATGTTCAGCAGGAATCCCTTAAACTATTTCAGTTTTAGCTCTACTTGTACAGCTAATCTAAATTCACCCTTCCTTGACCCAGTTCTGATTAACATTAGCATTTCAGAACAACAAAGATCTCGGTTGGGCTGAGAAGGAGATTTTTAATCAATGCTTGACACAAAAGTAGGTTCAGTGAACACTTAACACTTCTGAGCCTTCCTTAACACACTTATTCTTGAATTCTGACTAATGCAGGACAGCGGGGTGCCCTAATGGGGGTTTAGCAGTAACTTCATCACCTTACATGATTGGATTGAATCGTTCAGACACTAGAGCGAGCGGAACACCATGAATTTGCCAAGCCTGCAGGTGTAACTATTGTAAGTGCTGATGGGTGGAATTAGCAACGGTGCCATTGCAGCACTTGTTTGCCTTAAGGATAATACGCAAATTATATTTGCTCTGATTTGAGAAGTTGTCCATTGCCTGTGCAAAACAAAGTGCAAATGTTTATAACTCACACACAACAAGCGAAAAAAAGTTTTCTGACGCTATTCTTCATTACGCCCCTGATACTAATCAATAATGTGATTGTAGAGAAATGCTTTCACACTTGTTACTGCCTCGCTCATGGATCTAAATGATCTCATGTCCAACTAAATGAAGATGAGATAATAAGGCTGACGGAGGGGAGGATTCTACAAGACTACTACCAAGAGAGGATGCAAGCCAGTGATGTGTACAGCACTCAGAAAAGTGCTGCTCACAGGATAGTTCTTGCCATCATAGAAAAAAACATTCGCAAAATCAATGGGTCTTGCTTTTTTAAAGAAATGAAAGTGCTGCTCCAGTGATTGAAGACTTTGAGTCTATGACTGTGTGGATGGGCGAGTGAGTGAATGTGAGATTGAATCAATGATTGGAAGATACACCATGCAACATGCGTATAATGGTCAATCCCTGGCAAAGCAGCTTCTGACAGCATGAAAGGCTGCCACTGAGAAAACCAACACCAAAGTGGTGTGGCAGACCACAACACGGAGCATAAACACAAATCTAACTATGAACACAGCTCACACAGCATCAAAACAGTACCAAACTCAAACACTCACCAAATAATTCTAACACAAAAACATAAATTGTACAACAGCAAAGAAAAGGGTGGGATTTACCCAACACCTCATCCTTAAAATAAAGTGTTAACCAGCTGCAGCACTAGTGGAAAAGAGATGTGGATACAAGATTATGGTTTGGCCATTGTGAAGAGTGCATGAGTCTTCAATGGAACTGGATTCAGGACTTGCCCAAGGGCTGTGCCTTGCTCTCTTCCTCTGCAGACTATGGCTGAAGGTCATTCATGGTGTGTCTGTAAGCCTGTGGACCCTTTAGTTGGCCATTACAGCTGTGCCTGCAAAGGCTGGTCACTGAAGAGCCCTACTAAAATCCGTTCCTTGGAAGATGCTATTCCTGTCATGCGAACGTGTGTTGCATCTCGAGATCTTCGTATTTGGTGTCTAAATATTAGATCGCTGGTAAAACATCACCTGACCATTTATGACCTGCTGGAGAAAGAGGACCCCGATGTCTTTCTAATGACAGAAACCTGGCTTCTGGATTCGGATTCTGCCATACTGAATCTTGCATTCCCTCAGAATTATACCGTCTTCACTACCAATAGGACCACAAGAGGAGGTGGTATTGCTATGGCAGTCAAATCCTGTTTTCCAGCTGAATGGAAACCGTCGGGACTACCTGCATGTGAAAGTGCTATTTTTAAAGTCGCTTTTTCCCATCAATTCACTTTCAGTGGTATGCTCATTTACCGTCCTCCCGGCAATGATTCTGTCTTCAGGTCCGCACTGGCCGATATGGTCAGTCCTATAGCACTTGGTTGTGCCAATTTCAACATCGTGGGGGACCTTAACATCCATTTTGATAATGGGTCATCCACTACTGTGAGCACTCTGTTGGCGAACCTTGAAGCTCTTCAACTCACTCAGCTCGTCACCCTTCCAACCCACTCAGGGGGCCATATTTTGGACCCCTTCTTTTCCACACTTGATGGGGTGAGGCTGTCAGATCCGAGGCTGATGGGGTGGACTGATCATCTGCTGGTAGAAGCCTTTTGTCCGGTCCACGATAAGTCTTTTATAGCTGTGGACAGACCAATCCGAAAAAGGCTTTGGCACAAGCTTAGGCTTGAAGAGTTTTATAGCATACTGGAACAGAAACCTCTGAGCACCTTTATTAATGTGGAACAAGGTTACCAACAGTTCTGCGATTGGATCACCGATGCCTTGGACTCTCTTATACCTCTACGGTGGTCGAAGGGCCGGACAAAAACACCTAGTCCTTGGTATAATGAGTCACTCGCAGAACTGAAAAAAGCTTGCCGAAAAACAGAGAGGGAATGGAGAAGATCCTATGACCCTGCTCTGAAAACTCGGTACTTTACTGAGCTGAAGCTCTACCATAGAGCTATTTGCAGAACACGAGCCGCATTTTATGCTCAAGAATTTGCTACCAGCCCTAACCCATCTAAACTGATCTTCAAGGTACTAAAGGATCTTATGAAAAACAGATCCACCTCAGAGGTGATTTGCACAGATTCCCACTGTGACAAGCTGGCCTCCTTTTTTGTGGAGAAAGTGGAAAAAATCTACCAAGGTTTTGACACACTCCACCAGAACCGAGAGGTTACTGCCCCCGATACGATGGGATATGAGACCCTTGCTATGATACCTGAACTGACTATTGAGACCTTTGACAGGCTTAGCCTCAGGGTCAAGTCAGGTTCTCCCTCGGACCCGTTAAAGCCAGCTTTTATCAACACACTTTCCCCACTGTGCCGTGACCCCTTATTGAATCTTATCAATATGTCATTGTCCAACGGAACGGTACCCACGGCATGGAAACAGGCAGTGGTCACTCCTATATTAAAAAAAGCCAACTCTGACCCCCGGTTGCCAGAAAATTATCGACCCATATCCCTGTTGCCTTGGATTGCCAAAGTAACAGAAGCCCACGTCAACTCTGTTCTGTCTGAGCATCTGGCTCGCAACCAGATATTGGATCCCAGTCAGAACGGCTTCCGGTCGGGACACAGTACCGAGACGGCATTACTCTACATCACGGAACATCTTCGCCAGGTACTGGACTCAGGCCGTACGGCAGCGCTTTTACTATTAGATCTAAGCGCTGCCTTCGATACTGTGTCCCACCATATACTGATCCAACGCTTACAGGAGGCGGGAGTGACTGATCTCGCCCTCCAGTGGTTTCGGTCTTTTTTATCGGATAGATCCTTTACAGTGGCTATACCACCTGGCCAATCCGCCACTTATCCCCTGGAACTGGGGGTACCACAGGGATCCTCGTTGAGCCCTACAATGTTCAACCTCTATGTGAAACCGTTGGCTGGTGTCGTCAAACAGTGGGGTCTTACGATGGCCTCATATGCGGACGACACACAGCTAGCGGTGACACTCAGTGGAGACCCTGAGGTGGAGGCCCCCAGATTCCGAGCGGGTCTGATGGCAGTAGCAAGCTGGCTTCGCACCAACTGCCTTCAGTTAAATGCCACCAAAACAGAGGTGTTGGTATTAGGGAAGCACGCTGAGCTATGGGGTAACCAGTGGTGGCCATCAGAGTTGGGTGTCACTCCCATTCCAGCTTCTGGAGTGAGAAATTTAGGCATCTGGTTGGACTCTGCGCTCACCTTCAGGGACCACACTAAGAAGGTGGCTGCCACGTGCTATGGCATTCTGCGGGGAATAAGGCCGGTTTTAAAGTATTTTGATCCCCCTACCAGACAGCTTGTGGTCCAGGCCTCTATTCTATCTCGGCTGGACTACGGCAGTTCACTGCTGTTAGGGGTGAATCAAGCAGAGGCCTCTAGGCTCCAAATGGTACAAAATGCCGCGGCACGGGCCATTGTGGGCCTCCCTAGACATTGCTCAGTGTCTGGTACCATCTCGGCCTTACATTGGCTCCCGGTCAGACAGCGAATCCAGTTCAAAGCGCTGTGCCTGACCTTTAAAATTTTGAAATCTTCTTCGCCGCCGGCACTTGCCAACCTACTCACGCCCTACACTCCTTTGAGATCCTTGAGATCGGAGGGGCTTCACCTGGCTGTCTGTCCACGCTTTAAATTGAGCAGAATGGGTGGCCGCTCCTTTAGGGTGCTCGCGGCAGGTTTATGGAACTCGCTCCCGGTACACATCCGAGCTCTTGAAGACCTACTCGCCTTCAGGCAGGCGATCAAAACTTTCCTGTTTCCCGTGTCTGTTTAATTTCTTTTTCTTTTATTGTGTGTTATGTTGTAGTGTCTGTCATAGCGCCAGGACGCCCCTTTGCTGGGGCAGCTGTGCGCTATAAAAATGTAAATAACATAACATAACATAACATGTAGTCATCCCACACCAAAAGCCAACAACGTACAGTTGAACCACACCCCACAAATCATCCCCCAAAACAAGGGCGCATAGTGTGAACAGTATGACATGGATGTTACTCACACTCATGCCAAACAAAACATCTGCACCAGAAATGGGTGGACTTAATCACTCACAGCCATCCCAAACAAAAAATCTGCATAAGAAATGGGTGGGCTTACGAACACACAGCCATTCCACACAACAGCAAGATATGGTCAGACTTACTCACTGACAGCCATCCCAAACAACAGCAATGAATGGATGGATGGACCTACTCACTCACAGCCATCCCAAACAACAGCAAAGAATGGATGGACTTACACACAGCCTTACCAAACGCCAGCAAAGAATAGATGGACTTACTCGCTCACAGCCATCCCAAACATCAGCAAAAGAATTGGTGACATACAACCCCCACAATCATCCCTGCACCAGGGCATCTAGTGTAAACAGCAAGAAATGAGTGACTTACTCACTCACACCCATCCCAAACAACAGCAAGAAATGGGTGATAGTCACTTATAGTCAACCCACTCACACAAGATGACAAGTTCGGCAAGCAACAGTCATCCACTCAAAAACATCAGCAGTAAAGAAAAGTAGGGGTGACTTACACCATTACCATCATCTCAATCACAAACATCAGCAATAAGGAAAAACTGCGGATGACCTACTCCATAACAGTCTAGCTGTCATCCCACTAACATAACATTTGAAGCAGAAACGGATGACTACATGCACCTACCGTTAAAGAAATCCTCACGAAAGAAAAAAAAATCATACAAAGTAACAGGCCAATAAACTTGAACTAGAGATGGACTCCATGGCAGCTATACTCACATAAAACCCCAGAACAAACTAGCCAATCTCGCCTTTTTCTCTCCCCTTTCTGCACAAAACCAGGTACACAGCCATACCCAAAACCAAACCGTAAACAAAACAACCACAAAGAATCTCCATATTCATACTGAGTTGTGAACGACACAGACTCGCCCAATTGAGCAGCACAACTATATTCTCAAAACAGATGACAAGTCTTTCTCCCACCGATGAGCAATCTCTCACCCAACGTCCCTCCAGAAAGTGAAAACTATTAAACACATCACTTTCACGGCACACGGAAATCTTCCATTCCCCAGACTTCCCACTCTTCCAACAATAGCCTCCCCGATCGCCGTGTCGGTGATGGAGTTCACAATGGCAGACCATCAGTGCGTGCCTCAAGTCCGCTTCGGGCATGACAAAGTTACGTGTCCTCACATGGACACGTTGCAATCAACACTGAAGACTTCCTAGAATGACGAAACCAACAAGAGAGTGCATGTAACTCTTCCCAATGATCGAAGAAGGCCGTCAATGCATCGCTTTGCACCAGTTTTCAACAGGAACTAGACCTTTCTTCAGATGCATCAGTAATGCTAAAGGGAAGTAGTTTATGCAAAGTACTCACAGTAGAATGACCGCACAGGTCGTTAAACCCTTGTGCACCAATGCATTTCAAACATAGCTTTGCCAAATCTATTAAACTCACAGCCGGGGCTCTTTGACCACTCTGTCTCCTCACGTACTCAGAGATCACAATTTCCTCATGAAGCAATGCCGCGGCTGAACCACATTAGGAAATTCAGTATGAACGCCAAAGCACTGAAGCGGCGATTCTTCCTCGTAAATCAGTTTACGTAGCTGAGCACTTCCCGCCAGTACGAACCACACCTGCAGGGTGTCAAAGCGAACACAAGGAGTCCTCAATCCAATGCGCTGATTCTGGCTGGGCCACCGATAAAACAGACACTGATGGGGCTGCCAGGCGTCAAGTTACTTATGACAGATTCTTGAGAATGTTCCTTCATTAGTTACTTCAAATATGTTCTCTGGTGTAGTTCTTAGTTCAAATTGTCGCAAAATGTAATAATCAGAAGTCCACTAGCTGAGGTGTATATTGTATAAAGATGATTCATTAGTCTTGGTTGCTGGTAAGTAAAAGTTCCACTCGTAAGTTTCAGTGATAAGCCAGCTATTAAGCTCTAATGTAAGTCCCACCAGGAACAGCCCCCCTGCTGCTCAGCCCATACTCCAACTGACACTCAGCACCTCTCAACCCCGCCAACATTCTAATGCATCACCATGCAACAACATTCCACACATATATTATAACAATGTGGCTATGAAACACGGTGTACAGATGTAATGTATTGTTATGTCACAGGTACCATTCAGGTGTAGTCTGTGCCGCTGGCTATTGCACAGAAGGTGAGTGGGTTACCCATTTATGCAAAAAACATAAAACACATAGGAGCCCATGCTGAAATGTGGAAGCAAAAGCAGTCAAAAAAGAGACAGTAAGATTTCACCATTGGACCTGTGCTAAAGGCAAGCGAGACTGCCCTGTCTAATGCAGAGTGACAAAGGGATATAAACTGATAATGCCTATCGACCGAAGAAATGCTATATACTTATGACTTACATAAGTTTTTTGCACACTATAATACTTTCCACGTCTCGTTTTTGAATAAATCCATGTTTTCTGTATTTTTAAGTAAGCTTTTATATTTTAGTTTTACAAAAAAATGAGTTGCTTTCAAAACAAGATATGCTAAACATCGTACTGCATTTGTAGAACATCTACGTACATTTTAATCATACTTAAGTAAGCATTTGCTTGTCACAAGGAATTTCTTTCAGAAGCCTGCTTTTTTCAGGAGGACTTCTGCTCTGACCATTTTACTCAATGCACGCTGCTACTGCTATTAAAAGCAATGTCCTTTTCTTTCTTTGTAATGGAAGACACACTACTTCTTATCTTGATGCAAACACTTCCTGTCAGATCTGTCAGCCCCAAACCTTTTGCCTTCCTCCTCCACTTTTTCTAACCTCACTGTTGTTGGTATTAGGACTCTTTGCCCTTTGTAACTGAGAACCAGTGTTTGTGCTCCCTCCTCTAAACATGGTAATATAGCCTTATCCCCAATTGGCATATTTAATTTACTTAAGTTTTAAGCCCATAGTCAAGTGCACTAAATGTGCCAAGGGCCTTTAAATTAAATGCTACTAGTGGGCCTGCAGAACTGATTGTGCTGACCACGTAAGTAGCCCTTTAAGCATGTCTCAGGCCTGCCACTGCAGAGCCTATGTGTGCAGTTTTAAACTGCCATTTCGACCTGGCAAAATAAACCTTTTGCCAGGCTGAAACCTTCCTTTTTAATACATATATGTCACCCCCCTAGGGTGACCCTAGACAGCCCAGAAGTCATGTATTTAAAATCTAGGATATGTATATTTAAGTTTTACATGTAAAAACCTCTTAAATCCTTTTTTCACTACTGCAAAGCCGATCTCTCCCAAAGGATACATCGAGTGACCTTATTACATTTTATAAGTGTAATTTCCAAATGGGAAGAGAAAACCCATTCAAGTTAATTTAAAATCATACCTTAATGTGAAGTCGGATTTTAAATTGCAATTCTGAAAACGGCACTTTTAAAAAGTGGGCATTTTCTCACCTTAACCATTTGGTACCTGAAGCCTGTCTCTGGTCACATAACTGGGTGCAGTTGGCAGTTGGGCGTTGTGTATTGCTCCTAGAAAGCCACACAAAATTGGAGCTCAGGTGTGACTTGATGGACCATCTCGGGCAGGATGGGGGGGGAGAAGCTGGACACAGCCTAATTTACACCTGAATAGGCTGTGTCCTGTTCACACACACAGGGCCTAATAACCCTGCAGTGTCACTCCAACCTGCTTGGATCCAGAGCAGGGAAGGCAGGGAGTTCCTTTCAGTTCAAAGCCAATGTCTAGAATCTTCTCCTACCTTTCAGAACTAGGGCACCAGTGTATAAAAGAAGGGCCTTAGACACCACCACTTTAAAGGCTTCCAACAACCTTGCACATGCACCTGGACTCTGCCATCTGCAAGCCTACACTGCCAAGTGGTGTCACTCCAGTAGTGGACTCTTGGAAGTGGGCTTAAGTTGCTTGCCAGCAGAATTGAGCGGCGCATCCCCGAGCAGAACCAATGCATCTGCTTGCCTCAGCGGCATATTCCCAAGCAGAGATAATGCATCGCCACTGCTGCCTGGATTGGACCCATCACAAAGACCTGCGTCACCCTTGTAGTCCTCGGAACCAATGCATTGCCTTGACGGAGTGAGGCATCCCCAGCCCAGGTCCTCGCATCTCTCGTTGACAGCAGCCTCGATGATAATGCCAGACTCTGTATCACAGTCTAGCAGGTCCTTGGAAACCACGCATTGCAGCTGCGCGCCGCATCCCCAACGTCGGACTTTGCATCACAAGCCACATCAACGGGATCCTCAATGATGACGCAAGAGGACCCTGCACTGCAGCCTCGACACTTCTCAGAACAGAACCATGACTTTGGCCACATGTAGCATCTTTGGCGCTGATTCACACAACACCCCCCACCAGGATTTAAGGTACTTTGTTCAGCAGGCCTAACTGGGTCTGGTGTGAGCTTCTTTTTTGGTGTGTTTTACTGTTATACTGTTGAAGTGCTGCATAATTACTTTACACATTGCTTCTAAGTTAAGCCTGGCTGCTCTGTGGCACGGTCCCAAGGGGGTGAACACAGGTTAATATGAGGTTTGCTTGTGCCTTACCCTGACAAGGATTGAGGTTATTGTTTGAACATTGATCACATCCCAATCAACCAACAACCCAATTTCTCACACTTTCTTCAGCAGACTGGGATGTAAAGATGTAAAATGCAACAGCTCCTGATGACTGACACTCCAAACATGGAAAGTCTGTCTGGTGATGGTGCAGATTAGGGCCAAAATTAAAAAACATTGTTCACCGTTTTCATTACCATAACTTTTTGGGGTTAAGTCCCATTCCCATGCTAGTCATTTCTCTAGGTGATGGATCTTGGCCACAGTATTCAAAGAGCTATTTCAGCTTCGCAAGCAAGTTCCAAATACAGATCTAATTTCAGTCAAAGCTGAGAGTTTGAATAAGTTTAAAAAGTATTATTCTCATTAAGAGATTAGTATTTGTGTTTTTATTCTTTTTCATTTTTCTTTATTAGTCAACAAGTTTTATAAATGAGGTTTCTGGTTGGCTATGATATACACCTAAGCCAGGCAGAACCCACCACTCTAGTCAGGGTAAAAGAGTTGCCTTCAATTTTAACCATGAAGTGGTGTCATTTAATTGGAAGAAATGGCGCCTATAAAGTTTGCATTAGATTCATATGATTTCTGCAGTGCAAAAGGTGAGGGAAAACACCCTATACCCTCAAACAATTTGTCCCTGGGGCCAATATTTTTAACAATTCTTACCCTATGCACACACTCAATATTACATGTGAAGTTACAATTAGTAGATATGACAATGCATCAATAAAAAAGTAGAAAAGTTCTTGTGTTGGTCTGGTTTCTCTTTAAGAACCATTACCGTACTCGAGAAACATTTGTGTGGGTTTCGTTCGTGTTGTGATTACTTGAACAGCCGGGTTGGATATACCGTACCTTACTTAAGGTGGGACCTTTACCGTACTCTAGGAACATTATTGTGGATTTCGATCGTGTTGTGATTAATTGACCAGCCGGGTCGGAAGTATAAACGGCAGAGAGGACACAGAACTTAGAACTTGAAGAGCCATACAGCCCTGAAGAAGTCGTGGGGTCTCCCCCTTTCGACGAAACACGTGTTGGCTGGGCGTTGTGTGCATTAAAGAGAAACAAGAAAAACACAAGAACATTTCTTCTCTTTTATTGATGCATTGTCATATCTACCAATTGTAACTTCACATGTAATATTGAGCGTGTGCATAGGATAAGAAAGGGTAAAAGAGTTACACACCCAAGATAACCCCTGCTCACCCACTTGGTAGCTTGGCAGAGCAGTCAGGCTTATCCCAGAGGCAATGTATAAAGCGTCTGCGCAACACACACACACAGCAGTGACACACTAGGCACACCACAAAAGAGACTGCACACAAGGTTATATAAAAATAGCCTTTGTATTATATACACATACACAAAGCACATTAGACCATAAATCACTGAATTGCATGTAAAACACATTTAGACCACATAACATAAATCAGTGCGCCACTAGGCGCTTGTCATAGAGAAGGAATTACGGGTAGACTAAAGATCATAAAAATAAAATTGCGATAAGGCAGTTGGTCATCACATCATATAGCTCGAAGTTCACTTTGCCACTAGGCAATTGTCACGGTATCACAGTTAGTGCAGCAAAGTAAATGAGCATATGTTGCACAAGTCAGCAAGAAAACATCATCACTGCACACCCCATATCATCCAAATGTGACAACATGAAATGCAGCCATCAGGTTAGGAAGGGAGACACAGATTACCAGGCATCACCATGATTTGTGACTAGCCCTAACTCACCATATGACATTACAACAGTAATCTCCATAGGGACACCCAGGGCAATAAAACAAATGCGGCAGTCAGTGGGTTCAGATCAGACTACCTACATGGCCAAATAGCCCCTGAACGGGTAGGGTGTAGCGTCCCTGCACTCCTACCATACTTCTATTTTGCCCTCCCCCAAGGTCTTCACGGTGACCCCTCTGGCCCGGGGTGGCAAGTGCGGCCCATGTGGCACCGCTTCCCGGTATGTCGCGAAGAGGAGGAAAGGGCACGCACACACTGACAGGAACTCCCTCTGTCCTCCTTCGGGCACTGTGTGAAGTTCAGATGCCCTTGAACGCACGGCACAACTGCTGTCAGCACTAGGGAGGCTAGGAAATTCACAAGCATGCCCCTGAGGGTATTCACCGGTAAAGAGGGTGGGCCCACCTCCTGCGGGAGCGGAATGTCAAAAGAATGCCCCCCGAAGTGCAACGACCACGGCAGCCACCTGTGACTGAGCGGAGCAGCTGCCTAGCCAAAAAACAGCCCTTCCTTCTCCCTTACCACATAACACGTGGGGCCCGGTCAGGTCTTACCGCTGATGGCAGTACCGGGTGTAGCTACTTCGCTCACGTGTCGGCACCCTGGGATGACACCCTACTCCTCGGGCTGGTGCGGCCTTGTCCATTTCCTGGTGGCTGTTAAAGGGTGGATTCTGTTGGGCAGCACTGCAAAGAGCAGCTCGCGCTCCTTTCTTTTTCCCTGTAGTGCACAGAGAGCCCCCACCTCGGGCTCAGTGGACTGAAGTAACCGGTGCCTGCCGGGTGCTTACTCCCCTATGGTTCCTCTGCCACAGGAAGGACATGGTCTGGTACCCTGTCCAGGACTCCTTAATGAAAGCAGCACTCCTCCACACGCACTGTTTCAGGGAGCAGAACAACAAGGCTCCTCCCGTCTGGAGGAGTAAAAGCACTCAACACACCTTTACCTAAAGTGACAAAATGGTGAATGGCACAGCTCTCCCCGCACTGATTGGTTTAGAAGGCACATCCTCAGCTGGGGATTGGCAAACCTGTGCTCAGGGCCTTCCGGGAAGAGAAAACCAACTCCTCCAGCAGTGCAAGGGAGTATAGCCCAAGATCAACAGATAGTGTGAAGCTCCAGGAATTAAAAATAAAACGTAGCACACATGATGAAGACTTTGATGTCCCTGAGTCTTCCAAAACAGGAGGCCAGCACACACAAGACCTTGGAGAGTCTTTCACAAGCAGGATTCAACAGCAGGGTAAAAATGAGTCATTCTTTTTCCTCCACCACGGACAGCAACTGCAGGCCAACCCACCCTTCATTCAGAATCGGCAGCGCTCCTCACATAGTCCTTGTGCTCTTCTACATGGCAGGGTCCTCCTGTTCCTTGAAGTAATCCAAAGTCCTGGGGTTTTATGTCTAATACTTATACCCCAAAAATGTATTTGATCTTTTTGTGGCAAGGGTCTCTGAACCCAGTCCAAACCAGCTCTGCATCTACTGGTGCACCATGAGCACAGGGAGCAGAGGCAGCATTGTGCAAAAGGAGACACAGCCTATTCAGGAGTAAGTAACTCTCCTCCCACCACTCTAAATGCAAACCAGGTCCATTCAGCCCTGTGCTGAGTCACCCAGGGAAGGCAGGGTACACCTCATCCCCTCAGTGACTATCTAGAGTAAATGCACATCTCAGCTCCTGTCACCTACACACCAGACACTGAATCCACAAACAGCCAGAGGCACACAGAATGGTCAAATAAGAAAATGCTCACTTTTTAAAAGTGGCATTTTCCAACACAAGATTTAACAAGCATTGGCATCGCCAATAGGTCTCGCCTTTGGGACCTTATAAGTGTTTAGCCATGCAACACTTGCATAACTAAACACTTATAAGGTCCCAAAAGCGAGACCTATTGGCTATGCCAAGCGGCCGCGATAGTGAAAGTAATCACGGTAAAAGAGGCGCGCGCGCCCGCACACATGCACTGTAGCTCTAGGCTGGCCTGGTAGCACTTTTTGGAGCCCTCTCAATAAGTCTCGCCAGACCAGCGCATGCGCTGGGTCAGGCGAGACCTAAAAACCACCTTTACCAAAAGGTGCATTAATACCTTCTGAGTTCAGAGAGTCCAAACATGATCTTCCTATTTTGTCCTTAGGGAAAGTTACACATGTAAACATGGAACAGTGCAACCCAATTATAAGCCTATGGGACAGATAGTCTTTCAACAGTGAAAAATTAAATACACTGTATTCCACTATCAGGACATGTCACACACACTACCTTTCACATACACTGCACCCTGCCCATGAGGGTACCTTGGGCCTACCTTGGATTGCCTTACATGTCAGGAGAGGGAAGGTTTGGGCCTGGCAAGTGGGTGCACTTGCCATGACAGCATGGCAGTTTACAAACTGCACACACAGACACTATAGTGGTAAGTCTGAGATACGTTTACAGGATTACTCATGTGGGCGGCACAACCAGTGCTGCAAGCCCACTAGTAGCATTTGATTTACAGGCCCTGGCTGACACCGTGCACTTTACTAGGGACTTACCAGTAAATCAAATATGCCAATCATGGTTAACCAATCATTGTCACAATTTACACAGAAAGCATATGCACTTTAGCACTGATCAGCAGTGGTAAAGTGCCCAGAATCCTATAGCCAACAAAAGTAGGATCAGAAAAATAGGAGGCAAAAAGCAAAATGTTTAGGGGTAAACCTATCAAAAGGGCCAGGTCTCACAAGTCTTTAGCAAGTTTACAGAAATCTCATTAAAAGGTCTGGTTAGAGTCAAATAGGCATAACAATGCATCAAGCGCGTTTCATACCAGGGCCGGCTTTAGGTCAGTGTGACTGATGCGGCCGCACTGGGCGCTGACCAGTGGAGTGGGCCCTGTGACCTCAGGGGGGTGCTGTGTTTAGCAATATCTTATGATGGGAGAAATGAGGGACACTTTTGCAGGTGGTAGGGAGAGAATCAGAGGAGACTGTCATGAGACATGGGACGCCAAAAGTGATTGTCGCACCAGGCGCCACCAGCGCTAAAGCCGGCCCTGTTCCATACAGTAATAAACCCTATTCTGAAAGATCAGATCAGAATTTCAGAGTTAATACAACCCATTAAAAGTTGAAGTTCAAAGAAAAAGAGTGTGATTTAAAGAGCATAAAGCGCAAAACCAATTTTAAGCAGCAGAACTTCACATTGAGGGCAGTTTATGGAGCTCAGCCGAGTCTCATTTTCAAGTAAGTGATCCTACAGTTGCAGTAGCAATCTGTAAAAATAAAGCCTCGGGGCATGGCTAGTGACCACCAAAGATGGCTGCAGCTTAAGAGAGCTCCGGCACTCGTCCAACATTCCCCATGAATCATGTAATTAATCGTGTAGATGCACTGTAAATAAATGGAGGCGGCGACACCGCAACGGCCCACGCAGCATATGCAGCAATTTAAACGGCAAAAAACATGGCCAGATCCGATGGAGATCGAGGGGCAGAGTCACGGCCTAGGCCCAGAAGTCAAGGCAGGACCTAGAGTACTTTCCGGAGCCGCCCGCTGCAGTGAAGAGACTGACCAGATATGCGGAGGAAATTAAAGAGCGTCACGACGGGCGGTGAGTGGAGCTGTGTGACAGAAGTAGACCCGCCTGATGCATAGAAGGAACTGAGGCACTCTCGACCCGAAGCCAGATACGCAGCACAATTTCTGAGACGACCGGTGGGCAGAAAGAAAGCGAAATGCACGCCTTGGCGGCCCTGGATTGCTCCTAGGCAGAGCCACTGACGCCGCGGAGAAGGCTTGGATGCCCGCATAATAAGCTCCACTTAGGCAAGCAGTGATATTACGGCCTCAGCGTGCAGCAGGGTGGATGATGCTCCACTAACAAAAGAATCAGCTGAAGGGACCCCGGAGCAGCCCTCAGAGACTGAGCTATAAGGACTGGACCTCTCAATATTCACTGAGGATTCCAGATTAATAAAGTGGAAAGCCATCGCTGTGCCAGCGGTAAGGTGACCAGCCGCGCGGCGAAGTGAGAGCGCATAAAGACCCAACGCTCCAACTGAACTTGATTGGTGCAAAAATCGGGCAACCACCCACACGGGAAGTGACACCCAGACTGCTGCCGGCATGGAGACGAACCGCAGCGCCTTAGAAGAACCAAAGGAGCCTACACAGCCTCTGCTGACACCAGTTTTCAAAGACAGCGGTGGAGTGGGACCGAAAAACTGAAAGGCCGCACAAGGAGGTCACTCCACGTTGGCAGGCAGCGGCGAGTACTGTCTCCCCATGCCAAGTGAACAGACGTACCCCCCGGGGTCAAAGGTGCCATGGGAGGCAGAGTACAGCGATCGGTGCAAAGTACCCGATTAGACAAATATGCCTTCAATAAAGAACAGCCAGACGCGCTGGTTCTGGCCCCCAGTATCGACAGTGGCCAACAGACAGCGAAGCCCAAAGAGGTCACGTTGCAAGATGTGATGGCCACCCTACAGCAAATGTGAACATCTATTGGCACCATATCCTGAGACATAACGCTGCTACGAGCAGATATTTCCAAAATGAACACAAGAAAGTCAGAAGTGGAAACCACCACTGCAGCTCTCTCGACTGACACTGCGACACTGCAATGACAAGTACGCCACCTGGAATTAGCTACCAAGCAGATGGCAGGAAAGCTGGATGATCAAGAAGGACGCTCACAGCGCAACAACATTCGCTTGGTGGGAGTACCAGAAAGCATCAAAGGGCCAGCATTAGATCTCTTTGTCGAAGACCTGGTACAAACCCAATTGCAGCCACGTGGACTCTCTAACTTCTTCGTTGTGGAAAGAGCCCACCGGGTACCAGGAGGGAAACCTAGACCAGGCCGCCCCCACGTCCTATTCTAGCAGGTATTTTCAATTTCAGAAACCGAGATGCAATTCTGCAGGTGGCCTGGATTGCTCCCCCTTTGCGGGTGGACAACAGTAACGTGACCCTATACCCTGACTACACAGCGGCTGTAACGAAGCAACGCCAACATTTTTTAGACATTAAAAGAGAGCTGCGGAATCGAGAAGTTAAATATGCAATGCTCTTCCCAGCACAACTGAGGGTAGAAGCAGAAGGGAAAAGCTGGTTCTTCGCGACGTCGGAGGAAGCCCAAGAATGGTTGGAAGGTTGGCGCCCAGCCAAAGGATACAACCGGCAAGGAACAAAACAAAGGCACCAACTCACTAAATCAGCCCGAGCAACAGAGACAGGGACTGAAGCAGTGGTGGATGCTAGCACACCTGCTAACAATGACTTAAATTGATACCCCACATAGTAGAACTCAGAACCATGGGGTCACTCCAAGACGGTGTTGCCACACCTCAGAAAAGAACTTCATGCTATGACAGGAATGCAACGATCTACAGACCAGAATTCAATTAGATGGTGTGACCTACACCACAAACAGCGCACGATGGCCCGGTTGACGATTGGAGCCTGGGCCGGACTATCCGATGGTGCAGGATGTTTGCAATGGACTGTGAAGACACAAAGGGAATGAACGAGGGACGCGGAGTAACTCTCCCCCTTACACAAGTACAAAGTTATGGGAATGAAGCACTCTACTGAGTTGGGGAGGTGTGTAGTTTTAAATCCGCTGTGCAGGGAGGCAGGGAGGGGTGAGGAGGGATGGGTACAGTTAAATGGTTTCTTTTTAGTTTAAGTTATATTCTTGACGAAAGGTGCAATAACAAGGGTCACGCCAGGAGACAATATGGGGAGTACTCTGCGGACACTTCAAGGCTTGCTAAAAATAAATGACAACCATGACAAACACAAACTCGGATATCGGTGACACAGATCCCCAGACACAGGCCTCCCGACTGTCCTGCCTTCCGTTGAAGGTGCTGTTTTGGAATGTAAATGGTCTGCGAGATAAAATCAAACGGGGCCTGGTCTTGCAGTACCTCAGATGTAAAAGTCCCACTGTTGTACTCCTCCAGGAATCTCATTTAACGGGGACGGCCTGTAAAGCCCATGGCAGATGGGGCTTCAAAATGATAGTGCACTCTGACTTTACCTCAGGTTCCAGAGAGGTGAGGGTCCTAGTCAATAGGCATTTCCCATTGATTATAACTGGAACCAACAAGGATAACCAAGGGCGATTTGCAGCAATAACATGTCAATGGGACTGTAGAATATATAACATAGTGTCAGTTTACGTCCCACCAACGTTACATCAGACTGCCTTTCCGGACCTGGGGAAATTCCCACTTGCACTCCCATGCGGAGAACTAATTATGGGGGGCGACTTCAATGCCACCATGAATGCATCCATGGATAGAAAGCCCGCTAGAGACCCTAGTGATGCCAACTTCAAGTTAGTAGAGTTCGTAGAAGCTCTTGGCTTGCTGGATGTATGAAGGACCAGGTACCCGACAGAACGGCAATATACATTCCACTCTGGAGTCCATAATAGCCTCTCCAGACTAGATTACATTTTTACCTTAGCAACATGGATGCTAGGAATGATAGAGATCACACATCTACCCAGAGGTATATCGGACCACTCTCCAGTACTTATTACATACACAACCTTCACCCCGCAACGACAAAGACTGTTCCCAATACACCCTAGATACCTAAAAAATCATAAAATCAGTAGGGACCTCCTTAAGGCGACAAAGAACTATTTTGAAGAAAACCAACACTCGGTCCCCTCTCCAACGACTTTGTGGGAGGTTTACAAGACAGTGCTCCGAGGACACGCATTCTCTCTAATTACGGGACACAAAAGGGCACAGCAAAGCCAAATTGATAATTTAGAACTGGAAGTATCCTTAGCAGAGGCAGCGCACAGAGCAGACACCAATGAGGAGACGACACATAAGCTACACCTTGCACAACAGGCGTACAAAGCCTACACTTGGGAAGTGACTAACACTACACTCACTAAAACACAACACACTGTTTATGAACTAGGTGACAAAGAGGGTGAGCTATTGGCTTGGTTAGAAAAGAAAGAGAGGGCAAGTAATTGGGTGACACAGATCCGATTAAACGATGGACAGGTAATAGCTGAACCGCAACAAATAACCAAAGCGTTAGCGACACATTACAAAACAATGTATACACCAACAGCCACAGCCTCGATAGATGACAATCTTGCATTTCTCAAAGACATACACATGCCCACACTAACCCCAGATGCAGCAGAGGCTCTGGATGAAGATATAACGCCGGAAGAACTCACACAGGCAATAGGCGCATTACACACGGGGAAGGCCTTAGGGCCCAATGGAATCCCGGCGAAATTCTATAAAAAAGCAGCACCCCAGCTCGTACTGCACCTACTCGCTATGTACACGGATAGCTTAGAGAAGGGGATCCTACCTAGAGATCAGCGCCTGGCTACCATAGCCGCGATACATAAACCTGGCAAACCACCACAGGAATGTATGTCCTATAGACCGATCTCTAATGAACGCTGAAGCAAAGTTTTTAGCTTAGACACTAGCCACAAGATTGCAGCCACATCTCACCACGGTGATCCATCCGTATCAGTCCGGATTTATCCCAAACCGCAATACTGCACTCAATCTGAGAAGGCTCCATAGTGTTATAGAGCGTAGGTCCACCATAGAAGAGGACGTAGTTATTCTCCCACTAGATGTGCGAATGGCGTTCGATTTAGTTGAATGGCCCTTCCTTTTTGCGGTCCTCGGTCACCTGGGATTTGGGCCCAAATTCTGCGCATGGGTCCAGTTACTTTATATGCAGCCACTAGCACAAGTGGTAGTAAACGGGCATATATCGACAGAATTTCCGTTGGGAAGGGGGACACGGCAGGGTGGCCCACTATCACCACTCCTGTTTGCGCTGGTGTTGGAGCCTCTGGCCGCATGGATAAGACAGGACCCAGTGATACGTGGATTGAGATGTGCAATGTGCTGGGAAGATCGATTCTCGCTATCTGCGGATGACATACTTTTATATTTAACATCCCCAGCAGGCTCCATTAATTGCCTTTTAGACATTTGCATGGCATATGGGTGGGTTTCTGGATATACGATAAAGTAGGAAAAATCACTTCTTTATATCTTGCACGGCTCTCCGCCACGGCTCCCACATGGATGTACACTTCAGATAGCAGACAATGGCTTTAAATACCTAGGGATATTCATAACGCACTATCGACCACAGTTTATTGCACAAAACCTAACACAACCCCTGATGAGATTCAAAGGCGACGTCAAACACTGGCGCACACTGTCACTGATGTTGCTGGGAAGGGCAGCCCTCTTTGAAATGATGGCACTCCCCAGGTTCCTATATGAACTACAAAATACACCGATCCCTGTCTCCCCAACATACTTCACAGCGATAAATGCAGAAGTGACCAGTCTGCTCTGGGATTGGAAAACTCCCCGTATTGCCATGCACAAACTTACGAGAAGTTGGTATGACAGTGCCATCGCCCTCCCTGACATTAAAATATATTATTGTGCTTCTCAGCTGGTTGCCATCAACCAGTGGCTGCACATACCCCAGGAGGACCCAGCATACCGAATGGATAGACACCTACTGGATGCTACGGGGATTATGGGAGCGCTCTACAACAGGGTTAGAAGAAGCAACCTCACAGGTCCAACAGCACACCTGATACATGTCTGGTTTGAGGCACAGAGAGCACTGGGATGGGAGGGAGTAATAACACAAGCTATGCCACATTTCTAAGCATGTGACATTAAGGTCAGACTACTAAATTATATTATGCACAGTTTAGCAATATTAGATTTACTTGTAGTTAAAGGAAGCTTGCTTCTTAGTATTTCCATGGCCTATACACATAGCTATGCAGTTTGCACATTTAAAATATGTTATTGCTTTGAAGTTGACGTTAATCATTGCACATTTTTAACTGTTAATCTAAATACTTTGCATTTTAATTAGTGGACCTTTTCACTGGCAAGTGACCCAAAAGGTGAAAAACACTTCTAACAAAGCAATGGCTTAAGTTGGCTGACTCATTGTGAGGCTTCATGTTCACTGCCCATAGTGCATAGTATCCAAAGTGTGAATGACACTTCAATCAAATAATGGATGGAGGGAGCCAACCCAACTTTCTATTTATGTATTTATTTTTTCTTCATTACACAAGCTCTTGCAGACAGCTAGAACTGTCATGCCAGACCTAAAAAGTGCTTCATCATGGTAGATTAAACTGTAACTTTCCCCTAAAAATCAGTTCCTCATTTATCGCAGGTGGCTTTCATGCAAATTAGGTAGGGCATTGTAGGGTCAAAAGTACCTGACATGAAGTCCATATGAAAACCTGCTCCTGATGTTCTCATTCTGACAGGGGGCCATATCATAAATTTCCTTATAAGTGCCTTACGTGATTTGGTTTTTGTATGTTGCTCACCAGCAGAGCACTGTGCTGATCGATAAGGGTATATCCAAAGTGAAACTTCTTTTTACTAGGGGTGGGCGTAACTTGCATAACTCAATGTAGCGTAATCATGCTGAATTACCTAAAAACTCTGCAAGAACACGCCTAAATTATACTCGAAGAGTAATTATGCATTTAGTGCTATTTGTAGCACAAAAATGCCATCTCGTGTTCAAAATCGCTTGAGGTTGCATTTTGAACTAAGAAATAGCACTAAATGCAACAGAACACTAATAGCTCATGTAAGCGTGCCATTCCTCCCTCTCTAAATGGCTTAGCACAAACTGCACCATCACGTCCAAAATGGACACGAAGATGCATTTTGAACTAAAAGACGGCGCTGAATATAGCCGAATACAATAAGAAAGCACAAGTGGCAGATTTCGCTCGCTAAATGTGCACTCGTGTTAGTATTGTTTCCCCCACAATACTCTTAATTATGTGAGGAGGAGTAATCACAAAATTATCAGTAATTCCACCTCAAAGACTAACACGGAATTACTGAAATTACTCCAATTTACTCCAGCGTAATTGAAATTCCGTCCAGGCCTACTTTTCACATGGATGAATACCATCTGCATTACAAAGCAGTGACACTGCTAATGGTTGCCATCAGTTGATTAATAATAGTATTTTACAAATGTTCTTACCTGCACCCAACAAGGGAGACGGCCTATTGGCTCTCCCCAAGAAATTCTGTGTAATACACCACTGCTATATGCTGTGTTTAAGTACATGTAACGTGAGGTCCGTATGGGCCAGGTTCTTCCATGTGTAAGCATGCATCCCATAAGATTGCACGGTGCTGCATAGGTTTTAGTGGGATTCAGAAATATATATTTCTTTCTCCCTGGCTTTCCCACTGGCTGTTCTTTCCTTCCCCCTCATACTTTGTAATTCATTGTAAAGCCAAGTGCTTGCATCTGGGTTAGAATTCACATCCACTCAATGAAGTAGGAAGCTTCCTTAGTGCTCACTTGTCCCAGATTGAACCAGGTCAACCTGTAGCCTGGGAGGGGCAAAGCCTAAATAATGAAAAATTGCAAATAGATGGGCTGCCCGCCCACCCTTGGCAGCCAGTGTTGTGTTCTGCCCCCAGCAACAGCACCTGATGTGGCAAGGGAGTACCGGCACCACAAGCCACAGACGCATAGTGACGATTCCCCTGTAGCCTTTTTGTCATAGAACTGTGCACACCACAATGTAACATACACTTTCCCATAACTGGTGCCTCTCAAACGTTTGAGCCCAACTTTAAATTAGAACGGTCAGTTGATTGGAGTCCACCTGCCACTGTACTTGATATAATGATATCCCTTTGACTTGTTCGGTGTTCAGCGATTATCTGGAATAGCTCTCATTCCAGTGCGAGGAAGGCTGAAACCAGAGACATATTGGCTGGAGAAGAAGGGCCTATTCTCTATAAACTGAGGGCAAGGCCACTTGCTGCTGCATCACACAGAATGCGAAGGGGACACAACGTAGCACCTGGCATGCAGGGACTAAGCCTGGGTGGTGAGCTCTGCAGAGTTTTTGGCGCTCCGCGGAGCTGAATGTTTTCCTCACTCATGCTCGCCAACGGTAAGTTGACGAGCATGAGCATGGAAAATCCAACACTAGACCACTTCCCAGCGAGATTTCTCAACACTGGCAGTCGCAGGTGGGTGCTACCCCTCACGTTGAGAAACCTTCTGTTCATGTTGAAGAAGCTGCTGCTCGAGTAGAACTTCTATTTGAGCAGCAAAACAAAGCAGTGCCCTCTTGCACTGTGCAAGATGGGGTTAGCACTGGGGCTTCATGTCAGTCAGAGAGTGGAGAGGATGGTCACCCCATCCCTTACCAACTTGTCACAGGTGGGTGGGTCCTGTCCTGTGACTAGTTGGGAAAGGGTGGGGGAAAGGCTGCAGGCCAGAGGGAAGCAGAGAATTTGAGTCTGCGCAGTTTGTCATCTTGACTTTTGAAGACAAACCACGCAGACTTGAATTGTCTGCTTCCTGCGCTGCTGTTAATGGCAGGTCCGTGTGTGGATACCCAGCATTTGAGGAGCAGCAACAGGCCCAGCGGATCCCTACCACACCAGCGGATCCCTACCACAGCCCCAAACCTGTGAGTGGACCACGACGTAGCACAAAGCGACTCTGTATTGCTTGCTTCACTGAATTTAATTAATGAATTCAGCATGCCACTTTAAAAATAAATTACAGAAAACTATGTAAAAATCGGATCCGTTTGGACAAATAATTTGTGCACAAAGTGTTTGTTAACACGTTTGATAGCACATTCTGCAGAGCCCAAGGTGCATGGTTCTCTAATACTTCCCTTTAACAGAGCCCAAAGCACAATGCAGCCAGGACCTATAGGGTCCCAGGGAAGAGTGGCTTAATGCTTCACCTACCCTGGGCTCTTTAAGGCATGTGGTGCGCTCCAAAGGCCATTTAGCCCTCTGATTGGTTGCACAGCAAACTTTGCCTCACTCACTCACCATGGCTGCAGTCCTGTGCAGGTGTCAATCAATCAATCAATCAACAAAGCTTTATTTCGACATGTAATATCATAAAAGCACATTTACACATAAAAACACAATTCAGTAAAATACATTTAAGAACAAGTCGTAAAAAAGGCTTTTAAATACAATAAATATTTAAAAAATATATTAAACTTAAGCAGCTTTGTGAGTATTATAAAACATTTGAATTAATCAAATAGCCTTCTGCCTGATCAGCCATGCCCAGCCGAGGAATTTAGCCACCCCGCATGCTATGGTAGTATTAGCATCAGTCTTAAGAATTCTAAGTGCTACAGAGTGGTCCCTCGTCCCTAGCTGCAGGCACACAGGTTTAAGCCATTTCAGTCTGGGTTTTAGATAAGCTGGGCATATAAAGAAAAAATGGGAGATATTCTCAATTGCGCCTGGACAGTTTGGGCAGTCGGCGGAAGTTTGGGGCGGGGGATTCCACCTGCAAGTACGATCACGAAGGGGGAGTGTCCCAAACCTGAACTGGACAAAAAGAGATCTATCCCTAGGCTTCGTAATAAAATCTAGGTATGGTTCCAGGCGGGGCATAGCCTTGTGTTGGCGAAATTCCTCAGTCAGTCTGCCTGGGTTTGGATCCCTCTGCTCCTGGAGATTGACCCATGTCCAAAAGGCTCTCTTAGTTGCTTCCTTTGATAATGGTGCCCCGAAGTCCCAAGCAGTTGTGAGGCCTATTGCCACAAGAAGCTTCTTTATGTTAACAAGCCAACCTATTTTATGGGCTCCATAAAGGTTCATAACCTCTCTTAGGCCATCAGCATATCTAGAAAGCTCAGGGGTGCGCCATAGCCGTGCCCAAAATAAAAGAGGATGCAGAGTGACTAGGTCTTTGATAGATCGCCGGCCCAGGTCACTCAATAATGGCTTGGTTGGAGTGCCCTTTGGGAGCGATACAAGCTCCCTAAAAAACGTATTTTCTCCAGTAACAAGTGCATCTACACAACCAAAACCCCATAATTCTGCAGCGTAAAGGGCACAGCCTACAGCTTTGGCAGCGTATATTTCCAAAGCTGGGGCAAAGGGTTTAGTAGTGGAGGCACGAAATTCCCTCCCTATGGCTCCTATTACCCGCCTATGGTTTAGCACCATTTTATCAATATGAGGCTGCCATTTGAGCCTGTCAGAGATTCTAATCCCCAAATAGTCAAACTCTTTGACACGCTCCAATGGCTTCCCATCAAGAGTCAAGGTGGATCTAGATGATCTGCTCGGGTTGAAATAGAGGAGTTTGGTTTTAGCAGTGTTAATAGCAAGGCCCCTCAACTTGCAAAACAAGGAGAAGCGGTCCAGTAGTTTCTGTAATCCTGCTGGTGTTTTCGATATTAAAAGTGTATTGTCTGCAAAAAGTAATGCAGGAACTTTATCCCCCGCCAGGACAGGGACATCAGCATTAACTTCAAGCAGGAAAGAAACAACACCATTCACAAAAAGTGTGAAAAGTGTAGGGGCCAGTAAACACACCCTGGCGAACCCCTCTGTTCACCGGGATTTTATGAGTTTTTTGCTCCTGAGACCCCCATCTAATGCAAGCATAGTTGCCTTCATGCATCCGAATCAAAAGATTCAGAATGTATGGAGGAATCCCCAACTCCTCCAGAATCAACCACAGGCGGTCACGAGGGACCAGGTCAAAGGCGGTCTTTAAGTCGATAAACGCCAAGTACAGGCCGCCCTTAACAATGATGACCACCTTCCAGTATAGGAGCACCAGCCTGAATGCCTGGTCGATCGTGCTTGTGCAGGTCCTAAACCCCGCCTGAAACTGTGAAATTATATCATCATCAGCCCATGTGTGAATCCTCTCCAGGAGGACCTTACCAGCCAACTTTTGTCCAGTGTCAATAAGACTAATTGGGCGATAGTTGGCTGGGTCCCCCCTTGAGCCCCTCTTGTAAATAGGGATTACCTCGGCTCCCTTCCAAGAATTCGGTACCGGCGAGCCCTCCAGCAGAGCGTTAATAAAAATCTCAAAGTAAGAGGCCCATCCCTCGACGTTGGCTTTAAATAGATCGCCCGGGATACCATCTGGTCCCGGGGCCTTTGCAGATACAATCTTGTTAATTGCTGCTTCGACCTCCCTTTTCTCCATCTTGGTAAATGAGGCCTGAACAGGATCAATCGCTATGATCCCAGCTCGGGGACGTGGATCACCCATTTGCTCATCCCCTACATATAATTTCCTGAAGTGCTCAAACCATTTCCTATCCGTTATGTGGTTGGGAATTTGGTCCAGTTCGCAACTATTAGATCTTCTCACTATAGACCAGAATAGCTCGGCGTTTTTTGAGTGGCACGCAGTTTTTAGACTATCCCAGCACAGCTCTTCCCATTCTTTCCTTGCAGCTGCAAGGGCCTGCCTATAATGCAGTCTTGCCAGCCGAACATCACCCGGATTATTAGATTTAATGGCGAGGACCAGGCTATCTTTTTTCAATCTACAATTCCTGTTAAACCACTTCTGCGCTGACTTGACACTCGTCTGACGCTTTTTGTTGTGATCAAGAAATAACGCGACGATCGAGTCAATAGTTTCCACGTAAACTTTCACTGCAGCAGCAGGGCCAACCCCATCCCTGCAAACTGCAGAAATCTTAAGAGTCTGATCAGCAAGAATTTCTTCGAGGGTGGTTAGTTTTAAGTCACTCAAAATAAATTTAGGCCATTTAAGAAACCTATTACAGTTAGATGGTAAAACTGTCTTGGTCAGCATTCGTATTCCAGGAGTGGGGGTAAGCTCTTTCCCATGCCACATTTCCAACATTTTAAGGGACAAAACATTGTGATCGCTATTTATTGTTGGTATAATAGCCATATCTACAACAACTTTCCATGCCCTCCTGTCAACCATTATATAATCAATTCTGCTTTGGGAGGGGACCCTATTAAAGGTATTAGCTCCCTATACGTCAGAGATCGTGCGCCCATTGACAGCTCTTAACCCAAATTCTAACGATAAAGCATTTATTTGGATGACAACTGGTGACCATCTCTTCACTGGCTTAAGTGACAATGAAGGAATGCCCCATCTAGCATCCTCATCATAGATTCCTAGGATGTCATCAGTTGCAAGGGGCTCAAATGAACAATTAAGGTCACCAGCAACCAAAAGAAGGGAGTCAGAGGGGCAGCAATGGAGAAAATCTGAAAGAGCTGAGATAGTAGGAGATTTTGCACCCCCTTGGGTTCCTCGTACATATACGTTGAAGAGTTCCCAGGTATAGTTGCTCTTAGTACACTTGATGGAGAGTCTCATTACATCTAGTGTGGGACAAGTGTGATGGGTGATCTTAAGATTAAGTTCTGCCCTAACCCATGCCATGAGTCCACCAGATGGGCGGCCTCGGCCTACCGAGGTGGCTGGAACAAAAAAACATGAGAAGCCCGGCTTATACAGTGGCTCAAGGCTCCAGGTTTCCTGGAACATACACAGGTCATAACTGTCAATAAAAGCATTCCAATCCGGAAGAGAAAGCTTGCAGCGCAAACCTGCCACATTCCACGAAGCAAGCTTAAGGTGGCTGGGAGAACCAACACAAGGAATTGTAATGCTTGGGGAATGATCCAAATATAGATCATTGTTATTGATAACCCTCTGTATTGGTATGATGGGGGTGGATAGTTCTAGACCCGAAGATTTTAATGATGTTATAGAACCAGAGGTACAGCAACCTAGGGGGGGCAAAGGACTAGTTGATGCTCCCCCACTACCCTGGAGTCAGTCAACAGCCTCCAAACTACTAAATCGATTTTGGGTGGAAATAGAATCTAAAGGTGATATGGGTCTGAGCCAGCCCCCTTGCGGGAATCCCCTCCCATTCCGCTGTACCAATGTCCACCCATCCATTAATGGAGTAAAATGACCAGGGGGATAAAAATAGGTCAGAGGAAGAGAACGTATAGATGTTCCTGAACTAGGGTGTCTCCAGTTACAAATATACTCCACTATTTTGGGGTCATTAAAGTTGATTAAGACACAATCCCCCCTTATATTTTTAGCCAAGTGACCTACCCGTGGGACCCTCCTAACCATGAGTATCTTGCACACTGTGTGCATTGGCAGTGGTCTATTTTTATTGAGCCAATGCACAACCCTATTCTTTAGAGTTGTAGGAGATTCGACTTCATGCTGCCCAATTCGGGGACCCCTGTTAAGATTACCACAAAAGGAGAAACCTCCAGGGGCAAATTTGGGATATTTTCCCCCCTGGGAATCTGGGGGGAAGTGATCCTCCCGTCCTCCTTAGGCTGGGATATGTCATGCTGAGGAGGTTTAATGGCAGGAGGCACAACTGTACCCTTAGTGACTTCAGTTAGGGCCTGATGATCTATAGACAATACTGGGGGACCTTTTAAAGAAGCCGAAACATTTTCTGCTCTGGCAGTATCCAATAATTTAGAAGCCCTAGGGTGGGGAACGTACTTTAAAAAATCTGCAATTCACCCGAGACCTTGCTCAATCCTAGATAAATGTTGCTCCATCTTAGAAATTCTATCCTCCATAGGACGAAGGAGAAGCCTAATTGTATCATAAATATTGGGCATCTCAGGGGCCACTCCCTCAGCCTTATCATCTTCGCCGGTCCCCCCGCTTGCAACCTGATATGCCATTCTGATGGATAATAAATGGTCTAAAGGTGCAACTTTATTTGCTATGACAACCATAGCATGTTGCTCCTGTAAAGGAGAGGGCATTCCAGAATTTCTAGTGTGGCTCACAGCTTTCTGTTTCTTTCTGCCAGTCTTACTCTTCCCACCATTGTTAGTAGGGGGCCCTTGCTTGTTTTTGGGAATAGCGCCAGGGTTCCTCTCTCGTAATTGCCTGGTGCTAGGCTCTGGCACTAAGCTGGAAGCAAATGGCAGCAAACAGGGAGATATCAACAATGAAACTGAAACCATGGACTGGTCCCCCATAGAAACAGCAGTTGTGCCACTGGGTGTTAAATCTGTGGTCGGAAAATCTAGATGTAAGCATGCAGCAGCATCACCATTCGGGGCTTGATGAACAGGGGACTGCACATTAGCAATATGATCCATTGAGGACCTCCTTGCCACCGCAAGGTCCTGTGAAACTCTGCGTTCCAACAACGTGATCTCTTGATCAATGACACAGTTTACCTTGGTAATGAACTGGTCCATAGTTCCTGTGAGAT
This sequence comes from Triturus cristatus, assembly GCF_964204655.1. Lineage (NCBI taxonomy): Eukaryota > Metazoa > Chordata > Amphibia > Caudata > Salamandridae > Triturus > Triturus cristatus. The sequence goes on along the minus strand of NC_140594.1, from coordinate 218,918,105 downwards.
GAACGTTGGCCCCTCTACCTCTAGTGTCTTTGGGGGGCATGGCAGAGCCGGCAATTCAATAAGATAAGTATGCTTACGAATCAAACAGGCACCAAAATAAGCAGAGAAGTCCCGGCCTTTACTGGTCTAAGATGTGTCCACCCTTGGCCTTAGCGGGTGACCCTATGCGCTTGTATCCTCTCCCCGGCGCTGGCTGATGGCGCTATTGCCAGGCGCCCTGGCTTTAAGATGTTGGGAACAAGTTATTATTGAGGGGCCGTTCCCCTCGCGGCGGGCACAATACTACACCAACAGCTCCCAATGAGTGTCAACACGTGGGAAATAGGCTGCACAGAACCAAATACATTAACAAGAAGAGACCCTAACAGCACAGAAAATACACACCCAGCACTATCCCGTAAACAATAAGCACGTCAGTACCTTATGTTCTTTAGGCAGCAATGCGACATTGGGGGGGTGGCCCAGCCCAGCCAGTTCCTGTCAGTGACAGGCAAGGACGGGCCCGCCCTTGGCCCGTGCTTTGCCCGGACGATGCCCGCGCGCGTCCCGCGCTGTGGGGCACGAGGAGCTGCTTTAGCTGATGCTGGCGCTGCCGTGCGCCATCACTGGCGTGCGTCTGAGGCGGAGGGTGCCGGGAAATGTGGTTCAAGAAGCCGTTCCCCTCACTGCGGTAGAGGTCCTGCACACACTAGACCCCTAGTAGGGTCGGATTCCCACGCAGCAGGTAGGTATTTGCTTTTTAAAACTGTCCGCTCTTTGGAGGCGCGTCCAAAGACCAGGTGTCTCTGTGGTGTGGATTTTTGTTTCTGTCAGGTGGTGGATCTTTATTTATTTTAAATGTTGTCCGAGGCTGTGAAAGATTCCTTACAGACATTACGTGCAGCTGGGCATGAAGGTGATTCATCCCAGGCGTGGGTTGGAATGACTTGTGCAAGTGTACCCGAGTTGTTGCATGCATAATGAATGCAGTAGGGACCCATATAGCCTGTTACCTAACTTTGTCACTCTGGAGTGCCATTAATTGCTTTGGTAGGGAAGCACCAAAAATTGTGTTACACATAAATGGTGAAGATTTGCACACGTTGCACGCTGGCTCAATGTTGACTCCGGTGCAATGCATCTGTTTCTTTTCTTTTCACTGACTAGTGGCTTTATGTGTGTGTCAGCCTGAAATCTAATATTGCGGAAAACAGTGAAAACCGGTTGAATGTGCATATGTCTGGCCGTAAATTCGCTCACAGAGCAGTTGTTGGGCAATGACCAGGCAGCCTGTAGGCAGGACATAGATTTATGTAGGCTCCACCACATAGGGATCACTATTCACGATGAAGTCTGTCAAGCCTAGCAGCGCGCGCACGTGCCTGTCTGCAGCCCCTGCCACAACAAATCCTAGTAAATGATTTTGATGTGGAAGGTAAGTCCTACATGATTATTAGTCTCTCAGAATTCCCCTTACCAAGGTATGGGTTTTCAATTTGCTATAAGTGCAGTACATCTAGGTGGAAGGTTATTGTGCTGTGCAGCCTGGCTGCAGCATATGCCATGGTGGTGCTTGAATGCAAAGATGCTCGCATTTCTCGACCACCCTGCTTTGGGAACTTGTCCTTAGCACGCTGGTCACTCCAGGCTGCTCTTGATCTGTGTGTGTTATTCTTGGAGTCTTCTAGACCTTGGAGGTGGGACATTGTTTTTGTGTGTAGCTTAAAGTTTTAAATCACACAAAATGAATCTTGGCGACAAAAGAATAAAAAACATGGTGTCCCGCAAATGATTGATTAGCCATGCTCTTTGCTGGCTATATAAATGAAACAATGAAAACCGTCATTGATTCAGAATTTTAAAATGTGCCTTTTCTTATTTCGTGAAGGTCTTCTATAATGAATTCAATAATGTATCACAATATTTCATTTGATACTATGGGAAATGATGACCATCCTCCCCAAAAATGCAGTGTCCCCCTAAAGTGAACCCCAACATCTCCTCCCTCCCCCAACACAGCCCAGCCTCTCCACTATCAAACTTCACCAGCCGCCACTTAAGGTTTCCACTTGTGAAATGTGTCCGTGGAAAATATCAGAAGCGAAGTGACCAATCCGGATTCGGCCGGAAACTTCAACTTCAACATGACTTTGGCTTCATCTCGAAAGTTGGAACAGGACCTAAGTTGGGCTGAAGTCCTTTTTTGTCACTCATTTCAGTCGGTTAGATTGGATGTATTCTGGAGCCATTCGGACCACAGTAAGCATATGTATTAATGTTAATGTCAACTTAACTAAGCACACTATCACCAGAAGGGCCTCTTGGCGCTCAACTAAATGAAAGGAAGTGAAAGAGCTCTGTCCCAAGCACTGAGAGAACAGACAGGTTTTAATGCTTTCCTAACATGCACAGAAGATTAAATATTTTTTGCCCCTCCGGCTGTGCATTCCAACCGTGCGTGGCACATAGGTGTGGGTAAAAAGGGGGATACTCACCCACCCCGTACATCCCTAAACTTAGACTTGGATCTACTGTGTCACGTGTGCTGGGCTAACACCAACTCATGGGTGGGAAGGCAAAAACTATTTTAATTTCTGGACAATTACCTAAATAGACCCACCTCCCGCATGGGTGCGGGGTGGAAATGGTGCAGATTCTCCCCAGATGAAGCTAACACTCTGCTCCCTGCGCAGTCACCATGCTATCCTAACCTCAACCCGCTATTTTTCTGGGGAGAAGATGACGAGGGTGTGCAATCGGCTCATGTGTAAAGTATCCCAAGCTCGCGAACATTTACATAAATGCCACGCTGTGTCAAATATTCACCCTTGGAGTCTGTGTTTTACTTCTTTAGCCCGGCTGTGATTGTGTACATGGGGGCAGATTTACAAGCCCCATGCAGCACATTTACCCGGTCGTTGCGTCACTTCTGTTACACAGCGGCAGCGTAAACCATGCGCCACGTTGCGCCTTATTTACAACGTGACGCATCTTGGGATGTTGTAAAGCCCTGCGCCACATGAAACCTGCATCAGGTTTCATGTAGGCGTTCCTGCGCAGGGTAGGCGATCCGTCGCAGGAACGCCTCGTAAAAGTGACGCAGTGAAATCTACAAGATTTCACTAAGTCACTTTCCCGAGGCCGTTGCGACAAATCCTTACGCCTGCTTGAGGCAGGTGTAAGGAGTGGCGCACCACGTTAGGTGTGGGCGGCCCCTGTGCATTGCTGGAGCCGCGTCGCACTTGCGACACAACTCCAGCATTGCGCCGCCCTTACGCCACAGGATGCGACACGCATCGCCCTATCCTTGCACCACAGTGCGCCGCATTGTAAATGCGATACATTCCCAGTGGCGCAGGGAGATAGATGCGTGTCGCATCTTTTCTGGCGCATCCCCGCTGGTTTGCAGAGATGCGCCAAAACTTGTAAATCTGCCCCATGGTGTGTTCAACCGTGTGTGTGTTACTTTATGTGTGAACGTTAAGATGCACATTTATTTCGAGGTCTAATTGTGATTTAAATATTCGTATGTGCGTTTTTGCATATGTAGGTCTCTAAGCATTTGAACAACACTCAAAGTGTGAGTTTGTGTGCACATAGCCCGTGTGTTTGTGAGAGTGTATATCCGTGCACATGAGTTCGTGTGTGTTCCTGTGGCTGTGGTTATCTTTTTGAGCGCACGCGCGTCTATGTTTATATTGATTTGTGCGTGTGTTTCTCTATATCTGTATTTATTCCTTTGTGTGCCCGAGAATGCTCACCAAGGCTCGCATGACAACCTGCACCTGTGCTTGTATTCATCCTTGCGTGTGCATCTTTGTGCCTGTGGATTAATATTTATGCTTTTGCATGTGACTTCTTAAAATATTTTAAATTGTACGCCGCGGACGCCCGCCCTAATATTAGACAGACATACTGCCAGAAACCGGTGCATGGGTCCCTGCCTCAGCTTACCGGTCACTCCAGTGAATCACAAAAGTGCTACCAATGACTGCAGTGCTTGCAAAATATGTTATTAGTCAGGCCCCGTCTCTCCTTGGCAAATCCTCAAGTGTGGGTCCCGACTTGGACCAATGTCACTGTTTTCGCCTGCGGCCCGCCCTAGTATACTGCGCAGCCTCAGCACTAATTGGGCGCCGAAAACAGAAGAAGTAAGCAGAGTGTTGCGCAGCAGGCCGCAGGTAAATTAAAACTAAAAGGCAGGTCTTAGTAATGTGTAGCCTGCGGTTCTGGTGTCTTGTCTCCCTACGTTCGGTTCAGTCTGCTAGTATGGGGCAGTCCGGTCCCTGCTGCAGTCAGGCAGAAGCCATGATGGTAAGATGCGTTCCAGGGGCAGTAACTCTTTCTGCAACATGTAAGAAATAATTTTTTTTTAATATAGTACTTAGTGACTTAGTCGTGGGACTTCATAGTACTTTAAAAGCTAACTCTGTGGTGCTCATTTTATTGACTTAAAAATTAAGGCGTAGAATGAAAGAAGTTATGTTTTATTCAAATCTTTCCTACTGGGCACTAACCCACTGAGCTATTTTACTGGCGTTCTAGCTTGAAATTTAAAGCAGTGTAGAAGTGCAAACCTCTTAATTATTTCTGGTGGCAGCATTTTCCTACTGTCGCTTTTATACTGTGAGTCAGCCCTGCGGTCCCTAGCATTGTCACGGGCACTGTTATGTGAGAATCTGCTTGGAATGTAATTTATTTTCAAAATAGACAGAGAGGACTGTGCTTAAAAAAGCATGTTTTATGAAAAAAATTATTCTTCTTGAATTGAGGGGGAACAGGCTGGTTGTGGATTGTTGAATTTTGTGCAGCACTTCAGAGGGATAGAGAGACATTCTTGTCATAGGAATGTTATTGGAAGGGATATTATTAATGTATTATAACATACCTGTGTCTTGTACAGGATCAGCAGGCTTGCAGCACATGTGAGTGTTTGCGCTTTTAGTATGTCCATGTGAGAGGCACCTGTTTAAGCAATGCCGGCTCACTGGCCAGGGCGTGGGGGTGTGCAAAGCATAATAGAAAGGTTGATAGTACAACTTGTCTCAAGGGGAACTGAGATCTCTTTTATTCACTCACTGCACTTGGTGCATTTTTTCCTTCTTCCTCCTTTGGTTCCTTATTTTTTATTCCTGTTCCTTTCATCCCTTCTTTAATTTTCTTTTCTGTCTTTCTTATCTTCAACCCTTCCTTCTGCTTTTCTTTCTCCTTCTTTTCTTCTTTCTAGTCCTGCATCACACATTGTTTGCTACCTTTTTCCCTCTATCCCTTCATTTCTTCCTTTCACATTCTTTTTTTTCCTCATTTCATCCATTACTCATTTATTTCCTCACTCCAGACCAGTACTCCCCATCCTGTCTGCATTTGTTGCTGCCTTCTTTAATGTATTTCTTCCTTCATCCCTTCCTTCCTTTTAAACAGCACAGTGCAAGCACATTCTCTTTAAGTTGCAAAGCTGCCTCAAGTCCTCAAATGACCTTTCCTAAAGCTGCATTTTTATCTTTACACACATTCTGTAATTCAAGTTCACTTTTAAGTTGTTGTTATAGGCTTCCCATATTTTATATTATGTTATATTGATTAGCATAGCGCACTAATCACCCAAGAGGGTATCCAGGCGCTTGGGCAGTATTGAAGGCGTGAGGTACTCGAGGAGCTTATGTGAAGAGCCAGGGCTTCAGCTTCTTGCCGAACTCAAGATGTGAGGAGATGGCTTTGATGTGTTGAGCCTTGTGGATGTGGGTAGAGCCAATTAAGGAAGTGGGTGGAGCCACTGAAGGAAGTAGGTAGATCTGGGGAAGTTGGTGTGGCCACCTAAAAGAATGTGAGCACCTGCACTTAATATTTTACAAATTAAGCACTGCATAGCATACCGAACCAGTGACATCTTTTGGATGGAAAAGCTGATCAACGTTTGGGAGTTTCTTTCCTGATTCAGGAGGCATCAGAGTTATGTGAGATCAACCCATGCAAATTGCTGATAAAACCCTAAGAACGAGGACTGTGCATCTTCGGCTCATTAGCACTCTTAAAATGTAGATAACCATTCTTTTCTATGATGAAAACATATTGCGACTGCTAAAATGGCAAGCTATGCTACAACTGCCTTAGATTGACAGCCATAACACAATTTGAAATGAACATCAGTGCATCTTCAGATCCGGGTCCTACATTTACGCGGCCAATAATTCTAACTCGAGACAATGACACGCGCTTATAATTGAAAGGCGACAAAAAGCCCGTGTGTGTTTTTTCAGAGAGAAGCAGGCTGGGGGAATTTATAATGCATGCAAACGCGCACTAACATTTTATTCCCAACTTGCAAAGCATCATTTGTTTTCCATTTTCCATGATGATCCATATTCATTGTTGGTTTTTTTCCACCATGAGATTGTACACTCTGTCAAGGCTGCCATCCTTGCTCATTGATTAAGGACGCACTGCCACTCTGCCCTAAAAGGCATACAAGCAGCCCCCAGGATGCAAAGGGGAGGGCATCTAAGCTCAAGAAAATTAAAGTGTTGGCAAAAAGCTTTTTTGGGGGCAAACCACTCGTGTGTACCCTCCTCCTGTACCGCGGGTGTTCGCAGCTGTGTTGGTGCAGTCTGCGTGGGGTAGGGCCAATTTATAATCTAACATTATTGTTTGTGGTTCCCATAAACTTCCCCCAGAATATTACTAGGTCAGGCGCCCACCAATGTAAACTATTCTTTTCATTAAAAAGATATCCTGAAATGAAACCCATAACTCTTAGCCGTGTGGGCTCTTCTGTGCAGCTACTTGTCTGTTGGGTGTTTGCTCATGAAGGCTCTAAATGCAGCGCAGAGGTATCCGGGCAGAGTAATTTGATACAATTAGGAGCTCTCACTTTAATTCTGTTGGGTTTAGGCTTTGCTATAGGGCGTGTGGGCCCTTTAGCCAACAAATACTGTTTAGAAAAAAAAGCAAGAGATAACCTCTCTGCTAAAGTTAATGGAGAGAAGGCTGATGGGATTCATGCAGCACAGTGCAATTAACAGTGAGTGTAGTAATTAGGACAGTTTCATAAGAGTAGAATTATTGATAACGAGGCTAGTTCAATACAATGCGTTTAGTGTACATAGTTACATCCTCTGTCGATGAATAATTGGAGGTCTTGGCCTGGAGCAATATTTTACAATCTTGAAATTCAAAATTATGCTTCAGAATTGCAATGACTTCATGAGGTGACAACACGGCAGTGGTGCAGACGATGCAGTGAACAAGATGCAAGAAAAAGCAGTGTCGTAGGAAATGCAAAATTAGAATAGCGAAAGAAAGAAAGAAAGAACGAAAGAAAGAAAGAAAGAAAGAAAGAAAGAAAGAAAGAAAGAAAGAAAGAAAGAAAGAAAGAAAGAAAGAAAGAAAGAAAGAAAGAAAGAAATCACAATTCACAATGAAGAAGTGAATGTTTCGTACTCCTGTGCAGAAATTGGTGAGGCCCTCATCAGGACCGCAGCATGATTGAACGCAACAATGTAATCCACACAGGGATGCATTACAGCAAAGAAGCCATTCAATTTAGATGGTGGATGTGGAGCTAAGTGGTGGAACTTGCATTAAAAGTAAATTAATGCATCAAGTCTGCGTAGCTTCAGGGCAAGGGGGTTGTAGCTGTTTGCCTCACTGGGGAGCCAATCTAGGCCTCTAGAGTCCATGAGCGAACTTCATGTTTACTCACGGTTTTCCAGAGAAAAAGAAACTTCCTCTATAATCATTGTTCCCCAGAGACCTGGATTGGCTCCACACTGAGCATGATGGCTACAACCTGCCTACCCTGGAGCCAAGCAGACAGGTCTGCTCGGTTTATTTAGAATGTGAATGCCCCTCAGACTTTGCCTCTCTAAATTTCATCCCAAGGGTTTCAGATGAACTACTGGTGGTGAGGAAAAAGAACATGAACTATAGTAACTCTATCCTACTCTTGCTAATGACAGTGACCCCCTCGCATAACATAGTGGGTGATTTGGGATAGGTGCCATTTTCAATCAACATGAATTTTGCAGAGAGCTTTATTATCGGGTTGCAATCTTGTGGAGATACATTTTGAAAAGTGTTGCTCAAGATGTGAACTGCAAATTGTTTAAAGCCGCCCTTAATGCCAACCATTTGGAGCAGTGAGTGTCCATGCGTTTTCACTTTTTCCAGGTGAATAGAGCAAGAAACTGGCTGGCAGAGGTGGAATGGGGGACCACCATTCACATTTTTGCTGACCTCCAAGAAAACACTGGCAAAGCTGTTCACAATCAGAAGTAGGTAAAAAACCTTCAAGAAATATTTAAGATCCTGATTTAGGTAGAACAACCCCAGCTCAAGATTGAACTCTACCGGAGGCATTTGGGAAGCAGAAACAAGCAAGCACATGTTCAATATGATTATGTTATAAGGTCCAAATAATAAAAAGTCTAAAAATAATGAAGAAACATGTTCACTATAATCTAAAATAATGTTTCTGGTGAAAGCAGAAGAGCTCAAAGAAAAGGAAAAACAGAAATAACAGCTTTTCACAAGAGACAACCAGTCACTCCCTGCAATGTTTTTCAATGTGTGTTCATGAAAGTCCATGGAAGATTGGGAAAATGTAGAAAAAATTCTCCTTTTAGGGGCACCATGATCAAAGGGCAAGAGAGAACAAAGGTGACTTGAAACGGTGGTGAAGCCGAGTGACAAATATCACCTTGGGACTTAAATTAAGGGCCATCATTCACATAACTCCAGTGGGAGCTGGTTCAAGTTGATATTTTAAAATGGGCTCTTAACTTCACATAGGCTTGTTAGTATCTGCTAGTTTTTAGGTCTCGCCTGACCCAGCGCATGCGCTGGTCTGGCAAGACTTATTGATAGGGCTCCAAAAAGTGCTACCAGGCCAGCCTAGAGCTACAGTGCATGTGCGCGGGCGGGCGCGCCGCGCTTTACCGCGATTACTTTCACTTTCACGGCCACACGGCCGCTTTGCATAGCCAATAGGTCTTGCTTTTGGGACCTTATAAGTATTTAATTATGCAACTGTTGCATGGATAAACACTTATAAGGTCCCAAAGGCGAGACCTATTGGCTATGCCAATGCTTGTTTTTTCTGATTTACGGTTTTCGGTAGCCTGCACATCGCTTCTGCTCTGTTGCTTCACCAACACGTTGTACATATCAAGGCTTTCAATAGTTTCTTTGTGGTCCCTGGTTGGTTCTGGTCATCCTATGCAGAGGGATAGGGCAATATAGTTATATATATAATGCCTTTACCACCATGATTGCAGGCACTTGCCCACAAAAGAGGCCAACCCAGGCCTCTAACAGCAAAGGAAGAAAATGTCAATGGATCTGAATGTGGAGTGAAGGGATCGGCCTTCCTATTCCTAGGAATGATTGTCAGTCCAGCCAGATCTCAGGCGCATAAGAGAAGCCCTTCTTCAGTTTATCGGGAAGACAAGCTAACTAACTTCTTAGGTTGCTGCTTGCTACATTGCGTTAGAAAGGGTCATTCAGTCCTTTGGACTGATGTTGATTTAACTTTCCAGCTAACCATTAATAAATCTCTCTCATCTCTGTGCTTACCAACATTTTACTTCAGAAAAAACCCCGCAGGCGTTTCCGGGCAGCACTGTGAACTTGTATTATATTTTTGCTCAAAATGTCTACTGGGAGTTTTTAAAAATAAAATAATGCATTCTCTCTGACTCACTTCTTTTCTGTCAGATCAAAGTAACCTAACCTTGCATGACCAGGGTGATTTCCTTGGTTAAGGCTCTTGTATCCCCGATGGGGCAACAATTTGACCTGGAACACATTAAAGAGTCCTGGATTATCCCTCGTTAAGGGGGCAATTATTTTACATTTGATGCTTTTAGAAAAATATCCCATACACCACATTAAAATTCTTTGGGCCAGATTTATGAGGCCCGTTGCGCCATCGGAACGTCACTTTTTGTGACGTTCCGTGGCGCAGAAGCCTGCGTGATATTTATCAGGCAGCACTGAGCCACTTTTCTTGGCTTATTGCTGCCTCATAAATATCAGTCCCTTTAACGCAGTGTTCTGCGTTAAAGGGGCGTGCAATGGGTGTTGCTGGGGGCGTTCCCAGCAACATCCATGGCCTTTTGACACTGCCCCAGATTTACGAGAAATCGTACATCTGAGGCAGTGCCAAAAGCTTCCGCCTCCCCAGGGTTGGCGTAAGGGAGGCGCAACGGGGAGAAATATCTTTATTTCTCCTCGTTTTTCCTTTTTTTATGTGTGCTGCATTCTGCAGCACCCATTCAAAGAGGAAAAACCTCTTGTGATTATTTTTGTACAGAAAGGTTTCCCTTTCTGTACAAAAATATTCATGTCTGCAACGCAGGCACCCTTGCACCATGGTGCAGAGGTGCCTGCGTTGGCGCAGGCAGCCCATTGTGCGCCGGCGCAGGGGTAAAGGACAGGAATGCGCCGCATTTTATAGATACGGCGCATCCCTGCCCTTTTCTTTTGCCGTAGGGAAGCGCAGCAGGAAGGCCTGCTGCGCTTCCCTACGGCAAAACCTCATAAATCTGCCCCACAATCTTTTCCAGTCAGACAAATCCAAATATCAACATTTGGCTGGATTTGCTGTCGTCAAATTGTAGAATCTTAATGATTGCTTGTATTTTTATTGTTTGCAATTCTAAAGCTAGTTGTGAATTTTAAAAGTAAAGGTTGTGTTTTTAACTGTGTTGATAATTGTTATGGCCCACTTCGGCTGGGAACAATGAAGACTTTGGCTTTGAATATCAACACTGGGGTCTAAAAGAATGGAACGTTAATTACATAAAATATTTGTTTAACATTAGTTCCTCCCCCAATCTTCTTCTCCTTCCTTAATGCTTTTTGGAAACAACAAAAAAGTATGTTTCAAAAAGAAATAGTGTTTGAACGGCCAGGAGCATCCTGAGGGTGATTTATTGACGGTGGAAGGGACCATGGTAATGTCGAAGGCGCACAGGTCCTCACGCTGCAATCACGCAATCACGCAGGCGCAGGGTTCCTCGTGTTTCTCACCAGAGCAGCTCGTGCTATGAGGCACACGGAAGTCAGAGAAAATATGGGCACTCGCGCTTCTTGTCCGCACTGCTCTCGGAATATTAAATGTAGCAGCAATTGTAGATGCACATGGGCCATCACACCTTATTGAATACAGTTGATAAGAGTGTGAAATGTGGGGAAAACCTGCAGCGCGGAGTATCCACTGGTTTCTTTGGTTAGTCCCCGTTCCACAGGAACAATTTCTAAAGGTGCTGTGGTACCACACCTGATAAGTTCTCCTTCTGGGGTACTTGAGGAAACTTGAAACCCTTAACGACCTGGGGGCATGCCAGTGTTTGACAGATGTCCTTTATCACCCTTCTCTAAGTCCTTTGATATTGAAATCCGTTTTTGTTTGGAAATTTTTAGGTGAAAGAATATGTGTTCCCAAGTGATAATTTAAAACCCCCACCAGCCAAGCCACACAATGTAGACACTAGTGCTAGATAGAAGTCAATAAGGTTTATAGCAAGTAAGCATTATTTACGATGGACAATGCATTAGAGCAGCACTGTACTGAAGGCTTTACTTGGCTCACTCTAATGATGTTCTGGGTCCAGCCCAGCCCGGGTATTCTAACACAGGATCCCAAGGGACAGTGCAGCAGTAAAGTGGTGTGATAGTACCGAGCCTGCAGCCAGGCTGTAGTCTTCCTTCACTACCAGCAGCTGAGCCTGGGTAAGGGCATTAGGGAGCTTCAACTACAAGCATGAGGAACCTGCTGACTCCTGGCTACACATTCCCTGATAGTCCAAAGTATCACAACTGCTCAGAAGCTGCGCCTGGTGAGCAGGTCAAGCCCTTGAATCTGAGCTTTGTGGCTTATGTCAGAAAAGAAATCTTTAAATTGAACGCACAAAACTAAACTGCAGTCATTCCAAATGAATCTTTGCATGGCAAAATACTCAGTGCCAGGCAGACTGTCCACTCTCTCACTGAGAGGTATGTGCCCAAAGATCATCAGTGAAAGAGGCAGAGCCTAGAGGGGACACTAATGACAGGGGAGGTTTCACAGGCACGGGTGTGTATGAATGTGTCTACAACGCACATAGTAAATAGGATTATTATGCTATGGGAAAGAGGTCATGCTGTTGATACAAACCGTGAATGAGCACCCACATGGTCCAAACATTCTGAACCCTAAAAGATAAACTTGTTTCTGTGAGGATTGCCTGGCTCAACTTCTTACATTGGCTCAAGCTGCAAGACTTAACTAAGAGAAATGGAGGTAGTTTATGTGCAACAAGTACTAAAAAGATTATAACAGTTTCAAACTGCATTATTAAAAGGTGAAACATTTTACTAGTGAAATGCCACAAAGGAAATCAGAAACCAATAACATTTTCATCGAATACAATACTAACTTGAATTCCGGTTAGTTTAACACATTTTTGAGCAGAGAATCAAGCCCCATCCTGTGCTGCATTCGTAGAAAAGTGGATTCTCCACGTCTTAGGAACAAACTTTGCTAAAGACTTCAAAATCATGCGTGTTCTGGTCACAGAGTACTAACCTTTGTTACTAAAAATTATAATGGTGTTAGGTGTCAAAGCTGTCGTAGATCTGTGGGATCTTGCGGTGGAAGAAGGTGCCGAGTTGTGAGGTCTTGGGAGGGTGGGATGTCAATAGTCTCGCTGTTTGAGCCTTGGACACTCCTTCATGATCGTGAAGAGTTCTTTGCCTTTGTGTGCGTGTGCGTTGATTCTGTCTTGGAAGGCTGTTTTCTTCGTGATTTTGAGAAAAAGGTGGTGTGTGTTGACAGAGGATTTGACGGTAGTGTGGGTTTCTGGTAGGCAGGCAGTGTTCTGGTCACTGGGGTTGTCCAGGTGGAAGTTGAGGTCTCCGAGTAGGATGCAATCAGTGGATGGGAGAACCTGGGGTACAATGAGGCCACGATGGCATCAGCAAAGGGTAGGCAGGGGCTGGGGGGGGCTGTAAACGAGGGTGCACAGAATGTGTTGTTGGGGTTGGTCAGGATCTGGAAGTGGAAGTGGAGAAGTTCCATGGTTGTCGTTGGGTCATTTGAGTGCGTGGTCAGTCAGAGGGTGTTCTTTAACCCTGGGCGTAGTTCGCGAAGTAGCGCTATGCGTAGCTAAGCAAAGTGCACTTCGCACTACGCGAGCTACGCGTAGCTCTTCGGGAACTGCGTAGTACCCTGTTCGCACTGTGAAGATGCCGTTTTCAATGATTGCACAGTGCGGACAAGCATCCAGCACTGTGCAATCATTGAAAACGGCATCTTGCACAATGCGAGCTGTAGTTATCTGCCGCTCGAGTAGATTTTTACTTGAGCGGCAGCTTTCTCAACGCGGGCTGGTAGTTTCTCATCGCGAGCGGTCGTGAGCATACGCGACCACTTGCAATGAGAAATCTGACCTCCCCGCATTGAGAATCTCGCCGGGAGGTTTATTTTCCACGCTAACGATCAGCAACTTGATGTTGCTGATCGCGAACGAGGAAAAAGTCTCGACGGGATGTCATTTTGCTTGCTCGCGGTCGCCAACTTGACGTTGAGGACCGCGAGCAAGCAAAAATGACCGCTGCACTACGCTATGCGTGTTTGCACTGTGCTACGTGCAATTCGCGTAGTGCGAAGTAGCGCACACTTTGCAAACTTCGCAAACTATGCGAGCGTAGCGTAGTGCTTTGCCCAGGCTTAGTGTTCTTGTGGATGATAGTGAAGCCTCCTCCTGGTCGGTCAGTACTGTCCTTGCGGGTAATTTTTTAGCCGTCGGGGTTAGCAATGGCGATGTGTGGGCAAGAACAGGGAGTGGTCCAGGTTTCTGTGAAGAAGGTGATGTCGGGAGAAGGGAGGTTGAGGAGGTCCCAGATTTCTGTGGCGTGTTTGCACGTTGAGGAGGATACAGTTGAGCCAGTCAGTTGCGCTGTTGGTCAGCTGGGCGGCAAGACGATCTGGTGTATTGGAGTGGGTGAAGGTGCGGCTGCAGTTCCGGCAAACAATGGGTTCAAGGGTCTCAAGGGTGATGTAATACTTTTACAAGAGATGAAAGTAGCCCTAAAAGAAACTGTCCTACTGAAGAAAGCCTGGGTGGGTGTGCCCCAGTAGTCAACAAGAAAAATTGCCTAATTACTCTCATCTCCTTGGGTTTCACTATTACCTCATCGGAAGCTGACCCAGAAGGCAAATGGCTTATCACTAAATTACACAAAGACAATACTGACATTGTAATAGTGAACATCTATGCTCCCAATAGCGATACCCCTAACTTTTGGACTAACCTTAGCAAAAAACGACCACTTCTGCCTACCCACTGCAGATTCATTATGGGTGGTGAGTTCAACCTCCCATGGGATGGCATACTAGACAGAAACTCCGCTTGCCCTTTTAGACCAGATAGGCAGTGACACCACAATGGTTTTAGGAGATTGGCCCTAATAAAACGCACATGGCAGGAGGGGCACGCATTTCCAAAACACCATAAAGTTAGATGCCCATTGAAGTTTAGGAACACTCAGCCAATTAGGACACAGCACATACTACACATGCAGTGATCATATGTTAATGTTAATGTGAATGTTAATCTTAATGTTATTGACATTTCTAAAACGCAACTGTTACACGAGGGTGTCCTGGCGCTAAAATGAAGTCCTACAGAGGCCTGACATGGGAGGAGTAATGAAACATGATTAAACAGTAAAAAGCCACATTTTCAAGGCCTTCCTGAAATCGAGGAGATTAGTCATGCCTCTAAGAGGCAACAGGAGTTTGTTCCATGCCTTGCCGCCCACAATGCTTCTGCCACCCCAGATGGCTTTATTTGAAAAGGGCACCCATACCAGTTTTGCTTCTGAGGAACGCAGTGGTCTTCTGGGTACATACCAATGGAAATGCAGTTTTAGGTATTGGGGCCCGCTTCCTTGAAGGGCTTTGTGAACCAAGCACAGAGCTTTAAACTGAACACGATTTTTGACGGGCAGCCAGTGAAGCCTTCTAATCTCGGCCGAGATTGAAGCATATTTTGGTATGCAGGTAAGTAATCTGGCAGCTGCATTCTGCAGAAGTTTAAGTTTTTTCATAAGACCATCCTGGATAATGAAATAGAGACCATTGCAATAGTCCAGTCTGGACATAGCTAACACAGTAATTACTGTTTGTTGGCTGTCTTTGGGCCGGAATGGTATCATTTTCTTGCAGGATCTAAGAATATACGATGTAGATGAGACCACCGCATTCACTTGATCCTTAAAACTAAGTTTATTATCTATGTAGATCCCCAGATTTTTTACCTTCCTAATAGGAATCGGGAGGCGACCAAATGTATCCGGCCACCATGCCTGGGTCCAAAAATTAGGATCATTACCGAACAGTACCACCTCCGTTTTACTGGAGTTGAGTTTCAAGAAATTTTGGGCCATCCAGCTGCCCACAGTTGTCATTCAATCATGGAATCGAGCTGCCGTTCCCTGAACCCTTCCTGGCAGCATTGACACTACAATTTGGGTGTCGTCTGCATATGAGGTTAAATTGAAACCAAAGGATTCAATCAAGGGGGCCAACAGTGACACGTAAACGTTAAAAAGTGTTGGACTCATGGATGACCCCTGAGGAACTCCACAGGGCAGAGAGAAAGGTTTAGTAGAGAATTCGCCGAGGCACACAGTTTGTTTTAGAAAGAAAGGATTTGAGTAGTTTCCAGGTGGTGCCCTGGATTCCAATCTCTTCCAGCCGGTCCATCAATAGAGCATGATGGACCGTATCAAAGGCCGCTGAGAGGTCCAGCATGATCATAGCTGCTTTTCCTACCTGGTCGAGTATAGTCCTAATTTCTTCAGTGGATTTAAGAAGAGCGGACTCCGTGCTGTGCTCCCCCCCCCCCCGGAAACCATGGGGTATAATCTCAAGAACGTGTGATAACCATTGCAAAAGTTGCTTAACGCAACTCTCAACATCGCAGTCCATCACGGGAAATTTATGCCGTGTTAACCAGGTATTCACAACACGTGCATGCGATATTCCACAGATAAAGCATCAACTGACCGCGATTAAATCAATGCCATGCCGCAAAAATGCGAATCGCGAACGCAAAAAAAGCTGCAATGAGACCAATCGTGATACAAAAATCAGCGAAAACCAGCTACAGGCCTGCAATTCACACGCGTCAGGTGGGAACAATCACCATAAAAGTAGGAAAAAAAACTGACAAACAAATGTCAAACAACAGCCAAGCACAATGGATGTTGCCGGAGCAAGTACAGAGGAGAACCAGAACCCCACAAGCCCCCCGGAGGACCTGCCTTGGACCTCGGGGTCAGGGAAGGGCAAGGACAAGAAGAGTAGGAAGAAGCTCTTCAGTCCGCAGGAAAACAGGATCCTGATAACTGAGGTGGTCGAACACCATCAACTACTGTTTGTCACCTCCATTGTGTCATTGGCAACATAAAATGGACTATGGCAGTCCATCGTGAACAAGGTGAATGCAGTCGGAGTGCTGACGAGGACAATGGAAGTGGTCAAGAGGCGCTGGAATGACGTTAAGCGCAAAACAAAGCTGAAACTCGCCAAAAACCAGAAGGCAGCAATGCAGACTGGAGGTAGGAGTCCTGCACCACAGGAGGAGCTGGATGACATGGAGGAAATGGTGTCCACAGTCATCAGTGGGGAGACGGTGGCAGGAGTCGGGGGACCGGACACTGCTCAACAGGACTGGACACAACAGCACCAGGGTGAGTAACAACCAGGGACTGGGGGGACGGGGGGAGATGGGCACAATGACACACATGCACAATTTAGCTGAGCACATCTGCGGACAAACCATGCCCCAGACCCCAACTCCCACCAAAAGAACAATGTACCCAATTATGCTACATGTCAGCACTGTACAAGCACAGAAGTCAAAGGCACACCACATGAAAGGGATATGGGGCAGCAAAACAGAGCAGCGGGGGCCACCCCCCCAATGCAGCACATACACATAACATGCAGAGCACATCAACACTGACAACAAAGTGGCACAAACCCCAACACATCCACAACAGAACACAGGTCACAACTGGCGCCCACTGGGTGTAGACACTGGCCAATCACAAGTGGCATTGCAGGGAAATGTGAGTAGACAATGCACAAGTTCAAACACACATCCGTGATGTTGTCGAAATGTCCACTGTCCCGCAGCAAATAGGCAGCCCCTCCAAAACAGCCATGATGTACACAGTCATGCAGTCTGTATGTGAACATGTACAAGCCGACAACACACATGTGAACACATTGTCAAACTGCATCTCCCCTTCACATTGCAGAGGGACAGTCAACACCTCCTGCAGAGCAGCCCGGACCTCTCTTCTCTTAAGATGAAGAGGACCACCACAGCTTTGACTCCGACGCCCTCCGAGAGCTCATTGACAGTCTCCGCAGCCATTGATCCTCTTTCATTTGGATTTTAAAAGGTACAGGTTGCAAACATTTCAGGTAAGTCACCTTGTATATCTTTGGGGCTAGGCAACCCGGGTGACTTCTGGTACTTGGAAAATCTCTTTTTAGGGCATGAATACCTGAGTTTATTGTTAGGTGGGGGAGGAACGTTTGCAATGTTTCTGACTTACCGGAGTCGAGACCCTCTATGTTTCTGTGCTTGCGGGTCGATGAGAAATGCATGCATGTTTTACCTTTATGTGAAAGTGAGGTGAATCCCCTTATTTCAGCCACTTCCCTGTTTGCTTTTTCAGTCTACTGAGAGTTTACTGATGGTTAGGCAAATGATAATTGCCAAGAATAGGGATCTTATTTGGATGAGGTTACCTCTACCAACTTAATAAATCCACTGTGGTTCGGTCAAAACAAAGTTCTGAGAGAATTGCAACTCATTTCGTAGTAGCTTCGGCACAAGCAGCAGATGGGCCGCAAAAAAGTGCATATCAAGTTCAAGCTCTACCAACAATTTAAAACTAAACTAAATAAATCAAAACAACAAAAATACTTAAATCATTCAAATATGTTAAGGAGAAAAAGGCACAGAGAACAAAACCTAAAGATCAATTCAAAAGTCATTATTCACGGTTGCCCAGAATCTGGGTGCAAATTTAGGCTGCCTGCAAATGAGCAGAGATCTGAGACACCAAGAATTCCACTCAAAGGTTTCACCTTCTGTCTTAGGGCCTAATTTAGATCTTGATGGAGGGAAATACTCTGTCATAAAGGTGACGGGGATCCCGCCTGCTGTATTACTACCCTACTATATACTATGGAGATCATAATATGGTGGACAAGATATCCATCACGTTTGTGTCAGAGTATTCCATCCGCCGAGATACAAATAAGACCCTTAGTCTCTGAAACAATAATACACATATTTCATTGGGACATGGTCCAAGACTGTGGTCAGCGAAGGTGCCTTGACTTTGGATACATTAGTGTCAAGCTCATTCTGAAGATGCTGGTTTTGGTTCCAAAAGTTCAGAGAAGGAAAAACCTGGATTTTGAAGCCACTGAGGTTGCTATGTCAGTCAGATAGATTTGCCGCCAGGTCCGGTCTAAGGTTTTACCTTCAACCTCAGTCACTTTTTAGAAGTCAAAATCCTCCAGTGGGACAAAGCTGGAAGCTGTAGCCAGGCAGGGATTCACAAGGTTGATTTCACTCTGCGAGGTCCTTCTGAACCAGTTTTCAGCATAGCAAAATGTTTTGTGCAAGACCAACCTGTTTTTTTGGACCCACCTACAGTGCAACCTTCCTGGCAAGCCTCAGGATCTTGTCCCTGTCCTTTGATGGTGGAAGCAATGACTTAGACTCACTCTTTCCCAACTGCTGGGTGTGAGAAAATGCTCCATTGTGTGTGGTCACTTCTATTTTTTTGCCGAAGTTTATTGCAAAAGGTTTTACACCATGCATACTGGGGCACGGCATTCCAGTACCCAGTGTACACGCTCTGACCCCTAAAACATCTAAAAATTTGCTAAGCCCTAATTAACATATCTAACTCTCCTACAAGGCTGCAGTGTATGGTGCAGATATACAACCAAGCAATTGAAAGTTAAATGCACCTGTGGACTAAAGCACTTAACGTGCCATCCACAAGTATGACAGAGAATGCATGACTTCAGGACTACCATTGTTGCCTGACTGCTGCAGTGTAAGTCTGCAGCACGACCTGTCAAAATAACCCTTTTGACAGAGAAAAAAGCCCTTCTTCTTACAGGTGAATGCCATGCCTCAGTGAGTCTTGTTGCCTACAAGGAGGGTGCCTGGTATTTAAAAGAGGGACATGTAAAAATGTAATGTTACCATCTCCCTGCTGTGCAGGTCCGCAAAAGATTTTTGCACTGTGGAAGATTCAGTCTGTCCTATAGAAAACTAGAATACAGATTGAAATACTGATTCTGCTATATCGGGTTTGGGACTTTTTCCCTGCCTGAAGCTCCTAGATGCTAATTTGCATAAGCCTGCTGGCAGCTGACCTCAGTGCTTGACTTAAATGAGGTATGAAAACTGCTTCCACAGCAGAGGCAATAGTATAAGTGTGGGGAGATGTTTTTCCTTTTGCAAGAACACCTGTGAGTGTGGACTTAGAAACTTCATTAACTTGTAAAAGCTGTGCCTCTTCACAAGCAAATGTAAAGAGAAACCTGGGGAAGGCAAATATTTACTTCCTCAACCAGCCTGTATCCAAACCCAGTGGAACGGAAGCTACACACAGCACCACTATTCAGTGACCACAAAGCAGGGGGCACTCTTTTTCCTTGCCACACTTCTGGGTAGGCATACATACTCAGCACATGGGTCAAAGAGATATTCTGATCTCAGATTTTAGGAGCAAGATGCACCGTGGGATTGTTTGCAGCAGAGCAACCAGGAACTGTGGGATAAGTTGGTAGGGCTGCCCCTGGGATCTTGGCCTATTGGTTAGGGAGAAGCTACAAGTCACAAGTTTCTCATGCTTGGAGCTCCGCAGAAGCAGCAAATCTATTTCAATGGGCCCTCAGCAAAACTGTGCCCAATCTTGTGGAACTAATTTTTGGATACAGCCTGAAGACTTGTCCTGCTGGAGGATTCTGAGCTCCAAAACAGAAAAAACAGTCTAAATTTACTCTGCACTTGCATTGCCGTTGAATAGCACAAATCGGCGCAAGGCAACCAAGGCTTAAGTTATATTTCCAAGCGATGCAAAGGGTCTTTTGCATTGCTTTAGGCAGCCTGCGTGATGCAAGTTCCACATTGAGTGGGCTTGCCTAATGCAGGTTTTAATGTATGCAAGGTGGATGTCCCCATGCAAATCCTAACACAAGTCTAATGCAGTCATGTTTACAAAGCACACGCTGTGTGACGCAGAGTCACACAGTGTAAATTAAAGATGGAGAAGCATCTGAATCCTACGCATGTTCATCACAAAAGTCATGCAATGGCAGAAGTATAAAACGATGTTCCACCTAGCATCTCTGGCAACCACCATTCAGTACTGGTGGTTGTTATTCTGCGAGGGAGCCAGCATCTGCATCAACACCAACTGCAGCGATGGGGAGGATTTTGTTGCTAGGGTAACAGCTGCATTGATCTCAGGGAGGAGGAGGTGATCTAGTTATAAAGACTGAAGGAGAGTATCTTGGATTTATTGCAGAAGATTGCGTCAAATCTTGAATCATCAACAGAATGGTAAAATTGAACTACACAGCCCTGGGGAGGTAGTGGTCCCTGGGGCCACGGGGGACCATGTGGTCTCCATCTTTAATTATTATGAGTTGCCCCGTGGAGGTGGCGATCCCAAGGACTGC
The DNA here is from genome assembly GCF_964204655.1 of Triturus cristatus. Lineage (NCBI taxonomy): Eukaryota > Metazoa > Chordata > Amphibia > Caudata > Salamandridae > Triturus > Triturus cristatus. Next base: position 218,897,353 of record NC_140594.1, on the reverse strand, counting down.
AGGGCTTCAGGGGAGCATGCAGCCTCGCCCACATTAATGTTGTATTTTTCCCAGGGAGGTGGCGGCACCATGGACTGTGGGGGCCACGCGGGCCCCTACATAAACTTCATATATTGCCCTGGAGAGGTGGCAGTCTCCAGGGCATGGCGGTTGCCAAACAGACGACCCCACATTTTTATAAAAATAACCCCCGGAGCCCCCGCCTTTATCTATACAATGCCTCCGGGACTTGGCCCACCTGGAGACCAATTCAAAACAAAGCGGGGGAGCCTGTGATTTGTTTTTTAAAATGTTTGGTGGGATCTGCCACTTCCGCCAATTGTTTTCATTTTAAAATGCTTTTTGGGCCTTGCGGGGCTCCTGTTGGGCCCCCAAGAGGCCTAGGGGGTCAGGGTGTTTTTACCCAGCCCCCATTTCTTTTCTTAAGGTTTTTTCCTGTGACTCAGTTCACAAGAAAGCTGCAAACACTTCCTGGTTTGAAGTGTTGGCAGCCAATCAGATCTCAACACGAGATCAAGGAGGGGTCGTCAAACCTTCTTGTTCCCAGTTTTACATCTGAAAAACCTTTAAATAACTCCAAAACTACTGAATGCATTTACAACATTTAACATAAACGCACTTCCCTGAACCACCATCTACCTTCCTGCCAAATTTAGTGTAATTCCGTTCAGCAGTTTGGGCTGTAGCTGTGTCTGAAGTTTCCTATGAAAATTAACATAGGAAAACTCCTTTTGGGCCCCCGTTATCTTTGTTCCCCGCTTGATAGATCACCCCGAAACGTTCATGACAGCAGCTGAACTGAGCGTCAAACTAGTTTTGAAAATTTCATGAGGATTTGTCAAAAGACGCCAAAGTTATTGGCCAAACAATAGACGCTCCTCATATGGAAACTAGATCCTAACGATAACTATCTACTGGTGGCCACGAGTAGGTTATATATATATACACAAACATATATGTATATATATTTAAATGAATAAATAAATATATATATCGATATGTATTTACTGAAAAAAATTGAAGGGTACAGGGGCATTATAGTTAGGCTCAGATTTCACTCATAGAAAACCATTGAAATTCAGCAGTTATAGTTACCTGAGCTCACTATAATTTACACCCCCACAATGCACTTGTTATGGCATCACATATTACATCACTTGTGACATGGAATTTTTATGTTATTTATAATTCTGTTTCCTAAATATAATCCATGTAGCCTTTGTTTTTTTCAGTTAATTGTTAAAATAAAAAAAATCTCCTACTAACTATAACGTCCCTGTAACCTTTGTTTTTTTTAAGTGAATTTCTATGGTTTTTAAATTCTATTTCCTAACTATGACATCCCTGTTACCTTTGGGTTTTTAAGTGAATTTATATGGATTGTTTAACTACTAGGCGTGTTTGTATAGTGGTGGAGAAAGGGGACGAGCCTCTGACCAGCTCTACACAATCTCGCTATGTGGGACTTACTGCTGGTAACAAGAGGGCTTCTTGGCCCCCAAGGACCTTCAGCATCCAAAGGGACTTCATCCCCCAGCCAGTAGTGAGTCAGGAGGAGCATTTCCATAGTGGTGGAAAAAGGCGATGGGGCCTCGGATGAGCTCTCAGCAATCCTGCTGTGTGTGACTTACTGGAGGTAACAGGAGGTGTTGTTGGCCCCAAATGACCCTCAGCATTCAAGGGGACTTCACCCCGCAACCAGTAGTGCACCAGGAGGCACGTTTGCAGAGTGGTAGAGAAAGGGGGCATGGCCTCCAACAATCTCTCAGCAATCCCACTGTGTGGGATTTACCGGAGGGAACATGAGGGGTTTTAGGCCCCGAAGGACCCTCACCATCAAGGGGACTCAATTCCCCAGCCAGGAGTGTGTCAAGAGGTGTGTTTACAAAGTGGTAGAGAAAGGGGACGAGGCTTCCAAAGACCTCCCAGCAATCCCGCTGTGTGGGACTTGGAGGTAACAGGTGGGCTTGTTGGCCCCCAAGGACCCTCAGTAGGCAGGGGATTTTAACCCACAACCAGTAGTGGCCAGGAGGTGCATTTGTAGAGTGATGGTAAAAGGGGGCAGGGCCTCCAATGACCTCTCTGTAATCCCACTGTGCTGGACTTACTGAAGGTAACAGGAGGAGTAGTTGGCCCCCATGGACCCTCAGTAGGCAAGGGGACTTCATCCCCCAACCAGTAGTGCACCAGGATGCATTTCTGCATAGTGGTGGTGAAAGGGGGCGGGTCCTCTGATGACTTTTTTTTTTAGGGTAAGGGGACTGCAGGGCCCCCCTTTCCCAGGCCGATTATGGCCCGCGGATCCCAGCCCCCGGGGCTAGTCATTTCTGCAATGGGGGAAGGGGGCCATGTGGCCCTGGACCCCATCCCCTGGAACCCAGCCTTTTGATTTTTTTTTTATAGGGGAGGGAGGCTGCGTGGCTCCCCTCTCTGGGCTAAATTCAGCTCCAGGGACCCCATCATTTAGGGCCTATCCTTTTTACCATAGAAGACAGGGGCCATCCGGCCCCCCTCCATGGGCCGATTTATGCCCCGGGGACCCCATCAGTTGGGGCCCTTCCTTTCTAATATGGGGATGGGGCCATGCGGCCCCCCTCCATGGGTTGATTTTGGCCCCAGGGACCCCATCCATGGGGCCCGGCCTCTATTGTGGGTGCCGTGGTCCAACCCAGGACACTCCTTCTGTTGGGAACCACTGGAGAGCCTCAAGGTCCTTGTGGCCCCTGCTGGCTCCCCACCTCCAGCGGGAGCCGGCATTGCTTTCACAGAGAGGGAACAGCTGAACATTCAGCACCCTCTCTGTGAATGGCAGTGTCCATTTTGACCTTGAAGTTCTCAGTCTATCAGGAAGCATGAGTAAGTGCAATCCAAGGTTTGGGCCTGATTCACCAAGGGTCTCCGCACTGGTGCCAAAGTCCCTGCCATTGTGGGAAAGTCTCTGCACTCAGGTTGGAATCTCCGCAATGAGAATCCGCATTGTGGAGATTCCGTCCTGAGTAGTGAGACTCCCCCACAACGGCATGGCCTCTAGCCACAAGTGCAGAGTCCCTTGGTGAATCAGGCTATTTGCTTATGTCTTGGCATTTGTCAGTTAATATATGCAATCCACATGCTGTCTATCTCTATTTCTGGGGAGTAGTGATCCTTGCGAGATTAAGGAATTATATTTTACATCCTCTCTGCCATGAGCCAACCCCCTGACGTTTCATATAATACCTGGCTGTTGAGGGCTCAAGTTCACCTATTCATCGAGGACACAATATTGTAAGATAAGTGCATAAATGCAAGGACAGATTTACTATTCTTAGCTCCACAATTATGCACCTTGAAGATCTATATAGGTAGGATTCGAATATGGGGAGTGTGGTAGCTTAAATCTATACATCGTTATCTATCAATATTTTTATCCTTGATATTTTGGCTACAATATTAAGGTATAGCAAAATTCCCTACTGGATATTCAGGACCCATAGTCTTTTTTTATTGTTACTTTGTATAGACCTATCTATTTCTTCTTTGTCTGACTCATGTTGTAGTTATGCTTGCTTATGATTAGCCTCTAATGCTGAAACATATGTGGGGCCATAATATACATTGTGTCCCCGGAGGCGCAATGGGTGTGTGCATCAACTTGGCATGCCCTGGGACACAAGGTTATTACAGAAGTGGCCGCAGATGCTTGTGCATCCCCTTCTGTCAGGCTGATAGTGTTGGCGCACATGTAGTTCCAGCACTAGCCTAAGAGGGCATTCCCTCTTATGCATGGGGGTGCAGCCCCATGCAAATGAGGGAATCTCTTTGCCTCTTTGCATGTACTGTATTTCTGATGTGGGTGCAGAGGCAAACATGCCTTTAGGAGGCGCACGTAAAGTGCGGCACAAAAAGGGTGGAGCAATTTTAGTGTGCCTCCGACAGCCAGCCCCCGGGGGCGGAGAAAGGGGATCCCATGAACCCCCCAGACAACCCTCTGCAGGTGTGTAGAGTCACTCACTGCACCCGCCTACAAGGGGACCTCTAGCGGCCTGCTGCCTGCACTGTAAAACACAGTGAGGCTAGGACGCAGCAGCTCCATATTTCACTTCAATGTTTTGCCCCCAGGACAGCGCGTGTTTGCGCCTGCCCTGGGTGCAGCACATAATATGGCACACTTTCCCTGTTTGTGCCTGCTGCACCTTTTGAAAGGTGCACTGTGGTGTAAACAGGGAAAGTGCACTGTATATATAATACGGCTCCTAGTGTATCTCACTCCTCACTGTGAATGTGCTTTGCACTAGTTAGCCTCTTCCTAATTTTCCTCTGTCTTCGATGTAGGAAGAGCAGGCACTTTAAGAATTCGTAAATTGCACGGTGTAGTTTTCTGATGAGCTCTAACTGTATTGCAAAACAGAAAGTTAATAGTTTTTTTCTCTGTGAGCATTTGCTACCTGGCTCTAATCTGTTCAGCGCTCCAGTGCCTTGGTGTGCACTGTGGAACAACGTGTAAATGGAAATAAAATAAATAAAAATGTAGTGGTGGCATGCACGCCTATAGCTCTGAGATATAACAAAGGGCCTTCATGTAAATATGAGGCATTGATTCTTCGGTACATTTGATCACCATGGATTATTGGATTTCAGGATCTCACATATTCTCCATCCTCCAGTTAACCTAGACCTAGATTCCCCCTCCGCTTGAACACTTTGTGGCACTTGTGTCCCTGGATTCCTTCATCTGTGTCATCAAGTTTCAGGAGCCGGCTGTCATCTTTGACCCGCTGCTGTCTAGCGCATTGGCGCTCAGACGCGCATCAGGATAATTGTAGCCGAGCTGCTTCATCATTTCTTCAGGCACTGACAGAGCTGAAGGTCACCGCCTCCTTTATCCGACTGCATCTGAGCTGAACTTTCACTCTCCAACTTGTGAAAAGGAAACGGATCAATGAAAAACTGTGAAGAGAGACACAGCCTGCTCACATCCTCAATTGAATGCGAGAGGGACCATAGCAGGAGATGTGCACTGAAGCACTGAGCATGTTAAACTCTATTAGAGAGTCATTCAAATACATTTCACGTGCAAGCGGGATTTACGCTTTAGTAAGATCAAGGCCTACGCCATTGTGCTCGCAGCCCTAGTTGAGGCGACATTCGAACAATGGAACGCTGAGAGCTCCCTTGAAGACAATGGCGTGGCAGAGGGCCAATAAGCATGGCTTATAGAGACCTGCCTCCGATATTCAAGTGTTTCACTTTCTGTTTCTCCCTAGTAAATTTCACTTTCTGTTAGTGGAATGTTCAATTATCATCATTGACAGACAACAAACTTTATTCGGCATTTATGCCATCAAAGTTCATACAATTTAAAAATAAAATCCCTTGCAAATTGTAGTAATTTAGAATTCATATTAAGATAAAAATGTATAACTTCATTAAGACATAAATACATCCTTATAGCCTTTCTGCTTCTGTCTATCCAGGTTCTTAAATGCTGCTCTCCCATTACAGCCTAGAGCAAGAGCCGAGGGTTTATAATTCAGGGAGAGGACATTTAACAACAAGAAGAGCCCTCAGTAGCCGGCTCTAATGCCCGATCAGGCTATATTTTCATACCTGACAAAGATCACGTTATTTTTAAGTGCAATAAGATGCCCCCTGTTGGCGGCACCGTAGGTTACTTTCTACATTGCTTTCCCTGGATCTGCCCTGACCATTATATGAAAGCAAGGATATTGTACTTGACTAGGATAAAAAACAGCTGAGCAGGGAGATGCGGTCTGTCAGTCAAAGGAACATTTGTTTTAAGCACCAGCCAGCTTTAATACAAAATTAGAACCACATGTCATTATTGTTCAGCGGAACTCCTTTTTACATCTAATTATGAAGCACTCTGGGGCACTTTGAGTCACTTCCAACTCATAACTGGATGAACATTCCAGACTCTAATTTTGTAAGAAGGAAATTGCTCGTGGAGAGGATCTCTGTGATGGCAGTAAGTGGCGCTGCCAGGTCTTTTTATCCCTCCTGGCATGATCTGCTCAGCCGCAGTTGTATGTTAATAACAGAAGACATGGTTAAAGCGTTCAGTCGTCTTCGCTCCAAGTGTCTTGCCGCGCCCTCTTGCAGAAGCAGCCTCTTTTTCACTGAGTCTGTGAAGGCAGCCTGAATGCCATGTTTACCGCAAGTCATGATGTAAGATGAAAAAGATGGGGCATTCCTGAAAAGCAAATACATCAATTTGATCCAGCACTCCTTATTGTAACATTCTTAAACATTTGTATTTAAATTGCATAAATGATGCTTCCTTCAAAGATTATTTTGTCACACAGTTAGACAAGACATCAATTCAGCAGGTGCAATTCTGTCTCTTCATTCGTGACTTCTCCTTCACATTAGATACAACCGTAGTGTCTGAAGGATTCCCACATTTTGTTTGGGTTGTCTATCTCCCAGATTGACAAAGGCCATGGGTCCTACAGAGAGCCCTTAGGCAGTGTGGCACCCCTGAAACTGAAGTGGCACCTGGGTCCTACCCTACCTTATTTTTCCTCATAAAATAATTGAATAATTGAGACTTAAAGTGCCCCTGAATTGTGACCAGCACCCTGAAAAAAAGCAGCTTTATGCCTTTTGATCTGTTGGGGCTTACAAAATAACCTCAGATTTGCTAAAGACTCTGCTTCAGCCTTAATATAATTTCAAAGCACATGCATTTCAGGAAATCTCCCAATTTCCCAACAGGCACATGTCTCAGAGATTACGGAAGTGCTGGTGTAGTATCACACAAATGTAACTATCTTCCTCTTCTTAATGGTGTGGTGAAAGAGTGAGTCAATGTGACTGTTGCAGAGTGTATGAGCTATAGGTCAAGGATACCAACCCTACTAAAATAGTGAGCATCAATTTATAGGGTCCATTTCGCGCAGGACAGCTCATTGGTTAAATTCCCCTTCTGCTGATTCATGACATTTTCCAATCCCAGTGAAATAGTTTATTAGGTTGGGTATCCCAGGCAGAGATGTTAATGTAGCTAACAACAAGAACAGTATCCCTATTTATAACTTTCAAAAGGGTAATCCACAGATTCACATATCCCAAAGACAAGTAGGGATATGTCGGTGAAACAAGCAGAGAATTCAGAACCAGGTTTTATAAAATATAAAGTTATTACATTTTCTAATCCAGTATAAGACATTAATATAAATAACACACACGTAAAGATCACATAAAGAGTGGAATTATCATAGAAGCTACAATAGTGGACATCAATAGTTTTGGAGCCCCATAATCATGATCAGTAGACCAATGGACAGTGTGCAATTACAAACGTCAAAACAGAACACAAACATAAAACAGCAAGTCAGGTTCTTACAAAAATCACGGAGCAAAAATAATAATATCATACACAAAATATACAATATAAATATTTACAAGAACCCAGGAAATGCGCCGACGCGCGTTTCGGAGGTGAGAAATGTTTTAGCCAATTCCTTCATCAGGGCGCTGAGAAATCATGTAGGGTGGTGGCCAACAGCCATCCTGGATACAAGCACTATTCCTCAATGTGCAATAAGAGGTGTTCAATTAAAATACATACTACATACGTCTGTGAGGATAACAAGAGATAAAAAAGTTATGGTAAAACAACATCACTAGAATATAATATAACGGAGCATGCTAGAGACGACTATATAAGTAAAGATAAGAAAACGTACACCTAAGTGTATGGTGAGGAGCAACAGCCATGATTGAAATCGGCCCCATACCCGTGTGGAACAGACCAAGAATAGTGCTAGTATAGAGTAGTCACAAGAAATAACTAAGTTCCCAAGAACAATAAAAAAGAAGGTGAAAAGGATAATAATAGAACCACATACTTAATGGTAGTGATGTCATCTGGTAACAGAAAATGATGAAGCTGTCACAGGACAGTGACGATGGAACCTCTCCCCACTTAACGGAGTACTAAGAGTAGCTATGCTGCTAAACACAAAAATGCACAGGAATTGCCATGAAGAAGGCAGCAAAGTAAGAGAGGACCTGTCCTTTATAAAGAGATAAATAACTATGGCAGCAACGTGACTAGTAACAGACTCCCTCTCTACGTAGGATGATGTTCCAAACGTAGCACGCCAAGAGTATAAAGGAATGTCGACGTATATCCCAATGACTAAGGGAATGCTTACCCTTATAGTAGAAGCAGCGGACCACTTGAATAGGGATCCACGGTTAGAGGTACCGATTTAAGGAAGCCAGAAAAGCAAAAATCTAAAAAGGCAGAATCAAAAAAGTATAATGAAAAACAAAGCAGGTACCGTGTGGCCTACTGAAGAGAAATGATTCGCCACAGCTGACTTACTCAAATGGCGCAGTGTGGGCTACACCACGGAGAGGGCTGAGTGCCAATAGAAAGTAAGGCAACTCGTAAAACCTGGAATAAGGAGCTGCTCAACATATAGTGGCGAACTCTAAAATGAAGACAAAAATACAGCAAGTATTAAAGAGCTGCCAGCTCTGACGAGAAAGGAGCACATGGGGGACAGGACTCTAAAGCGCTATTTCTACGCTTACCAATGAAGTCAGCTCCTCCTTCAAACGGATAGAACTTGGCGGTGGGCTATGCTGTCCTGTTATGTTATGTTATGTTATCCAGAGTTTTGTTAAGCGCTCAGCTACTCAGACAGAGTGTCCCGGCGCTGACAGACCCTAGACCACAGAGCATCTACCAAGGGGAGGACTTAGAGGCTGAAAAGCCAAGTTTTGAGCTTCTTTCGAAAGGTCGTCAGGTTATCACACTTTCTTAACGCCAGAGGGAGGGCATTCCAAGCGAGTGGTGCTAGATGTTGAAAGGACCGCCCTCCGATCCGGGAGCGCTTAATTGCCGGGACCGCAGTGAGGGATAGTGACGCAGAGCGCAAAGATCTGGTGGGTCGATAGAAACTAGTCCTTTTTCTCAGATAGAGAGGGCCAATACCATGAAGCGATTTAAATGTCGTGATAAGTGCCTTAAACTCAATACGCTTCTTGATGGGGAGCCAGTGCAGAGATTGCAGTAGTCCCGTGGCATGGGAGCGATGGCTAAGGCCGAAGATAGCTCGCGCGGCCGAGTTCTGTACAACCTGTAAGCGAGAGAGAAGGCATTTGGGGAGACCCAGGTACAGGACATTGGCATAGTCAAGCCTGGAGCCTATCAGGGCCTGCACCATGATCTTCCTGTGGGCGATGGACAAAACAGGAAGAAATTTTCTTAGCATTTTTAAGATGCCGAAGCATTGACCAACAAGGCTCTGGATCTGTGGTTTCAGGGAGAGACAGTTGTCCAATTTAACTCCGAGATTTTTGGCCACCGAGGCCACGTCCGCAGGGGGAAACATATCCGCAGGCCACCAAGACCTCCAGCATGGATCAGGAGGGCAGCCGAAGAAAAGAACCTCCGATTTATCAGAGTTACATTTTAGCTGGTTGCAGTGGAACCATTTGAAGACCGCGGCCAAACAGCTCTTAATACGGTCACCGTTGAAATCCATATTTTTGCTGCACGTGAAAAGAAGCTGAGTGTCATCGGCGTAGGAAACAATCTGGGCTCCAAAGGACTCGACCAGTGCAGCCAGCGGGGTCATATAAATATTGAAAAGGATCGGGCTGAGTATAGATCCTTGAGGAACTCCTACTTCCAGAGGCGGCACTGTCGCCGAGTACGGAGGTGCCCAGACTGTCTGTTGGCGGTTAGTCAGAAAAGACTTAAACCATTTAAACACCGTACCTCCAATCCCGATCTCCCCCAAACGGGTCAGAAGGCGGTCGTGAGGAACGGTGTCAAACGCCGCCGAGAGATCGAGTAACACCAACATCGCTTTACCCCCAGAGTCCTGAACTTCCTTGATGGCCTCCACTACCTCTAACAGGGCTGTCTCTGTGCTCATGTTCGTACGGAAACCGGATTGGGTGTGGTGGAGGAGGCCGTGAGCCTCCACGAAATGAGAAAGGACAGACTGGACGTGCTTTTCTGTCACTTTAGCCAAAGCAGGGAGTAAGGAGATAGGTCGATAGTTCGCATGAACATCCCGGTCCAATGACGGTTTTTTCAGGAGCGGAATGACCATTGCCTGTTTCCAGGCAGACGGCACAGTCCCTGTGAGCAATGAACAATTTAGAATAGGGTTCACCAGAGGGTTAAAGGCACCAGCTATTTTGGCCAAAAACTTAGCGGGACATGGGTCCAGAGGAGAACCAGATCTTATTTTGGCGAGGAGTTCCAGTGAAGATTGGGGTGCAATCGGTGGAAAACTCACCAGACTAGGATTTACCAGGTCCGAGGTAGTGGCCTTGGTTTCCTGACACGGTGCTCCTCCCTGTGCAAGAGCGGAGAAGGTAGCCTGGATGGTTTTAATTTTATCAGCAAAAAAACTTGCTAATTGCCGAACCCACGGTTCCGAAAAAGAGCACCTGGGTGTAATAGCCGCTGGAGAGGTAAATTCTTTCACAATTGTGAAGATTTCTTTGCTGGTGTTAGCAGCCTCCTCAATCCGATGAGCAAAATAGGTTTTTTTGGCTCGGAAGATATCCTTATGATAGGCCCTGACGCAACTTCTGTATGCCTCCTTCAGTGGATCCAGATACTTTGCTCGCCATGCTCTTTCTGCTTTTTTGCAGAGCCTTCTGCTAGAGTTAAGCGCAGGAGTGAACCATGGGGCTGAAGCACGAGGGGATTTTTTTAACAGCTGCCTAGGCGGGGCTAACGCCTCAAGGCACTGTTCGAGCCACTCTTGAGAGAGCGCAAGGTCCGACTCAAGCTCGCCCGTGAGAGAGCAGGGGTGGGTTAGTCGATACTGATCGATCATTTCCACGGTTACTAAGTGGAACGGACGCGACCGCAGGGCCAGACGCCCCGCGCTTCTGCTAGTCTTGCTGGCTTGTGCCTGGATATTAAAAGTAACCATAAAATGGTCGGACCATAGCACTGGGCGAGGGGGCATAACTGTCACAGAAGTGGTGGAAAAAATCTGGTCCAGGGTATGTCCTTTGTTATGGGTGGGCAACGTGACATAGGGAAAGAGGCCCAGTGGGTTAGTGATATCTAAAATTTTGATGGTATCTGACGCCTCCGTCTTATCAAAGTGGACATTAAAATCACCTAAAAGAATAAAATGCTTAAATTGAACGCTCATATCAGAGATTACGGCGTCCAGCTCCTCATAAAAGGATCCAACCGGGCCAGGGGGTCTATAAACCAAAAGACCAGCGCAAGATTGGCCGGGGGCGAGTGTAAGACAGAAGCCGAGTGCTTCCGCCTCTCGAAAGTCATCAGTAGGTATAATAGAGCACTCAAAACGTCTGTCTATTACCAAGGCCACTCCTCCCCCTTTGCCTGTGCTCCGGTCCTTCCTACGGCAGAGTGTGGCCAAACAGGTTCCCAGGGTCGAATATATGCAAAGCAACCGTTTGCGCGTAAGCGGTTGCGTTGGGAATGAGCAGCACCTGGGCTGCTAGAACATAGAACATTCAAGGGCCACCGCATGGAGAATGGCGGGCGCCATGTTGTACTAGAGCAGGGGTACTCACAAACTTTCTCTTGGGGGGCCAAATTTACAGTGTGGTTTGTGGCCGAGGGCCGCACCTTGGGGGCGGGGTCATTGGGGGCGGGGGCGGGGCTAGAGCAACAACAAAAAAACTGACCATGAGGTGGAACACAGGTCCCTGCAGCGGACGCCTTCGTCCACTGAGCCACCGGACCCGGCATACACATATCTCTCTCTCTCCCTCTCTCTATCTCCCTCCCTCCCTCCTCCGTCTCCCTCCCTCTCCCTCCGTCTCCCTCCCTCTCCCTCCATCTCCCTCCATCCTCTATCTCCCTCCCTCCTCCATCTCCCTCCCTCCCTCCTCCGTCTCCCTCCCTCTCTCCTTCTATCCGTCTCTCTCCCTCTCCGTCTCTCTCCCTCTCCATCTCTCTCCGTCTCCCCCTCTCTGTCTCCCTCCCCCTCTGTCTCCCTCCCTCTTTCTCCCCCTCTCCGTCTCCCTCTGTCTCCCCCTCTCTGTCTCCCCCTCTCTGTCTCCCCCTCTCTGTCTCCCTCCCTCCCTGTCTCCCTCCCTCTCTCCCTCCCTCTCTCTCTCTCCCTCTCTCTCCCTCTCTCTCTCTCTCGTCTCCCTCCCTCTCCGTCACCCTCCCTCCCCCCCCTCTCCCCCTCTTCCCCTCTCTCCCTCCCTCTCCCCGTCTCCCTCCCTCTCAGTCATGGTTACCTTTTTCCTTTTACACTCATTATTCTGAAATTAGTGAGTGCTTTTGCATGAAAAGGTAAGGCCATGACTACAGGGCCCAGAAGGGACCCGTTTCAGGGCCCATTGCTTATATTCTTTCAAAACATAGGCAGTATGGTTTAAAAAGACCACATTCGTAAACACACAGTCGCTGAACACATTTTGTTTTCCAATTCACCCATCAAGCAGGTATTTCAGTACCTCCAGGCAAGGTGCACTTTCCCACACAGGGAAAACAATGTTGTTCAAAGAGAGAGGAGTAAACAAAAGTAGCGCTTCACTGGCAAACACTGTAAAGTGGCGCTAATGTGTTTAGGTGTAAATAAATCAATCTGGCCACCTTGCAACTACTCTGTCTTGCTTTAATTAGTTATTTATTTTTCACATTTGGAATGTTTTATTTCTCTCCACCCGGAGGCTGCACTTGTGTCAGAAAAAGACAACGTTTCCAGCAAAAATGTTATTCTTTTTTGGATCCATTTCACAGGGGAGCACATAAACGAAAGGAGGAAAGAGAGGGTTATACCCGTTTCTTGAAGTCTCGGTTTTCATTAAGGAGCGAGATAGAATGAGAGGGAAGACTCGGAGGCTTAGATGCCGTCACCATGGCGTGTGCGCGCACAGCTTAATTTATGGGGACTTGGGGAGGCTGAAGAGGCACAGCTGTCTCCCTCGCTTAGAGTGAGGGGGCCCCTGGAGCATGGGGGCCCCCGCACCGCAGGGGCTGCGTTATGCCCCTGGCAGCTGAGGCAGCTTCCCTTCCAGGGCACACACACAGCCCCACCCGAGTACTTCACAGGTCTTTAAGAGACCATTTGCATGATAACGAGGCTTTGTTGTATTTCACCTCTTCTTAGCGCCTGTGCAGCTCCACTCGGACTATCGCTTGAATCCCCGGGCCCCCACAGAGCAGAGTCTGTGTTTGCTGACACTGTTAAACAAACACTGGTACGATGTCTGCAAGGTCCGCGGGCTGCCAAGAAAGGCTTGCCGGCCCGCTGGCGGCCCGCGGGCCGTACTATGAGTACCCCTGTACTAGAGGATCGGTCAACTGCGGACGCCATTTTAGAGTCAGTCCCAGCACCGCAACAAAGAAAAATTTAAGAGCATGATGACAGAACCAGATCTCTAACTAATACTCTAAACTAGGTGATAAAGGGAAAGGGGTAAGGGGAGGACAGTGGCAGTGTTCCCCCGACCCCGCTTGGTGTCAGGTAATTTCTCAGAGCGGAGCGTTTTTGAGCAATTGGCAATTGGAGCGTTTTGAGCAATTGGCATAAGCATTGTGTCACTGTGAACTAGGAACTGAGTATTTTAACATCACTTGCGGCGAATTTTAAATCAATTTTAAAACACTGCACTTTGAAGCATTTAACTTCACATCCTGCGGTTATTGTTTGCACAATTAATTGCCTACCTGCTATCTAATCTGTTAGCACTCTGACGATTCTACCGCTACTGTAGGGGTTCTAGGGGCCAGGTTTCTGTCTCTGCTCAGTGATCCAGCCCACCCGCCCTGGTCCGACTCGGTAGCCAATACCGTTGAGCGGAGGGCGGGTGGACAAGAGCAAGACACGCCCACTAACCCCGGAACAGGTGAGCGGTTAGCGCTCTAACAGCTTTTCACTCAGGCTATTTAGCCCCTCGTCGGCCAAAGCGCGCAGCGGTTGCGCGCAGAGGGGCGCCATTGACAGCGCCGAAGACAAGCCAAAGACCTGCCCGTCTGCGCCCGTCCGCGACTGGACGGGGCCAGGGGCCATGGGGACTGCGAGAACCCACACACAAAGGCGTCCATCGGTGAGGTACACTTATAGCTCACATGTATTAAAGGGATACAACGTACAATCATTAAATAGTGGCAGGGTAAACGAACACCTTGAGGTAGATGGGCTTTTGCCAAGCAAACAACGGCGCACTGAGAGCACCATTGTTACACAAGATCCGCCCGATATGGATTGTTCTATTTTCGTCGACCCCGATATTAGTGGGGTTTCAGGAAACAACCATACTCTTTCTGGGAAGAAAAACATCCTGTGCAACATTAGGTCGCTCCCGAAACACAGTGCTGAAGTTTGGGACCTAATCTCTTCCAAACAACCAGATTTATGCTACCTCACAGAAACGTGGTTGAAACCACATTCCACTCCTGCCATAACCTTGGGAGTCCCTAGTGACTATAAAATAGTGAGGCTGGATCGCCCCACTAAAATTGGTGGGGGGATTGCAATTGTACATAAACAGGAAATTGGTATATCGGTTTTAGATGAAATAAGTTCCCCAGAAATTGAATTAATAATTTTTAAAATAATACTGCCATCTAATGACACTCAAAGGGGTGCATTAGTATATCGACCCCCTGGATCGTACAATAATTTCTCTAGCTTATTGATTGAGCTACTTGCCCCATATGTCAATAGTGACAGCGAGTTTATTTTAGTCGGAGACTTTAATGTACACTGTGATAAGTCGGATTGTTGTGAGGCCCAATCCCTACTTCTTGACCTGTCCTCATTGGGCCTTATGAAACGCAACTCTGGGCCCACACATCAGGCAGGCCATACCCTTGACCTGGTATTTTCTAATTTTATGCTGGTCTCTTGTCCACCAGCAAGGCAGGTCAACTGGACAGACCACTATGTTGTGGAATTCCTTACTCCCCACCCGAAACGCATCTCTTCTCGAACTAAACAGTTACCGAGGACACGTAGACAGTGGCACAAAATTACCAATACCACTTTTAAAAATAATTTTTATTGTCCACCTTCTGTTCCTAATGAAAATATTGATACGGCCGTGAAAAATTGTGAAAAAGCTATTGTGGATACTATTGACAAGATTGCCCCTTTTAAACAATTTAAACCCAGACTCACAAATAAACAAGAAATTTGGTTTACTGATCACCTTAGAACGTTAAAATTGCATGCCAGGAAACTTGAAAAGAGATGGAGAACCTCTCACTTGATCGAGGACAAAAATAAATATTGGGACTCACTATCTATATACCACAAAGCCATTCGTGTTGCCCGCAAGACCCACATTGCATCGCAAATCACAGCTGCAGGAAACTCTTCAAGGATTTTGTACCAAGTTCTACAATCCTTTGTTAAACCTGCAGCTTGTGAATCTTCGGACCTTGCATCCCAACAGCTGTGTGACGACATCTCTTGCTTTTTTACGAATAAGATAGATACTATCTACGACAAAATAGTTTGCACCAATAACAAACTGACCACAGATATGGCACCCTTGGGAATAGATGCTGACCCCAATCTGAATAAATTTATGTTAAGCTTTTTTCCACCCATTTCTTTACAAGAGACATCTGCACTAGTATCACGGATTAAAAGTGGTAGCCCTGACGATATCATCCCAGCCAGGATTATGCCTGTCCTGACTGACGAGTTGTGCCCCATGATCCAAAGGTTGGTGAATCTCTCTCTGGGCTCAGGCACTGTCCCAAGAGAGTGGAAACGTGCTCTTATCAGGCCTATTAGGAAGAATACTACTATCCCATGGTCCGATCTAACAAATCTCAGGCCCATATCCCTTTTACCATTCTTAGGGAAACTGATCGAAAAATATGTTAATGGTCATCTGTCCAATCATATCGAACTTGTTGGCGGCCTGGACTATTCACAATCAGGGTTCAGGCCGAAACACAGCACAGAGTCTACCTTGCTGTCTGTTACAGACGACTTACATATGTATCAGGACAAGGGTTTCTCAGTAATCCTAGTTCTTTTAGATCTTTCAGCAGCGTTCGACACCGTGTCCCATACCATTCTTATTGACCGGTTGTCGAACGCTGGTATTGAGGATAAAGCCCTTGATTGGCTAAAGAGCTTCCTATCAGGGCGCTCCCAGAGAGTGATCATGGACACGTACCGATCAGCGGAGGTGGAGATATCGAAAGGGGTGCCACAGGGCTCTTGTCTAAGCCCTACCTTATTTAACATCTACGTGGCACCCCTGGCAAGAGTGATGCGCAGCTATGGATTCATTCCAGTATCCTATGCTGATGACACGCAGCTCCTCTTCCCTTTCAAGACCATGTCCGCAGAAATTAAAAACTCCTTTTCTGCGGGCATGAAGGCGGTGGCTAATTGGATGTCTTCCAACTTCCTGCAATGCAATGTCAGTAAGACGGAACTAATGCTGTTTGGAGAAGCCAAACTATTGTGGACCCCTGATTGGTGGCCCCCCGATTTGGGAGTAGCCCCAGAACCCAAACAGGTTGTGAAGAGTTTAGGGATTCGGATGGATCAAGACTTGTCATTTGGACAGCATGCTAACCATACTGCTGGAATTTGTTTCCATACGATTGGCCTGCTACGCAGAGTCTTTCCCTTACTACCGAACTCTTTCAGACGAACTCTGGTCCAGACATTGGTTCTGAGTCGAATTGACTACTGCAATGGCCTGTTGCTTTTTGCCAACGAAAATGTGCTGGCCAAGCTTCAGGTCATTCAAAACACCGCGGCTCGTCTTGTCCTTAATGTTCCTCCAAGAACTGCGTCCAAACCTCTTCTGGAGAAACTGCACTGGCTCTCCATTCGCCAGAGATCTAAGTTCAAGTTATGCTGCTTGATCCATAAATGTTTAAATGGACAAGGACCTATTTATCTTCAGAACAAATTTGTTCCTTATGTTCCAAGTCGTTCACTTAGGTCCAGTAACTGTCTTCTTCTGGTGATTCCCCGTGCAAAGAAATCTAGACACGGTGGTAAAGCGTTATCTATCGTAGGCCCTACCCTATGGAATAGACTTCCTCTTCATCTGAGACAGTGCAAAGAACATCTCACTTTCAGGAAACTCCTGAAGACTGTGTTGTTCAGAAACGAGATCTAGCTCCTATTATTCCTCTGTTTCTACCGGCTCCAGAAAGCGCAGAGATACTCCAGTTGGAGTCGATTCTAGCGCTATACAAACCCACAAATAAATAAATAAAATAAAGCTGGTATAGCAAAAGCAAAGGAGAAAGCCTCTAGAATAAAATATATGTATAAAAAAAGACTGAATACTCTATAGAAAAGGGCGGGTACCATGATTAATTGGAAGAACGGTCGTCTGTGGGCGCCATATTAGAGTCAGTATCGGCCCCGCAGCAGTGGAAAAACTCCAATGCAAGGTAAAGAGCATGAAAGGACCAGATGTATAAGGCTGATACCTTAACTGTGTGATAATACTGGTAAAGAAAGAGCAAGGGAGTTAGAACTCCTGAAACAAAAAAGTATAAAAGAGGATAAACGAATATGCTGTAAAAGAGGGGGACACTGGGAATAGGGCACATATCTGTAAGAATAAATAATAAGAGCTCACTAAACGTGCAGGAGGGACAAGGGTCGGTAGAAAAAACAGGGTGGGTTGAAAAAAGCCCATGGCAGAAGAGGGAGGGATTTATAATAAAGCATTTCTCCCATGGAAAGTGTTCGTTAAGGCCTTTGATGGCCGTCTGAAGTGTATAGGTCCAGAACACTTCTCTTTTACGTCTGAGGCCATCAGAGTTGCCATCCTTGGGATGATGGATCTTCTCCAAGATCATCCATTTGAGATCCTTCTCAGAGTGATCAGATTCGTACCAATGCGCAACCAGAGGAGCACCGGTCCGTTTTTTTTTTTTTTGTGTTGAAATTTTTTATTGAATTTTATAAGACAAATACATTAGAGCATATGCAATAGTATATAAAAGAGAATAATTACATGTTAGAAGGAATCATGGAATAAGAAATTGATAAATAAATACGATATAAATATGCGTTTAAATAGATAAATACAAATTAATGCAACAAAGATATCAAAACCCAGAATAATATGTAATAAGAGTGAGCAATAGGGAAAAAAGAGAGAAGAAAAACATAGTAGAATAAAGAGTGCTGGAAATATAAAGAAATAGAACAAAAGGAAAGATAATTAGATAAAAGCAGAAGAATACCACAACGGAGGAAGCAACGGATTGTGAGGGAACAGAGAGAAGAGAAAAAACAAAGGACAGAAAAGTGAAAGTTGATTAGTGTGTTTGAGTAGAAGTGGAGGCCGGAGAATCAGCAGCATTTGATTTAAGAAATGGAGACCATATTCGAAGAAAGGTGTCGTTTTGATCTTGAAGATTATAGATTGTACGTTCATGGGAAGCAGTTTGCATCATTGCCACCAACCAGTCCTCCTGTGATGGAGGCATAGTTGATTTCCAATGACGCAGTATACATATTTTGGCAGTAGCAATTGAAGTATGAAAAAGACGGAGTTGTGGCTTCGTGAGCTTTGGGGAATGACGTAAGTCATGTAGGAGAATGGTAGTAGATGTAAGTGGCAATTTTAGGGGCATAGTGGATTTCAAGGTAGCACCGATAAAAGTCCAATAGGGTTGAATACTAGGACATTCACAAATGATATGAGTAATATCACAACCTGAATTGAAGCATCTCCAGCAGTTAGAATGAGAGAGAAGACCAGCTTGATGTAATTTGACAGGAGACCAGTGCCAATCATGCAGAATTTTAAAAAGACAAAATTTAAGCCTTGATTCACGAGCTCCCTTATTTAAATTCTCTAGGATCAAATCCCACTCAGCATCGGAAAAGGAAATGGAGAGACGAGATTGCCATTTACGCTGGAGATCATGTGAAAGAGATATAGAAAAAAGATGAGATGAAAAATTTTTGTATATACCAGAAGTAACACCCTTAAATTTCCCCCAAATGTGCAAATAGGATAATATAGGGGAATCCTGCAGGAGCCATGGTGATGTTCCCATATGGGTCTTTAAGCATTGTTGGAGTTGAAGATATTTGGAAGAATGATGAAGGGGAAGATCAAATTCTACCCTAAGCTGAGAGAATGGCTTAAAATCCCCATCATGTAGGAGTTGATCCGGATAGAGAATACCTGCAGCTCGCCATTCAGGCCAGGATAACATACGGCCATTAATACGGATCCCCGAATTATTCCACAAGGGAGCTTTAGCATGTATTCTGGAGTTTGAGCCTAATAATCTATGACTTCTCTGCCAGGATTTATGCATGGCAGATAGTATCGGGTTTTTTGGGTCAGAACGACTAGAGCCAGTACCATACAGGGGAGAAAGGTTTGATTCCGAGGATAGAAGATGTCTTTCTATTGGAACCCATTGTGGTAAATCTTTGATGCCAGGTAAAAAATATGAGATTTGGGAGATATGTAACGCCAAAGAGTAGTGTTCAATAGAAGGAAGACCGATTCCGCCAGATAATTGGTGAGCCTTCAACTTAGTGATAGCAAGTCGCGGTTTCATAGTACCCCAGATGAAAGTTTTAATCTGGGCATCTATTGATCGAAGTAAGGATAAAGGGATCTGCAAAGGAAGCATACCTAGAATGTATATAAATCTCGGAAGGGTAACCATTTTAACCGCCTGAGTTCTGCCCCAAAGAGAAAGGCCCAAAGCCTTCCATTTGTCAAAATCCCGTTGCATTTGGGATATAAGAGGAGATAAATTATCTGCAACCATATCTTGCAATCCTTTATTAACAAGGACACCCAAGTATTTAAGGCGTGAAGGCTGCCAATGAAAAGGAAATCCAAAAATGGCTGCTTTGGTGGTACCGTTAGAGATGGGCAAAGCCTCACTCTTGTCCCAATTAATCTTATAACCTGAAAAAGAGGAGAAATCATTAATAATGTGAAGAAGAGAAGGAATCGACCGGGGAAGACGAGTAAGGGTGAGTAGGATATCATCAGCATATAAGTATATTTTAGAATGTCCAATTGGAAGGGGGACACCAGAGACCTCATCCGATTGACGAATGGTGGCGGCCAAGGGCTCCATAGCCAGAAGGAACAAAAGAGGGGATAGTGGACAACCTTGACGTGTCCCTCTCTTAATGGTAAAGGTGTCTGATAGAAACCCACCACAATTTACCTGAGCAGAAGGATGGTCATATAATAAGCGTACCTTATCAATAAATTTCGTGCCTAAACCAAATCTATCCATGACTTTGAAAAGATAATTCCATTCAATGCGGTCGAACGCCTTTTCTGCGTCAAGTGAAAGGGCTAACGCATCATCCTTAAGATGTTGAGCCGACCATAATGCATGGGCCAGAGAACGCAGATGGTTCCGAGAGGATCGACCCGGTACAAAGCCTACTTGAGAATGGTGTATCAAGGAAGGCAAGACCTTACGCAAACGCGAAGCAAGAATGCTGGCCAGGATTTTAATATCAGTGTTCAATAAAGAGATGGGGCGATAGCTACTGCAGAGCTGGGGGTCCTTACCTGGCTTTGGAAGCACAACAATAATAGCCTTGTTAGAAAGAGGTCCTAGTGAAGATGAACTATCCGCCTCCTGGAATGCGGCATGCAGGGTATCAATAATATTGTGACCTGCCCAGCGATAGAACTCAGGGGGAAATCCATCTTCACCAGGGGCCTTGTGATAGGGCAGGGCAGTAATCGCACTAGAGACCTCATCTCTGGTTATTTCACCCTCAAGGATGGCTCTGCCCTCCGCCGAAAGAGAAGGAAGATGTACTTTTGCAAGAAATGCTGTCATTTTATCCGAGTCCATTCTACTATCGGAGGTGTAAAGAGATTCGTAAAAAGAGGCGAACTCATTAACGATGTCTTGAGGTTTCGTGCACAGGTGACCTTGCGTAGATCTAATGGCCGGAATGGCCATGGACGCCTCCCTCTGACGCAGCTGCGCGGCTAATAACCTTCCCGCCTTTTCCCCTTGCTCGTAATGCCGGCCTTTCATTTTCTGTAAAGCGTGTTCTGCTTTGGATGTAAAAAGGCTATTTAAGGCCATTCGAGCTTGCTCTAATAATTTACGGTTTTGTAGAGACGGAGATGAGGTGTATAAGCGAGAATAAGTTTGTATATCAGATTCGAGCTCACTTTGTCTCCTTGCATTTTGTTTATTAGCAATTGCTGCATCACGCATTAATTGCCCCCTCAAAGTAGCCTTCGCCGCGGCCCAAAGAGTCCTGCTGGAGGTGACAGACCCCTGATTAGTAGAAAGATAATTTTGAAGGTGTAATTGTAGTTGGGCCTTACCAGCAGGAGTCCTGTGGCGTTGGATGCTCATTCGCCATGGTTTACGTCCAGGCCGAGAGAGACCCAGATCAAGGGAAAGGAGAACCGGAGAGTGATCAGACAAAGCCGCTTCCAGGATGCAGGAGTCTGTAACGAATTGAACTGTGCTATGAGAAATAAGGAAGTAATCAAGACGAGAAAATGTACCATGGGCCGAAGAAAAGAAAGTATATTCCTTATCTGTTGGATGGCTAAAACGCCAATGGTCAACCAGTCCAATATCTGATATGATGTCCCCCAACAAGGCTCTGTCTGACGCATTGCCCCTATCTAATGGGCCAGTTTTGTCTAGAATGGTATCTTGCGTCACATTCCAGTCTCCGCCAATCAAATATTGTGATGCATTAATTTCAAGCAGCAAACGGGAAAGTTGAAGAAAGAATGTTTTTTTGGTACCCGTAGGGGCATAGACAGACCCTACACAAATGTGAGACTCTCCAATTTTAAGTTTGGCAAATACATAACGGCCATTTACATCTGACAATGTTTTAGAGACAGTGACCGGGAGGGATTTGCGAAGAAGGATTGCTACTCCACATTTGCGGAGAGGGCCTGTGTCTGAGGAATCGTCTTGTTGAACACTACTATGGATAACCTTGCCCACCCAGTCTCTGCAAAGTTTATCCGACTCCAGAGCATCCAAATGGGTCTCCTGAAGCAAGGCCACATCTACATGTTTGGTCTGGAGATAGGAGAGTACTTTCTTCCGCTTTATGTAATGGGTGAGGCCATGTACATTCCAAGTAATCGCATTCAGAGAATGTGCCTGTGTCATAGTAGAGTAGAGCAAAAGTCAGGAAGAAGAAAATAATATAAAGCACAAAGCAACGTGGTGAACCAGACAAAAAGAAAAAGAAGAGAAATGACAAAAGAAAGAGGAAACAGAAAGAATATAAGTGGAAGTAGTACTTCTAATCTAGATGAAATGCATAAAGAAAACAATAAAAAGATAAAGACGAAAGGAGGTAAAATTTAGAAAATAGTACAGTAATAAAGAAGCTATAGAATAATAGCGAGTAAAGAACAAGAAACCGTAAAACTGTTACCCGCGGGTCTGGGCGCACTAGAGCGCCGCCGCGGGAAAAGACCCCACAGAAAGAGAGAAGCAATTAAGAAGGCATTAATAATATAGAAGGGAAGCCCAAAAGAGCAATATAAAAGAACAGAAGAAGGTAGAGAAAGCCAAATAGGGGTTGAGAAGCAACACTATATAAGAGGAGAAATCTTACAGTAATTAAATGTGAGGTAACCTAAGCGTATAAAACATATCATACACATATATCAAAAAAAAATCTATACCAATATGCATACGAGCAAATAAGGTGATACAACTATAATCAAACAATTAGGCGCCAATGCACCCGAGTAACTGCAAAACCAGTTGAGAATATGCAATAAAATTGTAACATGAAAAGTGAGAAATACAGGGAGAAAAAAGAATAGCATTATAAGGCAGAGATATAGCAGAAGGCAAAGTGAAAAGGAAAAGAGGTAAGATAAGAAGGTAGTGAGAAAAGAGGTGAAAAAGAAAAGGCAATCAGAAATCATAAAAGCGAAAGATGCCAAAAATATAATAATGATTTAACAATATAAACAAGGCCCGCAAGGACCGAAAGTCTACGATAAGCTGCCAATAGGTCAAGAGGTGATTTTTCCCCACATGAGGAAGTATTATTGATACAACTATAATCAAACAATTAGGCGCCAATGCACCCGAGTAACTGCAAAACCAGTTAAGAATATGCAATAAATTGTAACATGAAAAGTGAGAAATACAGGGAGAAAAAAGAATAGCATTATAAGGCAGAGATATAGCAGAAGGCAAAGTGAAAAGGAAAGAGGTAAGATAAGAAGCTAGTGAGAAAAGAGGTGAAAAAGAAAAGGCAATCAGATATCATAACAGCGAAAAATGCCAACAAAATAATAATGATTTTAACAATATAAACAAGGCCCGCAAGGACAGAAAGTCTACGATAAGCTGCCAATAGGTCAAGAGGTGATTTTTCCCCACATGAGGAAGTATTATTCAGTCCGCATCCGAAGGGGTTTTAAGAGGAGAGCGGGACTTGTCCCTTTGTGAGTCTTGTGGGAATGTGGCTGCTGAGACCGACTGTATTGCTGACTTCCTATCTTCTTGTGAGCGATGAAGTCGTTCGAGGTCCCTGCCCCGAGATCTAGGGCTACTAGGAGGGCGCCTATTACGTTCTGTCGTTGAAGTAGAAGATTTAAGGAGTGATTGGGACGGAATTGGCTGTGAGGATGCAGCGAGAACCTCCATATCTTGGGGTTGAAGGCAGTCCAAAAATTGCTGAAGACGTTCTGGATCAAAAAAGTCCTTGGAGACTCCATCTTTGGTGACACGAAAACGTGCAGGTTCAAACAGGCCATATTTGATATCTAATTGACGTAACTGAGGTCGCATGGAGAGAAAGGCCTTCCGCCGTTCATTGGTTTCCTTTGAGAAATCAGCTGCCATATGAATGCGATGGCCTTCAAAAGAGAAGGAACCTCGAAGTCGAGCAGCAGACAGTAGTTGTCTTGTTTGGTCATGTCGGAGAAAACAAGCAATGATCGGCCGAGGACGCGCGGCAGGATCATCACGAAGAGGACCAATTCTATGGTCCCGTTGAAACTCCAGAGGTGGGGTAAAAGAAATACCAGTCATCTGAGGAAGTATGCGACACAGAAATGCACTGGAACTCTGCCCTTCAATACGCTCTGGAAAACCAAAGAAACGAACATTATCCCTCCTGCTTCTGTCTTCCAAATCAATAAGTTTGCTGCGGAAGAACAGGAGGTCTCGATCTTTATTGGGAAGGGAGTCCAAGTGGTTCTCCACCACCTGAACTCTGGAGTCAAGAGAGTCAATCCTCGCATTAAAGCTGGTGAATTCTGCTTTAATTGATTTGGTCTCCTCAGCTAATGATGTAATTGTGAGTTTCATGTCATCTAGTCGGCGACTGACCTCAGATATTTCGTGTAAAATACGCTGCAGAGTTACCGCCGATGTCTGTCCCCCATTAGAGGTCGAAGCCGAGGATAAAGCGGGAGGAGAGGAGGCAGTGCCTTTCGTTGGCATGTTAATGGTCTGCTTAAGAGCTTCAGCAAAGAGAAGTGATTTAGAAGACTTATTTCCTTGCCTAGGGGCAGGCATTTGAGGAAAATATTTGACAGAAACTTTGAAAATGCGTGAGGGCGTCTTGCTGGTAGACAGTTCTTGTATATAAACATAAAATTACAACAATTCCAGACACTAAAAGGTAAGAGTACATCACATGAAGGAGAAAACCCCCTGCTTAGTTATCCCCAAAACCACAAGCAAAGGTTGAAAGCATTGATGAAAAAAGTGTAGCTGTCGGCATGCTCAATGACGCACAAATAGAGTGAAACAGCATATAAACCACAATTGAATTTGCAGAATGAACAGGGAAGTCATGAGCTACATCAAAGCAAAGAGTACACAACCTGACTGAAAAGGTTGACAAAAGCACTATGATAACATTAAGTTAAGACATGCTATTATATACGTCACCCATGTTGCATTAAAAGAGTCATTTCCAGACGTCCCCATTCGAAGGGACGAAACTATGAGGCCAGTCATAAGAGGATGGAAAAAATTTCGAAAAGTTCAGTTGTGGGTGACAGTCGTGGCTTGTTCTTGCAAGAAAAACATTAATTTGCAGAGAGTGTGGCGCAAAATGACTGACTGAGGTAAATGACAAGGCGCCACAATAAAGTTATGAAAGGAGTTAATCCTACCAGCAGCAGTCCAGCAGCACGACAAGAACCATGGCTCCTGTGAGGTAATATTGCTGAGGAGAATAAAACAGGCAAACTGAAGGAGGCGCGGCTACATGAGGAGGCAGGTATTCAGCAGTAAGAGTAAGGGCGGGACTTCATGAGGAAGACGCCTGATAGCAGCAGCGAAGGCGCGGCCTCATGAGGAGGCGGGCGCTCGACAACCACAGGAGCCCGGCCTCATAAGGAAGCGGGTGCTCCTCAACAGCAACAAAGGCGCGGCCTCTTGAGGGGGCAGGCGTACTCCATGAGTAGCAGAGGCGCGGCTTCTGGGGGGGAGGATGAGGCAGCCGAAGGAAGCACGTCAGGCGGGCTGCGTCATGTGAGCAGCGCCGCACAATCTCGTCAAGATGAGCAACACCAAGAAGACTGCGCTGTCACATCCCTGGAACACGCTCAAGTCGTGCCCCCCACCTTCCAGCAAGCACAGGGCACGTGAAGAGGTCTCCAAAGCAGGTAAGGAGAAAGATATTTCTGTTAAGAGCCCATCCCGCGGCGGAGCTCACTCGTCAGGCGGCCATCTTCCTGCGTGGCCAGACCACGCCCCGGTCCGTTTGTTTTTGATAGCGGATTTGTGCTCACGAAACCTGGTTCTGAATTCTCTGCTTGTTTCACCGACATATCCCTGCTTGCAGGGACACAGAATGAGGTATATGACATTAGAGGATCTACAATTGGTCCTTTCTTTAAATAGGAGATTTTAATGTAACCTCCTAGACACAAACTGCAATTCACACAATGTAGAATTTACTTCTCAGTCTTTACCAGACAGGACATTACAACGTGAGGCTTTTTACACAAGTAAGTACAACAAGATCCCTTTTCAGGCACTTTACAGTGATAAACTGTACTACGAAGTTGAGTTTGTTTTTTAATCGAAAGTTAACATCACTTAAAAAAGGGGGATTTAGGGTAAGAGGAAGATGCATTTAGAAGGTCAGGGCTGGACAGTGTAAACGTAGGTAAAGATGTTTTATTATTTAGCAGTGAGTAGTGGTGAAGTGTGGAAACGGGTTTTTAGGTTTCGGAGCTGCATAGTGGAAAAGGTTGGCAAGGGTTTTTTTAGGGTTCAGTGGTAGACAGAGGTAAAGGGAGATAAGGGGTTTAAAAAAGTGGGTTCAGAGAGCTACCCCTAAAAAAAAAAGAAAAAAGAAAAAATATTTAAAATAAAATGGGATTTGGGGTAACTCCCACAAAAACCCAACCGACAGACATTCACAATTCCCTTAAGAGAAATCAGTGGGTGAAAGTGCTTGAAAGAGACATCTGTCTGCAGGTTGGATTCAGGCAGATCGGTGAAAGGAAACCTGTAAGCCACAACTTCCAATCACAGCAATATAGCTCGGTGGTTTGAGTACCTGCTGCAGAGATCACCGAGGTCACACATTATAATCCCAATAGACATGCCACGAGTTGCAATGCCAACAATATTGATCAGTTATCAGTAATAACTGTTGCGAAAAAAAAGAATTTCAAAAATATGCACAAGAAAATGAATTGGTATCAGTTCCAAAGTGAATAGTTTAAGTTAATTAATTGGAATTGACTGGGATTTATTAGAGGGATAGAGGGGTGCTAGCTTCTGTCAACATACCATTGTCTGCCTACGCAGTGATGTACCTAGCACAGAATTGAAACAGAATGGAACAAGAAAATAACTAGCAGATTGACTATTTGAGAAGATTCAGCTACATTTAACTAAGCTATTCAAAACAACTGCCTTAAACCACCGGCCGGAGGTCTCGATGATGACAGACAGTCATAAAGCACAGCTCATATCCTGAGGGGCAACTAGGTGCTAAGGAAAGCAAATGCTTACATCTAAATATGAGCATTGAAATAGCCACGGTTTTACTTTTTTATGAAACGTGTGAACATGTAATATTGGTAAACGAAGATGGAAAGAATTCCATTCCTGGCTTCCAGATAGATGCAAAAACATCGACTTCCTTTCGGCACAGCTGCGTCTGATACGAGGACTCACGAGGAGCCGAGAGGGTGCTGATCCAAGGGTACGGGCAGGATGGTAAACAAGCATTGGCATAGCCAATAGGTCTCGCCTTTGGGACCTTATAAGTGTTTAGCCATGCAACAGTTGATGTTGTTGCACCAAGGATATTGTGCTGAATAACTAAACACTTATAAGGTCCCAAAAGCGAGACCTATTGACTATGCCAATGCTTGTTGATCTTATGAGTGTGTAACCATGCAGCACATTATCCGGGTTGCTTTGCCGCTGCTGAAAAGAAAGGTGTTGAGTGCACATAGTACACTATGGCAGATTGAGAACTTCCTCCTTCAGGGAAAAACTTTGCATCTTTGCGGTTATCCACAAGCTTGAGTCGCTGAATGGGACTTCAAATCCGTGTGTTAAAGTGTCCTAGAAAAACAGTAATGGTGTGTTGCTTCAGAAGTACATGTGCGTTTAATTTCTAGACGAGAACGCAAGCACTCAGCAACTGTTTTAAAAAGTGTGCAGTAGTGTTGCCATGTTGTTTTGGGCTGAAGTGCAAGTAATTGGGATCTTGGGATCCAGTTTCAACTTTGTAAGAAAGCATGCATCTGAGTTGCATGGCTTTTTAGGGGCACAACGTTACTGCATCTTTTGCATATAATTAAGCTATTTCCAGTCAGTGTAGTTGTGTACGCTAGGGATGGGAAAGGAAGAGTTGTAGGCATTGTTTTCGTGTAAGAGGGGAAGGCAAGGAACAACGGGGCATATTATTATCAAGAAACAGAGTTAAAATTATCGCCGCTTTAGCGGCAGAAAACTGCCGCTAGAGCGGCGATAATGGGCTTGATAATATGCCCTTGAGAATTCCCATAGAAGCCCATGTTTTGGTGACAACATGGGCTTCTGTTGGAAATCTCAAGTGCATATCATCAAGCCCATTATCGCCGCTTTAACGGCAGTTTTCTGCTGCTAAAGCGGCGATAATTTTAACTCCATGCTTGATAATATGCCCCAACATGTCTTGTTGGGGCATATTATCAAGGACAGCGTTAAAATGATCGCCGCTTTAGCGGCAGGAAACTTCAGCTAAAGCGGCGATAATGGGCTTGATAATATGCCGCAGAGAATTCCAATAGAAGCCCATGTTGACACCAGAACATGGGCTTCTATTGGAATTCTCTGCGGCACATTATCAAGCCCATTATCGCCGCTTTTAGCGGCAGTTTTCTGCCGCTAAAGCGCGATAATTTTAACGTCGTCCTTGATAATATGCCCCGTTAGTTGGTTCTGTATGAATGACAGTGCATGTAAAAGAGCAAAGTTTATATTTTTGAAAGCACTGGAAGGATATGAAGGTATACAACATAAAAATATTGTGGTTTGTGGCTTTTCTGAAGCAACACGGTGCGAAAAAGCACAACATGAGTGGTTCGAGATCAAAAGCACACGTTAGAGTGAAAAGTGTTGTGGCATCATCGCAGCAATGGAAGCTATGCCTAGGGAATTGTGAAGCGAAATTAGGGATGGGAGAGGAATATGTATATGGGTAAGCTAAAGCAGTAGTGGGGTTTTGGGTTTGTGTGACGCACAGTGCCGCTGCACCTGTTGCACAAACAAAAGCTAGGGGCCAGTAAGTAGAGTTGCGTTGGCTATATGCGGTAGAGAAAGACGGAGAGGTGTGTTTGGGATGCAGCGAGAATGTTGAATTGTTGTGCTGTTGTTATTATAGCATAGGCATGAAAGAGCATACTTGGTAGATAAAAAGGGGGTCAAGTACAAAATGTGTGGCAGTGCGCAGTGATGTAGGCAGTGTGTAATGGCCCCTAGTGCAAGGAGGACAGTAGGTTCTGTGGGTCCTGTTTAGAATAAAAATGTGAGTCAGTGCTCAGTGTCCTGGTGCTGCTGCCCCTGCTGCACGGCAGGAAAGTACTCCCATGGGAGTCCCGCTGCAAAGAGTCAGGGCAAAGCGGCAGAGGCATAGTGTGGAAGTTGTTGTCTCAAAAATATTTGCATAGGTTTGAGGTGATCACGCATGGAGACACAATGTTTTGTGCACAGCGGTTAAAACAGGGTGTCAACATGCATTGAGAGAGTGCAAAACACACCTGTGATGTGCTATTAAGGGGTCCTTGTGTGCAGGAGGGAAGTCAATCAGTGTGCCGAACTGGTGAGGAAGTTGTAAAAAATAAGCACCATATAAGCCGCCCGCAGCCCTCAAGCAGAAGAAATACTCCTCTCTGATGAATGGCACATACATGAAGCCGGCAGTGCTGGCTCATCAAGTATTTGACTACAAAAATAATTGAAATGTTAGTACCTTGCATTGCAAAGGGACTGAACTGCAAGTAAAAGTGAACTGCTTCAGCCCAAGGAGCTGCGGGAAAAGTGTGTAAACTACACCTGCACTATCCTGCTCAGTCGGTCATATTCAGGAGAGAGGTGGGGAAGGTATGATGTCTCAGTGAAAAAGACAATATCATTAACCTGTAATATAAAATAACACACTCTGGTTTTACACAACTTAAAGTCGCTCTTTTTATGGACCTCGCAAGAATGAATGACAGGGTCGGCTCCACTAAGATCCAAAGCTGCACCTGGCAGATATGCATATCTCTCTGCAGCAAATGCATTAACCCATGTAGCACTTTTATTTCACCTAGGTTTCTTGAGTTTCATGGCTCATCTCTGCCTCATTTTCAAAACCGCCAAAAATATGAAACTAAAGCAGGACAAAGATAGATATTCAATGAGGCCTGTTCTGCTAAGGGCTAATGATGGTGTTGGAGGGGCACCTTGTTCTCAGCCGGTCATGCTCAGCAGCTGCCAGGGTCTGCTCCCGAGAGCATTCTGCTGCTCTTAGGTGCTACGATGGGGAGGCGTTATCTAGGATCGACTTCTTGGGGAAGAAGCCACCACATGTGTCCCTCTCTGTTGTGTATAAGCACCAGGGCTGCACAAGCCACACAGTGTGTCAAAACACATGTGAACAACCCTGCAAGAAACTGGTGCAACTGCACACACACTGAAGAGCGGCCGTCCGAGCAGCGCTCTCTCAGTTTAAGGCAATCACCAAACCTAAGCAAGCCCTTAATATCCAATATTTGGCTTTATTTAAAAAATAATAATAAACAAGCTGATAGAAAAATGTTACTTGACCTTTCGTCCTGTCCTGCATCGTGCACTTGTCTAGCTTGGGGTTGGAGAGGCTGGAGAACAAGCTATCAAAAGCCATGCTCCTGGCAGACACAAATTACAACAAGAGGGGAGTAGGAATGGATGTACGACTAAAGAGAGCACTATTTATTTGGGTATTGTGGTGATGGTGGGGGGGCTGTCACAGGGGGGCATAGAGTGGATACATATGTGCCAATTAAACTGCCGCCATTTTGTGTTGCCCTCACTCAGGCAGCACGACGAACGAAGTCTTTTCTGCTTTTCCTGCAATATTGTGTCAAAATAGCCTTGTACCTCTGTTTACGAAGCTGGTGTTAGAGACTGGCCGAGTACACTAATCCCTGTCTGGTTCTTCTAATCCCTGTCTTAACTATCTGTTGGTTCACACTATTCTCTCCTGACTTTATCTTATCTTCTGGCCTTCGCTGTCCTCCGCTCGTATTCTCTCGTTTCACAACTGTCCTCCAAAACACACGAACGTATCTCGCCACTTGCAAACCAGTTACAAACATGTTAATACCTTAACCTGTGGGAGGGATGGCAAACACCGTTGGAGGAGAGGCTTCTTCGAGTCACTCGATATCTTTGTTTTTCAACCTTTCCTATTGGACACGTTCTGTCTTTAACCTTACCTTATTGGTCCTCCATGTATGTTTTAGGTGTGTTCTTTGTTAATGTATATGTTACCTATGTACTATAAAAGATTGTGCACCACGGAGTGAAGTGGCAGTCTCCTGAGAACATACCGTGGGTACTTCTAGGACAACTGTACTAGCTGCAGCTAATAAAATCTGATCTTTTACGCCGACGGAGTGTCCCCTTGTCTCTATTAGCTGAAGCAGGAGAACCCAGGAGATTAAGGCATAACCTGCGCCGCCAGGCCCAATTGGTTCTGGTTCTTCAACTGGCACCCAACGTGGGGCGGCTTCAGAGGTAGTGGTTCTGCCAGAAGGTCGTGAGGAACCCCGCAAGAAAATTCTGGAGGTATCGCGAGCCACGTCAAGCGACCCCTGTATGTCGAAAGTGGTCCGAAGGTCTTTTGCAGCGCGGTTACTCCTTCCTGACGGCTACTGACGACTGCTGCCCTGACTGTCGCCCTGCCTTGGCCCTCTTTCAATGATGTATGGTAAGGCGAGACGATAGACGGGGCCTCTGTTGGTGTAAGAAGACATCTTGGTTAAGTATTGGTGGGTCGCTCCTACATTTGGTTCTTAAGTTCTTTGGTCCTTAGGTTCTTTGGTTCTTTGGTTCTTAGGTTCTTAGGTTCTTTGATTCGGGTATTGCAATAACCGAAGCCAAGGGGTAAGTACACTTGTGCTGTGTTAATTGATTTAACCCCCTTGATGTTTGTGAACAGTCCAGTGAAATAACGATGCCTGGTCTGACTAAGTTTGAGAAACTTTGTTGTTTTGGTTGTATTAGGGATTCCCGGCTGGAGGACTCTTGTCCGATTCCTTCGGTTGGAACTCCCACTTATGAGCTCTATTCTAAACATGGTGTTGGCCCCATTGCCTTTAACGAGGCATGGATCCGATACACGAAGAATGATGGTGTTTTAAAATGGCCAGAAAATGGTAGCTTTGAGCCTGACATTCTAGATAATTTGGAAGCTATTTTATTTAAACGAAAAGCCCGGCCGGCAATGTTTGACTCTTTCCGCCTTTGGCGTAAGGAAGCCAAACAGAAAAAAATTAAGCAAGAAAAACGACATAAGAAAGCACAGGGTATGACAATTATACAGGCTGCTCAGCAATTTAAAGATGATGAAGTTGATAATCCGAAGGAAATTTCAGAAAGACAGCATCGTATGGCGATTGATAAATGCTATCCGATGTTGCCAGCTTCCCCTTCTGATAAAAGAAAGGATTTAGAGGAGGATTCCTTGATGTCTCACCTATTGAGATTGCCTCCGCCTTATGTACAAGGTGCTAATGCACCCCCGTTGTTACAGCCTGTTCAGCCGCCAGTTGCACCTCTGCTTGCTCCGGCTCTTCCACATTTGCCCCCTCAAGTATTGCCGCCTTTGCCAGCTTTGCCTTCGAATCCTTTACCTTCATTTTCTACGCCCTCCGCTCCTCCGGTAATTACTGATTTCCCTTCCGTTAGTTCGCCTAATACCTTGTCCCCTATCCTTATGTCCAATTCTCCGTCTATGCGTAAACGACTCACAGAAACGGTCTCTGGTCTTTTATCACCTTTCTTTGAGGCATTAAATGTGTCTCTGGCTTTTTCTCGAAGACAGTCTCGTAGTTAGTTCCCAGCTTCCGAAGAACAAGAAAAGTTGGACTCTCTCGCTCGTAAATGGATTGAGAAGGGTCTTCGGTATAGTGTACCCGACATTTTGCCTACCTTCTCACAGTGGAATGCGCCTACGCAGAGATATGTTTTCAATGTTATGTGTGATACTCTTATTAAAGGGTGGGAGGATATGGACTTGGGTTCGGTTCCTCATGGTCTGTTAGATATTCAGGCTGATTTTGATAAGGGACTCATTGTGGGTTCTAAGGTTGAGGACGCTGTAAAGATACTTGTTTCATATAGAACCTTATTTACCTCACAGACTTTTCTAGATTCCGATCCTTCAGTTAGGTTGACACTGAAAAATTATCCAATGAGAGAGGTTCCTCCGGTATGGAGAGAAGAGGTTCCAGGAGCAGGTGGTAATCCACCTATCCCTGCTCACTTCCAGCAAATATGGGTACATGTCCCCTGGAAAAGGTCTGAAGTTTTAGCCCTTAAACAGTCTCTATCGGATCCTCGTAAAAACCCTGCAGGTTATTATAAAGAATTGTCACAAACTGTTGAAGCCTGCATCATGAATTTAGCACATATTGATATGTTGATGGGGAATGTAGTTCCACAAGCGTTATGGGCTAGGATTCGTAAAGAGAATCATGCCCAAGAATTAGGTGGAGACTGGGATGCTATAATTGCCGCAGATAGAAACCAAGTGGGTGGTGCGAAGCCTGAGGCTTTGATTTCAGAACTCCCTGGTAGGATTATTACATTAATGAAAACGATGATGCCTGCCTTGAGAGTTAACTGGGATAAACTAGCCGCGTGTAAACAGAAGAAAGATGAGAGTGTCTCTGATTTCTTCACTCGTTTCGAGGAGACATTCATTGATCACAGTGGTCAGGACATGACTACGGAGGGTGGACAGTGGTTATTTGTAGATAAGTTCGTATTTAATTTGCTTCCCGAGCTGTCGCATAAGCTGAAAGACTCCGAAAGTTCATGGGCTGTTTCTTCTTCAGCTCAGATATTGGCTACTGCTCAATATTATGAAAATAGAGATAAAGAAGAGAAAGCTAAGCAAGAGAAAAAGACTAAAGAATTGAAAACTAAGGTTCTCTTGCAACAGGCTTATCCACCTCGTTATGCTCAGCCCCAGTTTCAACAGCCTCCACAGTTTCAGAGGGTGTATCAAAAGCCTGAGCCATATATTCCGCGACCTTTGTTAGGTCCTAATCAATGTGCCTATTGTAGAGAGGAAGGTCATTTTAAGAATAGTTGTCCGGTTTTATTGCAGCGTAAAGGGACACTATCTGCTCCACGAGGTTGTGCTGGCCTCCAGTCAGCAAACAGAGTTAGAGGTCGAGGTATATTGACCCAAGAACAGCGTTCCCTTCCTCCCTCTAGTTCCGTGAACTATTTTGATCAGCAAAACGCTCGGTCTACACAGTATTACAATGAGGATTATTATGTTGAAGACGGGAATGAAAGTCTTCATGCTAACTAGGACAGCCATGGACAAAATAAGGGAGTTGTGTCGATTCCAGTAGATCAGAATGGACCTTATGTTAATGTCACTGCAATGGGTGTTTCAGAGCCATTTCTTTTAGATACTGGTGCGATGAGAAGTTCTATCATTCATTCAAAACTCCCTGGGGCACCTTTGTCTGGCTTAACAAATGTATCTGTAGGTTTTTCTGGCGCCCCAGTGCGTAATCCGGTTTCTTGCCCTTTGCCTATTTCAATTGGCCCTTATGATTTAGAAGTTCTGCTTCTCTTAACGAATGGTTGCGGGGAGAATCTATTGGGTTTGGATCTATTGAAAAGATTGCATGCAACAATATATTGTTCTCCTTCTGGTGTATATCTCACTTTAGGACAGAAACTGACTCCTCCAATGTACTTGTCTAAAGATCAATTTCCTCCTGAATTGCTCTCTCTTCCTACAACGCTTTGGGCTACGGGTCCGAATGATGTTGGTTGTCTCGAAATTCCACTATATATTGTTACTCTCAAGCCCAATGTTGAATTGCCACGTGTTCCTCAATATAGAATTTCCACTGAAGGTGAAAAAGCGCTTTTGGAAATCATTCATGACTTGATTCAGAAAGATGTGGTTGAGGAAACAAGAGGTAACATATGTAATAGCCCTATTCTTCCTGTTCTTAAACGCACTGATCCTTCTCAGCCTCCTGTTTATCGTTTTGTAATTGATCTTCGGGAGGTAAACAAAATTGTTATACCACAGTTTCCTGTTGTCCCAGATATCACTGCACTGTTGACGATGATACCTTCTACAGCGGTTTGGTTTTCTGTTATCGATCTGAAAAATGCTTTCTTTAGTATTCCCATTGCCGAAGAAAGTAGGGATATTTTTGGCCTCTCTCTTGGAGGCCGAAGCTTCCGGTTCAAGAGCGCACCTCAAGGCTATTGTGAAAGTCCTTCTATTTACAGTCAAGCTCTGAAATGTCATCTCGATGCTTTCTCTTTGCCGTCTGGTGCTGCTCTCATTCAGTACATGGACGATTTGCTAATCGCTACTGATTCAGAGGATCTATGTAAGAATGTGACGGTTGCATTGTTGCGACACTTATCCGAACTTAATCATAAGGTTTCACCTTCTAAGCTACAATATGTCCGCCAAGAGGTTACCTACTTGGGTCATCTCTTATCGAAGGAGGGAAGACGATTAACCCCAGAATGCATCCAAGTAATTGCGCAAATGTCTGTGCCATCCACACAAAGAGAGGTACGTGCCTTTCTGGGCATTACTTCCTATTGTACGCAGTGGATCCCTAACTTCTCTCTGTTGGCCAAGCCTTTGTTGGCACTCATTTTGAAAGATACGCCTCAGCCCCTTCCATGAACTGATGAGTGTCAGAGGAGTTTTACTGACTTACGTGCTGCTCTGTGTTCTGCTCCTGTACTAGGTACTCCTGATTACAGTAATCCTTTTACGCTCTATGTTCACGAAAAAGAAGGTTGTGCGTTGTCAGTTTTAACGCAGCGATTTGGAGATAAACAGCGGCCATGTGCCTATTTCTCGGCTATGTTAGATCCAGTAGCTAAAGCATTGCCTAGTTGTCTTAAAGCGACAGCAGCAGCAGCAATTTCTATTCGACAGTCTGGTGGAGTGGTGCTAGATAATACTCTCATTGTTATGGTGCCACATGCAGTGGATACTTTGCTAAACAGAACAAAACGCAGCATCTTACGAGTGCTCGTTTGACTGGATACGAGCTGACACTTTTGGCTAGTCACGTGCACATCAAACAATGTAATACTTTAAATCCAGCTACTTTGTTGCCTCTTCCAGAAGAGAAAGGTGTTCAGGAGCAACATGATTGTTTCTTTCGTACTGAGGAAGAGACAAAAGGTAGAATTGACTTAACAGATATGCCATTAGTGAATCCGGAGGGAACGCTATGGGTAGATGGTTCTTGTTTCAAGCTTCCTAATGGAGAAACAACTTCAGCCTATGCTGTTACTACCTTGCATACAGTCGTGGAAACAGCACGCATCAGACATAATTCAGCCCAGGCA
This sequence comes from Triturus cristatus, assembly GCF_964204655.1. Taxonomy (NCBI): domain Eukaryota; kingdom Metazoa; phylum Chordata; class Amphibia; order Caudata; family Salamandridae; genus Triturus; species Triturus cristatus. Next base: position 218,861,349 of record NC_140594.1, on the reverse strand, counting down.
GCTGAACTGATAGCCCTAACCAGAGCGTGTGTGTTATCCAAAGGAAAAAGATTGAACGTGTACACCGACAGTCAGTATGCTTTTGGTGTGGCGTTCAATTTTGGACGTTTGTGGAAAGAAAGGGGATTCCTTACTTCCCACGGCACTAAGATACAACATGGTCAGTTGGTGACTGATCTTCTTGAGTCACTTGCTTTGCCTACCCAAATAGCAATTGTGAAGTGTAGTGCGCACAAGAAGATTACTGATGATGTTGGTCGCGGGAATGCATTTGCAGATGAAGTAGCGAAAAAGACAGCCAGAGATGCTACAAGTCGCATGTATGTTGTGGGCCCTGCAAATTGGGTCAGAGAAAGAGGAATGTATGAGGATACAGTAGAAAGTGTGAAATCAATTCAAGAAGAGGCTACAGAGAAAGAATTGAGTAGGTGGAAAGAAAGTACAGGAATGTTAGATTCGATGGGATGTTGGGTGGAATTGTCCGAGCACCAACGTTGGCTGTTACCAGACGCTTATGTACTACCTGTAGTTACCATGGCACATGGTCCAGCCCACCTAAGTGCGAAAGGAATATGCAAGCTTCTGGCTCCAGTATGGCAAAACGAAGGAATACCGAAATGTGCAGACAATGTAGTGAAACATTGCATTGTTTGCTTAATGTACAATCCGGGTAAGGGAACCCCAACTCCAGCAGGTCACTTTGCCCCTCCGACCTATCCATTTGAGGTGTTGCAAATCGATTACATTCACATGGAACGATGCAACAATCTCAAGTATGTTCTAGTGGTGGTATGTTCCTTTTCCCGATGGATAGAAGCTTACCCCCTGAAAGACAATACTGCTTTATCTACAGCCAAAGTACTTCTAAAAGAGTTTTTCCCTAGATTTGGTTTGCCGCGCATTGTCCGGAGCGACAATGGGAGCGAATTTGTGGGCCAAGTCATACAAAAGGTTTGTGCAGGTCTTGGTATAAGACAAAAATTCCATGTGGCAAACCATCCACAATCAGCGGGTCTAGTGGAGTGCTATAATGGCACTCTCAAACTCAAACTTGCTAAAGTACAGGCTAGTACAGGCCTTAGTTGGCCCGATGCGCTACGTTTGGCTCTTCTATCCACCAGAACGGCTGTGCATTCTCGTTTGGGACTTAGCCCTTATGAGGTAGTTTTTGGACGCCCAGCTAATATATGGGGAGTCCCTCGCCCTAAAAAGTATTCAGACTTGCCATACCCAATGTTGATTGATTACTCGCATGACCTCACAACTAAATTGCGTGTTCTTCATCAACAGGTTCAGAGCGCTTTGCCAGAGGCCTCCACAGACTCAGGTAATTCCATCCGACCAGGTGACTGGGTTTGTGTGAAGAATTTTCAAAGAACGAATAATTTGGAGCCTCGCTGGAGGGAGCCCCGTCGGGTCCTCCTAACAACCCGTACAGCAGTGAAGGTTGAAGGAAAGAAGAACTGGATTCACGGCGTGCACTGAAAGAAGGTTCCTTTGCCTTTGCCCTTTGATCAGTGTATGTATGTATGTATGTATGTATGTGTCTTGTACAGCGCACTGCTGCCCTGAGGCGTCGTGGCGCTGTAGACCGCTGGGGAACCCGTCCTGGCTATCCCTGTGAGATGGTCCCTCCTGGGTATCTCCAAGGTGAAACCAGGCATCCCCGGCGAATGTGGGGGGCCGTTGTGGAGATGAGGCAAGCTAATGCCCAGAGTTGCCGAGTGTGTTCCTGGTTAGAGTAGGTACCGAGGCGAGAATTATCGAGTCCGTTTTGACCCTGGTCCACAACCCTGCCGCGTCAGGAATTGAACCCTGGTCCCTGGCCGATTCTCTGCTTGCGGATCTGCCACCTCTAACCAGTGAGCCACACCTCTCCACTGATCAGTGGGTCCGTAAGGGTATAGGTGACTCTGAAAGCGAGAAGGTTCCCCGATTTATACCCTTTAGTGATGCACGCTTTAATGGAACATTGTCGGAAAAAGAAAACGACGACATTCTCCAAGAAGCTGTACCATCACATTTTCGTTTGAACACCACAAACCCACGAACACTGTTTCAGGATCAGACTGTACCTGATACGACCCATTACGATTTGAGACCCAGACTGAAGAAGAGAATTTGAGAATCTCTCTTCTATGTAGTTTCTATCCCGGTTGCAGGGTCACTGTAGGAGTCTTGGTTGTGACCTGAGTAGTGGCAATAGGCCTGCAGGACTTGCAGTGTCATAGGACGGCAGACAATCGTGACCAAGTGATTAAGGAAGATTGCCGTGAGCATCCATTTAGAAGATGGAAACTACATTAGGCGAAAGAGAGAGAAAGAACAAAATGAAGAACAATCATTGTAAAATAATATACAGTCATTGTAGTATAACTTTATGTGTCTTCATATTATTGTGTATTCTATTGGCATGTATAGGCTGGATTTTTTATGCTATGCAGCAAAAAGTTGTCCCTTCTTCTGTTACTGTGCCTTCTTATTCCACTATCTCTCTGCATCTCTTTCATACACTTCCTCAACATGAACTCGTAAGAAGAATCGAATACTACAATAATTCATTTATTTAATTATTACACCAACACCAATTAGTAATTAATACAACCGATTGTTGGGTGTGTGGATTAATGCCTCATACCACAGAAAAAGGGATGCCATATTTAGTCCTTCCATTCTCTTATGAAGGTTCTGCTTGGGCTTATTTTGTCATTTTCTCTAACTCCTATCAAAGCCGATTCAAACGACCTGTCAGTTCTTATATTGGTGAACCAGATTTCAGTTATAGTTCATTGATAAAGGGAATGGTAGCTATGGCTAAAATCATGGAAAATAGTAAAATTGCTGTCGATGAGAGAAAAGCATATACTAATTGGAATGTCCCTCATTACATCACAAGTCTTAGTGATAAGGTTAAACAAGGAAAATCTCCACCGATTTGGACTGTACCTCATCAAGGCAATTTCTGTTTGCAAATAAATGGTCAAACTACTGACCCCGAACAAAGAAAAAGCTTTTGTTCCCATACTTACATCCACTCCTCTCAGAATTCGCCGACGTTAGTGCCATCTCAGGGCACGTATTTCATCTGTCATGATAGAGCCTATACACGGTTGCCGACTGGTTTTTCTGGAACTTGCTATATAGCTTTTCTTCTTCCCCCTACATACACTGCTTCTTCAAATTTTCATAAAAACAGATATGGCAGAGGAATTATTGATTCCAAAGACACAGCAGGTCAAGAGGGAGGAGACTTCCTAAAAGGATTTCTTCCTTTTTGGGGTCCTATGGCAAACAGCAGGAATATGAGACAACTGGTTCGTGTCGTAGAGACTACCATAGACATCACTGTAGGAGCTTTAAGTAATATTACAGCGGAACTACAGGCGGAGCGTCTTCTGACTTTACAGAACCGAGTTGCCCTTTATGTTATTCTTGAAGATCGTGGTGGAGTCTGCAAATTGATCAAATAGAGTTGCTGTATTTATATACCTGATGACGCTCCGACAGTATACCAGGCCATCTCTATATTACATGTAATCTCTGAGTGGATTCATCAGGACGAAGGAGATTGGTCGTTATTGGGATGGTTTTGGGAACTACTGTCTAAATGGGGTTGGAAAGTGCTAACATTCCTTGGTATGGTTTTAGCCATCGTATTCTCTTGTTGTCTTTATATGCACTGTGGTCCCGCCATCTGCTACCTTTGTGCTACTGTGTGCATCCCAAAACCCAAGGCACAAAGAACAGAGAATATTAGAATGATGTTACAGCAACAGCTCGATGACCTCATGGCCATCGACATCGACTCAGATTAACATGAGTCTGTGTATCTTGCCTGAGTTCTGGCAAAAGGAGGGTCTGAGGAAATTCATTTTTCGATCACGATCGCATTGAGCCGCCATTTTGTGCTCTGCCGCCATTTTGTGTTGCCCTCACTCAGGCAGCACGACGAACGAAGTCTTTTCTGCTTTTCCTGCAATATTGTGTCAAAATAGCCTTGTACCTCTGTTTACGAAGCTGGTGTTAGAGACTGGCCGAGTACACTAATCCCTGTCTGGTTCTTCGAATCCCTGTCTTAACTATCTGTTGGTTCACACTATTCTCTCCTGACTTTATCTTATCTTCTGGCCTTCGCTGTCCTCCGCTCGTATTCTCTCATTTCACAACTGTCCTCCAAAACACACAAACGTATCTCGCCACCTGCAAACCAGTTACAAACATGTTAATACCTTAACCTGTGAGAGGGATGGCACACACCGTTGGAGGAGAGGCTTCTTCGAGTCACTCGATATCTTTGTTTTTCAACCTTTCCTATTGGACACGTTCTGTCTTTAACCTTACCTTATTGGTCCTTCATGTATGTTTTAGGTGTGTTCTTTGTTAATGTATATGTTACCTATGTACTATAAAAGATTGTGCGTCACGGAGTGAAGTGGCAGTCTCCCGAGAACATACCGTGTGTACTTCTAGGACAACTGTACTAGCTGCAGCTAATGAAATCTGATCTTTTACGCCGACAGAGTGTCCCCGTGTCTCTGTTAGCTGAAGCAGGAGAACCCAGGAGATTAAGGCGTAACCTGCGCCGCCAGGCCCAATTGGTTCTGGTTCTTCAGTGTAGCCAATCAAACCAATAAATACAGCCCTCCATCGCCACCTCACATTGATTAAATCTAGTAACACATTTAAAAACACACCATTGTTTGTGGTACTGCCCTCAAAAGGTTCTGCAAATTAGTGTGCTTGTAAAGTCCCCCAGGCCGGATGAAAGAAGAAAGAGATCAATAAAATAAAGCAGGGGAGGAAAGTGCAAACATCTCCCATACAGTGCAGAAAGCAGAGACTGAGGGCCGTGCGCAATTACACCACCAATAGGAGGGTGAGCCCTTGCGGGACAATCAAGGGACATGCAGAAAACTCTTCCAAAGAGTCTGCTCTCCATTCACCCCCTTCACTGAAAGGAATGTGACATCGCCTCAAGCAAACTTCACACTCTGCATCAATGGGCGGCTTTGAGTGACCCTTTAAAGAGGAAACGCTAGTTATGTCATTGATATCTGCAGGACCGCACAGATTTGCATTTCCATGTCATTTTGTGGCGATTGTTTTCAGATTAAAGCCAACTGGAAATGTAATGATGCAGAGCGGCTGGATTTGTGCCAGTGGATCTGGAGTTATATCTCCTGTTTAGCATTTTTTTCACTTGAATAAGTCCGCCGGCAGGTTTTGTAATCCTGTTTTTCAAAAAAATGATAAAACGAATGTGCAAGTTATTGAAACTGCAGATATCAACTTTACTGGAACTGCTGCTGTCACAACCGAGTGGAACTGAGGCAAGGACAGAGTGGAAAGGCATGTAAGCTGATAACCCCACAACCATCCTAAAGCACGAGCCGAGGCAAAAGAGTAACGCCGCACGGCCGTGAAAGCTAAAGTCATCGCGATCGCAGTGAAAGCGAAAGTGATCGCGATGCCGCGCTCTGTGCTCAGCACGCGATGTGCGCGTAACCGAAAGCTGGTGGCCTTTGGAAGCATTTCCAAAAGCCACTGACTAAATATCTTGCAAAGCAGCGCATGCGCAGACACAGCGAGACCTAAAAAGACTTTTAATCACATGTCTGACTGCAGTGTTCCACACAACGTCGTTCAGAAGGCAAAGCGACTTGACATTTAAACGCTGCTTCACAGGAAGGGCATGTTTGGCCAAAGAAGGGGTAACAGAAGAGGCTCTGGTAATGTTAAGGAAGGGAACTTTTTGCAGCCGCTGCAGCTGATAGTCAGATGTTCGCAAGTATTATCAGTTGGTGGAATCTAGTCTTGTGGTAATGGATTGCACAACAGCTGCGCGGCAGGAGCAACATTTTACCGAGTTGTTTAATTAAGGCAAAACAGGGACCAGAGGCAGTGCTAATCTGTTCGGGAAAGAGAGACTGTGTTTGAAGAAGATACCCAGGTTTCTTGTTAATTGAACTGGAGAGGTGGGCCGTGGAAGTACCACGTTCATGGGGCCACCTTGAAGCGAACCAGACTGAGGTAGACTTGTTGAGCATGAGGACCTCAGTTTTATCACCATTAATTTTTAGGCAGTTTCCTGAGATGGAAAGGATAATCTGTGTCTACTCCACATAATACAGTGAAGTAAAGCAATCCAGCGTATGTTCTCGAAGCTTTGAAGTAGGCCTGAGCAGAGTGGTCACCTCCCTCGGAGCGTTGTCGATGTTCTAGCAATGGCTGCCACTGTCACACATGGGACGTGTGGCGCTGGGTGAAAATGGTGGTCTTTCCACACCGTCTCTATGAGTTTGCCGTCGCCAATGTACCCCTCCGCCCACGCACTCTGGAGCAGATTTACAAGAAAGTGACTCAGTGTGTTTTGCAAGCCATTTGGCTGCCCGCACTGAGTCACTCTCAAAGCACAGGGATGCGCCATATTTACAACAAAATGTCACATCTCTGTGCTTTCCCCGGCGCTGGTGCACAAACTGCTGCCATGCGCTGTCGCAGGCACCCTTGCACCATGGTGCAAGGATGCCTGCGTCGTAGGGAGTTTATTTTTGTTCAGGAAGGGGTCCCTTTCTGCACAAAAACAATCTGGAAAATGCAATTTTCCAACTTCTATGTGTGCTGCATTAGCACACATAGAAGTTGAAAAATGTCATTATTTCAATGATTTTTTATGTGCAGGAAGGGAACACTTCCTGAACAAAAACAATCATTAGAGGTGATTTCCTCTTTCTATTTGTGCTCTAGAATGCAGCACGCATAGAAAGAGGAAAAGAAAAGGAGGAGAAATTAATAAATGTCTCCTCGTTGCGCCTCCCTATGCCTCCCCTGGGGAGGCATAGCATTCACACGTATTTCCAAGTTTAATGATTCCTTGTAAATCTGGAAATGTGTCTGGTTCCATGGGTGTTGCGTGGGAACACCCACAGCAACACCCATGGAATGCTGCTTTCATGCAAAGTGCTGTGTGTAAAGGGGCCGTATTTACAAGGACAGGAAAAGTTACAAAGAGTGGCTTTTCCTGACTTGTAAATATGGAGCAGTAAAATGCGCCACCTGTACGACACAAAAAGTGACGCACCGGTGGCACAAGGGGCTTGTAAATCTGCCCATCTGTTTTATGATTTGATTAGCTGGCTTTCTGATATAATCCGAGCCGAGGCCGAACAACACATGGCTCTGATCAAATTGTATTTACCCACTGGCGGTAGCGGACTGGGAAAACGGATTATGACCTGTATTATCTGACCTGCCTGTTGCACTGGCTGATGATGGGCTTGCCCAAAGGGAACACCCTCCAGCCTCACAGGATAAGGGAAGGCTAACTCAGAGATATACTGGGGAGAGCCCCACATGCAGGGTAGGTTCCCTCCTGCTCCACTTGGACCTGTATTGTTGGGAGTGTTATCAGCGCCGCCAGTGCCCGTGCGGGAAGAAATCATGCTTGCCGAATCTGCCATTATGGTGTTTACCGGCCTTTGACAGGTTCTGGACGATGGCGCACCAGTCGCTGTGGAGGCAGCCAGCCTTTGTAGTCACACTGGGTTAACTGTTTAGAGACGGGATTGCCCTCTCTCATTCAAGGACCTCTGGGAGATCAGATATACAAAAAGTACTAGAACATACTCCCACACATGACCTGTATTGCTTCTCTATTGGCTAACCAAAACTCTATGGGTGGTCCATCATTGAAGTTTTTAAATCATGAACATAAACACAATAATATTAATTATTTTATTATAGTTTTTTTAGAATATCTTCAGACATTTCTATTCATACAAAAAAAGTGATCTGATTATACAAAGTTAAAACATATTAAGACCACAGATTGTTCATAAGTGCATATGTATTGTTCTTGCGTATTCTAATACATCAAATATATTTGCCTATTAAAACAAACAAATTAGAAAACTAAGCATATATAATAGAACCAATGACATGAGTGCCATATGTTAAGCCCCCTATGTAGTCAATCACACATAAACATTCTAACATTTAACACAACAGCACACTCTCACATTCACATCTCACACTTGTGAGATGTAAAAAGGTAAAGTGATAGGCAAATATAAGCAGAATCTGCGGACTAATATCTAGCTTCCGCCAAATTTGATGTAATTCCGTTCAGCAGTTTTTGCTGTAGCCCTTCTTAAAGAAGTTTAAAGAAAATGCAGGGGGATTTTGCATTTTGGGTCCCCCCTTTTCTCTCATCTCTCACTTCACAGATCACCTGACAATTTCCCTGCATAACAGTAGCACCTGTTTGGGAAGTGTCCTGGAGATTTGTCAAGCAAGGCCTAAGGTATTAGCAACACAACAACTTCTTTTCTTATGGAACGACTGACCTGACTATAACTGGGTAAGATATATATATATATATTCACTTAATGACGTCAGATATTACATCACTGTATTTAGACACTTATTTACCCATGTCTTCTTCCATTAATCTTTAGCTATACATATATTACAAATATTTAGTTTTCAGAAAGACACATATGTCATCAGTGATGTAATATCTGACGTCATCAGCAGAGGATTGCGTTCGCGTGAGTTATAGTTGCCTGCACTAACTATAACGGGGGAATTTCATTGTTTTTTTACGAGTGAAATGTCCAGCTAACTATAACATATGTGAAACCTATGGTTTTTTAAGTGAATTTGCAAGGTTTTTTAAATGCTAATTCGTAACTATAACGTGTGTGAAACCTATGGTTTTTTCAGTGAATTTCAAAGGTTTTTTAAATGCTAATTTATGTATGTATTTTTTATTTTTTTTATGGGATTTTTAGCGCGAACCTCGCTTAATTTTCCGTTAAAAATTAAAAAAACATTTTTTACGTATGTATTTCAGCGTGCGCGCACAGTGCGCGCATTCCGCGATTTTTTGAAAAAAAAATAAAATCTTTTTTTTGCCCTTGGGGGTCCTTCTGGGACCCCCTGACAAAGGCTAGGGGGTCAGGAACTGTCCACCCTGCCCCCTTTTCACGTTCTCCACCTTTGTTTTTCACCCCATCAGACTGCGAGAGACAAAATGGCGGCCGACACTTCCTGGTTTCGACCGATTCGAATGTTTACCGACATCTAACAACCAATCAGAATTGCGCTCGCGCACGGCAGGGTGTGCGCACAGTGTGCGCACGGTGCACGCGTATAGATATTTATATGCTTTTAAATGCTATTTTCTCAGGAAATACTGAACAGATTTACACGAGACCTTCAAAAGGCACTTCCTAGACCTTATGGCTACCCCTCTGCCAAATTTCACGTAATTCTGTTCAGCCGTTCGGGCTGTACCTTCGACTAAAGGTCCTATGGAAAAATGCATGGGGAAAACGCGTTTTGGGACGCCCCCTTTTTCTCGGCCCCCACTTGACGAATCACCCCTAGACTTTCAGGGTAGGAGCTGAATGGAGCGCCCCATTTGTTTTGAAAATTTCGCGAGAATTCGTCAACCGGCGCCAAAGTTATTCAAAATAGAATTATGAGATTTCCTATGGAAACTAGTTTGTAACTATAACTATATATATTACCTACTGGCAGTCACCAGTAGTTAGTTATAGTTAGGACCTATTTTCCATAGGAAATCCACAACATTCTATTCCCAATAAGTCTGGCGCCGGTTGACGAATCTTCGCGAAATTGTCCAAACTTTTGGCCAGCTCCGGTCTGCTCCTATCCTGAAAGTTTCGTGGTGATTCGTCAAGCGAGGGCTGAGAAAAAAGGTGGGGTCCCAAAACGCGTTTTCCCTATGCAATTTCCCATAGGACCTGTTGACGCAGCTACAGCATGAACTGCTGAACGGAATTACACCAAATTTGGCAGAAAGGTAGACCTTGGTTCAGAGTCGTGCCTTTTGCTTAAATGGTGTAAATCCGTTCTGTAGTTCCCGAGAAAATCAAAAGTAAAATTACATATATATCTGGGCGGAGCCTAACCACACATCTCATCGTGAGATCTGATTGGCTGTCAGCACTTCATCCAAGAAGTGTTGGCAGCCATCTTGGGACCAATATACATGATAGCACCTCATTAAACAGCATTGCAGTTAATAGAAGGTTTTAAGACTTAAGTTACATTATACATCATTTGTTGATGGTACCCTACTCATTTTAGGAATTGTGGTATGTTCTAAGGTGATTTTACCATGTGAAAAAGCCTACTGCTGGGATATCATGAATCATGTTTGAGAGAAAACTATTTTCACATGCTTTTCCCACAGAGGTTTGGAAGGTGATCTATAAGCTAAACTGAGAGCATATTTTCTGTAAATTCACATTATCTTTCTCAGTCATGTGAGAATGAAGCCTGACATTCTCAGTAAAACATGTGCATCCAACAAGGGCAAAGACTGTCAGTTGATTCCTTTGTGTTCTACTGCAGCTTCCCAGAGTGTTCCAAAGAACAACTAGAGCGCTAACACTCCTACTTATGATAAACGTATGGCACACCTGAAGCCATTTTGATTGGAATAAAGTGGTAACTCTTAAAACATTTAATTTAAAACGGAACAAAATAAGGGGGTTCATTTTGCCATAGACTGTATGATTAGTGCTGCAGAAAGAAAAATTAGGGCACATTTTGAGTGACTTCTCAAATCCTCTTCTATTTCATTAAAGAATTCTGACATGCAGACTGAAACATACATTTTCAATATCAGCAGCAGACTTCCCTGGTGAGCAGTAGCTTTCCTACAGTGATCTAATGAGCAACTAGACTGCTAACATTCTGAATTTATGGCAAATGTGTGACACATCTGAATGCCTTCTTCATTGAATCAAAGTAAAAAACTGACAGTATGCCTACTGAGGAGACTGTAGTAAATGAGGACATTAGAAAACTTCATAACAAGTCTCCCAAGATGGCCACCAGAGACAAAAGAGCCCAAATGTAGCACAAATATCACCGAGGTGTAGCCCAAGTATAGCCCAATTACAGAAATCCCAGAGTGTTTTAAAGAACAGCTAGAGCGCTAACAGTCTTACTTATGACAAAAGTATGGCACACCTGAAGCCATCTTGATTGGAATAAAGTGGTAACACTTAAAACATTTAAGTCGCAAAGGAACAAAATGAGGGGGTTCATTTTGCTATAGAAATTATGATTAGTGCTGCATAAAGAAAGATTAGGGCACATTTTGACTTCTCAAATCCTCTTCCATTTCATAAAAAAATTCTGACATGCAGACTGAAACATGCACTTTGAATACCAGCAGCAGACTTCCCTGGTGAGCAGTAGCTTTACTACAGTGATCTAATGAGCAACTACAGTGCTACCATTCAGAATTTATGGAAAATGTGTGACACATCTGAATGCCTTCTTGATGGAATCAAAGTAAACAAGCATTGAAAATGCAATAGATCTCGCCCTCGTTTAAATTAAAGCAATTCTGTTTGTAATTAGGTGGCTTTTTAGCTTTGCTTGTATTAGAGTTTTTCAAACTTTCATGTACATACCATGCATATGTATGCATATATGTATATGTATATGTTTGCATGCATTTATATTTATATAGATATGCAGATAATATTTATATGTTTATATATATATATATATATACACATACGTATATATATATATATATATATAAATGCATACTGACTATGTCATGAGTGATGTAATATGTGACGTCATCAGCAGTGCATTGCGGGGGCGCGAGTTATAGTTAGCTCAACTAACTATAACAGGTGAATTTCTCTGGTTTTATATAAGTCAAATGTCCAACTAACTATAACGTCCCTGAAACCTATGGTTTTTTTAGTGAATTTATAAGGTTTTTTAAAATGCTAATTCCTAACTGTAACGTCCCTGAAACCTATGTTTTTGTAGTGAATTTCTAAGGTTTTTTAAATGCTAATTTCTAACTATAACATGCCTGAAATCTATGTTTTTTTCAGTGAATTTCAAAGGTTTTTTAAATGCTAATTTCTAACTATAACGTGCCTGAAACCTATGGTTTTTTCAGTGAATTTCAAAGGTTTTTTTAAATGCTAATTTCTAAGTATAACGTCTCTGAAACCTATGGTTTTTTCAATGAATTTCAAAGGTTTTTTAAATGCCAATTCCTAACTATAACGTGCATGAAACCTATGTTTTTTTAGTGAATTTCTAAGGTTTTTTAAATGCTAACTCCTATCTATAAGTTATCTCTGAAGCTATGATGTTTAATGATTTTCATTGGATTTCTAAATTTTTCTATTTGTGTGTCAATTCCTTTAATTATGTTTTTTAAAATACTTTTTTATCACCATTTTTTAAACTTATTTTTTCAACTAATTCTTTTAAAAATTAAAAAATATAATTTGTTTGTAATGTTTTTTTGTAAAAAAATTGTAAATATTTTTTACAATATTTTTTTATATTTTTTAAAATATTTTTTAACTATATTTTCAATACTTTATTATTATTATTTTTTCATTTTTTTGGAGATTCGCGTGCCCTATGCGCACCGTTCTCGATCCCTGCGCGAAAGCATCCGCGTATGGTATGCGTTGGGTTTTTCAGGTTTTTTTCCTTGGATCCGCGCACCCAACGCGTTAGGAACCGCACACCCAGCGTGAGAGAAACTGTGCACCCAACGCCTTAGAATGCGCGTCAGGATGCGCAACTCCTAATTTTACCATTAAAAAAACATAGCCCCATCACTAATTTTTATTATCCCGGGGACCCCATCCCCCAGGGTTTATTAAAAAACATTGGGGACCGTGGGGGGAGCCCAAACGCACCCACGGTCCCAGCTGGCTCCCCGCATCCTTCGGGAGCCGGCATTGCTTTTCCACATGGGGAGCTGCTAACATGCAGCTCCCCGTGTGGAAAACTAATATTGTTTGGATTTTGAAAGAGAGAGCAGGTTTCCCTGCTCTCTCTTTCAAATTCCAAACGAAGTTTGCTATGGGAGGGTGGGAGACTCCTGCCCTCTCATAGCAAACAACAATGTCCTGGGGGTGGGCACCCCAGGACACTGTAAGAGCCGGACCTGGGGGGTGGCGGTCCCCAGGGCCCTCACGGGCTCCAGGAGGGTGGCCACACAGCCCCCCCTCCCCCATTCATTTTTAAAGATTTTGCCCCCCTGATTTGGCTAATTATTAACAGAGCGCGGAAGTCTGCGCTTCTTTTTTTTTTTCGGTCGGATCCGCGCACCCTGCGCGCATTTCGCCGTTAAGAAAAAAAAAGAAAAGGGGGCCCCAGGGGGTCCTTCTGGGACCCCCTAAAACCAACACTAGAGGGTCAGAGTATTTCTACCCTGCCCCCTTTACATCTTTCACGCACTTATTTCCCTTACTTAATCAACCTCACTTCTACCGAGGCACAAAATGGCTGCCAACAGTTCCTGGTTTCGAATGTAGCCAATTAGCATTCAGCGCGTGATCAGGAGGGTGCGTGCTCGGTTTGCAGAGGGTGCGCTTAGGGTGCGCATAGGGTGCGCGGATCCTCCGAGGCCATAGATATATCTATCTTTTTTCCTCTAATTTTCTCAGGAACTACTGAACGGATTTACACCATTTATGCAAAAGGCACGAGTCTGAACTGAGGACTACCTCTTTGCCAAATTTGGTGTAATTCCGTTCAGCAGTTCGGGCTGTAGCTGCGTCGACAGGTCCTATGGGGAAAACGCGTTTTTGGGACCCCCCTTTTTTCTCGGCCCCCGCTTGACGAATCACCACAAAACTTTCAGGATAGGAGCAGACCGGAGCTGGCCAAAAGTTTGGACAATTTCGCTAAGATTCGCCAAACGGCGCCAGACTTATTGGGAATAGAATGTTTTGGATATCCTATGAAAATAGGTCCTAACTATAACTACCTACTGGCGATTGCCAGTAGGTAATATATATATATATATATATATATATATATATATATATATATATATATATATATATATATATATATATATATATATATATATATATATATATATATATATATATATACACACACATTACCTACTGACGGCCGCCAGTGGGTAGTTATAGTTAGGACCTGGTTTCTATAGAAAAAGCATTATTTGATTTGCCAATATCTTTGGCGCCGTTTGCCGAATCTTCACAAACGTTTCAAAACTAATGGGGTGCTCAGGGCAGCTCCTGTCTTGAAAGCTTCAGGGTGATTCGTCAAGTGGGTGCCGAGAAAAAAGGGGGATCCCAAAACATGTTTTCCTCATGTTAATTCCATAGGAAAATATAGACACAGCTACAGCCCGAACTGCTGAACGGAATTACACCAAATTTGGCAAAAAGGTAGGTCTTGGTTCAGAAAGCGACCCTTTTTTAAATGGTGTAAATCCGCTCAGTAGTTCCTGAGAAATTAAAATAAGCAAACTTTCAATATCTGAGCACTGAGAAGGGTTCGCGAACCCCCCCCAAGCATGAGCTCAATTCTGATTGGCTGCCAACACTACAAACCAGAATGGGTTGGTAGCCATCTTGTGATTCAGTAACTGAGTTACATAAAAAGAGTGAAAAAAGGTTGAAAAACAAGAAGAGGGGGCCGGGTAGAAACACCCTGACCCCCAGGCCCATAAAAAAGCATTTTAATTTTTTTTAAATGGCCAAATTCACGCTGGGAGCACGAAACCGGGCAATTTTGTTTTTTTTAAAAGGAAGCGTGGGCTCCCGCGCTTTGTTTTCCATAAGCCCCAGGTGGGCCAGGTCCTGGGGGTAATCACCAATTAATATGCGGGGGCCAGCAGGGCCCCCGAAGCCTCTGGGACCGCCACCTCACCAGGGCTTAAATAGGATTAAAACATATGTGGGGGACTCCTGCCCCTTCCCACACTGCCCCGGCGACCACCACCTCCCAGGACATTTAATATGCTTATATGGGGGTCTGTTACAGACCCAGAGGCCCCAGGGACCACCACCTCCACTGGGCATTGACCAGTAAGGAAGGGGGCCACACGGCCCCCTCCTGGAGCCCTTGATGGCCTGAGGACCGCCACCCCCCAAGGCCAGCTCCTGCTATGTCCCGGGGTGCCCACCCCCGGGACATTGCTGTTTGCTATGAGAGGGTGGGAGCAAGGCTCCCGCTCTGCCAAAGCAAACTCTGCTTTACTTCAGGGAAGCGAGAGCAGGATTGCTTTTGAGCAAGGGGAGCTGCATGTCAGCAGCTCCCCTTGCTCAAAAGCATTGCCGGCTCCCGCTGATCCAAGGGCATGGGCAGGATGGTAAATAAGACTTTTAATCACATGTCTGGCTGCAGTGTTCTACACAACGTCGTCCAAGAGGCAAAATGATTTGACATCTAATCACTGCTTCACAGGAAGAGCGTGTTTGGTCAAAGAAGGGGTAACAGAAGAAGCTCTGGGAATGTTAAGGAAGGGAATTTTTTGCAGCCGCTGCAGCTGATAGTCAGTATTATCAGTTGGTGGAATCTAGTCTTGGGGTAATGGATTGCACAACAGATGCGCGGCAGGAGCAACAGTTTAATTAAGGGAAAACAGGGACCAGAGGCCGTGCTAATCTGTTTGGGGAAAGAGAGACTGTGGTTGAAGAAAATACCCAGGTTTCTTGTTAATTGAACTGGAGAGTTGGACTTTGGAAGTACCAGGTTCATTGGGCCACCTTGAAGCGGAACAGACCGAGGTAGATGTGTTGAGCATGAGGACCTCGGTTTTATCACAATTAATTTTTAGGCAGTTTCCTGAGATGGAAAGGATAATCTGTGTATACTCCACATAATGCAGTGAAGTAAAGCAATCCAGCGTATGTTCTTGAAGCTTTGAAGTCGGCCTGAGCAGAGTGGTCACCTCCCTCGGAGCGTTGTCGATGTTCTAGCAATGGCTGCCACTGTCACACATGGGACGTGTGGCGCTGGGTGAAAATGGTGGTCATTCCACACCTTCTCTACGAGTTCGGTGTCGCCAATGTACCCCTCCGCCCCCGCACTTTGGGGCAGATTTACAAGAAAGTGACTCAGTGTGTTCCGCAAGCCATTTGGCTGCGGCGCACTGAGTCACTTTCAAAGCACAGGGATGCGCCATATTTACAACAATATGTTGCATCTCTGTGCTTCCCCCTGTGCTGGTGCACAAACTGCTGCCATGCGCCGTCGCAGGCACCCTTGCACCATGGTGCAAGGATGCCTGCGTCATGGGGAGATTGTTTTTGTTCAGGAAGGGTTCCCTTTCTGCAAAAAAGCAATCTGGAAAATGCCATTTTGCAACTTCTATGTGTGCTGCATTAGCACACATAGAAGTTGAAAAACGTAATTGTTTCAATGATTGTTTATGTGCAAGAAGGGAACACTTCCTGAACAAAGATAATCATTAGAGGTGATTTACTCTTTCTATGTGTGCTGCAGAATGCAGCATGCATAAAAAGAGGAAAATAAAACGAGGAGAAATGAATACATTTCTCCTCGTTGCACCTCCCTACTCCTCCCATGGGGAGTCATAGCATTCACACGCATTTCCAAGTTTTACGATTCCTCGTAAATGTGGAAATGTGTCTGGATCCATGGGTGTTGCATGGGAACACCCACAGCAACACCCATGGAATGCTCCTTTCACGCAAAGTGCTGCATGTAAAGGGGTGGTATTTACAAGGACAGGAAAAGTCACAAAGGGTGGATTTTCCTGACTTGTAAATATGGAGCAGTAAAATGCGCCACGGGTACGACACAAAAAGTGACATACCGGTGGCACAAGGGGCTTGTAAATCTGCCCCTCTGTTTTATGATTTGAATAGCAGGCTTTCTGACATAATCCGGGCCGAGGCCCAACAACACATGGTCCTGATCAAATTGTATTTACCACTGGAGGTAGCGGACTGGGGAAATGGATTATGAACTGTATTATCTGACCTGCCAGTTGCAGTGGCTGATGACGGGGCTTGCCCAAAGGGAGCCACCCTCATCCTCACAAGATGAGGGAAGGCATACTCAGAGATATACTGGGGAGGGCCCCACATGCAGGGGAGGTTCCCTCCTGCTCCACTTGGACCTGCAATGTTGGGAGTGTTGTCAGGTGACAGTGGCAGCCATTACTAGAACGTCGACAACACTCCGAGGGAGGTGACCACTCTGCTCACATCGACTTCAAAGCTTCAAGAACATACGCTGGATTGATTTACTCCACTGTATTATGTGGAGTATACACAGATTATCCTTTCCATCTCAGGAAACTGCCTAAAAAACTAATGGTGATAAAACTGAGGTCCTCATGCTCAACACATCTACCTCAGTCTGGTCCGCTTCAAGGTGGCCCCATCAACCTGATACTTCCACGGTCCACCTCTCCAGTTCAATTAAAAAGAAACCTGGGTATCTTCTTCAACCACAGTCTCTCTTTCCCGAACAGATTAGCACTGCCTCTGGTCCCTGTTTTGCCTTAATTAAACAACTCTGTAAAATGTTGCTCCTGCCGCAAAGCTGTTGTGCAATCCATTACCCCAAGACTAGATTCCACCAACTGATAATACTTGCGAACATCTGACTATCTGCTGCAGCGGCTACAAAAAATTCCCTTCCTTAACATTCCCAGAGCTTCTTCTGTTACCCCTTATTTGGCCAAACATGCCCTTCCTGTGAAGCAGCACTTAGATGTCAAGTCGCTTTGCCTCGTGGACGACGTTGTGTAGAACACTGCAGCCAGACATGTGATTAAAAGTCTTTTTTACCATCCTGCCCGTACCCTTGGATCAGCGGGAGCCGGCATTGCTTTTGAGCAAGGGGAGCTGCTGACATGCAGCTCCCCTTGCTCAAAAGCAATCCTGCTCTCGCTTCAATGAAGCAAAGTAGAGTTTGCTATGGCAGGGCGGGAGCCGTACTCCCGCCCTGCCATAGCAAACAGCAATGTCCTGGGGGTGGGCACCCCGGGACATTGCAGGAGCCGGCCCTGGGGGGGTGGCGGTCCTCAGGGCCATCAAGGGCTCCAGGAGGGGGCTGCACAGCCTCCTCCCTTACTGTTTGAAGCCCAAAGGAAGTGGTGGTCCCCGGGGCCTGTGGGGGGCAGGAGCCCCCACACACTTATTAATTCTGTTTAAGTCCTGGGGAGATGGGCCCCGCATATTAATTGGTGATTGCTCCCAGGACCTGGCCCACCTGGGGGCTGATAGAAAACGAAGCGCGGGAGTCCACACTTCGTTTTGTTTTTATTTTCTCGTCTTGATTCGCGCACCCAGCGCGAATTTGGCTGTTTTAAAAAAATTTAAATCCTTTTTTATGGACCTGGGGTACCCCTTGAGCAGGCCTAAGGGGGTCAGGGTTTTTCCACCCAGCCCCCTCTTCTTGATTTTCAACGTTTTTACCCTCTTTTTCATGAGACTCGGTTACCGTGTGAATGGACTTTGGATTAAGGCTCAGCGGAGACGGGACTAGTTGTGTGCTTATCAGCTGTTCCTGATTGACTGCCTGCCATCTTTCTTTGCCATTAGCCCGTGAACAAGAGCATTGTAATGCTTGAAACGCATTGGGCTGTTTATGGATCTCGGGGTGAGACTGTTACCCTGTTGAGCTACAGCCATTCATTAAAGGCGTTGAACTCTCTGCTGTGTGACGTCTTCACTGTTGGGCAACCTTCGATTTGAATATATTTATATATATATATGTATATATATATATATATATACATATATATATATATAAATATATCACTCACGCTCGTATCACCTCGTGATTGCTTGTGCATGAAGAACGAGTGCAGACCTCCAATGGTGCCAAAATATTTTATTTTTATTTTAGTCCTCTGCCATAACGCTTTTCGGCCGTTCTTGCGGCCTTGATCACATGACGACGCTCAGCTGGTCTGTCCCGCTATTTAAAGTGCCAGTGCATACAAACCATGAACATAGTAAAAATACTATAGTAATAGTACTATAGTTTGTAACAAACATATTCTCTTGAAAGCTTGTGCATGTTATTAATAGACATTTTATGCATTTCCTACGTTTTCAGACATAAAATATGTCCGCATTAAATAATATAAATATAATTTTTCTGGAAATGTACAATCAATGCTCAATGCTGATAAAACCACTCAAGATTGCGGCCTAAATGCCAAGTTTGACCCTCTTTATACAGTTCATGAATATTGAATAAAGTGAATGAACAAATGTTAAACGTGCTCCCTAACCGTGAAAGAAATGCTAGCATATACTTCACAAAACCAATAATGAAAGTGCAAATAATCTATATATGTATATAAACAAAGAAAAAATAAATTTTAAATCATCGCCATATTAAATCCATTATACCTAGTTCTATGAGTCGTCTACTCTTCTTGGGGTTGATTCCATATTCTGTTTTTAACCTCATACCTGGCAAATGCCAATTGGGTATCTCATTAGTATTAATTCCTATTCTGATTTTGCATCATCCCCCACACAAGATTAAAGTGACATCGTGCTACAGTACTTTGGATTAAAGTGACTAATGCCCTTAGAGTGCAAATATACAAAAAGTTCCAAAATTCATATTTTCACAAATGTGCCAATGATCATAATGTACTGTTGGTACACACATTAAGTTGTACCAGTATCTCAGCGTTGACCAAATTGCCTAGGTCTTACTGAAAGGCCCTAGAGGAGATTTTGAGGCAATTGTGCTGCGACCCAGCTCTAGACCGAGGAAATAAAAGACCAAAAGATAAAACTACCCTATGTCCTAAAAATCATCCATCCGAGACTGAGCCACCTCACAAAGGCTGCCGAATATATTATTTGGTAAATGAATTCATGTAGCTCTAAGAGGAACCTGTCATTTATCCTCTGTACTAAATTTATATAAAATCAACAACTTCATTTCTAAAAGTCATTCTACATGTGGTTGACATATCCCCTGTTACACGCTAGAGAAGACTGATTTGGTTCATTAAAGATAGGTGTGGAGATCTTCCGTAATGTTAAGCCCTCCTGGTGATTTAGAATCGAATTCCAATATAAAACTTGTCTCCAGGCGACGCAATTTTGCTTCCCTATCTCCCCCTCTTTTTGTTATGGGGATAGCTTCAATAGCAAAGTAACTCAAATGCTTGGGGTTGCTGTCATGAGCCGTCTGAAAATGCCCTGCCACAGGGTAATTTTGATCTTTGTTGACTATTGCCGTGATGTGTTGCAAAATGCGTTTATGGACTGCCAGTTTGGTGCTGCCAATGTACTTTAAGTGACAGTCACACTGCCAAAATATCAAAGGCATACTCGTGGCATAGGCGTACTCACCGCTGCCACTACATTATCCAGAGTTCTATGGGGCTATTTGCTGGTATGATGAGCAGTGTGCGACCTATTTCGTATTTGCATTTAAGCTCTCTCGAGCGACTTGGGCTGACGAGCCTTGGTTCCGCACCACCGCGCCGTGAGAGGTACTATACCTTTGATATTTTGGCAGTCTATTCCGCACCCCACATACTTACCTGCTCCCTGCTGACGAGAGGCAATTACCTCGAAACACGTGTCCAGGGATGGCATAATAGTGACATACTCGTGGCATAGGCGTACTTACCGCTGCCACTACATTATCCAGAGTTCTATGGGGCTATTTGCTGGTATGACGAGCATTGTGCGACCTATTTCGTATTTGCATTTAAGCTCTCTCGAGCGACTTGGGCTGACGAGCCTTGGTTCCGCACCTGCGCGCCGTGAGAGGTACTATACCTTTGATATTTTGGCAGTCTATTCGGCACCCCACATACTTACCTGCTCCCTGCTGACGAGAGGCAATTACCTCGAAACACGTGTCCAGGGATGGCATAATAGTGACATACTCGTGGCATAGGCGTACTCACCGCTGCCACTACATTATCCAGAGTTCTATGGGGCTATTTGCTGGTATGACGAGCAGTGTGCGACCTATTTCGTATTTGCACTTAAGCTCTCTCGAGCGACTTGGGCTGACGAGCCTTGGTTCCGCACCTGCGCGCCGTGAGAGGTACTATACCTTTGATATTTTGGCAGTCTATTCGGCACCCCACATACTTACCTGCTCCCTGCTGACGAGAGGCAATTACCTCGAAACACGTGTCCAGGGATGGCATAATAGTGACATACTCATGGCATAGGCGTACTCACCGCTGCCACTACATTATCCAGAGTTCTATGGGGCTATTTGCTGGAATGACGAGCAGTGTGCGACATATTTTGTATTTGTATATATATATATATATATATATATATATATATATATATATATATATATATATATATATATATATATTCAAAAACAGATTCAGCTCCTCCTGGGTTATCCGCCCATTGTCTGGTGGCGCGCAGGGCCAGTAGAGCCACAGCCGGCGTAAAGTTTAATTCCGGTTTACAAAATGAAGCGCGCTCTCAGAAGGGTATATCAACCAGCGATCTTTATTCCGACGTTACGCGTTTCGAGAGTGAACTCTCTTGATCACACGTCTAACGCTTGTGACACAGTGCATTACATACAATTCAAAAGCTCAACATAGACAAAGGACTCCCATTGTGATAGTACCTCTGTATGCGGGTGGCCGCCATATTGGAACATGTCATATTTGATTCATATAACCTTTTAAATGGTGAATACCAACAGATTTCTGTGATCCGATTTTGTAAGCAGGTTGTACATACATATACATAAGATACCTGGTGGCAAGGTGGATCTGCCAATCTTGTACTTGTTCACAGTCACTATATAATCACAGTGCTCTATATAATGTGACAGACAAATGTCTCGAGTACTCGTTTATACATTTGTAATGCGCCAAGTGGCATGCGAGCCTGATAGGTTTGTGCGGCTATGTATTTTTGCGCGCAGTGTAGGCATCTAACTTTGTGTTATCTATTGCCAGCGTGGAGTTCCCGTTAGTCGCCTTTTTAGATTTACTACTAGCGCAGGCAAATGTTTAGGGTAGTTGTATGTACATATACAAATCAGCGCCAAGTGGCGTGCAAGCTTGACAAGTGTGTGTGGTTGCCTGTTTTGGCGCGCAGTGACGGCATCTATCAATATGTGATCTATTGCCAACCTAAAGTTCCCGTTTAATGGAGATCTGTACAAGCAAACAACAGGTACATCTATGGGTACGAGCTTTGCGCCAAGCTTTGTGAACCTCTTCCTGGGGCTCTGGGAGGAGGAAATACACAATGATGTCCTGTATGATGCCCATTTCAAGAAGGTTAACAAATGGTTGCGGTACATCGATGACCTCTTTGTAATATGGCAGGGTACCAAACAAGAGGCAGAAGATTTTGTGAATCTTTTTAATAGAAACACCTATAACATCGTGTTAACCCACAAAATACGCAGAGACGAGATAGAATTTCTCGATGTGAAAGTAAAGGCTACCGCCAATACTTTACAGACGGAACTCTTCAGAAAAGAGACTGCAGGCAACAGTCTCCTTCATGCTCTCAGCAGCCACCCTGACACTCTTAAATGGAGTATTCCGTATGGCGAGTTGCTGAGAGCAAGAAGGAACTGCAGTGACACCACCTGCTCCCAGGAAGAAGAAAGACTCATGGTACAAAGATAAGATTCAGGGAAAGGGGTTACCCAGAGTGGGTCTTAAATAGAGCTGTGAAAAAAATGGAACACATAACAAGAGAAAGAACCATGGAAGCAAAACCCAGATAAAATCAAGATGAGGGCCCAGAAAGTAGAGTAATTCTCACGTATAATAAAGATTCCCAGAAAGTGTACAAAATCCTCAATGAGAATTGGAACATCTTACAAAGTGACCCCATCATAGGTCACCAGATCAGTGACCGACCCAGAATCACATACCGCAAGAGTAGACGTCTCAGAGACATACTCATGAAGGGATACATAACTGAACAGAAAGCTAGTATCCAGCATAATCTGAAGGGGTTCTATCCATGTGGCCACTGCAAGGCATGCAGGAACAGCGGAATGGTGAAGGAATTCAGTACACCACAAAAAAATGTAAAAACCAAAATAATGCAGTTTCTCACATGCACCACATCGTATGCCATTTACATACTGGAGTGTCCCTGTAACAAAAGATATGTGGGGAGCACCACACTGACGGCAAAGAAGAGGGTCTTAGAAATCTAAGAGCCATTACAAACAAAGATCCCCAATACCCTGTGGCACGCCACTTTGCGGAATTCCATCTATCCAACAGCAGCCTGTTGAGGTATTTTGTAATTGAACAGATACCTGCCAAACATAGAGGGGGTAATAGGGAACTGGCCCTCAGAAGGAAGGAATCGAAATGGATCCTAGACCTCGAAACCAAGCAGCCCAAGGGACACAATCAGGATGAGGAGATGGCAACTCACCTGATAGAAGACTAACTGCGAAAATGTGGATTGTGATTATTGTTTGTGCTTAACTCATGATGCTTTAGTGACTGTACCTACTAGTATTATTTAGATTTTGTGATTTTATGACTTTTAGAACACTGCGTGCTCTATTTTAATCGAATTTCTCTCTTTCCATGCAGGAAGAAAGGAAGGGGCCCATCACAGCAACACGAGCACAATCACGGGCCACCTACCCTTTTCTTCAATATCTCGAGGAGAGCACCGATGAAGAAACTAGATAAGAACTTTCACAAATTATTATATCACTATAGTTCTTCACTGTATAAGGTCGACTGCTACTCACTCAATAGTATCATGCCTCTCTGATTTCTGTGCCACTATGGCGCAAGCAGCGCTTTAAGCATTCCCACTAACGGGAACTTTAGGTTGGCAATAGATCACATATTGATAGATGCCGTCACTGCGCGCCAAAGCAGGCAACCACACACACTTGTCAAGCTTGCACGCCACTTGGCGCTGATTTGTATATGTACATACAACTACCCTAAACATTTGCCTGCGCTAGTAGTAAATCTAAAAAGGCGAATAACGGGAACTCCATGCTGGCAATAGATAACACAGAGTTAGATGCCTTCACTGCGCTCAAAAATACGTAGCCGCACAAACCTATCAGGCTCGCATGCCACTTGGCGCATTACAAATGTATAAACGAGTACTCGAGACATTTGTCTGTCACATTATATAGAGTACTGTGATTATATAGTGACTGTGAACAAGTACAAGATTGGCAGATCCACCTTGCCACCAAGTATCTTATGTATATGTATGTACAACCTGCTTACAAAATCGGATCACAGAAATCTGTTGGTATTCACCATTTAAAAAGTTATATGAATCAAAAATGACATGTTCCAATATGGCGGCCACCCACATACAGAGGTACTATCACAATGGGAGTCCCTTGTCTATGTTGAGCTTTTGAATTGTATGTAATGCACTGTGTCACAAGCGTTAGACGTGTGATCAAGAGAGTTCACTCTCGAAACGCGTAACGCCGGAATAAAGATCGCTGGTTGATATACCCTTCTGAGAGCGCGCTTCATTTTGTAAACCGGAATTAAATATATATATATATATATATTCACTGAAAAAACCATAGGTTTCAGACATGTTATAGTTAGCGGAAATTTTACTGATAAAAAACCAATGAAATTCCCCCGTTATAGTTAGTGCAGGCAACTATAACTCACGCGACCGCAATCCTCTGCTGATGCTAATACTGTATTTAGACACTTATTTGCCCATGTCTTCTTCCATAAATTTTTAGCTATACATATATTACAAATATTTTTTTTTCATAAAGACACATATGTCATCAGCAGAAGATTGCGGTCGCGTGAGTTATAGTTGCCTGCACTAACTATAACGGGGGAATTTCATTGGTTTTTTATCAGTAAAATTTCCGCTAACTATAACATGTCTGAAATCTATGGTTTTTTCAGTGAATTTGCAAGGTTTTTTAAATGCTAATTCCTAACTATAACGTGTGTGAAACCTATGGTTTTTTCAGTGAATTTGTACGGTTTTTTAAATGCTAAGTTACTTTACGCCATTCGTGGCGTGCACGCCCACTTAACGAAGTTCGTTCTGTGCGCGCACGGTGCGCTTCGCGCACCGTGCGCGCACAGTGAGCACGCGGTGCGCTTCGCGCACCGCGCGCCCACTTTACGCAGTTAGTGCCGTACACGCAAGGTGGGCACGCAGTGCGCTACGCGCACCGCGTGCCCACGTTACGCACCGTGCGCACATGGAGGACATATTATGCGCTTCCTTGTGATAGGTAATCTGTTAAATTTAATTTGTAAGTGATGACAATAATATGCCATGCACAGAGAGTGTTTTTTTTTTTTTATTAAAATTTTTAGCGTAAGCGCACCGTACGCGTACGGTAAGCGTAATCGGCGAAATTTTCAAAAAAAATTTTTTTACCGTTTTTGGCCTTGGGGGATCTTTGAGGACTCAACTAACATGGCTATGTGCATGGGCGCTGTCTAAACAGCCCCTTTATATGTTTTTTGCCTTTGTTTACAGCCCCCCCCTCAGAGTGCGAGAGAGAAAATGGCGGCCGCCGCTTCCTGGTTTTGCCCGATTCGAATGTTTACTTAGATGTAACAGCCAATCAGAATCGCGCTCGCGCATGCCACCGTACGCGTACGGTAAGCTTACGGTAAGCGTACCTTAAGCTGGCTCAGATATATATATTGATTTAAAGGCTATTTTCTCAGAATCTACTGAACAGATTTACACCAAACCTACAAAAGGCACTTCCTTGACCTGAGGACTACCTCTCTGCCAAATTTCTAGTAATTCTGTTCAGCCGTTCGGGCTGTAGCCCTGTCTAAAGGTCCTATGGAAAAATGCATGGGAAAAACGCGTTTTGGGACCCCCCTTTTATCTCAGCCCCCGCTTGACGAATCCCCCCGAGACTTTCAGGGTAGGAGCGGAGCGTAGCGCCCCACCTATTTTGAGAGGATTCGTCGACCGGCGCCAAAGTTATTCAAAATAGAATGTTGCGGATTTCCTATGAAAACAGGGTCCTAACTATAACTACCTACTGGCGACCGCCAGTAGGTAATATATATATATATATATATATATATATATATATTCACTTAAAAAACCATAGGTTTCACACATGTTATAGTTAGGTGGATATTTCACTCGTAAAAAACCAATGAAATTCCCCCGTTATAGTTAGTTCAGATAACTATAACTTGCGCGCCCGCAATGCACTGCTGATGACGTCACATATTACATCACTCATGACATGGTCAGTGACATCACTCATTACATCACTGATGACATCATCCTTGTGATAGAGTGGCAGTCGCGTGAGTTATAGTTATCTGAACTAACTATAATGGGAGAATTTCATTGTTTTTTAAGAGTGAAATATCCACCAAACTATAACATGTGTGAAACCTATGTTTTTTTAAGTGAATTTGCAAGGTTTTTTAAATGCTAATTCCTAACTATAACGTGTATGAAACCTATGGTTTTTTCAGTGAATTTGTACGTTTTTTTAAATGCTAAGTTATGTATGTATTATTATTTTATTTATATATTTATTTGACAATAAACTACGTATTAAATGTATTTTTTTTTCTTGTTTTTGGTTTTACACCGTGCGCGCACCCCCGCGATTTTTTTAAAAAAAAGTAAGTTTGTTTTTTTCTGCCTTCGGGGTCCTTCAGGGACCCCCTGACAAAGGCTAGGGGGTCAGGAACTCTCCACCCTGCCCCCTTTTCACGTTCGCACCTTCCTTTTTCACTCTCGCACTGAAAACAAACAAAATGGCGGCCGACACTTCCTGATTTCGACCGATTCGAAAGTTGACTAACATGTAACCACCAATCAGAATTACGCTCGCGCACGTTAGGGTGCTCGCACGGTGCTCGCACAGGGCGCGCACGGTGCGCGCACGGTACGCGCTTATAGATATTTATATGCTTTTAAATGCTATTTTCTCAGGAACTACTGAACAGATTGACACCAGACCTGCAAAAGGCACTTCCCTGACCTGAGGACTACCTCTCTGCCAAACTTCAAGTAATTCTGTTCAGCCGTTCGGGCTGTACCTTCGACTAAAGGTCCTATGGGAAAATGCATAGGGAAAACGCGTTTTGGGACCCCCCTTTTTTCTCGGCCCCCACTTGACGAATCGCCCCGAGACTTTCAGGGTAGGAGCTGAGCGGAGCGCCCCATTAGTTTTGAAAAATTCGCGAGCATTCGTCAACCGGCGCCAAAGTTATTCAAAATAGAATTTTCAGATTTCCTATGGAAACACGGTCCTAACTATAACTATCTACTGGCGACCGCCAGTAGATAATATATATATTTATATATATATATATATATATATATATATATATATATATATATATATATACATATATATATATATATGTATATATATATGCATACGCAATCCGTCGCAGTACTCCCCTTCCCAAGCTCTGCACAAAAGACGGTACGGACCCAAGTGTAGGTGCTGATTAATTTATTTTCTTTAAACCGGCACTGCCGCCATGACGCGGTTCGGCTTCAGAGAAGCCTTGATCACATGACGCCACGAGGAGTGACCATTGAATTTAAAGTGCAAGTGCAACAAACGTGATTATGGGTTCATAAACATCGACAACATACTTTGGAATTTCTCAAATGTGCAAAATACTGCTTTCTTTGTGCAAATTTGCGTACATTCAAAGACATGTCTATTATATTCAAAAAACATGTTTAGACCTATTCCTCAACGATGGACATCAACAACATATTTTGACTAGTGCAAATAATGTTTCACGGATGTGCAAAATACTGCTTTTTTTGTGCAAATTCGCAATGCTTCAAAAACATATCTATTATATTCATAAACACGTTTAAGCCAATTCTTCAAAAGTATGAACATATATATACTGCTTCTGCTAGTGCAGATTATGCTTTACACATGTGCTAATTGCTGCATGTTATGTGCAAAATCACATAATTGAAAATCATGTCTATTAAATTCATAAAAATATTGAAACCAATCCTTTATAGTTGCTGCAAACATTGCTTCAGCCCGCATTGGTCAATAATCAATACCGTACTATGCAAGTAATGGCTTTCTTAGAATGCAAATAACGTTCAATAAATACAACAGTATCAGTTTATATTATATTGTATCACCATTAATGGAGAGAACGTTATGGTTAACTTAAATTCTTTTGTACACTACGTCTAAGAGAAATCTTGACAAGAGTGGATTGTAACCAATACTGCAAAATTTGTTTCATGAACATTATGGTGTAGTGGACATATCTAAAATACGATAATGCCAAGATCCGATACCGTGCCAATCAAGCCCATGTGGGCTGTCATTCTGCTTGTCACATACAAATGGCCATGTATGGATTATTAATAACGTTCACCAAAACCTTCCTCATTTTATGCATCATATGTGCAGTACCCATATACTCTATGCAATGCTGTTGAATAGTATATATATCTTATGTTTTGCGAAGATTGTAATATATTTTTTGTCCCTATACTTTTACTCAATAAACCACAGTCGAAAGAACCCGTATCTACAAAGACAAAATAAGTGCGTAAGTGCAATGATCCACTATATATCCACAAGTGTTAAAAGCATATAGTAACTCATTTCTTCACATATAAAAAAACATCATATTAAAAATTATATTGCAGAGGAGGTGGTTAACACTCAAGCAAAATATTGTTAAATCCAGAAAACAAACTCTACAGGAAACATTATTTGTTACTTTATAAACATGTATAAAGATCATCACTGGAATTGAGCCCATTGGGCACTTTAGAATCCAACTCCAGGATGTATTTGGTCTCTAGTTTTCTAAGTAATGCTTCACGGTTACCCCCTCGTCTGAGCGGTGGCACCGTATCAATCACATAATAACTGAGATGGTCAAGACAGTTATCATGGCATTCTTTGAAATGACGAGCGACAGGGTATGCCACATCACTATTATTGATTGCCCTTATGTGCTGGAGTATCTGTTTGTGAACCTGCAACTTGGTGCTACCCACAAATTGCAGGCCACATGAACACTCCAGCACATATACAGCATATTCTGTTTTACAAGTTAATCTCCTCAATATAGTGATGGACACCTCATTGAATGGACTGGTAAAAGTGGTTTTATTCATACCATATTTGCAAGCTTTGCATGTAACACATTTGCGAAACCCTTTTATGTTATGGAGCCACGGTTTAGACGATGTTATTTCAGGACTACTTTTAACCAACATATCGCTCATAGAGCGTGCCTTGCTGAATGTAATAGCAGGTTTTTTAGGGAGAAGTTCTCCTATAACTGGGTCATTGCGTACTACAACCCAATTTTTGTTGATCAACTTGCGCTAGGCCAAATGCTGCCTATTGTAAGTTAAAATCAACCGTGGTGAATCATTGCTAATGTTGGACCTGCCATTGGGTTGATTAATCATTTTAGGTGCAAGGGCTACTGTTCTGGAAATCGTACTAGTTTTGTTCATTGCCCTGTCCAGAATTTCCCTAGAATATCCCCTGGTAAGAAATCTTTTCTTACTCTCGATTTGGGCTAGGGTACATTCCGACTCAACACTGCATATCCTTCTGATTCGCAGCATTTCCCCGTAGGGAATGCTGGGAATCAGATGCTCAGGATGATGACTAGATGCGTGGAGCATTGTATTACTGGCTGTTGGTTTACGATGTAAAGTAGTCTCCAATTTGCCTTGGTTGATGTATACCTCTACATCTAAGAAGTTGACTCTTTCCCTACTAACGTGTGCTACAAAGTGCAGATTCAGCTCATTGTCATTGATCTGATCTATGAAGGTCAAAGCTTCTTGTACATTGCCCTTCCATACAAGGAACAGATCGTCAATGTAACGATACCTTCTAATTACATTGTTGGCCATAACTCCCGCAAATTTATTGATGAGGAGCTGCTCCTCCCAAAGGCCCATATGCAGACAGGCATAACTTAGGGAGAAGCAAGCCCCCATCGCAACTCCTCTCATCTGCTGATAAAGCTGGTTGTTGAATAAAAAGAAGTTGTTAGTTAAACAAAATAGAATCATGTTCAACAACATCTTATTATGGTTCAGCATACATATTGGTCTCTTGCTTAAGAAATAGTCCACTGCCTTGATGCCATCACAATGGTGAATGCTGGTATAAAGAGCACTGACATCTAGGGTAATGAGGAGGTAGTTTTCCTGCCAAACAATGTCCTCCACTTTCCGCAAGAAATCACTGCTGTCTTAAATATATGAAGACAGATGTTTAACATGTTCTTGCAAGAACAAATCAACATATCTTGACGTGTTCTCTAAAATACTATTGCGGGCTGAGATTATTGGCCGCCCCGGTGGTTTGTTGGCATCCTTATGAATCTTGGGGATGAAATAGATAACCGGAGTCACCGGATGATCATTTTTTAAAAACTTGAATTCATCCTCACTAAGTAGACCCGCACTCTTCCATCCTACAAGCTTGACAGAAATTTCACTCCATGCCTGTTTGACTGCTTTCATGTCACTGATTTTGTAACAGTCTCTGTCTTTTAGGTGGCAATATGCTTCCTCCAAATACATGTCACGTGGCCATAAGACCACATTGCCACCCTTGTCGGACTGTCTGACGATTATATTGTCCTTGGATTGCAATTTTCTTATCAGTTGACCATAGCAATTGTTGTCTCTAGACACTCTGCGCCGTGATTTCAGCGTAGAGATATGTCGTTTTTTCAATTGATTGGTTAACAACTCATTAAAGACATCCAAATTGTCATGTAACATGATTGGATTGAATGTAGACTTGGCCTTAAAGTGCGTTGAACCTGCGATGCCAATGTTAGGTATGCTGGAGCTGCCTATGTTCTGAGAACACTGCGAGCCTTTGCTTTCTTCGCGCAGTTCCTGTAAATCTCGCAGGAGTTCCATATCTTTAACTGTAAGCATGGATGGACTAATAGCTGCAGAAACCCCCATTGTTTCATTATTTGGTTGGCCTTTCTTTTGCAAAAAATTGAATTTGCGTAGTTTCAATTGCCTTGTAAATTTATAAATGTCAATGCGCGTCTGCACATAATTAAAATCGCTAGCAGGGCTATGAGATAATCCCAAAGCAAGAATGTTACGTTCATTGTCATTCAATTTCATGTCAGTTAAGTTGATTACTGACAATTTGTTGTTCTCCATAGTTACATCTACTTGCGATTCCATTTCTTGTAGGGTTTTTTGTTGTTTTGTTTTACTCCACTTTTTAATTCTGTGGCTTTGTCGTCTTTCCTTGCGCTTGTGGTTGTATCTTTGTCGTCTTTGGCTGTTTTCTGTATTCTTGGTCTCAGGGTTTGTCTTCTGTCCTGGCGCAGGCAATCTACCTCCTGCGCCAAGGACCGCTTTATAAACCCGAAACTTGCTGATGCCAGTGCCTGCTCACCCTCAGATTCGCTTCCAGGAACAGAACTTAGATCAGATATGTACGTAGAAGATTGAATCATATCTGTAGCTTTGCTTTTGCTACCAATTTGTTCCTTTGCCAACTTGAGTGCCTTAAATTTCTTCGCAAAGGTAAAAACCTGACCATTTTGGTAGTCAAGCTTGTCCCTCTGGAATTTGAAGGCTTTCCGTTTGATTATATCTTCCTCCTTCTTTAAACGAATTAGCATCTCTTCACGCGGTTTCTTCTCATTATCTGATGGTCCTAGATTGTTGATTTCCACATTAAGTTCATCTATCTTACTTTGTGGGACCAAACGATCACTCTCTGTGTATTTAACTAGAATCTTAACAAGTTTGCAGGAGGATTCCAAATTACATTCCGCCCACTCTGATAGCATCCTGGGGTCTGGATTTTCGTAGCTGGGGGCCAGCATGATGTGCAGCCCCCGAGGAATGCGCCCAACTTCCAAGTATCGTTATAGAGAGCGGTGCTCCCACCACTTTGATTGTTCACTGCGCATAGTCTTTTCCAATTTTTTAAACATTTCCCGGAGACCAGTGCTTTCTGCAGATGGATTAATTGGATTTATTCGTACTGATGACTCACACAGGTGAGTCATCAAACATTTTGTTTGCCGCCTCCTCGTGACCCCTCATAGCTTCGGCAGACATAGTGCAATTATGGTTGCGATTAATATTGAGGTAGCAAAAACAATCAGAAACAATGTTCCTGCTTGTGCCGCTTGCACACTCTTGAACCAGACTTTTTAAGCTTTCGCTCCTACCTCGGCAATCAATTCCAGCGTTGCTCGCGTCCTTCGGTACGCGCTGTATCGCCTTGTAACTTCGGTGGGAGAGTGTAGAGCTGTCTGGGGGCAACCACGGCTGAACCACACGGGAACAAACAATCTCTTTCGGTACACGAAATAATACTTCCTGCCGCTCGGCCCAAAACACCAGGAGGGGTCCGTAAAATACTGATGAAGCAAATCAGTTTACAGATGCACACGCAATCCGTCGCAGTACTCCACTTCCCAAGCTCTGCACAAAAGACGGTACGGACCCAAGTGTAGGTGCTATTACCTACTGGCAGTCGCCAGTAGGTAGTTATAGTTAAGACCTAGTTACTATAGGAAAATTGCAACATTCTATTCCCAATAACTTTGGCGCTGATTGATGAATCTTCGTGAAATTTTCAAAACTAATTCTTTGTTGAGATCTGCTCCTATGTTGAAATTTGGGGGTGATTTGTCAAGGGTGGGCTGAGAAAAAAGGGGGGTCCCAAAACGTGTTTTTTCAATGTTAATTTCCATAGGAAACTTTAGACAAGGCTACAGGACGAATGGGTGAACAGAATTACCCCAAATTTGGCAGGAAGAAGGGTCTTGGTCTAGAAAGCACACTTTTGTTTATTTGGTGTAAATCCGTTCAGTAGTTTTTGAGAAATATCAAAATTTACAGATATCGATATTTGGGAATTCTGCCATCTGGTTGGCAGAGATGTTACGAGCACAAGCTTGCTGCTGTTTGGCTGCGAGCGCTGCGAGCGTTTGCAACTAGGAAGTGTGGCCACCATTTTGTGATTCCTTCGAAGCGAGTAAGGAGGGAAAAGGGCGAAAAATGTGGGAAAGAGGAGCGTAGGAGCACTGTAACCTTTGTGGGGTGTTTAGGGTGTGCTATAGAGGGGTGCGAAGTGAACTAATCATACCTACCGGTGTGAAAGTTCTAGCGCCCTGGGTATCCACAAGCGACACAAGCACATCAAAGTAGAAAGGCGGTTTACTTCCCTGGTGCTCCTCCTGGCCAAACGATGCATTACTATGCACTGGAAGACACCGGAGGGGCCTCCCTTAGCGGCATGGGTGGGCACAGTCAAAAAATGGGGTAAGGCAGAGGAAGAGCTACTCAGAGCGGAGGAGGCCCAGGGGCTTTGCAAACACCCAATTTCCCTGCCCTGGGCCATGCTACTGCATTCCTTAGCGCAGGAAACGATACCGGTGGCGGGGCCACAACCGATCGGTCCCCCCGGGGCCCCCATGATCCATGAGCCCACCCAGGGAGACGTACAAGGGGTCCGGACGCCGGCGGGTCATAAATGTGGACCGCAACTTTTCCTCAATTGCGCCCTTGAACGGGTGGCGCTCAGTGCTCCAGCCTCCCCCCCCTCGCGCCCGCGTAATCCCAACAATATACCCTGTAATGGTATAGCTCTCAGGCGCACGATTAGTACTGTTCATCATCCGGGACACAGTGCACCCCCCAGTTCATATATCCCCAGTTTGTTTATGGTTCACATGTGGCTGCAATCCCATAGCCCCCTATGATAACATACAAAGGGGAATAGGCACACCCCGCGGCCCTTGCAGGGCGCGGCGACCACCACGCAAGCTGGTTGGGTGCGCTTAGGCATAGGCCTCGGGAGACTGTTCTCAGCTCATAGACTGAGCGGGGGCTCACCTACCATAGGCACCCTCGCTCAGACGTCCACACAGGGTGCAATTGAACGCTCTTGCTTGTATGTCTATGTCAATCATTACCAGATGTGCTGCTTTATGTACTATTCTATAAATGCCAATAAAAAAGGTTTTTTTAAAAAAAATGTTTGAGTTGCAAAATTGTAAGTTTTAATAGCTTTTGCTGATGAGTCTTCCTGGCAGACACCTGTTGACATTAAGTCTATCTATGGCTATAGTGGCGGTAACGGGAGTGCAGGGGCTCGTTGTTTTATTTCGTAAGGTTAAACATGGGTATGGGTATGGGTGGGGGTGGGGGATGTGCGTATGTTGCTGATTATAAGACGGACATTTGTAACGTGGGCATGTGTAGTTAGTAAAGGTAATGTAGTTTGAGCGGGCCTATTTATTAACCGTGCTATGGTATTGTTTATGTTTTTCCCATGAATTTGCTTGTTTGAATACTTTTTGTTGATAAGTGTTCTGGCACACACCTGTTAAAATTAAGCCTGTGTATGGGTATAGTGGCGCTACTAGGAATGGTGGGGGTTTCTGTTTGATTTTGTACGGTTAAGGAAGGGCGGGGTGGGTGCGGGGGAGGTGGGTATGTTTCGGATTAAAACACAGAATTTAGTTACATGCAGATGTCGAGCTACTGAAGGTGATGTAGTACCACTGGGAGCACTTCTAAACTGCCCTATGGCATGTTATATGTTTTACCTGTAAATTTGTATGTTTTAATACGCTTTGCTTATGAGCGTTCCAGACGTTTGTTGAAATTAAGTTCTTGTATTGGTATAGAGTGTTTACTAGGTTTGGTGTGGCTCTTTCTTTAATTTTGTGAAGTTAAGGAAGGATGGGGAAGAGGGTGGTGCAGTGGCAGTGTGCCCATTTATGAATCGCTTTATGGTATGGTATATGTTTTTCTGGCAAATTCCCATTTTTTAATACGTTTTGGTGATGAGTGTTCCAGCAGACAGGTACAGAAATTGCACAACATTTCTGTGGATAAGACATCTTCGTGCTGATAGACACTCTTGTACTGTGGTAGAAGGCTGATTGCGTTGATGGAAAATTATGAAACTTGGTGCCATTATAGATTTTAATGGAAGGTTGCATTGTTTGTTTGTTACTATGGTGTAGTTGGGTTTCTAAGTCGGAGAAAAAAAAGTGGGGGTGCTCTAAAAGGGGGGGGGGCAAAGCTCTTAAAGGGGTGTGGGCTTTGCAAGTTGTGGTGTGGTCTAAATCAAGATAATTGTGTGCTTTAGAAAATCCTTTCCAATTATCGTAGGTTTGGAAAAAAACATTGTTTAAAGGACTTCCCTTTCTTCCACAACGTGGGTAACCTAGCGTGATATCTCCAGTTCTCAGTAGTGAGCAAAATAAGCATGCGTACATCGATGAGCATGCGGTCACTGAAGTGTAATACAAAATAAAAAAATTGACTATTTTTGAGAGGGCCCGAAAATAGAGCCTGGTAGAGAGTCGTTTGGAGGCTGCCTGAAAATAAGTGCGGTCACCAGACCCGGCCAAATTAAAGCGCAGTATCCATGCATCCTAAGCACTTCGCCATTCAACCATCTTTTAATTGATGGATATTTTCCTACTTATATATATGTACATAAATCTGTTCGTCCGCTTATCTTAAGGATCAATGAGCGCACTCGCCAATAGTAAGCACTGTGCCATTCATGCAGCGATACACCTATATATGCATAGATATTTCTGTCCCAGAATCAATCGTAAGCATTTATCAGCCCACCCGTCTATCGTATGTACTGCTCTTTGCATTCATTCATCCTTCCATCCATCCATACATTGATACATTGATCAATATCTCTATCCATTGATGCATCTCGCCATGCATCCACTCGCCCTTCATTCAACTATACGTTCTTATTTCCGTGCATCGTCCGCCCCGATCTTAAATACGACGTATTATACTCATCCAGCTACCCTCCTAAGGTGTTGAAAAGGCTTGCGAAAAGCATTGACAGGCAGATTTTTTAATAAAGAATGACAAATCTTTGAGTTACTCTTTGTGGAGCATACTTCAACACCCTTCTCTGGTGGTGTTTTAAACAAAGGTACATCTAGCGAAAGAAATGTAAAGGAGCTTTTAAGTGTAATACATTAATTTAGAAACATAACGTTTTGTTGAGTTGTATATAGGTACACTGTTTTAAAGTGGCCAGGACTAACAGATAATGAATACCTGTACTTCTTATATTTGAGAAAGTATACCACAGAGCTAATTTGGGGTGGTAAGAACCTTGAGTTCTATATTTCCATGCGAAGTACAGTATAGGACTATAAAAGTAATTGGAAAGCTTTTATGTTCATATTAAAGAGGGGGTGTGAGAACTTAGTGAGGCAGTCAAAGTGTGTGTTTTCGTAGCATTAAAACAAGACCGTGTGTAAGGTGAGAGCAGGTTCGTGCTGGAGTTGCCTTGTTGTGGCCATTTGCAGAGGCGCAACCAGAGGGAAATTTCGGGGGAGCCTAATTCTTTCAGCAATAGGCAGAGAGGGCATGTAGGGGTTGTAAAAAGGGGTGAAAAAGAACAGAGTCTCCTTTACAAAAAAATGATGTTTTGAAGACCGGTGAAGTACTCGGGTGCGGCTCTGTGCGTGCGCCCGGGAAGCTGTGTCAGAGAGTCCGGGGCAATGGGCGTTGCGTGCCTGGAGGTCTGTCTGGTAATCACCCCACGATGATGTTGCTGGTGCGTTGCAAAAAGAGAAGGGCAATACTGAGAGAAAATGGCTCTCTTTAAAGGATTTTCCTTCTCCTACAATGCGAGTCACTTGGCATGATGTCTGCACTTCTAAGTAGTGAGCAATGTGCATGCTCTCACAGTGTCACTGCAGTGCAATAAAGAAAAAAAACGGATTACGTTTGTGAGGTTGGAAAATAGAGCCCTATAAAGACACGTTTCAAGGCTCCCAAAAATAAAGTGCTGGTGGTCACATCCCCACAGACACCCCCTCCAGTTAAAGCCCTGGGTGCAGTGTTATGTTTGCGAAGTTGTTGATAATATCATTCTAAGTACATAGATAAAAAATGTTAAAAATACTATTTATAAAGTTGTGTGCGGTGGGTTGCAGAGAAAGTGGTGTGGGGGGGGGGGGGTGGGGTGTGGCGTAGAGGTGAAAAGTATGAGGTAGTGCAGTTATATAAATTGTAAAGGAGTATGTAAATAATTAAATAAATACTTGCTGTATGTTCTACGGTACTACTTGTCATCCTAGTGTTCATCTGCCGTGCTCCATCACGTTGCAGCACTGAGTCTGGAAGTTGTTAGTGGAAGTTTTGCAATTGTATGTTATTATTTTAACATAGTGAAGAAATGTGAAAAATAATTGAATCTCTTTTTTGTTTTTCAGAAAATTATTTCGTTTGGATTAAAATTTGGAAATGCCTAGAAGAAGTGAAAAAAAAGAAAAGAGAAGAAAAATATATTTGACGAAAAGGAAAGATCTTGAAGTAGAAAAAAATGCGAGTAGTAGAGAAATTGTTTGTTTGAGGAAAAGCAAAAGACAATTTTTGAGAAAAATATTACGAACATTTAATGAGAAAAACATCACACAAAGCAAAAAGAAGTTTTTTTCAAGTAAGGTGAAGCAGAGTTCAATTGCAAATACGAGGAAAAGGAAAGATGATAAAGAAATAGTATCTGGTAGTCGAAGACAAAAACAATTTCAAGAAATTCGTCAGAGACTTTTTCGATCTAGAGTGATTCCGAATCTATTGAAAACATGCTGCAAATATAAAAGAAGAATGTTCCAATTCAAAGAGAAGCAGCGTATTGAAATTATAGTGGATACTGCTTTCAATTTGAAAGAGAAGTTGTTCATTTTGATATTAAAGAGATTGAAAGTATTGGATAAAATAGTGAAAGTATTGAAAGACAAAAGTAGAAAAAAAAGACTTATGAACAGAACCAACTTTTGTAAAATCTTTAGCGGACATTGGAGACCTACTTCTAGTACTGAGCCTTTTTTCAATAAGGAAAGTTACTTCCAGGAAAATAGTTTATCATTTGCTGTTGATACTGGAGGTCGTTGCTGCGAAGTTCAGGATGGTGTTCCTCTTCCAAAGGAGGAAATGGTTGATAAAAGTGCAGGAGAGTTAATAGCCGAAGAAGTGCAAGGGAAATATCCACAAGCTCCTGTGTATAAGTGGAGTTGTAGTAGCATTTGTAATATTCAACAGAAATCCATTTATATAATGAGACATTTACTACGAGAATATACTCAGAAAAGTATAAAACTGAAGATTAAGTTGTTACAAGGACTAGATCCATGTAATGTAAGAAAATATACTGAGAAGTATGGGCATTCTCTGGCTTGTCTTTCAAGAAAAGTTTGTAAAAGTGTTTCATCATTTGAGGATGTTAGCAGTACACCATTCAGAAATGCGGAACATTGTAAAGAAACTGTACTATGTAAAAAGTCCTGCATTAAGTTTAAGTGAACTGAATGGAAGTCTTTTATATGGTTCTTTATCAGATGTGTTAAAAAAAGTGTGATGATATTGAAATGCGATATTTTGGTTCAGAAGAGCAGTTCATAGAAAGTGAAAGTTTGACAATTACAGATGTTGGAGGAGATAAGGAAGTGATTAGCACTGATCAGTTTGAAGAAGACATTGGAAAGTTTAATGTAGTTTGCTCTGAAATACCAAACTATGTTTGTGTTTGTTGTCGACGTACTCATTATAAGAGTCAAAGTAGGAATGTTGATTTGTATTGAAAAGTGAAAAGGAGAACAATGGTAAGTGGGAAGAATTTGCAACTTACTTGTTTGTTGAAGGTCGATTTGAGTTAGGTAGTGATCAACGTATATGTAAATATTGTTACAACAAATTAGAAGAGAACAACATGCCTGCTAGAGCAGTGCATAATAAGTTGGAGTTAGTAGCTATTCCGCAGGAGCTGGCCAAATTGAATACATATGAGTCTGTTCTAATTCAATCTGTTCATCCTTTTCAAACTATAATTCGGATGGAGCCTAAAACAGGTAAACTGCCACCAACAAACTGGCAAAGAGGGCTGAAAGGAAGAGTGGTATACTTACTTTTGGATTTTAAGAAAAAACATTGAAACTATTGCTGGAGAGAAAGAGGAAGATGAGGCAGTAGTTATTTCAGTAAATGGTGTACCCACAGAGAGTGGGAAAATATGGCAAGAATGTATGGATGTTAATAAAGTTGAAAAGGCTACCTAATATCTTATAGAGAACAATATTTATTACAAAAATGTAAATGTGGATGAACAGGTAATACGTTTAGAAGATGATTTTGAAATTTCAAGTGGTCAAATAGAGAAAGTGGACAAGTCAAGGACTAAAGAGATTTATAAACATTATACAATATGTCCTTTGCATTCAATAGAAGTGATAGGAAGCAGCATTGAGTTATTTCAAATGAAAAAAAGCACAGGGAACTCCAATGAGTGTATGGGATAAAAGCTTGGAAGCTCGTTGTTTTCCACAGTTGTTTCCTACTGGAGAAGGTGGACAATATGATGACCGACCTGTGCGGATTCCAGCTTCAGAATATCGGTCAACAAGATTATATTCTGAAGATCCTAGATTTCGACAGTGCATTCCATACATATTTCACCTTTTGTTTGAAAGTGATCTGTCTTCTCTCTCGTATGCAGTGAATCACATACTTAAAACTGGAGTTCATGAATCCCTTCTTTCTGCGAAAGAATTTGTGAAGAATGTTCAAGAAACAGATGAAACTTTAGAAGCCCTGTTAATTTGATGGCATGTCAATGTGGAACAAATGAGTATTGGTATCGTCGTCATGGAGTGTATGTTACGGAACTTAGGTACACCAACATGGTTTGTCACACTTAACTGTGCAGAGAATGCATGGGAAGATGTGCTTGAGTTTTTAAGAGAAGCGAATTCTAATATAACAAATGTTGAAATGAAGACTCCTGGTGAACTGTGTTCATTGGATCCTGTAAATGTGTGCAGATATTTTAATCATAAGTTTCAAGGTATGATGTCTTTTATCTGTAATAAAAAGAATCCACCTCTTGGAGAAGTTACCGATTTCTTTTCGAGAAAGGAGTACCAAGCAAGAGGTGCACCTCATATACATATGCTACTATGGGTCAAGGATGCACCTAAATTTGGAACTGATTCTGATGAAACAGTATTGTCTGTCATCGAACAGTATGTGACATGTGAGATTCCAAGAGAAGGAGGAGATAGAAGCTTGAGACAGCAAGTTTTACGTTTCCAAAGTTACCATAGTGGAAAGTACTGCAGAAGAAAATACAAGTCTAAAGGAAAATTTTACTCCAAATGTCGGTTTGGTTTTCCCGGTCCAGTCATTTGTAAAGGAAGAGTAAATTCTTTTTTTTCTTCTGTGAGGCACACAATCACTCTGAACTCTCCAAAGAATACCTACAACTAAAAAAAGAACAGAAGTGTCAAAGTATATCAATGAATACAATCCAGTCATTTTAAAAAAGTGCAATGCGAACATGGACATCCAGTATGTTGCGGATAACTCAATTGCTGTTGCACGTTATGTTACATCGTACATAACAAAATCTGAAAAAACAGAGATGAAACAAATGTGGGAAGAAATTGCACAAGGTAATAGTCTTAGCAAAAAATTGTACAGCTTTAGTTTGAAAATGCATTCCCACCGAGAATTTGGATCATATGAATGTTCAGACCCCTTGTGTTCTTCAAGTTTATATTCAAAGTCACGAGGAATCATTTGGGTAAGTTTAGGTCTTGCCTGCAAACAAAATAGAGTGTTAAAATCATTGGAAGAAATTGAACAATTAGCAGCAAATGAGCCAGATAGTACAGACATTCTTAAAACTAGTATGTTGGACACATACTAACCGAAAAGGAGTCAACATCTGGAGCAGCTATGTCTGTATGAAGTACTTCAACATTACAGCTTCAAAAGAAACGTTAAATTGAATTTAAAAGAAGGAAAGTTTGCAGTAGTTGGTTGTCATGGTTGTTTAGTAAAACATGCAAAGGGTAATCTTATAAACCACAAGAAACTTAGTTGTGAAACTCCAGATAAGCGAGAATTTTACTATTTAGCACTTTTAAACCATGGCGTAGCGAAAGTGAATTACTTGGAGAGTTTGACTGCTACGAAGATTCTTTTAATGCTTGTAAAGATAGCATTTGATGTCTAATTTTCCCTACATATTTAAAAATGTTGAATGATGAAGTTGAACAGGAAAAGACTATTATAGCTGAAATAGCTCATGAAAATTCTCAAGATAGTCAAAGCAGTGGTCCATGTAGTCAAGGACCTCTCAGACAACCAATGCTGGAAAATGAAGCAGCGATTGCTATGCATGAAGTAGAAATTGCAATGCAACAAGCACAGGGAGAATATAGCATTGGAAAAGTTAGAAGAACAAGTAAATGTTGAACAGAAAGAAATATATGTGCAAGTGAAAGAACGGATAGAACATGGTTTGTTGCAAGAAAAAAAAGAATGTCTGTGTTCATCTTTTAAACCTCTTCTGATGTACATCAGTGGTCAAGCTGGGACAGGTAAAAGTTTTTTTATTAAAGTTTTGACCAGTTATCTTGAAAAAACTACTGGTTCACATTTATGTTGTGTGGTAACAGCTCCAACTGGATTAGCTGCACACAATGTTAAAGGAGTTACTTTGCATATATTATTGATGTTACCAGTGGAGCATGATAATAAATTACAATATCAGAAGTTGTCTGGGGAAGCTTTTTATGAAGTGTCAAAAGAGCTGAAGAAAATGAAACTTTTAATTATTGATGAGGTGAGCATGGTCTCAAACTTAATGCTTGCTTTTGTACACTTAAGAATGCAACAGGTATTAAAAACAGATTATGATGTTCTCTTTGGGGGAAAACATTTCATTGTATTTGGAGATCTGCTACAACTAACCCATGCAAAAAGGAGAACCAGTGTTTAAAACTCTTCTACATGAAGACACTAAGAAATCTTTGGGAAGTATTGGAGATGTGAATCTGTGGTTACATTTTGAATATAAAGAACTCACTCAGAATATGCGACAAGCAAGAGATGAGGATTATGGAAATATTCTAAAAGATGTAATAATTGGTGTTCTAAGCAAACATGGTAAACAAGCTTTTCAAAGTCGTCTACTAAATAACTTGTTTACAAATGAAAACACACCAGCTGAAGTAATGTACAAGAAAATGAAAGAAAAAAAATCTATATTTTGCTTAATGCCTACAGTGGAAGAGTGTTATACATTTAATAGAGAGCTTATGAAATTGGAAAATCAAGAAATAGTTCACATTGAAGCTATTGATAAAATAGAGCATCAAGGAAAAACAATTGTTCTTTCAGAAAACCTACTAAATTGGATTCTTTAGAAAAGTCTGTATCAAAAACTGCTGGCTTAGAAAAGAAATTAGATGTATGTTTAAACTGTCGGGTAATTTTTGAAGTGTAATCTGAATGTAGAAAAAGGTTTAGTGAATGGAGCAATGGGGAAAGTTGTTGATTTTGTGAATTATCAAAATAGAAATGGAATTTAATTTTAGAAAGTTAAATTTGATCAGATTGCAGAGGTAAAACAGATTGCACGTTCTGCCGCACGTTCTTTGCTTGTAAAAGACTTGTATGTTCGTAGAAAACAGTTTTCCTTCTGTTTAGCATATGCAATAACTATTCACAAATCACAAGGTTTAAGTGTAGATAATGCTTTGGTAAATGTTGGAAAAACTGTGTTTAAAGAGGGAATGGTATATGTTGCATTATCTCGAGTTAGAACGTTGTCTGGTTTGTATTTATTTGATTTTGATGAGAACAAGGTTAGTGCTGATGTTAATTGTGTAAGAGAATATAATCATTTGAGAAGGCTTTATGCTCCCCATTTAGGTGAATATCCTATTTATGAGAAACGTGTTGGGTGTTCAAAACGCAAATGTGTTGAAGAATTAACTATGGTTCAAAAGCTGAAAGAAAAGCAACAGAAAAGAAAAGATGTAAAGAAGCAGAAAATACAAACAAGTGATGATGTTGTTGGATACCAATTAGAAAATGCTTCTGGTGTCAACTGCTATGGTAATGTCATTCTAAATGTTATATTTTATCTTGAAGATGTTTGTGGTGAAATTATGGAAAGTCAGGAAAAAACTTTATGTTCTGCACTCTACACTTTATTTCAAGAATTGAGACCTGATAGAAGTAAGATTCATTCTGCTTCTGGTATTCGCCAACTGTTGGATACATGTAGTGGATCTTTAACGTTCACTGCTAATATACAGCAAGATGCACAAGAATTTCTGATGGTTATGCTTGGAGTACTAGAATATGAAGGAATTCAGATTGAGAGTTTATTTGGACTCAGTTACAAATGGGAACTTAAATGTGCAGAGTGTTCGTTAACTTCAAGCACTATAGTTGACAGAGAACGATTTTTATATTTAACAATACCTGACTGCAAATCTGTACCATTTTACAAATTAGTAAAAGAAGCTGATCATGAGATGATGTGTTCTCGTTGTAAATCAAGAATACTATCTGCATTATGCCTACAAAGATATGGAAAATATTTGATTTTAATGCTGCAACGCTGTCGACCAAATGGAAGAAAAGTGGAAACCAAAATTAAAAATGTTGTTCCTAATCAACTATCAATTTCTGGAAGAACTTTTGAAACAGTTGCTATTGTTTTCCATGCTGGAAGTACTACTACAAGTGGACATTATACAGTTTTTTTGAAGTGTAATAATGGTTGGAGGCACTGTTATGATACACACTTGGAAATGAAACCGAGATTGCCTTATGAATTACCCAACTCATACTTAATTTTTCTGAAACAAAGATTCTAGCTACACTATTCGGCTTTAATGGGAAGGTGTATAGATCTTTAAGGAATTCATACTGGATGCTTTCAAAGTGAAACTTTTGATACATTATCTGGCGTAATGGGAAAATGTGCAGAGAAACTACGTAAGATCTTTAAGGAATTCATACTGGATGCTTTCAAAGGGAAATTTTTGATACATTATCTGGTGTATTGGGAACATTGTGCAGAGAAACTACGCAAGATGTTTAAGGAATTCATACTGGATGCTTTCAAAGTGAAATTTTTGATACATTATGTGATGTATTGGAAAAATTGTGCAGAGAAACTACGTAAGATCTTTAAGGAATTCATACTGGATGCTTTCAAAGCAAATTTTTGATATATTATCTGGCATATTG
Source organism: Triturus cristatus (assembly GCF_964204655.1). Lineage (NCBI taxonomy): Eukaryota > Metazoa > Chordata > Amphibia > Caudata > Salamandridae > Triturus > Triturus cristatus. The sequence continues at coordinate 218,817,487 of NC_140594.1, read as the reverse complement.
GGAAAATGTTTAGGGAAACTACGTAAGATCTTGAAGGAATTCATACTGGAGGCTTTCAAGGCGTAATTTTTGATACATTACCTGGCGTATTGGGTAAATTTGCAGACAATCTACGAAGTAACGGTAAGCTTTGAACATTTGAAGTACTATTGGATGTGTTATTTGTGTTGATTTTGTATTATATTTGAGAGAATTAGGGTTTTCCTTTTTTTAACAATCTAGTTGATTGTTTTTTTTTCCCTGCTGTTTATGATGAAACTACACTGGCATCACTGTGAATAGTGAAGTTAAGTAGTAGCTGATGACATCAAAAAAGAGAGAAAATATGTTATCTGAATGTTAAATTGTTTTGTATTATTTAAAAACTCATTGTAATTTGTGAAATGTATTACGTTACATAGAACTTTTGTAGTTTATTTTATGTAGTTGAAAAGTTAGAAAAAATAGTATTGATGACAAATACACAATAGTAGTTCTATATTTAAAAAACCTTTGAAATTCATTGAAAAAACCATAGGTTTCAGAGACGTTATACTTAGAAATTAGCATTTAAAAAAATCTTTGAAATTCACTGAAAAAACCATAGGTTTCAGGCACGTTATAGTTAGAAATTAGCATTTAAAAAACCTTTGAAATTCACTGAAAAAAACATAGATTTCAGGCATGTTATAGTTAGAAATTAGCATTTAAAAAACCTTAGAAATTCACTAAAAAAACATAGGTTTCAGGGACGTTACAGTTAGGAATTAGCATTTTAAAAAACCTTATAAATTCACTGAAAAAAACCATAGGTTTCAGGGACGTTATAGTTAGTTGGACATTTGACTTATATAAAACCAGAGAAATTCACCTGTTATAGTTAGTTGAGCTAACTATAACTCGCGCCCCCGCAATGCACTGCTGATGACGTCACATATTACATCACTCATGACATGGTCAGTGACATCATTCATGACATAACGGATGACATCTCAAATGACATCACTCATGACATCACTCATGACATCATCCACGTGAAAATCAGATGCACCTAATCAGACCCTAATATAACACTTGATACACCCAGTCTAAAATACAGACTATAATTTTCAAAACCGTGAACACACCAATACCAGTTAGTGCATATCCACTCTCTAATTTGTAGGTGTACACACATCCATCCATTCACCTATACACTCACTCATACATACAGTCAGCCATCAATACAACATTATCATATCCAGTCACATATCTATACAGACACTCACACACTGCCTCTCATTCTTAGAGTTATTCACACACCTAGTCAGTAATGGAAATAATGAATAACACTTTCATTTACTCACCTGTACAGTTATATACATACCGCATCACTTATTTAAACATATACTAACACATACTTACACTCTAATACAATAACTAATACAAGGACACACTGATCCATACAGGCACTCTGACACTCACTCATTCTCACATACAGTCATTTATATAGTCCAACACTCATATATGCTGCCTTTCACATATGGAGTTACTCACATGTACCACGGAGGCATCCATTCACCCACTGAGACACTCATACACACACTCACTCAGCCATATAGACCTTCAGACTTGAACACATATATCTAGTGAATTAGCCACTCACACATGTATGCAGAGAGTTACACCCCCCTACCCACCCATGCAGACACTCAGATACTCATACAGGTACTCAGACAAGCAATGAATAGCTCATATAGATCCTCATTTAGTTGCTAACCAAACCATGAAACTGCTTACATACCAACTTACAACCTAAACTGTCTATATCAGTCGCTAACACATGCATTGAGAAAGACACAATTAATTAGTCACTTATACAGTTAGTCACACACCTACTTAATCATCCATCCTGAGTCTTATACACTCATTCATTCTTCAATACACCTTGGCATATATATATTTATAAAACATATTTAAACTTTACAGAAACACACATTCACTGGATGATGTCATCAGTGATGTCATTTGAGATGACATCACTGATGACATCATCCAGTGAATGTATGTTTCTGTAAAGTTTAAATATTTTTCATACATATCTATGCCAAGGTGTATTGAAGAAAGAGTGGATTTACAAGTGCCTGAATGGATTATTTAGTAGGTGTGTGACTGACTGTATAAGTGAGTGATTGAACATGTGTTACTGAATGTATGGGTTAGTGACTAAACTGTGTGAAAGTCTGTATTAGTGTCTCAGTTGGTGTATAAGCAGCTGCATGGGTTGTTGAGTAGCTACACGAGTGTCTATATGAGTTATTGATTTGTTGTCTGAGTATCTGTATGGGTGTCTGAGTGTCTGTATGGGTGGGTGGGGGATGTGTGACTCTGTGCATACATGTCAGAGTGGGTGATTCACTGGTAGTATGGATTAAAAAGTGCACCTGGGAAGGGTTGTATGGGTGAGTTAGTGTGTGTATGGGTGTGTTGGTGAGTGAATGAATGTCTCACTGGTATATGTGTGAGTAACTACATATGTTTTAAGGCAGTATATGTGAGTGTTGGAGTATATAAATGACTATACGTGAGAGTAAGTTATTTGAAGAGTAAGTGTATAAAAGAGTGTCTGCTTATATCAGTGATTGTATAAGACAGTAAGTATGTGTTAGTATCTGCATAAATAAGTGATGTGGTGTGTGTATAAATAACACAGTTGGTGTGTATAACTGTATACATGAGTAAATGCCTATGTGATTGATTCTTTGCATGACTGACTAGGTGTGTGAGTAACTCTATGGATGAGTGGCAGACTGTGACTGTATGTATAGGTGTATGAGTGCATATTATAGTACTGTATTGATGAGTAACTGCATGTATAAGTGAGTGGATGTGAGTGTAGACCTAGGAAATAGTGGGTGGTATGCAATGTTCCCTCTAATTTTTTTCCTCTGTGTGCAGCAGTGTAAGGTCTCTGTGCACAGCAGCCCTGGCTATGTGAGCCGCGAATCAGACTGCGCGTGTGGGTGCAGCGCCAAATATCGCTCCAAATATTTGCTTAAAAAAGTGAAAGGACGGTGCATTTCCACACCTGTAGCACCACATGAAGGGTCTAAAGGCAGGTGTTCAATTTAGATACACACGCCATGACATGAATTGGTTACACAGGCAAGTACACTTCGGTTTTAGAAAAGCATAGGACTCCAACAGTGGTACCATAATAAGATTTTACTAAAGATCCTCAAGCCTATAAAAGATCACATATATACAATACATACAATACACATGGATATGGCACTAGATGAATCTGGCTGTGGGCGGCTTGGAGAAGCCTTTAAATACACAAAGTGCAAGCACTGGGTTAAGCCTCACAATGACCCCTGAGCCTTATCTTATATTCCGGCTCCTGAAACTACTGAGCTTAAACATGGAGTTGCATCAAACCGTGTTCCAATACTACCCCACGCTTGCAATGCCAAAGGAGTGTGTAATGATTACAAGGAGACTGATCCAGCATCACCCAGCTTGTCATTGAGGTGCCTTACACAGTGTTTGGTTAAAGTTAGAACACTCTTTCAAGCAATAATACAGTAAATGACCTTTGACACAATTCTGTCCCGAGTCACTATCAGGAAAGTGTATTTATTGCGCTTGATCCCATTAAAATGGCAAAGGTTGAAAGAGTGGCAGACTTCAGAAAGGAAATAGTCTTTTGTGCTTTAATGTCGTTCTCTGCTCATATTAGTTTGTTTTGCTTAATTCTGATTCTTCTTGAATCTATACATTTGTGAGCGATAAAAGGTTCCCACCTTTTAATTGCTGCTTCTACCAGTGATCACTCATGTTCAAGTGTTAGTAGTTGAACAGTGGTTATTGAAGGTAGATGTGAAGACGTCTTTTTTAAAGAAAATCCAGCAACACCTTGTATTGCAAAGGAATTGGTCACTATTCGGTATGCTTGAAGTGTTATGTAGATGCCTTTTTTATTTCAGAACAATTTTATATGTAAAAAGGAAACATCATGAAATGCAATACAAGCTTTGTAAAGTGTACAAAGGGAACACACACTAAAATCAGATGTGAAATCACAAGTTCTACAGTTTCAGGTGCAGTGCGAATCGGGATAAAAGACTATGTTAAGTAATTCACTTTAATATTGTTTATGGATCAAAATGTTGTTGGGAAGCAAAATATTGAGACGCATCAGACATAAGAATAGAAATATCACACAAACACAAGGAAAATATGAAAATGTCACATAAGGAAAATGAAACTTGCCAGCTATCTTTTGCTGGAAAGAAAGAGTCACTCATAGTTGTTAAAATGTCACTAAAAATTACACTGAAATCATGAAAAGGTCACAGAGCAATGTGAAACCTTGACAGCTAGGCATGTAATTTCTAAATATGTTTCACTCCTCTTTATGGCTTGATTTTTCTGGCGAGAAAGTGTTACTCACAGCCCTGCCAGGGACCACGCATCAGGTGTTAGACTAAAGCATTTCAGTGTGGTGGTCCGCACTGAAATGCAAATTCACGCACAATAGGCATAGCACCTGCCTTGGCTGTCAAGCCATAACTCTGCTATGCTGAAACTGGAGTGGCAGCAGGGCTGTGCAAGAGCGCTGCTCCCGGTAGGCTTTGCGGGCTGCTGGCTACAATGTATTAGTTAAAATAGGAAGTAATCCTCATGGCTGCGTGCGGCATTACGCAGGGCGTGGCAATGCCAGGGCAGTGCTTACACCATAGCACGGTAATATAAGCATAATCATGAATGATCCCTGCCACCGCCAAGACCCAATCCCACGGACCCGTGGCGGCTTCTGGAGTCTAGAGCACGCACTGTGCAACTGCTGAGTCTGAATGCAGTCCGGGTGGCACGTTTGACTAGGGAGTCATTCGTTGTGGCCAGGAGGACTCTGATTTCTATGATGAGGGCAAAGCTCTAGTAAAATAGGCGCGTCGGTTCTTGTTAGTAAGTGTGCTCGCTTTTAAAATGTATGCTGTTAATGAATATGCATACTTAAGCTCATGGTATTTAGAGAAAAAAACATGCCTTGGAGTTGAAAACATTCCCGACTTTGGTCTAATCTATATCTAATCACCAGTGTATGATTTTTATTGATCCAGCTAGCTCTTTAGTGGGGCAATCAGTGCCCCAGTTGTACGCCGACGGAGCCAGAGGACAGGGCCGCCAGTCAATGACTCTGTGCCTCCTCCCGTGGAGAGCGAACAGAGACTTTAACATGTGAGGTGTGCTCCCTGTGACCTTTTGCAGTAACATTTCTATACCTGAAGTGGAGAAAACATTTAACAGTATTTAACATTATTCCTGCAGTGGTGAATATTGTATTGTCTTTCTATATCTCAAATCTTGCTCCCCACAGCCCACTTACTCTACGAGTGGCACCAGCACAACCCCACAGGCACCCTCTCCTCTTATGCTGCAGTCTGGCTGTTTTCGGCTGCCTCCAATGCCGCCTCATTGCAAACACGTCCCCTGGCTGGCAATTACCAGAACCCCTCGGGGTGATCCAGGCTGGCACTTGTGTTATGACCGATCGCCTGTTTTGAGCGCTGCGCAGCCGGTTCTCGCTCGATTTGTCGCATATATGTCTAGGCAGGCCTGCTTCAGGGCCTTCCTTTATCTCTTCTTAGTCTTACAAGGCCCAGTAAAGCACACTCTTTTCCAAATCTCTTTCTTAATATTATCACTCTCAAAAAGTGTTTTTTTCCATGTAATGTTCCTTTGATGGGAAGAGGAGGTTTCTGAGGTGGGAGGATCAGGCAAGTGACACTACTCAGGCTCCCTCTGGGAGAATCCCTCTTCATTACTTCCTCCACCTGACCCTGGACTCTGCAACGCACTCCCTTACAGGCTCCCTCTGTGCAAGCCTTCAGGGAGAATCCCTCTTCATACCTACCTCCACCTGACCCCGGACTCTGCAACTCACTCCCTTACAGACTTGATTATCCACTACTCCTGTCCAGTGCACCTTATCTCACAGCTGACCTTGGGCCCCAGCCCCATATCAGGCACCATTGGGCTCCACTTTCATTTTTCCTGGTAAGAACATTAGTAAAATCACCTTCAAACTTAAAACATTGAATATAGCGGTAAATATAATTAGCACACACTTTAAAGTATGTTGCACAGTAGCCCTTATGACCCGACTGCTAATTAAATAAACAAAAACAGAAAGGCCATGACAGGGCCGGCTTCAGAGCTGATGCGAAAATCTTTTTTGGCACCGCACCAATAACCTCTTTCTCCGTAAATAACCTTTACTACCACCTTCCAACAGTGCCCATCATCCCTCCATGACCCCCCTTTTGACCTCCTCCTCGGATTCCCTCACTGCCACCCTCCACTAGTGCCCATCATCTCCCCATAGCCCCTCCCCCTCATGACCTCCTCTTCAGATTCCCTCACTGCCACCCTCCACCATTGCCCCTCATCTCTCTGTAGCCCATCCCCCTCATGACCTCCTCCTCAGACTCCCCCACTGCCACCTTCCAACAGTGCCCCTCATCTTTGCGTAGCCCCTCTCTCATATGCATTTCATTTGTTGTACAGCGCTACTCATATCAGTGTAGTGTGCGTCAGTACTTTACACCACGCACACATTATAGAGACAATGAATCATATAAATGTGTAAATCAGTCTACAGGGAATGTCACATAAGCCAATGAGGATTATAAGGTGTAGGAATCACATGTCATACATACTGGTGGGCCGCATATTTTAAGAGGGTTTGGTCTGGCGAAACACAACCTCAGGATTTAAAAGAGTATTCCATGGGGGTCAACTTTACTGATAAAAATGTATATCTGCCCAAACATACTCATTTTAGCAACATTAGAATAATGAAAGACTGGGGAAGTTCTAACTACAGCACAAAAAAAGAAAGTGAAGTTCTAACTATACCATTGATGTTTGTATGCAGCTCTTTGATGTCAGTTCATTGGTCACTGTCCTATGTTAGGATTCTAACTTCTGAACTGCAAGTAGCACAAGGATCTCTATGACAAAGGTAGTAACCCACTGAGCTTCCACATAAAATACAGTTAATCTGCACTTAAAAACTGCTAACAGACAAATGATTTCTCTCCAGCAGGATCATTTATCACCCGTTATCTGGGCATTTTGTATTGTCTTATTATTGTCCTGCAGTGGCCATGATAATGATAAAAACTGTTTAAATGAACAACACATGAAGTATTTGTCCTGCTGGGCCTGTGCAGAATTTAAAAAGGAAGAAAAAAAGTAAAAAAGTAACACATTATTTTACCTACTTCATTAGTCAAACTTAGTGTCACAACCTGATGTGACAAGCAGCTGCAGGGGTCAGGAAAGGTGAATAGGAATAAACAAACTTTCTCCGGGCGCTGCATAATAAAAGAAATATCCATGCAGCAGAACATTGCCGCCTTTGCCATGTGGAGCAAAACATTGTCGCCTTTGCCATGTGGAGCAGAACATTGTCGCCTTTGCCATGTGGAGATGAAGGGGTGAAAAAACAAATAAAGCCTCTTTAACATGTAAATGGTCTTTTAAAGACCTGTGAAGTACTGGGTGCGCCTGCGATAATCTATAAAACTGTCTGTGTGTGTGTGCGTGCCCGGGAAGCTGTCTCAGCCCGGGTGCACACACACAACAGGATTGGGCATTGAAGCACTTTGAGTCCCATGGCGTTGCACGCCTGCCTTCAAGCCCTCACTGCGAGGGCCAAGGCTCCTGTTTGGGTGGGCCAGGCTCATGTTTGGGTGGGCCTGGCTCACCCAGCCCACCCGCTAGAACCGGGCCTGCTTTGAGATAGTATTCTTGTTAATTGCAGTGCACACCGGCGCTGCAATTAACAAGAATACTATCTGAAAGGCCCACATTCAGCCCCGCAGCTGCCCACTATTAGCTAAAGAACTGCAGGGTCAAATACGGCGTGTGCTTTTAGACGATTCTGAAAGCACACGTTGTGTATGACTCTGCATTCCTTTTGCTGATAATGCAGGTCTGAATGTGGGCCTTTGAGATAGCATTCTTGTTAATTGCAGCACCCGTGTGCACTGCAATTAGCATGAAAACTATTTCAAAGGCCCACATTCAGCCCCGCAGATGCCAACTATTAGCAAAGGAATGTGGTAATCTAAAGCGCGACGTGTTCTTTCAGAATCAAAAACACGTCGCGCTTTAGATTACCACATTCCTTTTCCTAATAGTGCACGCCAGCGGGGCAGTTTGTGCGTCTTTGTGAAAGTATTCATGTTAATTGCAGCACGGCAATTAACAAGAATACTTTCACAAAGGCCCACAAACTGCCCAGCTGGCGTGCACTATTAAGAAAAAAATGCTGCAAGTGGCGGCGTTTTGAAAGTGGCGGCGCGAACGGGCTGCGTTGTGTGTGTGCGCGCCACAATTGGGAAACTGCGCGCTCGGGGATACTTTAGTGCGCGCGCGCGCACCCGTTCACGTTCTAGGGAACAGTGGTGGTATGTAGTATCTGGCATTGTTGTGTGTATGGTTTCAAAAATAGTAGTCTGTATTTTAGAGTGCATGTATCAAAGTTTATGTTAGGCCATCAGTAAATTTTAATTACCTGTACTTAATTTATGCGGTAAAGTTCAATAAGGATAACTCAGAATAAATAAGAGGCAGAATCCGTGATATTTGAGGTTTTAAAAGGGATTTATTCCTTACAAAGGAATTGGTTCGAACCAGGCAATCGGGTTCCGTCACCACGAAGGTTCGGGAAGGGATCGAGCATACTTTATTGACAGGTTACCATATATATAGTCAATGTATTACAGTAAAGCAGGTGCAGAAGGCGTAACAGTTGAGAAGAGAGATAAGAATACACATACGTAATGAAAAAAAGGCGTTACAATAGGCGTACATAAGGGCGTGTACTAGAAACGTCATTATGAGGATGACACAGGTGGGTGGATCCATAAGAGAATCCTGCAATGTCAGCAGAAATACATGGCAGAGATGCACGTGCAGCAGCATGACGTGTGATTGACGTGTAACTGGAGGGTGAAGGGGACTTGACATTTAGCCCTACATGAGGAGACAGAAGTCTGGGATGTCAGAACAACCTAATCCCAAATCATATCTAATATCTTGTGTTTAAGGAACTGTATTATCTGGAAGGAAAGGTCTCTCGGGCAGAGGCTATCCTATACTGACTGCTAGTGCGTGTACAAGCGTCTACGTGTCTACATGAGATGCGAAGGAGCATGGGCCTACCATGGTAACAGGAGCTATGAATTACTTGCACGGAGACAGTAAGGCCGGGCCCTTTGCTCTGCAGCTGAAGGATGTTTACCTAAACTACTAGACAGGAATGTATTTTTCGAGGAGCGGAGCAGATAACTTGAAGGCTAAGTACAGTCTTGGCAGGCAACAGGCCGAGCCGGGCACCGTTAGCCGCGCAGGGAGTAAGACAAAGGTCATGGATACAGATGCAGGTCCAGGCTGGAGCATTCAGAGGCAGAAGGCAGGAAAAGGCTTGATGGCAGAATTCAGGCCTAACTTGCCATAGCTGAAAAACGTGAAAGGTACACCATATAAAGACGGTGGCAAGGCATACTTAGGAACGGAATATTCGACCCATTCAGGGTGGATCTGAAAGAGGACATGTTAACGTTGGACACAAATGTATTTGCGTCTTCATAGCTGGAAGTGGAGGGAACATACATGTACTTGTAGCACGTACATGGAGCCGTTGGGGTCTAAGATAGGGGACACAATTGATCATAAAAATTTATATTTCCTCATTCCCTCCTTGTCCCCTACGGACCCTTCATGATATATCGATCCTCATGAATCCATCAATCTGTTCATGTAACATCATTTGCTCTTCTTTCTTCTTACGGGATTTTGAATGAGAACTTGAGTGTGGGATACATGATGTGGCACACAGGCCGCAAATCGCTGGCCCACATTGTAGACACAGGCAGCAACTGAATACTATGAGAAGGGCAATACCTAGGAAGGATAGGACTTTCCATCCCCAGGCTGACAACACACTCCAGAACCAACCGGACCACGTCCAGGTGCCTGGATTCTGGTGTATCTGACTTGCAATCTCATGAAGACGAGTTATGGCTTTATATACTGATGGCGCGTTTTCTGGAATGAAAACACAGCAACTTGATCCGATGACTCTACAGGCTCCGCCCCTATCGGCCAGGATGACGTCAAGGACAAGACGATTCTGGAGAACAACAATCCGCATCGCAGACTGCTCTTCCGTTAAGTTGCCTAGGGCAGAAGTAGTTTCATTCACTACTGCTTCAAGGGTTCTGGTTAATTTGCGTATCAGTTTACTATTAGAGACAACACCTATGTAGGGAAAGAGACCTTTATTGAAGTCTGTGTATTGCTCCCATGCCGTTTCAGTGTAGTCGACAATCGGGAGATCTCTCTGGGGTCTATTGTGTACTAGATGGGTATTTCTATGATAATCAGGAGGGGCTAGGAAAACAGGTGGCAGAAGGAATGCAATGTAACAGGTACCATCCCAATCTAGAGGTAAACGTATATATGCGGTATGACCACAAATGAAGTAGGAATGACGGGAAGCTCTAAATGTAGACTTGCCTTGATCACTGAATTCGATCACAGTAGTACATTTACTATGACCCAGGTGTACTGAACCATTCTTTCTCGCACATAATTCACCTTTGACTGGTAATACTGACATAGCAGGCAAGACTGGTGCCGCTTCGGATTCTACGTTCAGAATCATGAGGTTAAGTGTAAAGTTACCTAATCCATATACTTCATTTTCTAGATCAGTTCCTGTCCTTCTGGGAAGTCCCTCTTTGTTAGGGTAGCAGGCTTTAAGCAAAACTAAGTTCAGGTTTCCCCATACCCAGTTGCCCTGATAAACTACGGTATTTGAATCCAAAGAATTAATCAAACTAAACCATGCACCACAGGAACCATTGTGTGTGAACGGATACGGAAAGAGGGGCAGAACTCCCTTGTATTTCTGGTAGGGAGGGAGTCGGCCACATATCCAACAATTTGTAGCGTTGTTGGCCTGATGGGAGTGATGTAACATACTAATGAATGTGTTGTTGCGTAGCGCAAGTCTGTAGGGCAACTCATGCGGAGGTAATTCGCTAAAAGTGTGTTCGGCAGTAACATTGAAAGCAGAATGTGTACGCTTGAAAATAGGGTAGTATATGTGCAACAGTATACTTGCAGCAATAATCAGAAGATTTAGAAAAAACATAATCAATAATGTCACTATACAGTGGCTACGAAGTAATTTACAATATGCACGTTTCTTGAGCTGTTGCTGTCTATCTCTCTCTCTATTTCGGTCTAGAGGATACATGTCAGAAACTAATTTAACCGATTCACCTAGGAGAGGACTTAAACAATTAAATTGTCTGACTTGCTAGACCTTAGTTTCAGTTTATATTCCTGGGAAGCGGTTTTCTCGACCAGGGGGAGTTTTGAGTCAGTCTGTGGAGGAGGGCAGGGCTGAGAGTTCGAATCAGAAGGTAGTCCGTGAAATTTCTTGATGTGGCTCGAGTGCAGCCAACCCTTGCGACCCTCAATCTTCACTGCTGTCCTCGTGGTCAGAAGTACTAATTTCGGCGTTTGCCAGCGAGGCTCCAGCGGGCTCCTCCTGTCGAAATTTCTTATAAACACGTAGTCACCGGGAACCACTTCATGGGGCTTCACCTCGGTGTTGTCGGGAAAGGCTGCAGCTACCTGTGAACGGCAAGATTGTAGTGCAGACATCAAGGAAGCAAGGTAATCTGTCAGCATATTACAATCAACATCAGTGATTTTACAAGGTATAGGCATCCCCCACATATTTGGTGGCCTACCGAAGACCACCTCGTACGGGGATAGCCCTGTTCGAGAATGTGCTATCATTCTCATGTAAAAGAGCGCAACTGGTAAAGCTACTATCCAGTCGACGCCTTTCTCTCTGCAGATTTTAGAAAGTCGAATTTTCAGAGTCTGATTATGACGTTCCACGAGATCTGCTGCCTCGGGATGCCGGACACAGTGGAATTTCCACTGATAGCCTAACAGGAGTGTAATGTGTTTCACTAGCTCGGATGAGAACGGCTGACCGTTATCTGAGTACACGATACGGGGCAAACCATACCGTGGGAAGAATTCACGAACCAGCTGCTTGGCAGTGGTCGGAGCAGTGTAATCTGGGACTGGATATGCTTCTGTCCATCGGGAAAGTGCGCATACAACTACGAGGACATATTTGAATCCTCGACAACGTTCCATCTGGATATAATCCATCTGGAGGACTTCAAAAGGGTGATCGGGAGGTTGAAATCCACCTTGCTCTACAGGAATGCTTTTACCTGGGTTGAACTGACAACAAATCATGCAAGTACGCACTTTCTGGTTGGCTGCTGCTCGTAAGTGTTTATTGAACCAAATGTTTCGAATACTGTCTAGCATAGCTTTCTCTCCTAGATGCGCTGGACTATGTATTGTGTTAATGATAACTTGAACCATGGAGTCGGGGAGAAACCATGTAGATTTTCCCTTCGTCATCCATCCCTGATCTGTTTGGATCCCTCCTAGTTCAGTCCATTTCTTGATTTCCTCTGGTGTAGCATGTGTCTGTATGTCAATTACATCAAGGGCGGGATCCCTAACTGTCATGCAGTGTGTCGATGTCGGAACTATTGTCTTTGTCAAGTCAGTTGCATGAGTCCGATTCTGTGCTGTTTGCTTAGCTGTTCGGTCTGCCAGGTCGTTACCCTGGGAAATGATATCGGTGACTTTTGTATGGGCCTTGCACTTCATGATAGATATCGCAGTAGGCAGATGTATTGCATCTAACAGAGCTTGAATGAGGAGACCGTGTTGAATGTTGGCACCATGAGAAGTTAAATAACCGCTCTCTCGCCAGAGGACTCCGAAGTCGTGTACAACTCCGAATGCATAACGTGAATCTGTGTATATGTTAACTCTCTTATTCTTGGCCTGAATACAGGCTTGTGTCAGAGCGATGAGCTCTGCTGCTTGAGCTGACAAGGTGTCAATACAATTCGTTTCAATAACTTCGGTGTCTGTCGTGACTGCGTAAGCGGCCACTAACTCTCCTGTACTTGTTCTCATGCATGAACCATCCACATAAAGTGTCAGGTCTGGATCTGGTAATGGAATGTCTGTCAAGTCTTGTCTGGGTTTCGTCGTAATAGTAATGACTTCAATGCAATCATGTGCCAATGGGTCTGTTCCACTTAATGGCAAAAGTGTGGCAGGGTTTAATGTACTACAGCGTCTGATTTCTATGTGTGGCTGAAACAATGTCAATTCATAACCTGTCAGTCGTGCTATAGTCAAGTGCTGGGTCTGTGTTCGGTTTAAAAGAACTTCCACGGAATGTGGAACTTGCACTGTCAATTGATGTCCTAATACTATGGAATCGCTTTGTCTGATCGCTAAAGCTGTCGCTGCGACTGATTTCAGGCACGTAGGCAGAGCCTGGGCTACTGGATCTAATGTGCTAGAAAAGTAAGCACACGGTTTGTGTGAACCTGCTTGTTCCTGAGTGAGTACTGACAAGGCAGTACCTTCGCGTTCTGTGACAAATAGTGTAAAAGGCTTACTGTAACATGGTGTCGCTAAAACAGGTGCTTGACATAAGGCTTTCTTTAAGTCTTCAAAAGCTTGTGTATGTTCCTGAGTCCAAGGGAGGACAGTCGATGTCGCTGCCTCCTGGGTTGTCAACTGAATGAGTGGCTTTACTAGAAATGCATATTGGGGAATCCATTGTCTACAGTACGAAGTGAGGCCTATGAAGGCCCGCACCTCCTTTTGTGTCTTGGGTGGTGACATGTTTACAATTAACTGGATGCGGTCAGGTGTGAGCTGTCTCCCCCCTTTGGACAGCAAGTGCCCAAGGTACACAACTTGCTGAACACAGAATTGCAGCTTCGAAGGGGACACCTTGTGCCCCTTGTCGGCCAGAAAATGTAAAACCGTCAGTGATGCTTTTTCACATTCGGGCTCACTTCGGGCGGTGATCAACAGATCATCGACATACTGAAGCAGGGCAGTGTTAACAGGCATGTGGATACTGTCAAGTTGTCTTTTCAGTGCTTGGCTATAGATGCTGGGGCTTTCTGTGAATCCTTGAGGTGCGCGTGCAAATTTGAAGCTTCGTCCATTTAAACAGAATCCAAACAAATATTGGCTTTCCGGATCGATTGGAACGCTAAAGAAGGCGTTCTTGAGGTCAATTACAGTAAAGAACGTTGCTTCTGAATCAATAGCTGTCAATAATGAAGAGATATCTGGAACCACGGGATACTGTGGTACAATGCATTTATTCAATTCGCGCAGGTCAATAATTAATCGATAAACCGGGGGCGCATTTGGATCAGTACGTTTAAGAATTGGAATGATAGGAGAATTACATACATTGGAGTCGGTTTCCACAACCACTCCTTGTGCAATGAGCTCGTCAATGATTTGCAGCAAAGCCACTACAGCATCTGGAGGTAACTTGTATTGTCGAATTCGTGGTAATACCACTCCTGCTTTGAGCGTGACTCGATATGGTGTAATGTGCATACAACCTACATCAGTGGGGCCTTGTGCCCATAAATGTGCAGGGACATTCTGTAACCGGTGATCTATATCTTTCAATACGTAGTGACCTTTAAAGTCACGCAAAAATAAGCGTACCCCTTCTGGGGAACAACATATTACAGCTCCTAGAGCTTTCAGTGTCTTTATACCTAACAAGTTTTCTGGGCATGATTTCGTAAGCAATAAATCTGTAGTCCGTATCAATGGACCAACTGCAAGAGGAAGAGGTTGCGATACTTCATTAACAATAGGCTTTCCTGAAAATCCAAGGGAAACATTCTGTGAGCCTGAGAGGGGTGCCCCTGGAACCTCGTCGTGACTTATAGTTGTTCTGCTTGCCCCTGTATCAATTAAAAACTTTCTGTCTTTCCCTAATACTTGACTATGTACATAAGGACCCTCTTGATCTACAGGAACCTCAATAAGAGGCAAGCCAACCTCCCTCTCTAGGCTGTTTCATGTGTATCGCTGATAATCGGGATAGTCATTTTGTGCATACTGGTACATCTGTTGTGTCGTGTTTTGTGTTGCGGCACTAGGCTGTGGCTGCGGTACTGCTACGGTCTGTTGTGGAGTTTGCATAGGCTGTACATTCTGAGGTACTTGTGGTTGGATCTGGTCCTGTCTAGGTGGACGCGGTCTCTCCTTGGTTTTACCGGTAGAGATATTGTGTTTCAGAACTGCACAATCGTTTATATAATGACCTGGCTGTTTATAATAGTTGCATGTCCCTTTAACAGGAGCCGCTGAATTACTGGACTGTGTCGCACCCTTTTTATGACCGTCAGCTGGAACTGACTGAGCAACGAGCATTTTCATTTTCGTGTCTTTCATACGTCTTTGTTCGTGTTCTTGTTCTTCTCTAATTCTATTCTGGTGGTACTGTAACATTTGTAACATTTGTGACGGGGAATTAGCTTGCCAAGTGCTCTCGACTTTCAATACTCTGTTCTTAACCTGGGGCAGGGAATTCTCGACTAATTTTGTTACAAAAAGATGTGGATATGAATCGCTACTTGCTTTCAGGCCGCTATTAATACCAAAACATTTTTCAAATCGGGAATAAAAATCACTAGTGTCTTCATCGGGTTTCTGTTTGCAGGCTGAGATTGCACCCCAGTCTTCCTTTTTCGTAGTTAATAAACGTGGCAATACTTGTACTAATAATCCTGGTAATGCTTTAGTTTTGTCCCCAAGCCCTAGGCCTGGAGTTCGGGTATTTTCTTCGTTTTCTAATGCAGTCCAATCAATCTTTTGCTCTCCCACCTCCCATTCTTTTTCTTTGAGTTTCTCGTAAATACCGGCAGGCAATAATACTTTTAATATTTTCATAATGTCAGGATAGGTATAATCACCCATGAGTAACATGTCTTTTATTTCACGGTGAAAACCTGCTGGATCTTTGTCATGGCTGGGCACTAATTTTTTCATTTCCAACAGTTCTATTTTAGTTATGGCGTGTACACAAACACGCGTCTAAAAGTATTATCATCATTTCTAACTGGGTGCACTTCGCGTAAGGGATTCTGTCTGTCTATGTAATACATTTTTCTTTCCATGGAGGGAGCTGGATCAAGCTGTGGACACAGGAAGGCACTGTATCTGTGCCGATGTTCTAGAATTACTTTAATTAGATCGGTACCTAGACCTCTCCATTTCTTCATGAGTAGTTCTATCAGTATATCAGGTAGGGGACCAGGATCGGAGTGTTGACCTTTATACAATATAAGGAGGTGTTGTATCATGTACATACCAGCTAAACGCTGTTCGTCTGGTGAAAGATTCAAAAACGTGTGTGCTAGCGCATCATCACTATATTTATCAGAACTGTCAGCCCATTGTACTGCTGATCTGGCTAATTCTTGTTCATCCATAGAATCGAGTACATGGTACCCCATTCGTTCTTGAAGTATTTTATCAGTAGCCTGAAATAAGTGTTCGGGGGTCTTTGGATTTGACATGGCTGCTTGAAAAATTCTCTTACTTTCTGGACGTATCGGACGCATTGAATTATTAAATGATCTTCCCTTACCTACATAAGCTATCATTTCTCTAGCTGGTAATTGTAATTGTCCTGTTGTCATTTCTGGTTGTTCCTCCTCCTCTGAGGATTCAGTCTTATCTGCATCTAGTTCTCTTTCAGGCTGTTCTCTTTCACGTATTTGTTCTACTGTTTTTCGGATCCTTCGGTACATATTTTTTATACTATTCTGTTTATCATGTTTTCTGTCTGCTATATTCTGACCCCATTTGTTAAGTGCTTTCATTTCTTCCGGGTCTACACTAGGCCTATCTCTGTTTCTTATCAGGCAGTTTATGAAGAAGCGTAACAGCAGTTTTTGCGTGTCCACTTTCTGGTATGCCATGGCCTCGCCAATACTTTCAGGACCTTGCCCTGTTTGGACAAAGTGATATATTTTGTCTAGATGATCAACCATTCCTGGTAGTATCATTAAATAGTTCGCAACTCGTCGTAGACGTACTGATGATAACATCATTCTGTCGTCTTTACCGGGTACTGGATCATATCTACAGTCTGTAAGAGGCTCTTTAAGTATGTCGTAACTCGCTGTTTGAGGTGTACGTTGGTGTGCTAAATCCCTATAAGTCAATCGATGTGTTGGTGGTGGCGTATGAAAACCTCCTGTCGCACCTCCTGAGGTGCTAGGTCCAAAAGGATTTGTTGGGTGTAAGGTAGGGAGAATAGGTGCAGGAAGGAGTGGAGGAACAGGCGGAAGGTTTGGAACGGGAGGAGTAGTATGTTGCTGCAGAAGTGGGGGCAGATTATCTCGGGGTCGAACGCCGTTAGCAGGTGGTGTGCGTGGCGGCGGAACATTAACATATTCGGGGGCTGCATCGTCTAAATAGGAAGAAAGGAAAATGTCCTTTGCGGTCTTGTGGTGCAATTTAGTCGGAAGCAATGGGGATGGCAGATCTTTTGGTACTTCCAGGGTGGCCTTAGGTAAACCCTCGGCCAGAAGAGGATACATACCATTCATAAGAGTGTTTCGTTGTCTGTCTACTTGTTCTGCTTTTACTCGAATACCTTCCTCAACTAATACGTTTTCTCGGGCTTTGTCTGAATCCTCCTTATTTTTCTCTTCTTTTCTGAGCGCTTTCTCTGTGCGTCTATGCGATTCTTTACGCCATAATTCAATGGCATCTTTCTGTGACTGTCTGGCTTTCTTTTTCCATAATGCTTCTTCTACTCTCATGATGCAATCTGCATCCCATGTCCCAGCAGCGGGCCATCTCTGATTCTCTGCTAACTCCTTGGTGTAGTCCACCCATAAATCGAGATATAATACGGCATCTAGGCCATGTTTATGGTACATAAAGTACCCTGGAGTGTCCCTAGGTGGAATGGGAACGGCTTCCTCGAGTATCCCTTTTCTAGTTTTTATCTGTCTTAGTTTTGAGAAGAACGGCATCTTAAACCTTGCTACTTGATTCTTACTCGGACTTGAACACAATTAATACAATAAACACAGTAATGAAGATCGAACAATCACTCATACCACGACATTTAAAACATATTAAAACATTTTAAAACGAACAATGATAATTAGAATAAAACTAGCTAACTGCATAATACTGGATGTACTGCTAAACAGTACAGATACACTGCTAAAACAGTGCAGACCAGGTCTGTGTACCCAAACCCGTCTTGACCGGCACAAATTAATGCGCACGTCTAGATGCGTCCCCAGCAACGGTACTCACCGGGAAGCACGGAACGGAACGGAAGGCCTCGGAAACTCTGGACTGGACTGGACTGGACCGGACTCGACTCGACTCGTGACATAGGTACTTCGGAACTTCGGAACCTGGTGGGCCTCTGTATACCTCGGATCTTGCTCTCTCAGCTAGGCTCTGGTCGGGATCCTCCGCACTCCTCACCGCCTCGTCTGGGTGTTGATCGCAGCCTCAGTCACCTCCGTTGGCCTGAGGGAGGTACAGGAAATCCTGTGGGTACGCGTAGTTGTCCGTCCGGCTGTGGGGTGGGGGAGGAGTCCCTGTTCGGGCGCCAATTATGTGGTAAATTTTAATTACCTGTACTTAATTTATGCGGTAAAGTTCAATAAGGATAACTCAGAATAAATAAGAGGCAGAATCCGTGATATTTGAGGTTTTAAAAGGGGTTTATTCCTTACAAAGGAATTGGTTCGAACCAGGCAATCGGGTTCCGTCACCACGAAGGTTCGGGAAGGGATCGAGCATACTTTATTGACAGGTTACCATATATATAGTCAATGTATTACAGTAAAGCAGGTGCAGAAGGCGTAACAGTTGAGAAGAGAGATAAGAATACACATACGTAATGAAAAAAAGGCGTTACAATAGGCGTGCATAAGGGCGTGTACTAGAAACGTCATTATGAGGATGACACAGGTGGGTGGATCCATAAGAGAATCCTGCAATGTCGGCAGAAATACATGGCAGAGATGCACGTGCAGCAGCATGACGTGTGATTGACGTGTAACTGGAGGGTGAAGGGGACTTGACATTTAGCCCTACATGAGGAGACAGAAGTCTGGGATGTCAGAACAACCTAATCCCAAATCATATCTAATATCTTGTGTTTAAGGAACTGTATTATCTGGAAGGAAAGGTCTCTCGGGCAGAGGCTATCCTATACTGACTGCTAGTGCGTGTACACGCGTCTACGTGTCTACATGAGATGCGAAGGAGCATGGGCCTACCATGGTAACAGGAGCTATGAATTACTTGCACGGAGACAGTAAGGCCGGGCCCTTTGCTCTGCAGCTGAAGGATGTTTACCTAAACTACTAGACAGGAATGTATTTTTCGAGGAGCGGAGCAGATAACTTGAAGGCTAAGTACAGTCTTGGCAGGCAACAGGCCGAGCCGGGCACCGTTAGCCGCGCAGGGAGTAAGACAAAGGTCATGGATACAGATGCAGGTCCAGGCTGGAGCATTCAGAGGCAGAAGGCAGGAAAAGGCTTGATGGCAGAATTCAGGCCTAACTTGCCATAGCTGAAAAACGTGAAAGGTACACCATATAAAGACGGTGGCAAGGCATACTTAGGAACGGAATATTCGACCCATTCAGGGTGGATCTGAAAGAGGACATGTTAACGTTGGACACAAATGTATTTGCGTCTTCATAGCTGGAAGTGGAGGGAACATACATGTACTTGTAGCACGTACATGGAGCCGTTGGGGTCTAAGATAGGGGACACAATTGATCATAAAAATTCATATTTCCTCAGTATGTGCATCCGATTATCACGTGGATGATGTCATCAGTGATGTCATCAGTGATGTCATCAGTGATGTCACTGACCATGTCATGAGTAATGTAATATGTGACATCATTACAAGTGCGTTGCGGGCTCGCGAGTTATAGTTAGCTCACCTAACTATAGTGGGTGAATTACTCTGGTTTTATATGAGTCAAATGTCCAACTAACTATAACGTCCCTGAAACCTATGGTTTTTTCTGTGAATTTCTAAGGTTTTTTAAATGCTAATTCCTAACTATAACATCTGTAAAACCTATGTTTTTTTCAGTGAATGTCGAAGGTTTTTTAAATGTGGATTTCATATTTTAATATTTATAAAACCTATATTTTTTCCAAAAATATTTGTAATATGTTGGAACTCTATTATCCTTTTTTATTAAAATTTGAAAAATTATGTAATTTTTTATATCTTCAAAAAAAAGTATGTATATACATATATATGTTTTTAAAACTAGACTCCCGTACCAGTAGTGTACCAAGCTCCATCACCACTCAAATCCTATCCGAGATATTGCGAAACTCGTTAAGGATGCGCATTTTGTATCCGACGGCATTGTAGCACCGTGTCACGTCCAACATCATATATGTATAAGGTCGCGCCAGCTTCTAGTTTGGTATGCGACGGCTGCGCAGTACCAATACGCGCGTTACATCATCTATAGGGTCGCTCCGTCTGTGCGTTACGTATGCGATGAGTGCACGCTGCCAGGCCCTGTGTTACGTCATTGAGGTATGGTATCGCGCTGGGTACGCCATTCCCTCCCTTTATTTTTTTATGTCTCAAAACTATATCTAAATACTTTTAAAGTGTATATGAGAGCAAGCGATAATCTAAAATATTTTCCACATTTATATATTTCTAACTGTAATAAACTTCTATTATGTTAAATATATGTTCTCAAAATTGCATCGGGTGCGGCCTCCTTACGCGTTCGGTGCGCGATTGCCATGTGACCTTAAAAAAATGCTTTTGATTGGTTCATAACATTTCCCGTTGTAACAGTTGGAGGACCCCACCCATTTTAGTCATTCTCTCTACACGTTTGATGAGAGACACCTCTTCTGCTTACAGAGCTTTTTTGAAAACTTTTTTGCTGTGTACACATATCTTATAGTACACACAACATGCAACAATCATCTTGATCAATAATCATGCTCTGTACAGTAGCCTTCCACGCGTGATAGCCATGCATCTGAAACGTTACATCAAAAAACAAATGTGTGTTACATGATGCCCCTGGAGTGTGTGTGCGCACATTATTGTAGATGTGTAGATTTGTGTTGCAGTATGCTCTGTTATCAGGCTTTACCAGTATAGTAGTGTGTCATATGTGAGACTTCAAGATTCACGTTTGACATGCATTGCTTGAATGTAATGAGCGTTATCACTGCTGATCCTCCCTCCATCCGAGCACATTCACATATATGCGCTTTGCGATAGCAACAATTTCAATAATACCGCACACCATTGACATGAGGGTCTGCGCATATCCACAAGCTTGACATCGACATGTGATGTTGTCCATTCAATGTTTTCGGACAGCATCTCATTAGCGATAGTTACTGCCCTCCCGGTACATGCTACATTAATGTAAATTGCGGATTGTGCGACGTCAAAACTGCAACAGGGACACACACATAAGTACACTTTCTGGCCAGGCAGGAACTGAACAATGCCCAGGTCCTCGGAATAATTATTCACACCCCTACGCTGGCCTGCCGTAAACAAGCCCAGCCCACTTTGGGTACATATAAATAGGATAACGACAACGCCACATGTCCTAGTTCTTCCACACTGCTTCAGGTGATATGGCCGCATCCAACTCGCATATCACAATGCACAATAAAAAAAAGGGATCCATGACGTGTACATCATCCTGGCAATCAAAACTACATCTGAATTGTGAACCCTGCTGGCCGTCGTGTTTGGACACAAACCAATGACAACAGGTGAGCAGTGGGGCCGGGTGCACAGGGGCTGCAATTTAGCGCGGTGGGCGGGAGGGATGGGGTGCATCAGCCTGGGTGCACAGGTGCAAACAAGCGATGTTGCCGTGCATAATGATGTGATCTCTGACCTCATTCAGTCACATCTCTGTCTCATTTTAAGGACCTGCTGGACCGTACAGTAGGCCTGAGCCAGCGGGCAGTGCTGCCCTACAGGCATATGGCGTTGGCTTTTGGGGCACTGTAGTGAGCTGATTACTAAGTGTACATGCACACAGGCTTGCGCCACTGCATTGCACGAGCAACATTATGCTTCTAGCATGGCCTCTGTTCCTTTGTATGTGAATGTTGGCATAACATATTATTATTTACCCTTGTCTATCTCATGCACTCCAACTCCTCTTTGAACCACGATTACCATTAACAGTTGGTAGATCGTACTTCAAGAAGGAAGGATGCACTCAACTGGTGTTCTCTCTTAAGCTTGAAATAAACCTTCATTTACCTTAAGACGTTTCCACCATTATATTATTTCTCCCTTTTCAGACACTGAGTTAGTTGCACGGAAAAAGCACGCAGCAGGTGCTCAACCGGTGCTGATGCTCTGGCCTTTCTGACGCCTTCCATCGTGGTATCAAGACACCGTCCTAGACCGGAGACCTGCTGTGCCATCCTGAGAAGCACCCCGGGGTCGGAGCTCGCACCGGCACGTCGTTGAACACTCCGGTTGTGGCAGGTGAGCAGTGAAGCCTCGGTGTGCAGGAGCTGCATTTGAGCACAGTGCGGGGGCAGGATCTGGGGTCCAGCAGCCTGAGCGCACAGGTGCAGGCAAGCGATGTTGCCGTAGATAATAATATAATCTCTGGCCTCATTCATATCTCTGTTTCATTTTAAAGACCTGCTGGACCGCACTGTTTCTCGTGGACCCCAGCATCCCAGACACACGGGTGATGGGAGGTGAACAATGAGGGCTGGGTGCAGTAGGCCGACGCTCTGTCTCCTCCTCCCTCTGTTCTTTTGACTCTCCCTCCCCTTCTCCCTTCCACCCACTCGCTCGCTGTCCCATTCTCACTTTCTTCCTTTCATTCTGACTACCTTTCTTTTTCTCTTGGACATGCAACACATACTTATGTTTCTTTTTTCTCTTGCAGGTTTGTACGCTGCTTCCGGAGGAGTCTCACCCACTTCTTTCATGTTTTACTGTTGTTCGAATAAAGTTACGTTTCCATTTATTTGTGTTGTTTTAATAAAAGTTTTTTTTTAACAATAAATAAGTGTGTATGGGTCTTCTTTTTCTGACAACACTTGTCTGTAGTTTATTGTGAAAATTGGTGGTTGATAGGAGGTTATGAGGGAAAACATTTGTAATTTTGCGGTGCACCTACCAAATAAAAACCAACAGACTATTACATAAATGAAGCCTGGGTAATTCTATAACGAATAGGGTTCTATGAGTGTATCACTTTATAACACCATGAGTACTGCCTGTGTGATTACAGAACCAATAAGGCACTGCCTAGGGCCACTGAGGCTTTAAGGACTGGCGAGGCCCACCCTGCATATTTAAGTAAAGCCCCGGAGGCAGCGGCCCAGAGCCCATCACTTTACAACAATCAGCTCGGTTTGTTACCCGAGTCTTCACACCAGTAGGCGTGAGTACTTCGCTTCCCACTTCCGGTATAGTATAAACGCACGGAAGACGTCAGTAGTTTGCTTCCCACTCCCTGCATGGTATAAACGCCTACTAACACTACTTCCACAGGTATGCTGCAAAGACCAGAGCACATCACTTTACAGCAATGACCTCACGATTTAGGCTCTCGGTTTCATACCCGAGTGTACCAGCATCTCATCTCAGCACCATGTCACTCTGAGCAACACCACACTTTCAGTCTGGTAGGAGTGACTACTTCGCTTCGCACTCCCCCACAGAGGTTACAGTGCTCCTATCCACCTGTTTCCTACTCTTTTCACCCTTTTTCCCCTCACTCGTTTCAATGGAATCACAAAATGGCTGCCAGCACTTCCTAGTTGCAACTGCTCACACCGCTCGCAGCCAATACGCCTCAAGCTTGTGCTCGTAACGCCTCAGCCAATCAGATGGCAGAATTCCCAAATATTGATATCTGCAAATTTCAATATTTCTCCAAAACTACTGAACGGATTTACACCAAATAAACAAAAGCGTGCTTTCTAGACCAAGACCCTTCTCCCTGCCAAATTTGGGGTAATTCCGTTCACCCGTTCGACCTGCAGCCTTGTCTAAAGTTTCCTATGTAAATTAACATGGAGAAAATAAGTTTTGGGACCCCCCTTTTTTATCGGCTCCCCCTTGACGAATCACCCCCAAACTTTCAACATAGGAGCTGATATGAACAAATAATTAGTTTGGAAAATTTCATGAATATTCATCAAACACCACCAAAGTTATAAGCAAAAACAATGTTCTTCCTGTGGAAACTTGGTCCTAACTTTAACTACCTACTGCATCTTACACAATTAACATGCAACTCCTAAACCCATACCCACTTACCATGCGTGATGAAGGCACAAATACCTGCATGGTAAAGACTACATGGGAAAAGGCATTGCGTGGTAAAGGCAGCATTGTAAAGGCTGTTCTGTGTGCATGCCCTGTTCTGTGCTACTTGTTTCCTTGCTGTATGTCATCCCTTTGTATTGTAATCTTGAATACATGGAATACTACAATCCCAGAATGAAAGCTTGTCTCTAATTTTCTTGTTACAGGAGAATTGTAATGTCTCCAGTCACCTATAATAAAGAAAAATATATATAGCTGCTAAAGTATAATATGTTATTACAGTCAAGTTCTGAAGTCACTGTGTAACTGGCAGAGACAGCAGCCAGGGTGAACAGCAGGTCAAGGAGCCATCATTTAAAAAAGGAAAACAGAAACTAACTTTTACTTCTTCTGATAAATTTCTCAAAAGAGAAATAGTGATATCCAGAAAGAAGACATTTATGGCTGCATGCTTATTTTTTCATTGCAGGAAAGATAGAATTGCTTCATTTTTCTATATTAACGGAACCACTGATTTTTTTAGTTTTAATTAGATTAAAATGATTCTATTATCTTTTTGCAGAAAATACAGACTACTTTTTGCTGAGTTTAATTTCCTAGTACAGAATCTGCTTTTATACTCCTTAGGGTAGATACTCAAAGAAGTTACGCAACTTCGCGCAGCAGCCAAAAATGTTGCACTGTATTGCGTGACAGGAAGGGAACAGGAGATTGCAATGTCTCAGAGATGTGGCTCTCTTCTCCACCCTCCCTAGTGCCGATGCTGATTTCAGCCAGACACACATCTTAACGCTTTAGTGCTATATGTGTGTGCCTGAGTCTAGCATAGGTTTTGTACAGGAAGGATACCCTTCCTGTGCAAAATACTATTTCTAGACAAGTTCAAACACTTTTCCCATGTTGGGCCCAATTACGATGTGGTTTGAAAAGCATTCCGAATAAATCGGTTTGGGAATGGTTTCCGACCGACTGGGATTGGGAGAGTCCAACCGACCAATTACGATACATCCGGATGCTTCCTGATACGATTCAGTTGGACTCCCGTTGACTTCAATGGAAGCCTATCTTCTGACCGAATACATAGGCTCCCATTGAAGAAAGGGGGGACTGGGGAAAATCGGGCACTCGTGGTGGGCACCCCCTGGTGCCTGCCACACTGTGCGTGGCTGGTAAGTAGGGACCCATGGGTACCCCCATGGGTACCCCCATGGGCCCGATTGGGAAGGCTCTGGGTGCACGGGGGCCCGCTACAGGCCCCCAAAGACTGGTTCTGACTGCCAATTCGAGTCAGACAGTAAGATTCGGAAAGACTGTCCCAATCCAGCATCATAATCGGTCGTCCGGAGATGCAGCCTGCAGAGATATATGAGTCTGCTCCGTACGGCTTGGTCATTCCAAATGCCATCGGGTTTGGATTAGGATATTCCTAACGCCTAACTCGCATCGTAATCGGTCGCTTGGAGACACTTTCCTGATCCGATTCGGATGGAACAAATGCCATTAGGTGGCCTTCCAAACTACACTGTGATTGGCCCCTTAGTATGTGTAGGAAAAGAAAGGAGAAATGAAAATATTTAACCTCTTAACACCTCCTTTCAGATGGTGTTAACTTTTGGTGCTAAACCTTGTCGACAATTGTTTTTAGATAGGGTTTTGCATCAAAAGGCATGCGTGGTTGCATGGTAACGCCCATGTACCACCCATGTAACAGCCACTTGGCGCTAAGTAACGCAAAGCAATGCCTAGCGCTGCTTTGCATTACTTGTAGGGTACTTTTAAATGCAAAACAGGTTTTGCGCTTTTAAATTGCTAAAAACACATTTTGTGCTGGTTAGTGGCACTTTTATGACACTAACTCAGCACAAAATGTTTGAAAATCTACCCCATTGTTTGCAAAAAACATGGTCCTATGTGTTTTATTGTTGTTTGTAATATTGTGTATGACTATATATGTTTTATATAAATGTAGTAATGTCTGTATATTTGTTTGTTACTTGTTTCAGCCCTGAAGAAGTTCTTGTCTTTTAGAACGAAACGCGTTGGCTGATGTCTGTTTTTAAGAATACATACAAGAATTAAAGAAACGTAAAAGGACTTTCTATCATGTTTGGACTTCTTACTGGTGCACCTTCCTCTTTCGTTAAAAAAGTCTTTCCATCTGTGAATCAGTGAAGTCCTTCTGCGGCGGACTTTTGGAAGAATTGTGCACAGGACTTGTATTTTTTTGTATACACCAAGATTGAGGTGCAGAACCAGTGGTCAGCCGTGGTGGTGCTTTGTGTTAGGTTTATGGAAAGATGATGATGTTATCATGTATTATAAGGGTGTTTTGACAAAATACTGAATAAAAAAGTATTGTGATACAAAAATATCGATTCAAGGATTTGGGGCATGGCTAGCTGCCAGCGAAAATTGCCATTAACTGATTGAGCTTTGCTAGTCGCCAGCTTTTAGCCTCGATAAATCCGTCATCATCCATTGATATTGAGAGCACCAGTGGCAGGAAGGTGGCTAGGGTCAAGATGGCCACTCTAACGACAGGCGTAGATCCTTTGTGACGGCGAAAGATCGCTGAAGATAACAGAGCAAGAGTGAATTGGCCAGGGCATGTAAGATGGCACCATCCGTGTGGCCTTCAGAGTAACGGAGGCTTGCATCATCAGCCTGGGGCCCAAGGAATTGCCCAAACACAGTAGCGGCAGTCAGACCATTAGTGCCGGTGGAGGATAACTGGGAGCCCCCCGCGGTCCGCGCAGATAAAGGGAGGCAGTCGTGGTCGCAGGGGCAGACCGGGGTGCTTCTACCCAGCACAAGATTGATCAGTGTGCGCTGGCTGAGATCCGGAGGGCGTAGGCCACACGAGTGAGAACTCTCCAGTCTACATCATCCCATGGGGCCTCTGCATAGGCGAGGGGTGAGTGGACATGGAACAGAGGGGAGTGCCTGAGGCAGCGCCTGAAGGGGTGGCCCCCAACGAGAAACGTAGAAAAAGAGACTGGCGGTCTACATTTGACCCCGCTGACGTGCAGGGGTCCCCCGAAAGCCGAACCCGGGTGGCCTTGTCAAGTCACAGTTTTGGGCCTGGAGAGTGCATTATGCAGGTTGAGGCACACTGAGATTCCTGAGTGGACAACCAAGAGGCCTGCTTGTTGGGGGGCCTACGGCCATGCTGGGCAAGGCCGAGACCAGCTCCTGGGTGATCAAGGAACTTTGTGGAGAGCGGGGGCACGGATTGTGAACAGCAAGAGGGGCCTTCGGCCAAGGTTTAGAACAATACACGTGCTCTTTCGGTGGTGGTGTTGGGAGGGTGCCCCCCCTTGGGTGCCTGGAGCCGATGAACGAGGTGTACTGCCATTGCAAGCAGGCAGAACAGTAGAAACCCGCCTGCCTACCTGCATGAAAGAAAGCCAGAAGGTGAGATAAGACAGTGCAGTTATGAACAGGAGCACCGGGGATAGCTTATTCCCTGAGAAGCATAAAGCAAGATCCTCATTCAGAATCTGGGCCTGCCCCTGACCCCTCCTTAACAGACATTATGATTGCAATCAGAGAGTTGAGGGGTACTCTGGAACCAAAACTGGACTCTGGAACGGAGAAAGTTAATCTACTCAGGGCAGACCTCTGGAAAATGTCTGAAAAGATGTCCACAGCAGAGGCAGACATTGGAGGCCTGCAGTCCAAAACAAAATGTCTAGAGGAGCAAGTGTCGGCATTGAATAAAAACCAGACTGAAATCCTGGCTAGACTTGACGATCAAGAGGGCAGAGCACAACGGAACAACATTTGGGTGGTAGGTGTTCCGGAGGGAATAGAGGGACCATTGATGGACCTCTTATTGGAGAATTTGATCCTAAATAAACTTAAGCCTAAGCACCTGTCTGCCTTTAGCAATGGGAGACAGGCCTCACCCAGGGGCTCCCCCCGCATGGTCATAGCCTGTATACTAAGCATGGCGACTTGCAACATGAAAACGCCACAATCCGATTCTTTCCCGATTTTACCCTCCACGTCCAGCGCCAAAGACACATCTTCGATGCAGTGAAAAGGGCCCGTTGTGAACAAAACGTGAAATACTTGATGTTATTTCCAGCAAAACTTAAAATCCTCAATGAGGGGAAATCCGATTTCTTCAATTCGCCAGATGAGGCAAGTGACTGGCTGGAAGGCTGGCGGACGGTTGGGCAGGAGAGGGGCAGGATTCAAACACCTACCATGAAAGATCAAGACAAAGAGCAGTGGGATGCAGAGCCCACCCCTGACAGTCCGGTCCAGCGGCAAAGAACAGATAAGTGAACGGGGGGACAACAAGTACCGGGGACACTTCCTTCCCTTTGTGCGGACAGGGGAAGGCTCGGGGTGGGATTGTGAAAAGAACCGGCATAAAGTGACACTGGACACCTAACAGACAATCATAGTGCTGGGATTCATGACACCATTACATGGGAGCTGGCAGACAGGATGGCTCTCATAAGAATGTTAAGGGGTTTTGTAATATTGGACAGCAACATTATTCCACTTCTCGCGAAGGCTGGTTCACCACCCCTCACCAATGGTTATCATTGCACAGTTAGGGCGGCAGGCACTCTGCTTGTTGGGGAGGTGGGAGGTTCTCTAGCAGGGTTGCAGGAAGGGGGGAGTTGGGTAAACTGTTTACTTTTGTAGTTTGCTTTTGTATTGTTGCTCAAGACTGATATAGTCGTATTGCGATGCATGTTTTCACGGGGACATCCTGGGAGAGGGGTAGTTCTGCAGCTGCTATTTGTCATGGCTACGATCATGGGGGATTCTGCTATCATCCGAGTATGGACCAGGAATGTGAATGGACTGGGGAACATGTTAAGCGGCACTCCCCAGATGTAGTACTGATACAAGAGTCACACCTCAGAGGAAGCTGATGTAAGGCCCTGGACCGCTTTGGGTACCGACTTGTGGCACACTCAGGGTACTCGACTGATGCCCGGGGTGTGGGAATTTTAATTAGAAACTCGTTGCCTCTTTTCACAACTGGCACCTGGTCTGACGAGGCCAGCTGCTGTGTGGCAGTGGCGGGCAAGTGGGAGAGGCGCTCGATGGTGCTGTGTTCGTTCTATGTGCCTCCGAGGCTCCATGCTATTACTCTCCCAAAGATTAGTGTGATCCTGTTTGGACTGCCCGCAGGCACTCTTTTGGTGGGAAGAGATGCAACAGCAGTTGTAGACCCGGATTTAGATCGTTCCAGTGCACTGACGGGCCAGAAGGTGGAATGGGACCTCTTGAGTTTTCTAGCCGCCATGGTCATTGTTGGCCTTTGGCGGGCACACAACCCTCTAAAACAGCAATACACATATTATTCAGTGCTCCATGACTCCTTTTCAAGAATTGATTACTTTTTCATGCAAAATGACAAAGTAGGAGAATTTTCATCACCAAAACATATGGCGAGGGGCATCTCAGGCCATTCCCCAGTGGGTGTTACCATCCGGGGCCTGTCCGTTAGTAGAGCACCATTCCTGAGGATTGACCCCAGTTGACTAAGGGACCCCGTACTCAGAGATAAAATCGGGGAAGGGACTGACCTATACTTCAAAGAAAATATAGGATGGTTGGATTAGCACCTGACTCTCTGGTAGGCCTACAAGGCGTTACCGAGGGGGCAGGCTCAGGCAGTAATAGAGGGTAAAAGAAAAGAGGAGGCATTAATAATTAAGTCATTAGAACAAGAAATCCTTCAGATTGAAGGCGAGGTGACGGCTGGTGCTGACTCAGAACAGTGGCATAGATTAGCATTGTGCTCACGAGAACTGCGTGCCTTAGCTGAAGGCGAAGCAAGAGCGTATGCCCATGGGACCCCTCTTTACAACCATGCACAGTGTGCCAGGCTCCACGGGTTGCCTGTCACAGGGTGCACTGTTTTCCGGAACAACCCCTTTTTTCAATGGGAGCTTGTGTTGTCAGAAACATCGTAATCGGTCGTTCGGACTCCCAGAACCCGTGTCGGTTGTAATGCTTGCCAACCGACATTGTAATCGGTCCCTTGGTATAGATTGGAGTGGGAACAGTAAATGTCACACCTTTAGTGCCCAAAACCTTTACCAAATTAGTATAAATTGGAATGTGAATAGTAAATGTGACCCCTTTAATGTCCAACAGTATCGTTAAAATGGTTTATGTTGGGGTGTGATTGTTTGATGTCATCATTTTAGTATGAAATACTTAAAAAAAAATGTATGTCTATATAGTGGGAGTAGTTTATGCTCTACAATTGTTATTTTTGGTGCTTAGAATGATATTTAAAACAGCAGTTACTAGTATATTTGTTATAACTAGCACTATCAATTACATATTGTCATAAAATAAACCCATTGTAACACATTTTTTTATTTTTATTTATGTTTTTCAAAGTTTATTTAATGCATATTGTTGCAGTTTTAAGCATAAGCATTTATATATAGATAAATAAAACTTTATTTAATACATTTTTATTATTAAATTAAAAATGTAAATCATATTTAAATAGTATTATATGTTGTACATGGTCCAGGTTTTGTATTTCATTGTTTAACATTTTGTAACATTTCTTAAATTGTTTCATATACTTATTTTTAACATCATTGTAGCATATGTTTTTTCAGCACATATTAAATAATTGTATATTTTTTATACCATTATTTAATTTACACTTTACAATTTTCTTCCAGTTTGTACATTTTATAATGCATTTATTCAACATTTGTAACTTATTTTCCCATTCATTTCTATGGGGAGATATTCTTCTTTTTAGTTTAATTTAGCAGCCATTTTTTTACTGCTACTTTCTATTTTGTAGTATATTTGTGTCAGTTATAATTTATTTTCTGGGATCCAGGTTACAGTAAGCTTCTGCTGGTCATCCACACAGGTAAGTACTTTTTGAGGGTAGGGGTATGTAGGGAGGCGGTCTAGAGGTTAGCTATGGTGTTGTTTGTATGGGTGTTTGTTCATTTGGTTGAATTGATTGTAGTGTTTTTCACTGGTGTGTAGAATTTTGTTTTCATCCACTGTTTTACTAATGTATCGATATGTTATGTTATCCGGTGTTATGTTACTTGCTTCATGATAATCAAGTGTAATGTATATGCACTTTTGGAAATGTAATGTTTTTACAGGTGGACTTTCTGTTTTACTTCTCAGAATTTTGTCTACAAATGTGTGATATGGCCATTGGGATGTAACTTCTTTTTTTAAAGGAAATCTCTTTTAGCCTATAATAAACCAATATTTTATATCATAAGTGTGTACAGTGACCCTGAATCGGCCATGGTGGTACGTGATACACCCTCAATATTAATCTAATATTTTGTTTTTTCCTCTCACCATGTATGCCTAGTACTTCAGGGTCCAAGTTCACACTTAAAACACACATATTTGTGTCATCAATGTCTGTGTCTTCTGTGTCCAATTTAGAAACCTCCTGAAGAATAAGTTTAATGGCTGTATTTTTACTATTTTTGTCCCACACACTTTTTGATAGTGACCTATGATTCCGCAAGCAGAACACCTTTGGTTGCAGGATGGACATTTTTTATCATTCGCTAAATGCCCAACAACCCACACTTATAGCATCTTATCTCAATGCTGAAATCTGACTCTTTTTTTCTTGTAAGTGAAGCTGGGCTTCTTTGCTCGAGATGTACTGTCTTTCTTTCCGGCTATGATTTTGTTTACTATCTCCTTACAATCTTGTTTGTGATTAGTATCAGGATATTTTTTGTTGTCAGCTAAGACTCCTTGCACACCTCATAGTCAGTTCCACTCATTTCACGATCTATATGACTTCCTGGAAAGGAGACCCTCCCTTGGCCCAAACGTTATCCTGAATGGATGAGTCTGCTGTGGGCATAACAATTTGGGCCCTGATGAGCTCATCACGCAATGAGCCAAATCAACATGTTAAAGAAAGATTCTTTAGATCAGAGACATATTCCTCCACCATTTCATCCTTAGATTGTTTTCTGTAATTAAACTTGTATCGATCAATGCCTAGGCACATAGTGGGTGAATAGTATACATCCAAGGGGCATATTATCAAGAACGGCGTTAAAATAGTATACATCCAAATCCTTTAAAGCATTGACAAAAACATCGCCTCTATCATATGCTTTTTTCTGTGCGATTGTATACTCTCAATCCTAAAGAGTGCATCAGGATTGTTTTCTTCCTTTCCTAGGTAAAATTGTCATTATCGTCCAGAGCAGTAATGTAATTGTGCAATATTCCTTCCATTCTTGCCATTTGTAGTGCATTTTCGCCAAAGAAAGTTTAAATGTTCGAGGAGGCGTTACATTGAGTGCACCATATGAAGCCATTGAAAATAAATGTAGTACAAAGCAGGCAATAAATCAAAAAACAAAAATACCCCAAAATATTTTGTGACTTACAGTACTAGAAAGTGTCTCCTCTTAATTAAAAATGATGGCAATCACAACAATCGGAAGTTCTATGGCAAATACGTCGAAAGCAGAGCAGTGCATCTGTGAGGAATACTCACGCTTTCCGAATGCCGGTAAATGTGATGAACACGCCTCAAAAGGACCAAAACTCCATAGGAAAGCATGGGATTCAGCCCAACCTTCCAAAATGGCCTCCCATGAAGGCGATGTGTTGTTTTATGAGAGGGTTAGAGGTATGCTTCACGTGGTGACATATTCTTTGCTCGCATATATACAAAGCACATGTATGCGAGGAAGTGCTGAAGACAATAGAATGGCCCATAAGTTGAATGATGCTCGCCTAGCGAGGCTATGTAAAATAGTGCTTGAAGTTTGTAAAATGCACCGGCTATTTGCACAGATTGTGGGCGGTGCTGTGTGCTGGGGAGGGCAAAAGCTGAAAATATTAGAATTGAAGTCCAAAACGACTCACCAGCAGTTAACACGCTATAGAGGATAACAAGTCAGTTTAACGTATGGACACTTATTAGACGTTCTGCCTTACATTCTAAGCACTTGTAGGAGACAGCACTGCTTCACACTGTGGATCTGTGTGCTGGGGCAACTCATCGCCAAAAGATTGTAGTGGTAGTCCGGACTCGGTGAAGTAATTGTAGTAAGTTTATTGTAAATTAATGGCCCCAGCGGAGAGAAGTAACAGTGTACATCCAGTCCATGTGCAAACAGCTTCCAATCTGGAACAACCTAATGCATTCTAAGATATCATGCCATACTAAAATCTAAACTCTACATGTCTAACTATGGCAACCCTAACTGGACAACAAACAAAATGACTACTATTAAATATAGAACACAATAGCCACAGTAAACATTGTGCATGAACTTGATATAGGGGCCTACCGCCAGGACATCAGGGTGAAGAGCCTATAATGTGTTTTGAAGTGCCCCATGTCATGGCAGCCTCAGTTCGGAGTCATTCTCTAATGCTAAAGCTAACAAGTCCCATCCTGGGATCTGGTTATCCCACCCAGCCCAGTCAGTGGAGTTGTTGAAGCAGATTCTTCTCGCCCACCAACTAACATTGCCTCTTCACACTGCCCATGGGTGGCACCAAGGTTCTCCTCTAGTGCATTGCTGTCACTTGGCGCTCTAGCAGGATTATAAGCCTGCTTGCTGCCTTATCTGCCTTCGGGTGATGCATCAAGCCTAGTAGGAATGATTTGGGCATATTAATATGCTGCTTAGCCGTCACTTGTGTGAGATATGTGCAGACGTCAGTCCAGAAGGGGCGCACTCTCGCGCATTGCCATGTCATGTGGTAAAAGTCAGCATTCTCTGTGCCTGCTCCTGGGCATTGTGCCAAACATCCTTTGCTGACATAATTAAATTGTAAGAGTTTCAGTCATGCATTCCTTGAGACCTGCGATATGTAACTCAAGATCTTTCTCCAATCAGCATCATTCAAGGTGATCTGTAAATTGGGGCTGCATCTGTCTTTTATCCCGAGCAATGCCAGGCCCCCTGCTTGCCCCACCGCAGTGTACACATTAGTGATCCAGTGCATAGGGCGGTCGCAAACATCCATTTTCCAATGGAAGCTTGTGCGGCGGGCGGAAAAGTCCAGCAGCACATGCTTCCATTGAAAAATAGATGTCTGTGAACATCCCTGCACCATGCGGTGCCTACCACACAGTGCAGGGATGTTTATGGGGCACCATGGGGCCCCTAGGCCCCACAGCAGAGGGCTTGGTGGGAACAGGGGCCAGCAAGGGGCCCCCAAAGTAATTTTCAGACAGACTTTCCATGTTGGAAAGGCTGACATGAAAAGGCTGTCCGAAAACAACATCATGATCTTGACGGCGGAGCCCCCGTCATTAAGGGATCATGAGCATTTCCGATGCTATGACGGGCAGCGGATTGCTCCTGCACCTGATGCCTCTGCTCGCTGTATCGTAATTAGGCCTGGGCTAAATTTCCGTTCCGCTCGCGGAAATTGCGATAATTTGATATTTTCGCGTTCCGCAGAGAGCGCGAAAATGTCAAAATTTCTGCATTCCGCAGCTTAGCGATAATTTGTTTCTTGCTCGCACTGTAAAATAATACATTCTCGCGCGCGCGGATCGCCTTACCTGAATCCCCGCGTTCGCCGACAAGTTTTCCCGATCCGGTCGCGTTCTCCACGAGATGTTGGATTGTTGGTAGCCATTTGCGCTGTCTCGCGACAGTTCGCGCCCGCAGTAATGTCATTGGTCGCGTGATCACGTCTTTCTGCTCGCGATCATGCACCGCGAGAAGAGTGAAAACAAGATGGCCGCGCCCGCAAGCAACCGCATGGGTAAGTTGGCGAGCCGCGACCACGCAGAAAATACAGCGAACGGGCGGGAAAAAAACTTCCGCATCTTCGCGATATTTCCGCATGTTTGTGGAGATTTTTAACATTTTGCGATAATTTGCGAAAGACACTTTCGCAAATTCCGCCCACCCCTAATCGTAATGTGGTGGGCTGCAGGTACCAACAGCGATGTGCCGTCAGTTTTGGTCCCACTGACATTGTAATTAGGTCTAAAGTCCACTCCAAATGCGTGGGAGCTTTAAAAATGCTCCCGCCAGCTAGTAGCAGGCTTAAGGTCTGTGTCCCTGCCTGCACTGATGCAGCAGCTGTGGTCAATTCTGGTAAGAGTGGTGTGGTGGTGGGGCTGTGTTGGAGGAATTTGACTGATGACCACGAGGGAAAATTAAATAAATAAATAATTTTCCCTCGTCGTCGTCTGTCAAAATCCCCTCCCCACCCGGCCCCACCGCTCTTACCTGCACTGGCCGGGAAGGGAAATAGATGAAGATATTGCTCCAACCTGGAGGAAGCAGCATAAATAGCTTCACCCTTTGGGCAGGAGCAATGCTGGCTCCAGCAGCATTCTGGGGCTGCGGATGCCCTGGGGTTCCACCCACAGCCCTAAACATGTTGCATGGTGGGTGCCCTGGGTGGACACCAGCACACCCAGCTATATTAATCTCAGGCCATGGGGTTCCTGAGGCCAAAATAGGCTTGGGGACTCCACATAACCCAAACTCTGCCATGGGGGCTAGGGTTACTAGAGCATTTTAAAGAGGGAGGCCCTTTAAAAAACAAGGCAGTATATCACCTACAAGCACTGCCTGTTTGATTTTCCCCTTCCACATTAGTGGGTTAAGTATCAAAGGGGTGACCCGATAGACCACTGGACTCGGGTAAGTAATAGTGCACAAAAAGATAGTTACAGTGGAAATTATTCACAAGATATCAACATCCAATACATGATCCAAATAACAAAAAATATATAACAACACCAAAGCTTGTCATACAATCAAGAAAAAGGGCTTTAATCGATTGAGCGTCAATAGTTCATTGATTCACAGATAAGTCTCTATTTCACATTTTGCAGCTTTAAAATGTAGGTGCAGTTTAAGTGAGGTGACAAGTGCTAAAGGTGGGATCAGTGCAAGTGGTAGTGCAAAGGAAATGTGCATATACATACATCAATATACAATGGTAGAATACCTAACCAGCCAAATAAATGGCACAGACAATAAATGCAAAATCATAAACAACTGCCGCAGTTAATTTTTCACTGTCATCCAGGTTTGATACAAAATGAAAGAAAAGTCATCGTTTTGACCCCTTGGTAAACCAGCCAACTGAGAGTCTTGGAGGTGGGGTCTTCTTCAGGACAGGTGAGTAAGTGTAGGGAAGGGGGAGCACCTAGAGGCAAAGATGTAGAATTACTGGGGTGTGTCAAGGGTAGGGAGCGAATCCATGGGGTATGTATCAAGAAATATAAATTACCAGCATCAGCAGGGTTCCCTCCTGCTGGAAAATTAGAGTTGTAGGCCTGATGGGCTCCTACATGGTATTTGAGACAAGACGGAGACAAGTAACACTAGGATCATAGTTCTGCTAGTCAAAACGGAGTACACTAAGGGAAGATAAAGCCATATACTCACAGAGTGGTATTGAAAATGTAGAGCATAGGGTCAGAGTACACTATGAGGAACTCAATCAAGCAGTAAGAAGGCAATAGGTTCATTAGTAACCTATACCTAGAAGGAAAGAGAGACAAAAGAAACGGAGGACATCGCATTAAAACCACATAGGTGCGATGTTGGTCCAAAACGCGCAACTAATAAAAGTATGAAAAACTGAGACTAGTAACGTGAGTGGTACGGGTTAAAATCTGAATGATAGTATTGCGGTAACGCTAGTTAATAAACTAGCAGCACAAACATGGTGACGTGCAAATTCATCAATAGCGTATGCTAAGAAGATTAGTGTGTGTTCTAACAATCGGGTGGGCGGCAAGCCTAACGGAGTTCGAGAACGGGTCAAAAGGGGGCGCGCTTGTGACAATTACTTGTTGAGAAAGCCAGCAAAGTTTGTTACAGTAAGGCTAGTTGTCACACACAGGTATCAGAAACGGAAAGGCCGTACGTGTGCAAAGTCGAGAAACTGACCGTGTAATTTAACACCCGGGTTGGCGGCATGCAGATTACAATTCCAATGATATTACAATAACGCTTGTTAATAAACTAGCAGCCCAACAAGGTGACGTGCAGATTGGCCATGCGAGTTCAAAACGCAAAATCACGCGCGTATGCTAAGAGGCACGTGTATTCTAACAAACGGGTGGGCGGCAAGCCTAATGAAGTTCGAGAATGATTAAATTGGTGGCGCGCGTGTGACAATTACTTGTTGAGACTGTCAAAAATGTGAATTACAGTAACGCTTGTTGTCACAACCATGTATCAGAAACGGAGTAGCCGTATGTATGCAAAGTCAAGAAAATTACCGTGTTCTTAAACACCCAGGTTAGTGGCATTCAGATTAAAATGCAGCGGAAAGTAGTGCACGTGTGTCAATTTCTAGCCGATCAATGAGATAGTTAAAAACGAGCTGCCAGCGAAGTGAGCGTTAGTGAACTAAGCACAATTAATTACAAAGTGATCGTCCGTGTATGTCCAAGATCAGCGCTTCACATGAGAATGTAGCGTGTACACTGAGTAAGTCTGTTAAAGCAGAGAATGCGGGAGAGGGTGCGAGATTAGTATCCGCACATCCAGGGTAATTACCCGAAAGAACAAAGACATTATGTGTAATAAGTTCCTCCACATATATATATGTATGTATGTTTGGGGAAGGGATCAATATATTGCAGGGCCCTTAGACAACTGAATGATACCAGAGTCTACACCAAGATCACTAAGGAAGACTATAGCAACAGCATTGTAGGAAACTTCTTGAGGGACAAGTTCTGTTATCTCAAGAATGATATCCCAGACTTCACATACTATACTTACTCCTCAAAATTCATAGAGACAAAGATAACCCCCCGGGTAGACCCATAGTATCTTCAAGGGGAAGTGCCTTGGAAAATATATCCAAGTACATAGACCACTTACTTAGAGATTTTGTCACGTCACTTCCCTCACATGTTAGGGACACAAAGCATTTCTTAGCCATGTGATATGGGAGGATGGTTTCCTTCTCATTACCATTGATGTCAACTTCCTATATACCATTATTGATCATGACATGGGGATCAGAGCATGTTATAATTTCCTCAAAAACAGAAATATTTGTTTTCTTCAACACAACAACATGCTGCTAGAAATGGTAAAGCACTGCCTGAGCAACAATATCTTTGTGTTTAATGGTACCATCTACAGGCAAACACTAGGAACAGCAATGGGTACATGCTTCGCACCCAGCTTTGCTAATCTGTTTCTGGGGGTGTGGGAAGAGGAACGGCACCCAATACATCCCGAACTAGCAGAAGTGGGGAGGTCACTTTGTGGTTACGATACATTGACGACCTCTTCATTATTTGAAGAGGCAGCGAAGATAGTGCCAGACCTTTTGTCAGCAAACTCAATTGCAACCACTATAATCTCAATCTGACGTACAACATGAGCAGAGAGAACATCGAATTTCAAGATGTAGGTATCAGCATTGAGAACAACACTATTTACACAAACCTGTTTCGCAAACCCAAAGCAGGGAACAGCCTTCTCCATGCCCTGAGCAGTCACCCAGACAATTTGAAATGGAGTATTCCATATGGAGAACTGCTCAGGGCAAGAAGAAACTGTAACACAGATTAAGCTGATGCATTGGAGACTGACATTATGATTAAGAGATTCCAGAAATGATGTTATCCGCAATGGGGTCTGACCAAGGCCATCAACAAAGCCAGCAAGGTACCCAGGGAACAAACACTCACTGACAACACCACCAAGGAAAATGATGATAGCCCCAACAACATCAGGGTCATCCTTACATACAACAAGAATTCACATGAAATACAGAAAATATTTACGTAAAACTGGAACTTAAGTGACATACTTGTACATAGCGATATCATGACTCAACGTCGTCAGAATGAACACATATTACAGGGATTTTTCCATGTGGCCACTGCAGGGCTTGCCGCAGTAGTTACATGATGAACGAGTTTACAACGCCGGGGAAGAATAGAAAAATAGCTCAATTTCTTACCCGCAGCTCTTGTTTCATTGTATACGTCCTTGAATGCCCATGTAACCTCCGTCACGTAGGCAGCACCACCTGTATGGCTAAGAAAAGGATCTTAGAGCACATGAGGGCTATCATGAATAAGGACACACACTACCCCATTGCCAGACACTTTGAACAGTACCATCTCTCCAACAGCTCCCTCCTCAGATACTTTATCATTGAGCAGGTACTAAGTGAATGCAGAGGGGGTAACAGAGTACTCAGGCTACGCAAAAGGGAGTCTAAATATATCATGGAGCTAATAACCCTGGGGGACACAACGAGGATGAGGAATTGGGTGTACATTTGCAGGAGTAATTTTCTTCGCAGTAGTCCAGTTGCGTTTATTTCCCATGACTATCATGTAACTATGCACTAGAAATTTCATGATACCTAGACCTGTTCCTTTCTACATGTATACACATAGCGTTTGCTTGATCTAATTATTTTATATGTTTTTAATCCAATGTTGTTATCTTGCAGGAGGAAAGGAAGGGGCTCTCGTCTTTTTGGACTCACTTGGCACTGGGCTCCCTACCCTTTTCTTCATGAATTCCACGGGTGAACTACACTAAAAGATAAGACTTTTTGACTTTATTTGTCATTAATTCAGCTCAGTGGGTTTGGGTGGACTAGTTATCACTTATCAATGCACACTGTGTGTCTCCACCAAGACCTCAGGTTTTATGAGTTTCTTTTGTTTCATTTTCGTCCTTCCATTAGACTGTTTTTTTGACTCCGGATGACATCCTCTATATATCTCTTTTCTGTGGGTTGCCCGGCTGGTCTCATACTTACTCTTTTGATCATACAATCCATTGATCATACAGATGCATGGTTAACCCACTAGAGGTTATTACATATTGACAGCCAGATGTTTGACTACGATCTTATAGTCAGCATGCTTTATGCCTTTCCAGCAATGCGCAATATTAACTGAATTTGACTCATTGACGTTCAGGCTACTGAGGCCAGACTAATGCCCTTTTAACTCATTGGTCTCACAGATGTATGATTAACCTATTAGAGGTCATTACGCATCTACAGCCAGATGTTTGACTACACACTTATAGTCAGCATGCTTTAGAGTTTCTAAGAATATGCATTATTCACTGAATTTGACTCATTGACATTCAGGTTACCGAGGCCAGGCGAAGGCTTTCATACTTACACACATTTATCAGATTGTGCATTATGGACGGCGAATGTATTACCCATGGACAACCAGTACACCGCGACATTGGGAACATGGCATCATTGCCCTACAGACAACTATGATGTTTTTTATAGGCCTGGGCGGTAAATTCCGTTCCGTTCGCGGAATTTGCGGAATTTGGGTAATTTCGCGTTCCGCGGAGAACGCGAAATTGCCCAAAAATCTGCGTTCCGCGACTTCGCGAAATTTTTTGCTTGTTCGCGTTCTCAATATGCGTGTTCGCGAGATATTTCACCTCGAGCACGCAAACAGCGATCGCGAACAGGAAAAAAGTATCGCGAACAAGCAATTCCGCGTGTTCGCGGAATTTCTGCGTGTTCGCGGAGATTTTTTACCGTTTCGCGGAGATTTGCGTAACGCAATTACGCGAATTCCGCCCACCCCTAGTTTTTTACCCATGTAGCATTGTCTTTAAGAATTTTCTTGTGTATAGTTGTTATTTTTTCCTTCAACCAGGCTCGTTTATATAGTATTGCATCGCCAATGTATACACATGCAAGAATGATAACACGTCACTGATCCCCTACCACGGGAAGATCAAAGACACTGCAGCTTGTTTCCCAATGCTATTGCAAGCATGATGTACTACTGTACATTTACATTGTATATCGGTTTGCATTGCACATTACAAAATGGCCGCATTCATTGCAGTGCACTGAGTCACCTTGACTATGTCTAAACCGGATATGTAAACCATGCCTTTTTTCTTCATTCTGTGTGTGAACATGACTGTGCACAGTTGAAACGTATTACAGAACCAATACAATGTCTCTTGATCTTCTAGATACCTGGGAGTGTGCTTTATTTAGAAAGACTTTATATATATGAACTATTAAATAGATTCAACCATTTTTGTACTGCCCGGGGCCTTGAAGTCAACCCTTCCAAGGCAAAATTCATGGCTTTTAACCCACACAGGTCGTACAAGGGTAAGCCAACTCTAGGAGGGGTACCCCTGGAGAGAGTAAGTACATTCGATCATCTAGGGGTTAAACTCTTGGAGAGAATGTTTTGGAACCCCAACATAACAAAAATGACATTCAACCACAATTGTGTAAGGGGGGCATTAGTGAAAGAACATCATTCCTCCCACACCAGACCAGTTGCCCCTGCTCAACAGGTCTATGATCTCAAAGCTGTCAGCTCTGCCCTTTACGGATCTGAACTGTGGCGATTCACAAATATATTGGAGCTCAGTAGATTGGAGCATAAATTCATAAGGAATCTAGTGATGCTGCCCCAAAGTACACCAATCTACCCACTTAAGCTAGACATGGGCCAACGTCCCATTAGTTACATTGCTAAGCTTTGTCCACTGCTATTCTGGGCCAGAGTCAGAAGGACCACAGGGTTACCATCTTATGCCGAAGCTATGGCAGAGGCCACCCGCTTAGACGTTTTTTATAAGGTGGG
Organism: Triturus cristatus; assembly: GCF_964204655.1. NCBI lineage: Eukaryota > Metazoa > Chordata > Amphibia > Caudata > Salamandridae > Triturus > Triturus cristatus. Next base: position 218,775,600 of record NC_140594.1, on the reverse strand, counting down.
GTGGCTGAGCAAAATAAAGAAGCTTGTATCTGGCATAGGGCTAAAAGAAGCCTGGGAAAATGAAGATTCGCACCTGCTTCGGAAAGCTGTATTAAAGAAGAACTAGTGGGAATGGGTTGCACAAGCAGACAATGGCAGGGCTGAGAGGGGTAAACTAACTACAGAATTTCTACTCCACAAAGAGACGAGAGTTCTTGAACCCTATTTTGATCTAATACAAGTAACTCATGACAGAACGTATCTATATCCAATTAAGGCTTGGCACGCTCTCAGTAAATGAGGCAAAAGCCAAATGGGACACTAAAGACCCCTGCCTCATTAACTGTCCAGGATGCGAGGCTGCTGTAGAGGCCATAGCCCATGTGCTGTTTGCTTGCCCTGCTTGTGCATGCCCAACACGGAAATGTATTAAGCCCATCTGCCAGCAACTGGGCACAAAGTACTTTCAGAAACCTCTCCATATTTTAAAATCAGACACAAGAGCTGTGTTTGTCTACGTAGTTGCTAAGGTCCTTGGTCACATGTGGGGTAAAAGGTGAAAGAGGCAGGAAGGTCACTCAACATGTAGCAGAGTGGCTACTTGCATCTAAATGGTCTATCCCTCGATGCAGTATATAGGGGATACACCATTACAAACTGTTGGCCAACAACCGAGGAGGCTTTTTTACTGTACAATTATTACTAAAGCAATTTTGGGCTGTATTAATATTGTGTGCATATATTTTTATACTCTTATCTTTCTAATCCCAGTGATGTCCTGATGGTTATTATCTTACATTTTTATGAATGTTTACTTGTACGAATGTGTTCTTAATATGAATGATTTTATCTAGTCTGTTGCATGTTACACTTTGTAAGGCATTTTTGCCGATATAAAGTAATTTGATTGATTGAGATATATATATATATATATATATATATATATATATATTTTCACCAAAAGGAAGAGATACTCGCACTCCAGGAGGATAATTCAAAAGTTATTTTACTTCAATTATTACATAAACAGCTTAAGCACCATCAGGTTCCCTTAGCTAACCAACGCGTTTCGACCACTCTGGTCTTGATCACGGTTAGTTGTGTACTACAAGTGATGTCTTTATATATCCAATTCCCCATGTGGCCATTGAAGTGCATCATGGGATATGTAGTTTACATTGTGAAGAAGTGATTAATATATACAGTGTAATGTATCACAATATTATACAGTTTTGAAGGAAGAATCTGATCATTTAATTTGTATAGAGTATATATATAATTTTTTATATATATTTCTGTATATACATTTGGCAGTTCATTGACGGCTTAGTGCCCTGATTATCGGTATAGTACCACATGTGTCCTATTTTTTGCCAATCAGTTCCTTGCTGATTTTTGCATAAAGTCTATGATATTGTTTTTTAAGCATGAGCAGATTATTTACAAGTGAACATGAAGTTCTTCATCACCGTTCAGTCCTCTCGGTTGTTTCGTTTGAAATCTAATTATTAGTTTTGATTCCAATTGTCTCAATTTTTTAGTTCTGTCACCTCCTCTCTCATTTATGGGGATTGTTGCAAGTCCCCAATAATTCATTTGTTGCCATCCGTATTCCTGATGTGTTTTCATATGTTTAGTCATTGCATATGTTTGGTCGTTATTTTGGATTGCGCGGATATGTTCTAATATTCGTTTTTTTAATTGACATATTGTACTCCCAATATATCTGCTTCCGCAATTGCATTCCAACATATATATGGCATACGTGCTTTCGCAGTTGATCTTTTCTTTGATTATGTATTTGTTTCCTTTTGGACCCATGATCTCTTTTTTGTTTATTCCAATTTTACAGGCCTTGCATTTTTCACACTTTTTAAAGCCTCTTTGATGGTCCGAAAGCCAGGTTTTCTTTTTTATTCCTGTAAAGTGGCTATGTACAATCTTGTCTTGAATCGATGGTGCCTTTTTATAGGTTATATTCGGTCTTTCATTCAAGATTTTTTTCATATCTGGATCTCTCAATAAAATATGCCAATGCTTATTCATAATTTCTGAGATTGCATGATTTTCTTTGCTGTAGGACAAGATCATTCTGATATCTGATGTTTCAATTTTTTGTTGTCTATGTTTGGCCTGTAGGGTGATTTCTCTTGGAATTTCTTCTGTTTTTGTTCTTCCCAGTCTTATATCTGTAGGTTTATAGCCTCTTTCCAAGAATTTTTTCGTTGTTTCATCCATTTTTTGTTTGAGTTCATCCTCATCAGAGCAATTACGTTTCATACATAGAAATTCCCCAAAGGGTATGCTTTTTATTAATGATTTTGGATGGAAGCTGGTCCCATGGAGGAGGCTGTTTGTGGCTGTAGGCTTACAGTATGTTTTAGTTTTTAGTTGGCCATTTTCCTGGTATACCTCAATGTCCAAGAATTGAATTTTTGTTTTGTTTACATTAAATGTAAATTGTAAGCCCTCCTTGTTGATGTTTAGCTTTTTTACATATGTGCTGAATTCTTCTGATGTTCCATTCCAGATAATAAACAGATCGTCTATAAATCTGAGCCATAGCACAATTTTTTCCGTATACATTTCCATGTCTTCACTCCATGCAATTGATCTTTCCCACCATCCCATTGTGAGATTCGCGTAGCTCGGCGAAAATGAAACGCCCATGGCAGTGCCGCACATTTGGCAGTAAATCTGTTGATCAAATATGAATATGTTGTTCCTTAAACACATTTCCACCATCTCCAAAAGCATTTTGGAATGTTCCAGATATTTGATGTCTCTTTGGTTTAGAAAGTATTGCAATGCTTTGAGTCCTGTATCATGATTTATTGATGTATAAAGTGAGACTACATCTATTGTAGCTAATAGGTAGTCTTCTTGCCAATGGATTTCATTCAAAATTCTTAGAAAGTCTCCTGTGTCTTTGATATAAGAGCTTAGTGTAGTTACCATCGGTGCCAAAAATGAATCCACATATTTTGAGAGGGGTTCATAGAGACTATCACAACTTGATATTATTGGTCTTCCAGGTGGATCTATTAGGGTTTTGTGAATTTTTGGTAGAAAGTACATCGTTGGTGTTGTGGGATTATCCTTTGTCAAGTATCGCAATTCATCAGTGGTTAGTAGACCATTTTCTGACCATGTTTTCAATTTAGATTGTAGTTCAATTGTCAGTTGATTGGTAGGATTTGTTTTTAGTTTTTTGTAGTTTTTGATCTCATTAAGTTGTCTTGTGGCTTCTTTTTTATATTGGATTTTATCCATCACCACAATATTTCCCCCTTTATCTGCGGGTTTTATTTCAAGATTTTCATTTTCCATCAATTCTTTCAAAGCTTCTCTTTCTGTTTTTGTCAGATTCTCCTTTTTCTTACTTTGTTTGTTTGGTAGATTTTCTAGATCTGCTATTACCAGATCATAATAGAGATCGATCTTGTTGCCTTGAGTGAGGATTGGGCAGAATTTGGATTTGGGTTTGAAGGATGTTTTTTCTCTTCCAGATGTTTCAAAACCCAATTGTTTTATAATCTCCAATTCTTGTAATTCTTCATCTTGCAAATCATGTGTGAGATCATATACTGTTTTTATTTCAGATATTTGATCTATTGTAATATGGGGTGATGAGTTCATTGTGTTGCTTGTTGTCATTGGCGTTGCAGTCTTGGGAAATTTTGCAAAATATTTTGCCAATTTCAGCTTGCGGACAAATTTATAGGTTTCAATTTTAGTTTCTACTATATCATGATGCATTTCCGGACAGAAAGTCAGGCCTTTATTGAGCAGTGAGCATTGATTTTTTGTAAGTTTGGTCTTTGATAAATTTACAATAAGGTTATCTTCTTTTTCTAGATGATATTTGTTGTTTATTTCTTTGATTTGCTGCGTAATCGGTACTGGTTTGTGTTTCCTGAGGCTTCTCCTTGTTTTTCGACGTTTAATGACTCCATTGGTTTGCCTCTTCCACGTCCTCGTCCTCGGTTCTGTGTTTGGCTCCTTCCCCTTCCTTGATTTTTTCCAGGCCTTTGGTCTATGTATAACAGTCTAATTTCGTCTAAAAAAGACGTTTTTTCTGGAATATATTGATTTTCTCCTTCACTTGCTTCCACATCTGATTCACTTGCAGTGGTGTCTGAATCCTTTCATTTGTCGGGATTTGTTTTTAATTGTTTTCTTATTTGTACAAATCGTTTCGCAAAAGTGAAGATAGTTCCCGTTTGATAATCTTTCTCATCTCTGCGGAATTTCCTTTGTTTTCTCTCTTCAATTTCTTTTTCATATTTTTCTAATATGGACTCCATTTCTGTCCTATAGCGTTCACTTTCTTCTTGTTTTTTAAAGGATTGTATCTCTTTCTCCAAATTTTCGATTGTTTTATGAAGTTCCTCCAGGTCTTTTTTATCTTATTTGATAATTATTTCCATCATATTGCGGGAACATAGCATGTTGTTTCTCCCCCATTCTTCGAGCATTTCTGGTCTGGTTTCTGGATGATTAGGTAACGTAAAAATTCTCAGACCCCTTGGTACTCTATCGACTTCTAGATATTTTTCCATTGTTATTATTTCCCATCCTTTAGATATTTCTTTTTTTAGAACTTTTTCTAGTTTGAAAAAGGTATTTTTAAGGGTTTTTCCACTTTCTCCATTTCCATTAGGTTCAACTGATCCATAGTTGCCTTGGGTAGTTTTGTTTTGTGAAAACAAAGTTGTTGCTTTCATCTGTCGTTTATTCACTCTTTCTGCAATGTTTGCCATTTTTTATTATATAAAAATATATATCTTGTTTCCTTTTAGATATTCTTTTTTTGTCTAAACTCTTTAAATCACGCACTGTTTTATGGAAACAAAATGTTTTTATTTGATGATGATATGATCCTAGGTTTTGTATATATGAGCGTCAATTGCCAGCTTCTATTTGGTGAATAAACCACAACATAATATTTGAATTAGATCGTACTTTGTATCTGAAGCAATAATTTTGAATGTTAGTGCTCGTTTTCCTTGGCTGTCTATTTGTATTGTATTGCTTCGTCTGCTGTTAGAAACAAGCAAAGATTGTTGATCGTTAATAGTATGGTTCTTATTTTTTCGAGTATTTTATTTGCCAGCTTCTATTTAATAAAGGAAACAGGATACTTTAGTTGAACGACAATTGCCACGGTCATAAATGTTTATGCTCGTTTCCCTTTGACAGTTTGTTAAAGTTGTTTTTCGTTTTTTTTATGTTTAGTTCATGCTTTGGTGACAAACGATTTGATTCTCCTTCGTGTTCTCACTTACTTAAGGGACAAGTGAGGTGTTTAATAGGTTTGTTAGCTGCCGCTCGCAGTATCGACCTACTGCTGCGTTTGTTAATTACTTTTTACTCCTGGCATGAAATGTGACTTTTCGCTGCTGCTGCTACGATTTTGTCTACATTCAAACGCTACCTCGCTCAGTAGCCTGCTTCCGTCAACAACATTCCTGGACATAGAACCCAGCACATTTCGCACGGCGTCTCTTACCTCGCGGTTCTCAAAGAGAGTGGCAGTCCTCCGACTTCTCTCCTCTCGATGTTTCCCCGTTTCGGTCGTCAGCCGGCTGCTCAATGTGCGGATTCTCTTCACCTTACGATAGTCGGGTGAGTCTTGTTTGATGTCAGGTTGCAGTTCCTTGTTGACGCTTTCTAATTTCCAGAACACAAAGGTCGCTGTTCGGATTTCTTTTACCAGAAACAGCCAGGCTAAATGGCGGGCGCTGCTGCTCACAATTTGTTTTTCACCAAGTAATCCCTCGTTTTTTCTCAGCGCGCTCACGGTCGGTGCGAGGAATGCAGATAAGGGATTGAGATCTGCATATATATTTTCACCAAAAGGAAGAGATACTCGCACTCCAGGAGGATAATTCAAAAGTTATTTTACTTCAATTATTACAAAAACAGCTTAAGCACCATCAGGTTCCCTTAGCTAACCAACGCGTTTCGACCACTCTGGTCTTGATCACGGTTAGTTGTGTACTACAAGTGATGTCTTTATATATCCAATTCCCCATGTGGCCATTGAAGTGCATCATGGGATATGTAGTTTACATTGTGAAGAAGTGATTAATATATACAGTGTAATGTATCACAATATTATACAGTTTTGAAGGAAGAATCTGATCATTTAATTTGTATAGAGTGTATATATAATTTTTTATATATATTTCTGTATATACATATATGTTCAGCATGTTCCACACAAGATATAGGGTTCTGCAGAAAAAGATATATATATATATATATATATATATATATATATATATATATTCACTGAAAAAACCATAGGTTTCAGTGGCATTATAGTTAGCTGGACTTTTCACTCGTACAAAACCATTGAAATTCCCCCGTTATAGTTAGTTCAGCTAACTATAACTCGCGCGCCCGCAATGCACTGCTGATGACGTCACATATTACATCACTCATGACATGGTCAGTGACATCACTCATGACATCACTGATGACATCTCAAATGACATCACTGAGGACATCACTGAGGACATCATCCAGTGAATGTGTGTTTTTCTGAAAATTACATATGTTTTATAAATGTATATCTCAAGGTCGATGGAAGAATAAATGGGTATATAAGTGTCTAAATGGATGATTTGTTTTTGAAAAATTGATTGTATAACTGACTGATTAAGTGTATCTTAGTGAATACATGGCTTAGTGAGTAATGTTTAAATATGTAAATATCTGCATCAGTCTCTCACTTTGTGTATAAGTGGCTGCATGGGTTGGTGAGTAGCTACATGAGTGTCTATATAGGTTATTAGTTGTTTTTTTGAGTATCAGTATGAGTGTCTGAGTGTCTGTATGGTTCGGAGGGGGGGTATTACGTAGTGCATAGGTGCATGAATGAGTGACTAACTGTTGGTATGTGTTGAAGACAGCATGTGTGCAGGACTGTATGGGTGGATGAGTGTGTGCATGGGTGTGTTAGTGAGTGAATGACTGTCTCAATCGTGTCTTTATGAGTAACTGCATATGTTTTAAACTAGTATATGTGACTATTGGTGTATATAAGTGAGTATATTTGAGAGTGAGAGATTGGAAGAGTTCCTGTATGAATAAGTATGTGTTTCTATAAGTGATTGTTTAAAAGACTAAGTCTGTGTAAGCTTCTGTAGAAGTAAGTGTGGTGGTGTGTGTACAACTGTATATGCAAGTACATGGATATTTGACTCTTTATTAGCATAAGTGACTATGTGTGTGAGTAACTCTATGGATGAGTGGCGTTTTGTAACAGGATGTATAGGTGTATGAGTACATATGATGAGTGAGTACATGTATGAGTGACTGTATAGGACTGTTGGTGAATGAGTGGATGTGTATGTGGATCTTAGAATTACTGAATAGGTTGTTGTAACTGGTATTGGTATGTCCATTGTTTTGAAAATTTTAGTTTCTATTTTTGGATGTGTGTATCAAAGGTTATATTAGGGGGAGAGGAGGTCTGCCACTCTATCACAAGGATGATGTCATGAGTGATGTCATGAGTGATGTCATTTGAGATGCCATCAGTGATATCATGAGTGATGTCACTGACCATGTCATGAGTGATGTAATATGTGATGTCATCAGCAGTGCATTGCGGGCGCGCACGTTATAGTTAGCTGAACTAACTATAACGGGGTAATTTCAATGGTTTTGTACAAGTGAAAAGTCCAGCTAACTATAACGCCCCTGAAACCTATGGTTTTTTCAGTGAATTTTTAAGGTTTTTTAAATGCTAATTCCTAACTATAACGTGCCTTAAACCTATGTTTTTTTCAGTGAATTTCAAAGGTTTTTCAAATGCTAATTTCTAACTATGCCTACAGAGATAGGACATGTGAAGAAAGAAGAAAAAACACACAGAAAGAAAAAAAGAAATGCAGAAAGAAGCAACAGAAGTCCTCAAAGACGAAGAAAAGTGCAGGAAGAAGGATAACGCGCAGAAAGAACAAACAGAAGAGCAGAAAGAAGCCTTGTTGCAAAATCATCCTGTACCCTCAACTTTTTCAGACGGATACTGGTGGTAACTGAGTCTGACTAACCAGTCCTAGAGCCAGTGCTATATTAAAAGACACTCAGAATACAGTGAAAACACCTACATACACTAGGGAACACTATGCGTTGGGGTCCCCCTGTGATTAGCATGACCTCCTCTGTAAGCCCCAAGTATATAATAGGGCAGGGATTAAAACTACCTCCTAAAACGCGCCACAGGGCGTGTTTGCACAAGTCAACTCAGGCCCCTTCCCCTCCCTTCCCCACTGTGTAAACACGCCCTGTGGCCGTTTTAAGTTGTGATATGAAGTCCCCTTGAATCCTGAGGGTCCCTAGGGTCCAACTAGACCACTAGGTACCTCCAGTAAGCACCACAGAGCTGCGTTGCAGAGAGATGTAAAAAGGGGCATGGCCTAGACCACCTCTCTGCAACGCAGTGCAGTGGCGCTTACTGGAAACACCTGGTGGGCTAGTTGGCCCCCAGGGTCCCTCAGGATTGAAGGGGTGAATTATTTCCCCAACCTAAAACGTGCCACAGGGCGTATTTGCACACGTTAACTCAGGCCCCGACCCCTCCCTTCACCACTGTGTAAACATGCCCTGTGGCCGTTTTTAGTTGGGAGATTAAGTTCATTCTGCAGAGAGGTGTAAAAAGTGGCACGGCCTGGACCACCTCTCTGCAACGCAGCTCAGTGGCGCTTACTGGAAGCGCCTGGTGGGCTAGTTAGCCCCCAGGGGCCCTCAGGATATAAGGGGAATTATTTACCCAACTTAAAATGTGCCATAGGGCGTGTTTGCACACGTCACCTCAGGCCCCGTCCCCTCCCTTCCCCACTGTGTAAACACGCCCTGTGGCCGTTTTAAATTGGGAGATTAAATCCCCTTGAATCCTGAGGGTCCCTAGGGGCAAAATAGCCCACTAGGTACATCCAGTAAACGCCATTGCAGAGAGGTGTAAAAAGGGGCATGGCCTGCACTACCTCTCAGCAACGCAGAGCAGTGGCACTTACTGGAAGCACCTGGTGGGCTAGTTGGCCCCCAGGGTCCCTCAGGATTTAAAGGGAATTATTTCCCCAACTTAAATCGTGCCACAGGGCGTGTTTGCACACGTCACCTCAGGCCCCGTCCCCTCCCTTCACCACTGTGTAAACGCACCCTGTGGCCGTTCTAAGTTGAGAGATTAAGTCCCCTTGAATCCTAAGGGTCCCTAGGGCCAAACTAGCCCACTAGGTACCTCCAGTAAGCGCCACAGAGCTGCGTTGCATAGAGGTGTAAAAAGGGGCGTGGCCTCAGAACACCTGTCTGCAACGCAGCTCCCTGGCGCATACTGGAGATACCGGTTGGGCTAGTTGGCCCTCAGGGACCCTCAGTATTGAAGGGGAATTAATTCCCCAACTTACAACTGGCCAGGGGGCGCGTTTGCAGAGTGCTGCAAGGAGGGGGCGTGGCCTCCGGTGCAATTCCGGTCTTTTATTTTTTTAAGAAGGAGGGCTGTGTGGCCCCCCTTCTTTTTCTAATTTATTGGCCCTGGGGACCCCTTCCCCAGGGCCTGCACCCTAATTATTTTTGTGGAAAAAAATTAATTTGGAAGGGGGCCGCATGGCCCCCCTCCCAAGGCCTTAATTGGCCCCAGGGACCCCAAACCGCGGGTCATGGCCTTTTTTTTTTTAATTCTTTAGGAGGGGGGCTGCGTTGCCCCCCTCCTCAGGCCACTTATGGCCCCAGGGACCCCATCCCCCGGGGCTGGCCTTTGTTTTTAAAAATATATATATTTATAGAAACACCTAGGACATGCTGGACAAACCGTATGTACCTATCACCATGACGATTTGCGTGATATTCATTAAAAGGCGAGTATGCCTACAATGAATCCACGTGGAATGTATTTACACCGCTAGTGAAGCTCTGACCTGTCTGACGCCCTACCATGCCTAATCCCGGCGCCCCCGCCAGTGGGTACTCTCCAAGTAGACACCCTTGTCGTTTATTTATACAAACATGGGTAGCTATTGATGGCGCACATTTAATACACATGCACACCAAGCCATTCAAAGGGGATTCGACAAAAGAAATTATGCAAGAAACCCCCCTCACGGTTAATAAAACACACATCCACCGCCGGATGTGTAATACTTTTTATTTTACTCTCTGGAAAGGAGACAAACCTCACTTGAGAGTCACAGCATGCTCCTGGCTGAGCCCAATGCTGTGTTACACCCACCAGTGCCCGCCGAGTGCCACACACCAGCTAGTGCGTATGCTATGACACTCTCTAGCCCATGTGCACTGTCACACCACCCCGTGAATATGTCATGCCACACTTGCCTTCGCATGGGTTATATTGCCCCATCTAACGTGCCTTCCTCGATACCTATGTTATAACGCACAGCGCTATGCCATATATATTACAATCTGGGATCCATATCAATGTCACAATGCATATGCAACGTTACACTCCCCAGCACATATTTTATATTACAACTTTAGAGACTAGTTAGGTTACACAACACTGCCCTGTGCATATTACACTCCAAGGCGCATATCGCATAGCACGCGCTAGTGCCTGTGCTATCTCGCGCTCTCCAATGAATCTGTCATTGCGCACAATGTATTGCATATTATATTTCACGCCCGTTTCATCTTATATCATACTTTTTGGTGCACAGTTTGTACCATATACTATATCTAGTTTCCATTTTCAATCGTGCTCTCAGGGCTATGTTCTATATAACACTGCGTCCACCTACCCTTTTCACGGGTATTACATTTTGCGGTGGGGGTGGAGGGTCAGGGGGTGTTTCTGCCAAGTGAGCCCGGAGTCACAGTAACAAACGTCCTCTTCTTCCTGAATAAAAGTGAGATTATGCTGCATACTTGTTCATATTTTAAGTAGTTCGCACAGACACACAATAATGTTCCTAATACCCACCTTCTCTGAACAGTTAGCTTGCTGCCCCATCCACCTCCTCCCTATCCTCTGTTGTCTGAATCCAGGGACTAGCCTCCTCCCTCCTGCTATGCATGGTCTGATGTGCTGCCACTGCCCTCCATTTAGCATGATGTACCAGTCCACTCCTCCTGCCCTCCATTGCCCAATTCTATGGCCCATCATTGACCTCCTGCTTAGCCTCTGTGCTTCGCTTGCTGCCCCTATTCTCCTTCCCCCTGCTGTCCGATGTCTTTGTGCATGCCCCTGCTCTATCCTTTTTGCCCACCATGTTCCATGGACCTGCCACTCCTATCTACGCTGAGTGTTCTGTTGAGCAGCCACTCCCCTTCCACCTGCCTAGCAGTGTCAGATGACTGTAACCTGTCCCTGCCACCTCCACCCTGCCTGTCCACATGCCATGCCCCTATCCCCTTCCTCCTGTCCTCCATGGTCCATTTTACTGCCGCACCATTCTGGCCTCCCTGGTCTGTTGTGCTGCAACTGCTCCTCCTGCCTGCCCCGCACGGTCTGTTGTGAGGCCCCTTCCCCTGAACTCTCTTGTGTGTGCCCAGGTCCTGACCCTCCCTTCTATCCTCCATGGTCCTTTGTGCATGCCCCTGCACCCTCCTTCTTGCCCATCATAGCCATTGTGCTGCCACTAACCCTCCCGCTTGCCATGCATGGTCTTCTGTGCTGCCATGGCCCATCCCACCTTCCCTGTGTGGTCAGCTAGCTGCCCCTGATCTACTCCCACCTTCCCTCCATGGTCTGTTTGTATGCCATCATAGTCTCACTGTTGCTCTCCATGGTGTGTCTTGTTTCTAGTGCCCATCCTACCTGACCTCCATGGTCATCTTGCTGCTCCTGCCCTGCCCCCTTGCCCCCAGCCCTCTGTTTCCATGTGCAGACCCCTATTCCCTCCCTCCTGGCTTGTCTGTTCCATTGTAATGCCCCTGATCTGTCCCTCCTGCCCTTTATGGTCTGTTATGCTGCAGCTTTATCTCCTGTCTGTCCATTATGGTCAGCCAGCTACCATTGCCTCTTTCCCCTCTGTTCTCTGTTGTCCATGTGCATGGTCGTGTCCCGTCCCTATTGTTTTCTATGGATTGTTGTGCTGCACTCCCATCCCGCATGCCCTGTGTGGTGTATTGTGCTGCTGCAAACCCTGATGCCTGCCCTGTAGGGTCAGTTTGGTGCACCTCTCCATGTCCCTCCTGTCCTCTGTTATCCGAGTCCATGTCCCTACCCCAATTTCTCCTGCCTACCATGATCCAATGTACCATACTTGCGAACATTTTGAACTGGGTAAGAGGGTATTGATTTTCCCCTTTGAGTTACATTGAAAAAGAGGAGATTGTAGACAGGAGACAGATCAAATAAAGCCCATTTGAGCTTAAAAACATTGGACGTTTCCTGGCTGAATCGGGTCTGTTGGCATGTATGGTTGTACTACCACTGCCTCTTCCTTCTGCCCACAATGGTCTATTATATTGCCACAGCCTCTCTTGCCAGTCCTGTATTGTTGGTTTGTTGCCTCTGCTCCCCTTTCCACTGCCCTCCATAGTCTGTTGTGCTGCCACTGCCCTTCCTGCCTGCCCAGTATGGTCAAATTGTTGCCTCTGCACTCTCCTACCTGCCTTCAATTTTCAGAGTCCGTGCCCCTGGCCTCTGCCTCTCAACAGTATCCCAATCAAAAACTAGATTGCTAACATTCTATATTTATTACAAAAGTGTGGAACGTCTGACGTCATCTTGATGTAATCAAAACTGTAATACCTAGAGCATTTCCGTTAGAAATTACATATATGAGAGGGTCTTATTTGCATCAAAATTATGGTTAGTGCTCTAAAACACTAAAATGAGGACATATTTTTCAAAAAGCGACAAAGAACTTTTAAATTATTTGTAATCTTTATTTTTTTTATCCAGTTGACCACTTGATTAAATGTTGCACTTAGGGGAGAGGATGTGGTGTTACTTCCCGAGCTGCAGACTTTGCAACTGGGGAACCAGGTTGGAGTTTCTGCTTCAGCTCAACATTCTGCGATTCTGGTCAAATCACTTAATCTCCCCATGCCTACAACAAAAATCAATTTGATCTTGTGTGATGTAACCAATGCTCATGTAAAGCACTCCAATACCTGACAAGTCTGCACTTTATAAAACTGCACACAAAACTACACAAAAAAATAAGTGTTTTGCACACTTCTGTCATTGGGCTACATGTGGGCTACATCTGGGTGATATTTGTGCTACATTTGGGCTCTTTTGTCTCTGGTGGCCATTTTGGGAGACTTATTTGTTATGAAGTTTCCTAATTTCCTCATTTACTACAGTCTCCTCAGTAGGAAATACTTTCAGTTTTTTACTTTGATTCCATCAAGAAGGCATTCAGATGTGTCACACATTTGCCATAAATTCAGAATGTTAGCACTCTAGTTTCTTATTAGATCACTGTAGTAAAGCTACTGCTCACCAGGGAAGTCTGCTGCTGATATTGAAAGTGCATGTTTCAGTCAGCATGTCAGAATTTTTTAATGAAATTGAAGAGGATTTGAGAAGTCACTCAAAATGTGCCCTAATTTTTCTTTCTGCAGCACTAATCATACTTTCTATGGCAAAACGAACCCCCTCATTTTGTTCCTTTTTAAATTAAATGTTTTAAGAGTTACCACTTTATTCCAATCAAGATGGCTTCAGGTGTGCAATACGTTTGTCATAAGTAGGACGGTTAGTGCTCTAGTTGTTCTTTAGAATACTCTGGGAAGCTGCAGTAGAACACAAAGGAATCAACTGACAGTCTCTGCCCTTGTTGGATATACATGATTTACTTAGAATTTCAGACTACATTCTCACATGACTGAGAAAGATAATGTGAATCTACAGAAAATATGCTCTCAGTTTAGCTTATAGATCACCTTCCAAACCTCTGTGGGAAAAGCATGAGAAAATAGTTTTCTCTCAAACATGATTCATGATATCACACCAGAAGGCTTTTTCACATGGTAAAATCACCTTAGAACACACCACAATTCCAAAAATGAGTATGGTACCATCAACAAATGTTTTATAATTTAACTAAAGTCTTAAAACCTTCTATTAACTGTAATGCTTTTTAATGAGGTGCTACTATGTATATTGGTCCCAAGATGGCTGCCAACACTTCTTGGATGAAGTACTGACAGCCAATCAGATCTCACGATGAGATGTGTGGTTAGGCTCCGCCCAGATATATCTTTTTAACTCTAATTTTCTCAGGAACTACTGAACGGATTTACACCATTTAAGCAAAAGACACGAGTCTGAACTGAGGACTACCTCTTTGCCAAATTTGGTGTAATTTTTTCAGCAGTTCGGCTGTACCTGCGTCAACAGGTCCTATGGGAAAATGCATGGGGAAAACGCGTTTTGGGACCCCCTTTTTTTCTCGGCCCCCGCTTGACGAATCACCGTGAAATTTTCAGGACAGGAGCGGACCAGAGCTGGCCAAAAGTTTGTAAAATTTCGCGAAGATTCATCAATCGGCACCAACGTTATTCCAAATAGAATGTTGCGGATTTCCTATGGAAAATAGGTCCTAACTATAACTACCTACTGGCGACTGTCAGTAGGTAATATATATATATATATATATATATATATATTACCTACTGGCGGTCGCCAGTAGGTAGTTATAGTTAGGACCACGTTTCCATAGGAAATCCTCAACATTCTATTTTGAATAACTTTGGCGCCGGTCGACGAGTCCTCGCGAATTTTTCAAAATAGGTGGGGTGCTACGCTCCGCTCCTACCCTGAAAGTCTCGGGGGGATTCGTCAAGCGGGGGCTGAGATAAAAGGGGGGTCCCAAAACGCGTTTTTCCCATGCATTTTTCCATAGGACCTTTAGACAGGGCTACAGCCCGAACGGCTGAACAGAATTACTAGAAATTTGGCAGAGAGGTAGTCCTCAGGTCAAGGAAGTACCTTTTGTAGGTTTGGTGTAAATCTGTTCAGTAGATTCTGAGAAAATAGCCTTTAAATCAATATATATATCTGAGCCAGCTTACGGTGCGCTTACGGTACGCTTACCGTACGCGTACGGTGGCGTGCGCGAGCGCGATTCTGATTGGCTCTTAGATCTTAGTAAACATTCGAATCGGCCGAAACCAGGAAGTGGCAGCCGCCATTTTCTCTCTCGCACTGAGAGTGATTTAAAGCCCAAAAACATGTAAAGGGGCTGTTTCGACAGCTCCCACACACATAGGCATGGTGAGGGAGTCCCCAAAGATCCCCCAAGGCCAAAAACGTAATTTTTATTTTTTCGGTAATTTCGCCGATTACGCTTACCGTACGCGTACGGTAAAAAATTATTTAAAAAAAAAATCATCCACACTCTCTCCACCCCGTGTGCAATTGGTGGCCGAAGGCCACCAATTCTGCATGGCTTATCACAGGTGAGATAAACTAAAATATTAAAAATAAATAAATAAAAAAAAAAATTATCCACACTCTCTCCACCCCGTGTGCAAATGGTGCCCGAAGGGCACCATTTGTGCATGGCTTATAAAATATACGAAAAATTTAAATATTACCTTTCAAAACGAAGTACATCATATGTCCTCCATGTGCGCACGGTGCGCGAAGCGCATCGTGCGTACATGGCCCATCTAGCGTAACGTGGGCACGCGGTGCGCGTAGCGCACCGCGTGCCCACCGTGCGTGCATGGCACTAACTGCGTAAAGTGGGCGCGTGGTGCGCGAAGCGCACCGCGTGCTCACTGTGCGCGCACGGTGCGCGAAGCGCACCGTGCGCGCACAGAACGAACTGCGTTAAGTGGGCGCGCACGCCACGAATGGCGTAAAGTAACTTAGCATTTAAAAAAACGTACAAATTCACTGAAAAAACCATAGGTTTCACACACGTTATAGTTAGGAATTAGCATTTAAAAAACCTTGCAAATTCACTGAAAAAACCATAGGTTTCACACATGTTATAGTTAGCGGAAATTTTACTGATAAAAAACCAATGAAATTCCCCCGTTATAGTTACTGCAGGCAACTATAACTCACGCGACCGCAATCTTCTGCTGATGACATATGTGTCTTTATGAAAAAAAAATATTTGTAATATATGTATAGCTAAAAATGTATGGAAGAAGACATGGGCAAATAAGTGTCTAAATACAGTATTAGCATCAGCAGAGGATTGCGGTCGCGTGAGTTATAGTTGCCTGCAGTAACTATAACGGGGGAATTTCATTGGTTTTTTATCAGTAAAATTTCCGCTAACTATAACATGTGTGAAACCTATGGTTTTTTCAGTGAATATATATATATATATATATATATATATATTATCAAGCAAATGCCCTAGAGCTTTAAGGACGCACTCAACACCAACCTCATCACCATCCGGTTTATTATTCATGGCAGAACCCAGCATCGAACTCCAAACGTGCAATTTTGTTTACGCCTGACGCGTTTAAAGCAAGAGCTTCTTCCTCAGAGGCGGCTTTCCATGTATATTTTTAACGATGTGCCTCGATCTCATTCATCGCATGCGTTTAAATACCTTGCTGAGTGCGTGCTTTAGTGCATATCTTCTATTCGTTGCATGCCGGTACTGGTAGTCCCCATCAATTGGCCTTGATGGGGACTACCAGTACCGGCATGCAACGAATAGAAGATATGCACTAAAGCACGCACTCAGCAAGGTATTTAAACGCATAAGATGAATGAGATCGAGGCACATCGTTAAAAATATACATGGAAAGCCGCCTCTGAGGAAGAAGCTCTTGCTTTGAAACGCGTCAGGCGTAAACAAAATTGCACGTTTGGAGTTCGATGCTGGGTTCTGCCATGAATAATAAACCGGATGGTGATGAGGTTGGTGTTGAGTGCGTCCTTAAAGCTCTAGGGCATTTGCTTGATAATATATATATATATATATATATATATGCAAAATTTCCAAAACTGGTGGGGTGCTCCGGTCAGCTCCTGTCTTGAAACTTTTGGGGTGATTCGACAAGCGGTGGCCGAGAAAAAAGGGGGTTCCAAAACGCATTTTCCCCATGTTAATTTCCAAAGGAAAATTTAGACAAAGCTACAGCCCGAACTGCTGAACGGAATTACACCAAATTTGGCAAAATGGTAGGTCTTGTTTCAGAAAGAGCCCTTTTGTTTAAATGGTGTAAATCCGTTCAGTAGTTAGAGATACTAAAGGAAAAAATATATATATATATCTGGGCATAGCCTACCCCCCGCACGAGCTTGGCTCTAATTGGCTGCCAACACTACAAACCAGGAAGTGCTAGGAGCCATCTTGTGCTTGGACCAAGGGAGAAAGAAAAGGTAAAAGAAAGATTAAAAACAAGAAAAGGGGGTGGGGTAAAAACACCCTAATTCCCCAGGCCCGCTCAAGGGATCCCAGGCCCAAAAAAAGCATTTTTTTATTTTTATTTTCGACTGGGTCACGCTGCGTGCGCGAACCATGTTGAAAATAAAAAAAAAAGGAGCGTGGACGCCGCGCTTTGTTTTTTAAAGCTCCCGGGTGGGCCAGGTCCCGGGGGCATTGCTGATTTATGTAGCGGGGGCCCGCAGGGGGCCCCTGTAGCCCCGGGGACCGCCACCTCCCCGGGGCTTCATTAGAATAGGGTGGGGCGGGTGACGTTGATGAAAAGCAGAGGCAGTGTCCTATTACAGAATAGCACTTTAGCTGAAAAGAGCCGCTACTGTCAAAATTAGTGTAAGAACCTTGATAGTAAGTACTTGTACTGTCCCATTTACAGTATTGCGAATTCGCGGCCAAGTGCAGATTACTTTCCCGATGCGGCCTGTCTTTGCCGAGTGTCCCGGTTCTGCCACTCCATGCTGCCTGGAGCTGGCCCCGCCCCATCGCTCCCTCACTGACAGCCTGGAGCAGCCTCTGACAGTCCTGTCCTTGGGCAGGCAGGCCGGCTGAGGAGGAGCTGCGTGGCTGCTCCCTGGAGGCCTCCGGCACACAGTACTCCTCGCTCGCCCTGGGGACAAGCGGGGGCCGAGAAAAAAGGGGGGTCCCAAAACGCATTTTTCCCATGTTAATTTCCAAAGGAAAATTTAGACAAAGCTACAGCCCAAACTGCTGAACGGAATTACACTAAATTTGGCAAAATGGTAGGTCTTGTTTCAGAAAGAGCCCATTTTTTAAATGGTGTAAATCTGTTCAGTAGTTAGAGATACTAAAGGAAAAAAATATATATATATATCTGGGCGTAGCCTACCCCCGCACGAGCTTGGCTCTAATTGGCTGCCAACACTTCAAAACAGGAAGTGCTGGGAGCCCTCTTGTGCTTGGACCGAGGGAGACAGAAAAGGTAAAAGAAAGATTAAAAACAAGAAAAGGGGGCGGGATAAAAACACCCTGACCCCCCAGGCCTGCTCAAGGGATCCCAGGCCCAAAAAAAGCATTTTTTCATTTTTATTTTCGGCTGGGTCGCGCTGCGTGCGCGAACCATGTTGAAAATAAAAAAAAAAGAAGCGCGGGCTCCGCGCTTTGTTTTTTAAAGCTCCCGGGTGGGCCTGGTCCCGGGGGCATTGGTGATTTATGCAGCAGGGGCCCACTGGGGGCCCCTGTAGCCCCGGGGACTGCCACCTCCCCGGGGCTTCATTAGAATAGGGTGGGGCGGGTGACGTTGATGAAAAGCAGAGGCAGTGTCCTATTACAGAATAGCACTTTAGCTGAAAAGAGCCGCTACTGTCAAAATGAGTGTAAGAACCTTGATAGTAAGTACTTGTACTGTCCCATTTACAGTATTGCGAATTTGCGGTCTTTGCCGAGTGCCCCGGTTCTGCCGCTCCATGCTGCTTGGAGCTGGCCCTGCCCCATCGCTCCCTCACTGACAGCCTGGAGCAGCCTCTGACAGTCCTGTCCTTGGGCGGGCAGGCCGGCTAAGGAGGAGCTGCATGACTGCTCCCTGGAGGCCTCCCCGGCGCACAGTACTCCTTGCTCGCCCCGGGGTGAGGGGCGCGCGCCATTCCTCTCCCCGCGCATTGCTAAAGACAGAAACAACCTGCTATGTACACAGCCCGCCCTTTGGGGACACCTTGTGAAACAGGTGTGACTGGCATGGTTAGAGGGTTTCCACATCAGCAATTCCATTTTCTTTCAAAATGCACCACCCCGTGTCTTTGTTGATGGAATGTGAAATATCTTGTCCTGTTCCATTCAAATCGCCACTATTGCGTTGGCACAATCTGACTCCAGTCCAATGTGTGATATGAACGTCGGAAACTGATTACTCAGAGTAACCAAAAGCGCTCTGATGCCGTACCGGTGGCGGGCACACTGTGCGCTATGCAAGTCTTAATTAGCAAATATAATAATAGATCGAACACCTGCGTGCATACTGTCTCACGTCTTTTATTTAACCATATTACATTTCCAAGTAAGGTTCAACATACATATGATGAGTGGAGCAGATGTAGCTCAGAGATGTGATAGGCCCACTGAACCCACATTTTGTTTGCCTTTTACTACATAACCTTGTAGCATGCACGGACGTTTTCCCTGCTTGAGTTATGGCATATGGGACCCTAGCTACCTCCATGTCCTATATAGATTAATCTACAGTACATATCTACATGGCTACTGGGAAAATAATTGTAGCTGGTTCCCATATAAATGGCCAAAGCTGGAATATATTAACACATGATGTGGGCATCTTCACAAAACATCAATAAAATACCTACATAGCGGTGAAGTCCTGGCCTAAACGCCATATTTAATTATGGCTAGGCGCCGTGTTCCACCTCAGGTTGTGGTTCTGTTGATCGGGCTGTTGTGTGTGAGTGTTACTCTGATGCAGGCTTCTGGGCTTTAGACCCCTAATATGGTTACTTGTATTTCACCTGTGAGCACCAGACTTGATAAGTATGTGGCCTCTTAAGCAGGGCAGGCTTTTGGCACAGGCCAAGGGTGCCTATTTTCAGAGGGACACATGGAGCTGTCTACATCAAGGTCTTGCGTGCAAACCGCAGCATCCCTCTCAATTGACTCCAGTGATGATGTTTAAATGTATTTTAATTAGTGCTTTACCTGCCACATATACTGTTTTTAACACTGCGTCGACCGTCATCCCCGCCTTTCCCTCTTATGTCCCTCTCTCTCACACCCTGCTGTCACCCACCAACACCTCCACCAAATAAACAACTTGGCACAAGCGTGACTGAGCTTAGCTGTGTTTGAAACAGGTGAGTGTGGGAGGTGCTGGCAAGTTTGTGCCAAAGGGCATGATGGACGGAGCATTTGAGCAAATCAACACTCACCCCCAGTCAACTGATCTGGGTTTAATCCATCATCATTCTTTAGCTCACTCCACCACCCCAGTTCAGACTTTCAGTCAGAGGCAGTCACTCCTCTGATGTTTACTTGTTCGGTGTGCAGGGGAACGCCAGTTACATTGTGTCAGTGAATTAATGACACAAGTGTTTGTGGCTGCTTATTAGCGCTATGAGGATCGGGATGGAAACAGAGTACCCTTACAAACTACTGCTACAAACGGATGAGAGAACCTTGCACTTTATTTAACTGAACTTTTATACAGAATGCAAAGCACAACTTTATTTTGGGCTGAATTGAGTTAAATGTTACAACTCATTTACACACAGTCACAGAGGCCCTTATTTAAGGCAATCTAAGAAATATGCCAACAATGTATAGTCTTTAGAGTTTATTCGGTTTGTTATTGTTTTTATTTTTAATTATTAGATATGTACACCCATGACAGCCTCAGTTATTCAGCATCCAGTGTATTTCTTTTGTTAACATGAAAAGCATACCGTCGACCTAAATGGAAATTACATTGTTCAGTGGGTAGGTGTTTCGCTATGAACCTCTGTGACTTCTGTAGCTTTCTCGATGCTTTAGAATTTAGGCGTTCTACACATGTAGCAACAGTGCAAGGAGATGGGTTAATTTCAGGTGTTTGGGCTTTGAATTCCTCACGTATCCTGTGTAGCATTCCAGACTATGCAGAGAATCAGCTGGGGATCAGATCAAGTTCTTCAAGATGGCACTCAACTGCTTTGGGACTCCACAGGAACATGGGGTCAAGCTGACACCAGGCGTACATGCAGAAGAGATTAATGCAAGGAATGTCAAGCTGGATCATCAAGGGTGCAGCAGATTCGAAAATCAGCAAAAAGGAAACATTCATATTTGTTCCATCATCTTCCTGGTGGAGAAATAGTCTAGTGAATTTAGCATGGTACTGGATCAGAAGCAGGCCAACAAGACGATCAGAACCATTCATCAAAACATGAAGATGTTTCAGCTGGTCAAACCACAGGTGGCCTAAGTGTGATGGAGATAGACCTGCAAGATAGCTTCCATTGCAATCCACCACTTGCGGCAGAACGTATTTCATTGGCTTCATACAGATTCTAGGGGCGTTTGCTAACATTTTGGGCCACCTGTTACAGTTATGAAATGGTGCATGGTTTATTCCTATCTGGTTGGCTCATCAATTTATGCTCCATCTTTCAATAAATTAAAGGAGGTGAAGTTCATAGTGTGCAAATTAGGTTTTGCTCCTCATCAGTCTCAACAAATTTCTCCTTGCACCCTATCAGATCTTGTCTTGGCAGGGGTCTCTGCTCCTAAGAAATCCAGTGCCAGAATTACAGTAATGGGCCCCAAATTTGTGGAACCCGAGAAGCATGTCAGATGGCTCTCAGGCTCAGCTAAATCTGCAGACGAACCACTGATCTAACGCCTCCCTACTGAGGGGCAGCTCTAGCTTGGTGACCTTACTGAGGTGGTGAAGTTGGGTGTAAAAACAGACCTCAGTATAGTCTGTCTGCTTGGGAATTATCTCATCAAGCTAGAGATGGTGAATTTGATTCTGATTCACTTTCAGCCCACGCAACATGGAAGATTTGAGGAGGACAAATCAGCGGAGGTGGATTTTCCGCAGAGCACCTCAAAAATGGCTTGATCAAAGCACAGGCAGATAGTTTAAACTGCAGAGCTCCGGCTCCTACAGAAGAAGAGTCTTGGGAACCTACAGGTGACAAAGCATTTTCTACTGACAAAGTCTGGAAATTGATGCTGCAAGAATTTTCTAGCCCTGCCTGGATTTCCAACAAAGTGAAAAGTCAGGACAGTAGACGAGGGCTCCCCTAATGTACTGCCAGTGACTGGAGTTCCCTTTGAAAGCATGGTGGTGAACATTGCTGTTCCTCTGGGACCCCTAAGAACTCCAGGGAACAAGTATGTACTTGATTCTGGGGTACTTGGAGGACAATTAGTGTCTCCCATACAGTATAATGAAGAAGATTAGCAGAACAAACTGGTTAAAGCTGATGGCAGCAGAGAGGATCACAGTGTTTAGTGTTAGTTGGCTCAAAAGTTACCTCCACAATGAAGATCTGGTAGCAGTTATTGTGCCCACTGTTTAAGAGTGAATTACTTCCTGACTACCACATGAAAATGATGGCTCTGTTAAGAGAGCAATTTTCCCCCCGATCTGGCTCCTTCACAGCAGGCAGAGTACAAGACAACTTCGAAGGCTTTCCTTCTTCTGGGTTTCACTGGACCATGAGCTGACCATGCATTCATAATATAAAAATATGAGATAGCCTACCTAACAACCTTAGAAAGTTAGGTAGAGTGTCAGAAGACTCAAAGTCATTACATCACAGGCAAGTACATGGGATTTAATACATTACGTCCAGTACATCACCTATACATCACAAAGTGATTTGGCAGAATGCTACATCTTTACTCAGAAAGTGTAGTTTTTATGATTTGGTGTAAATTCAATCAGTAGTTTTGGAGAAATTAAGGTTCATCATTTATAGATATATCGACAGTTGGGTTAAAATAAAAAATGTAAGCCTTCTGATTGGCTGAGGGAGATTTTTTGGAGTGATTGGCTGGCCGCAACATGCACATAAATGTTGAAGCAGCCATTACAGGAGTCAGGGACCTGGTCCACTGTTCTGAAAATGTTTTTTTAAAAGGACATAAGGGAGCAGGGTTGGGATACTCTGCCCACCAAGCCCATGAGTGGAGGGGAATCCCAGAGGGACACTCCTTGAGGCCCAAACCTTTTTTAAAAAGAGCAGGGCACACTATTTCATTAAAATTCCCAAGGCTGTGGGCCAAGGATCAGGGGGTTGATGCAATCTGATTTAAAAAAAAGAAAAATTAAGTGGGGAGGGGGCATGAGTGCCCTCCTACCTGAGCAATGTAATGGCTCAGGGGACCCCATCCCTAGGGGCTGAGGCAAGTATGGTGTCCGGGGACCACGTTCCTTGGGCCACAAAAGATTGCTCTGTATTTCCACAGACTTTGTATTGTTCCCAAACCCAGTGAGAACAGAAATAAAGGTTGCTCCTGTCAGGCAGGAACACTTAGGAGTGTTGCCAACTTCTACTGGCACTCGAGGATTTGTGATAGCTGACTGGGCTGCAGGATCCTTGGGCCTACCTTCGCGGCCCCAAACGGCCACAGGGATGTGGGTGACCAAGATGAGACCAGGACACAGAAAAAACAAAGTTGGGAAAAATGTGTGGACAGGGCAGCGGGGAACTAATGTCGTACTTTAATATTCGGGACCGCATAGGGGACAGGGCCCTACCCCTGTCTATCTTGGTATTAGCAAACCGCAAATGGTAAATGCGGCATGTACGAGTGCTTTATATATCGTTCTAGCTATGAATGCACTGTGTACACGTTATTCTGCTTCACTACGCGGGTTCCATTTTGGAAGCAGTGGCCATCTTGTCATTGCCCTCACATAGGCTATAATGGAGTAAATACGGGCCTCACAGTACATGGTCTTTCCTTCTGACTTCTCTGTGACCTGGGCAGCTGGCTCTGCTGCCCCAGGTCAAACCGGTCTCACGAGCTCCCCTTCCTCCGTCCACCTGTGATTAGCATCAGGGCTTGACCCGTCATAAAACCCTTTCATTCTACACAATCCTCCGGCTAATCTCTTTCACACCTGCTTGTTCCTGCTTTATGACTTGTTTCCCAAAACAGGAGATGCTCATGTTTATTGGGGGGTCTATTGACATCAAATGTGGGATCTGAACCTTACTGTGTAAATCATTGTGGGCTGGCCGAACTGGAATGTGGGATGGTCATCATGACTCTGCTTTTTCGTTTGTAACGAATACTTGTAATGGCCATATCGTAAACCAAGGAATGTGTGCCTGAAGCATGATATTTTGTACTTAAGGAGAAGCCCGTTCCTATGATTTTCAGCAGTCTCCTGAGAACATACACGCTGTTGTACTTCTAGGATACCTGTAATTGGTCTGCAGCCAATAAACGAATCTTTGACTTCACCCAGAAGACTCTGTGTTTCTGTAGGTCTGGAACAGGGTGAACCCAGAAGTCATAGGGTGTGTGCCCCTGCACCGCTGGGACTAAAATACCCAGTACTTCACTAAGGTCTCCCTTCGTGGGCCCAAACAATATGTCCAGCTATGATTGTCCCTGGTGGGACTGGAGCACCTACAAACAGAATTAAAGAATGACAAAAATAAGCTGCCCATTTAGTTTTTCACTGCTCCCAGCAGGGATTGTCCCATAATGCCCTTTGTGGGTTAATTTGCATATGTTTTCTTGCTTTGTGGTGGCCCTATCTGGACAGGGGCATCACCCACATGTTACAAAAATGTTGTGGGGGCTGCAGGGAGTGCAACAGCCCCCCGAAATAATTTATTAAAATTAATCCTATGTTTCCTGGGGTCTATTCAGCCTGACCCCAAGAAATGATTATGGTGTTTCTAAGCATGCTCAGAATGCAAAAATCTCTTGAAGTTGGTCTTATATTTATGTTGTGTGACCAGAGGTGGTGTATATTGACAGTGTATACTGTTAACAATTTAGTGTAAGTATATATATATATATTTTATATTTCGCTACGGTGCTCGTCAGTTTCCCCGCTCTCAACACGGCGGGTGCAGCAGTCGCGAGGACGAAACTCGCATATTCACACAAGTCACAGTTCAAGGATGCTGCGCACTCAGGCCATTATTCCAATTAATTTATTTAGTGATTTTCTGCACACACGATCAACTGGCAAATGCGTTTCAGCCTCCTGGCCTTTGTCAATGTCAGTTATTCCCTGCATGGACACTCTATTTAACCCTTTGTATTCTCATTGGTCAACGGCAGGGACTGAAAACATGAACATAAAAAAGGGACTTCATAATTCAGTCATTCATTTGGAAAGGATGTCGACCATTTTAACACTATACAATTGTAAATCAAGGGGGCTCCCTTCTTGACTTATTTACATTCTCCCACATTGAATAAATTAAACAATTAATCAAAGTCCATGCAAATTAATCAGCACACAATTTAAATAAAACAACGATTTGATGCAAGCCCACAGAATTCTAATGACAATCATCAATATTAAACTCATATTTGAGTGGACTTTTCTTACCATCGTCTCATCGTATTTTTATTAAATCCATACAAAAATGTGTGTGGATGTTTAATCATGCTGTGTATGAGCCTTCCCTCCTCTCAAGGATTCCCCTGGACATTCCAATGTTTGTTGGCCTATCCTTCCCTCCTAGCTTTTCTTAGGGGGTGGTTCACTGTGTATTTAATTCTCCTATCGATTTTTCTATCCAGTAAAGGACCACAGTTCCTCTTCCTGATTTAACCCCCATGGTGTTCTGGTATGGAGGTCCACTTTAAGTTTCGCCTCAAGTTGTCTAAGGAGTTTGACTCTATCCCCTCCTTTCTCTACCGCTGGGATCTGATCCATGCAGTAGTACAATAATCTGTCACTCCTGGCCTCATGCATTCTCGAATAGTGCCTCACCACCGGGTGTGATTTATCCCTGTTGGTCATTGCCCTTTTATGCTCCAGAATACGCTTTTTCACCGGATGTATTGTGCTCCCAATGTACTGTAACCCCCAGGGGCAGGTTAAACTGTAAGTTCAAGCAAAAATTGATTCCCTGAGCAATAACCAGAAGTATATATCTCTATATTATATGATAGAGTTTTCAAGCACAAGTTCATAAAAAATGATAGTATCCGGTATTCATCCACAATCTTTATTTTTAGATTCTGTAGTTTTTCTTTGAAGACTTGTTTAAACACAAACTCTGTTCACAGATCGTACAGCCAACACGTGTTTCGTCTAAGGTAACATTTTCCAAAAGACTTCCTCAGGGCTGTAATAAACAAATATACAGTTTCATTACCAACTGCCTCTACTCTCTAATTAAGTTAAATTAAACCTACACCAAAGTGAGACAAGGCGAAATACGGAAACTGAGAATCAGGAGAAGCCCCGAAAAGTGCACATAACCTACCAATCACCAAGAAAAAAAAGATTGTAGAAAAGACACGATTTAGCCAAATGAAAATAAAATCATAAATCAATCAAAAATTATCATCCGACCATATTAGCCAAGATTTTTGATTGTTTAGAAGCAAATCTGCAATTCTTCATGATTCTAGCAAGAACCAAAGAACACCCCATGCTATAGGGCCAAGTAAAACCAAACCACTAACCTCAAGCAAACATACAGTAAAGATGATCCTTAAGTAATTAATATATCAATAGAATCTAAAATGAGAAGTAGGAGAACAGACCTCTTATCAGTTACAATCAATAATAGCAAGAAACCTACATTGCTACATCAATCTATCCACTCACCATTATCCAAGTCTGTCGCTTCCTATTCCTAAAAAAACGATTGCGGATTAGCAATGTATTCAACGACCAGCACGTAGCAAACTTCTCCTTATTAGCTGACTCCTAACATAAAGAAACATACACATATATTGTATAAAGCTGAACAGGAAATTTTTTTACTCCAATTATTTGATATTATTTCATAATTCCAATAGTCAGAACACTCTAGTCCTTATTTATATATGATCGTAGTGAGCATAGTTCATAGCCAAACACAGAAATGGTTCTATTGCTAAATATTAGTTTTGTTCTCCAACCTCTAACGCCTCAAATCGTACCCAATATTACAGTTGTCAAATAAAAAAATATATCCTGTTCATTAAAACACACTACTAAAAAACACACCTAAATCTTACTACTATTTTTTAGAGCTTTACCTCCAAATTCGAGGCATAGCCATCCAACCTGTGTTGCCAGAGGTTATTTATGGCGTGTAGCATCGGTGCCATATTTACATCTCTATTTGTTTTAAGCAGACACACGTAAACAAAAAGAAAAGACTTAACCGCTGTCTACGCACTATAACCTTCACAAGTTGGCGCCATCTTGGAAGGATTGGTTAAACTGTACACCACGAAGTTCGAGTTACAGTTTAACTTGTCAATGGGCCTTCTCTCATTTCTCCCCGGCACTGCGTACTCTTTCACTTTTTTGCAGTTCTTGCACGCCTTGCAAGTTGTACAGGGGAAAAACCTTGTAATCATGGGCTTAACATAGGGTTTGTCCTGAAAATGACTCCCTACCAGGATATCCTTCAAGGAGGCGCTCTTTCTGAAGGTGATATCCGGTCTGTTTGGAACTAATTTCCCAATAACGCCATCCGTTTGAAGGATATTCCAGTTTTTCTAAATTAGACATTTAATCTTTTGTGCCTCTGCTGAGAAGGTCATAATCAAATCATGATCGCCTTCTCTTTCTTTACTGCTGGCTCGCCTGCTTGTAAGCAGTTTGTGTCTATTCTTATCGCTGACCTTTTCCACAGTTTCCTGTAATACCTTTCTTTTATAGCCCTGATTAGCAAATCTCTGTAGGGACTCTTTTGCGGCCTCCTGATAGGCATCTGGGCGGGAGCAGTTTTGTTTAAGCCAGAGCTACTCCCTGTATGGTATGCTGTTAATCAAATTACGGGGATGCTGTCTCCAGGAATGTAAAACTGTGTTCCCTGCTGTGGGATTACGATACCGCTTTGTGTACAGCTTCTTATCTGCGACGAAGACCAGAAGATCTAAAAAAGCAACCTCCCTCTCACTGATGTTGCTCGTGAATTTTAAATTAAATTTGTTATTGTTCAGGATCCTCACATAGTCTTCTGCCTCTGTGCGTGTACCCCTCCACACTATAAACAGGTCATCAATATACCTAGTCCACAAGGCTATTTTCTCTAGCCAATTTTCATTGCCTTCCACCCAGGCCACGTGCTTCTCCCACCAGCCCACAAATAAATTTGCATAGCTGGGGTCGAAGCATGTACCCATCGCAGTCCCCTGCGTCTGTAGATACAATTAACCTGCAAAAAGGAAAATGTTGTTATGTAGACAGAACGATACTATTTGCAATAGCATTTTGTTGTTTTCCTGGAATTTAAGAGCTCTTGTCTTAAAAAAAAATTCCAGAGTAGCCAGTCCTTGCGAGTGTATGATGCTCGTACAGAGGCTTGTTATATCTAGGGTTTTTAACAGTAGTTCATAGTCCCAAATGATATATATATATAAGCACGGGGAGAGAGGAGGCGGTATTCACTGCCTGAAAAGGGGACCGCAAGTGGTCTGAGCATGACATCTTCATACATGGTGACTGTGGCAGAGTGTGGCCCATAGCCAACATGATTGGTATACCACTAGGTGCCTGGATTCCCCCAATTACTCAATGGGCTTCAACGAATGGACTACATGAACCAGAATGCAGTTGCCTGTAATTAGAGCGCGAGGAGTTCACACCTTTAAACAGGAGGAGGGGCTGAGCGACTACTCTATTGGGAGTGGTCCTGGCAGTAATTTAATCAACCCCATATGATGTGACAAGCCTATGAAACCGGCACTGAATAAAGCCACATCGGCTGAAACGCATCTGCCAAGCGTTTCATGGACTTTGGGAACAACACGCTATTAAATCCTCCAAAAATCCATTTGATCTGAACCTGGAGCTGTGTCCTGCCCATTCTTACCGAAGAGTGATGACATCATCCAGTGTCTGTGTGTTTCTATAAACTTTAAATATGTTTATTATATATAGGGAAAGGCATATTGAAGAATGAGTGAGTGTATAAGTGTGTGAATGGATGATTTTGTAGGTGCGTGACTGACTCTATAAGTGAGTCATTAAATGTATCTTACTAAATGCATGAGTTAATGACTAAACTGTGTGAATGACTGTATGCGTCTGTCTGTTGGTGTGTAACTGGATGCATGGTTTTGTGAATAGGTACATGAATGTCTATATAAGTTATTAATTGGTTGTCTGAGTGTCTGAGTATCTGTATGGGTACCTGAGTGTTTGTGTGGGTGGGATGTGTGTGACTCTGTGCATAGATGTGTCAGTGGGTGGTTCACTGGGTACATGGTTTCAACACTTGGTCTGTAATGGACTGTATGGGTGGGTGAATATCTGTATGGTTGTGTTAGTGTGTGAATATATAATTCATTAGTACATGTGTAATTTACTACATATGTGAACGGCAGTATATATGTATGTTGGAGCACAGAAATGACTATAACTGAGAGTGTATGATAGTGTGAGTGGCTGTATGGATGAGTGTGTGCTTGTATCATTGATTGTATAAGACCATAAGAATGTGCTAGTATTTGTATGAGTAATTGACCTTGTGTGTGTATAACTGTATAGGTGAGTAAATGGCAGTGTGATTAATTACTTGCATGACTGACTATGTGTGTGAGTAACTCTATGGATGAGTAGCGGTGTGGGAGTGTCTATATAGGTGTATGAGTGCATATGATAGTCCTGTACTGAGTGACCATAATTATGAGTGACTGTACGGGTGAGTGAGTGGATGGATGTTTAGACGTAAGACTCTGTGATGGGGTATGTACTTATTGGTGTTGGAGTGTCTATGGTTTTGAGAGTGGCAGTATGTAATTTAGAGTGGGTGTTGTATTACGGTGTGACAAGAAGCATCAAATGATCACATGAATGACGCCATCAGTGATGTCATTTGAGATGTCATCAGTGATGTCATCAGTGATGTCACTGACCATGTCATGAGTGATGTAATATGTGATGTCATCAGCAGTGCATTGCGGGGGAGCGAGTTATAGTTAGCTGAACTAACTATAACGCGGGAATTCCTTGGGTTTTGGATGAGGGAAATGTCCAGCTAACTATAACGCCCCTGAAACCTATGGTTTTTTCAGTGAGTTTCTAAGGTTTTTTAAATGCTAATTCCTAACTATAACCTGCCTGAAACCTATGGTTTTTTCAGTGAATTTCAAAGGTTTTTTAAATGCTATTTCCTAACTATAACATACCTGAAACCTATGGTTTTTTAAGTGAATTTCAAAGGTTTTTTAAATGCTAATTCCTATCTATAACTTATCTCTAAAGCTATGATGTTTAATGATTTTCATAGGATTTCTAAATCTTTATATTTCAGTGAATCAATTCCTTTAATTATGTTTTTTTATATAGTTTTTCACCATTTTTTTCCAATTAATTCTTTTAAAAATAAAAAAATATTATTTATTTTGAATGATTTTTTTTTGTAAAAAGTTTGTAAATTTTGTAAAACTATTTTTCATATTTTCAAAAATATTTTTTAAACTATATTTTTAATACTTTTTTACAATTTTTTTTTGATTCGGGCACCCTATGCGCACTTTTCTCGATCCCTGCGTGGAACATAGTTGACATTTTACGATTGTAGTGTAGGATCTGCGTACGGTATGCCTTGGGAACGTATTTTCGTGCGCGATTGCTATGCGACCGGTACACGACTCCAAGCCCATACGCGACACGCACGAAGTAGGTTACGCGAAGCTCGCACGCTTCCGCAAACGTCATTTGGCACCCTGGGGGCTAATTATTAAGGAAGCACGAAAGCCCGTGCTTCGTTTTTTTTTTTACGGCCGGATCGGCGCAACCTGCGTGCATTTTGCTGTCTAAAAAAAAAGAAAAGGGGGCCCTGGGAGTCCTTCTTGGACCCCCTTAGCAACACTAGAGGGTCAGAGTATTTCTACCCTGCCCCTTTCCATCTTTCACACACTTATTTCCCTTACTTCTTCAGCCTCGCTTCTACCGAGGCACAAAATGGCTGCCAACAGTTCCTGGTTTCGAATGTTGATGACACTTGACAGCCAATTAGCATTCAGCGTGTGATCGGGAGGGTGCACGCACGGTGCGCAGAGGGTGCACTTAGGGTGCGCATAGGGTGCGCGGATCCTCCGAGGCCATAGATATATATGTACTTTCAACTCTAATTTTCTCAAGAACTACTGAACGGATTTACACCATTCAAGCAAAAGGCACGAGTCTGAACTGTGGACTACCTTTTTGCCAAATTTGGTATAATTCCGTTCAGCAGTTCGGGCTGTAGCTGCGTCAAAATGTCCTATTTGATATTGCATGGGGAAAATGCATTTTGGGACCTCCCTTTTTTCTCAACCCCCGCTTGACGAATCACCTCGAAACTTTCAGGATAGGAGCGGACCGGAGCTGGCCAAAAGTTTGGAAAATTTCATGAAGATTCGTCAACCGGCGCCAGACTTATTGGGAATAGAATGTTGCAGATTTCCTATGGAAAATAGGTCCTAACTATAACTACCTACTGGCGACCGCCAGTAGGTTATATATATCTATATCTATAGATATCTATATATATATATATATATATATATATATATATATATATATATATATATATATATATATATACATATACATATACATACATATATAGATATATGTATATAACCTGCTAGCGGTCGCCAGTAGGTAGTTATAGTTAGAACCTAGTTTCCATAGGAAAAACGTTTATTGATGTGCCAATATCTTTGGCGCCGTTTGCCGAATGTTCGCGAAATTTTCCCAAAATAAGACTTAGACAGCTGAGTTTCTGTGCTGACAGTTTCGGGGTGATTCGTGAAGCGGGTGGTGAGAAAAAAGGGGTGTCCCAAAGCGCGTTTTCTCCATAAGAATATTTTGGAACAGGCTACAACCTGAACTGCTGAATGGAATGACACCACATTTGGCAAAAAGGTAGCCCTTGGTTCAGAAAGCGACCTTTTTTTTAAAAGGTGTAAATCTGTTCAGTAGTTTTTTAAATATTAAAGGAAAAAGAACTATAGATATCTGGGCAGAGCCTAACCATATATCACCTCCCGAGCACGAGCTTCTTTCTAATTGGCTGCCAACACTCCAAACCAGGAAGTGCTGGCAGCCATCTAGTGACTCGGTAACGAGTCACAAGAAAAAGGTAAACAAAAAGGTAAAAAACAAGAAAAGGGGGCAGAGTAGAAACACCCTGACCACCTAGGCCTGCTCAGGGGGTCCCGACCCCCAGGCCCAAATAAAGCATTAAAAAATATATATTTTCGGGCAGGTCGCACTGCATGCGCGAACGCCATCAAAAATGAAAAAAAATATGAAGCTCAGGCTCTCGCGCTTTGTTTTTTATGGCCCCCGGGTGGGCCAGGTCCCAGGGGCATTGCTGATATATGTAGCGGGGGTTAGCGGGGGCCCCTGCAGCCCCGGGGACTGTCACCTCCCCGGGGCTTCATTATAATAGGCTTGGGGGATCTCACGGGCCCCTCAGAGCCCCAGGGACTGCCACCTGCCCGGGGCTCAAATAAATAATGTGTTTGGGGAGCTAAAGTCCCCCACACTGCCCCTGGGACCACCACCTCCACAGGGCACTTTGTATTTAAATACGGGGGTCCGTTATGGACCCGGGCCCTGGGGACCACCACCTCCCCGGGGCTTTGCAAATGTTGGGAGGGGGGCCGGCTCCTGCAATGTCCCGGGGTGCCCACCCCTGGGACATTGCCGTTTGCTCTCGCTTCCAAAAAGTGAAGCAGAATTGCTTTTGCACAAGGGGAGCTGCATGGCTGAAAGGGGCGTGGCCTTGTACCACCTCTCTGCAATGCAGATCTGTGGTGCTTACTGGAGGTACCTGGTGGGCTAGTTGGCCAGGGACCCTCAGGATTCAAGGGGACTTAATCCCCCAACTTAAAAACGTGCCACGGGGTGCATTTGCACAGTGGTTCAGGGAGGGGCCTGGGCCTGATATAAGAAGTTACCAATCCTGCTGTGTGGGACTTACTGGTGGTAATAAAAGGGATAGTTGTCCCCCAAGGTTGACTTTGGGGGCTAACTACTCCTCCTGTAAATCCCACAGAGTGAGATTGCTAAGAGGTGTTTCGGAGACCACGCTCACCTTTCTCCATCACTCTGGAAACGTGACAGGTATGTTATAGTTAGAAATTAGCATTTAAAAAATCTTTGAAATTCACAGAAAAAAACATAGGTTTCAGGGACGTTATAGTTAGAAATTAGCATTTAAAGAACCATTAAAATTCACTGAAAAAACCATAGGTTTAAGGGACGTTATAGTTAGTTGGACATTTCACTCATACAAAAACAGAGAAATTCCACCGTTATAGTTTGTTCAGCCAACTATAACTCGCGCCCTCGCAATGCACTGCTGATGACATCACATATTACATCATTCATGACATGGTCAGTGACATCACTGATGACATCTCAAATGACATCACTGATGACATCATCCACGTGAAAATCTGATGCACTTCCTCACACTCTAATATAACCTTTGATACACCCACTGTAAAATACAGACTACCATTTTTGAAACCATCGACACACCAATACTAGTTACTACATACGCACTCACTGATTCCTAGGTCTACACACACATCCACTCATTCACCCATACATTCACTCATGCATGCAGTCACACATCAATACAACACTATCATATGCACTCATACACCTATGCAGACACTTACACACCGCCACTCATCCATTGAGTTACTCACACACCTAGTCAGTCATGCAAAGAATCAATCACACTCCCATTTATTCACCTATACAGTTATACACATACCACCTCACTTATTCATAGAGATACTAATGTATACTTACTCTCTTATATAATCAATAATACAAGTACACACTCATCCATATAGCCACTCTCACAATCACTGACTCTCACGTCTAGTCATTTATATACTCCAACTCTCACATACACTGCCTTTTACATATGTAGTTACTTGGCCATGTACCACTGAGACGTCCATTCACTCACCAACACACCCATACACACACTCATCCACCCATACAGCTGTTTCCACATGCACTCTTGAACCCATACACCCAGTGTATCAACCACTCACACAGAGTCACACACCTCTCACCCACCAACACGCACACTCAGTCTCCCATACAAATACTCAGGCAACCAATCAATAACCCATATAGACACTCATGTAGCTACTGGCCAACCCATGGAGCAGCCTACACAACAACAGACAGACTGATATAGACATTCACACCATTTAGTTACTAACCCAAGCATTCATGGCCCCCCTCCCTGAGGCTGATTTCTGCCCTGGGGACCCCATCCCCCAGGGCCTGGACATATATATATGGTGTGATCAAGGCCGGTACTTCCTGCCGAAACGGGTCATGGCAACATGGTGATTTGACAATAGATATCACTCAAGACGAATTTGGGTCTGCTCTTGCGATTCACACAGTGGATTAAAGGCAAGCGTCATTGATATATATATATATATATTTAAAATATTTTCAAAGGAGGGGGCTACATGGCCCCCCTCCTGAGGCCTCTGTTAGCCCCGTTGTCCCCATCCCCGGGCCTCTGCCTCATTTAAAAAAAAGCATTTTTTTATTTTATTGGGAAGGGGGGGCACTTCTGGCCCTGGGGACCCAATCCCCCGGGGCCGGCCCTATACGTTGGGGACTGTAGGGGGAGCCCCAATTCCCCCACGGTCCCGCCGGCTCCCCACCTCCTGCGGGAGCTGGCATTGCTTTTCCACATGGGGAGCTGCTGATAAGCAGCTCCCCTCGTGGAAAAGCAATCTGCTTTGGATTTTGGAAGTGAGAGCAGGAAACCTGTTTTCGCTTCCAAAATCCAAAGCAGAGTTTGCTATGGCAGGGCGGGAGCTGCACGGCTCCCGCCCTGACATAGCAAAAAGCAGTGTACCGGGGTGGGCACCCCGAGACCCTGCAGGAGCCGGCCCTGGGTGTCCCTGCCAACGTGCGTGAAGCCCAGGGAGGTAGTGGTCCCTGGGGCTTGGGGGTCCATAATGGACCCCCAAATTTACATACTTAGTGCCCCGGGAAGGGGGCGTTTTTTTTAAAATGAGCCCCGGGGTGCTGGTCCCTGGGGCAGTGGGGGGCCGTGTAACCCCACAAATATTTTAGAAAAGCCCCAGAGGTGGCGGTCCCTGGGGCTTGAGGGGTCTTGGAGGCCCCCCACACATTAAAAACAAGTCCCGGGGGTGGCGGTCCCTGGGGCTGCAGGAGGGCCACGTTCCCTCCTGCATATCATTTGCATAGCCCCAGGAAGTGGCGGTCCCTGGGGCTGCGGGGGCCGCTGCAATTATAAATTGTAAATTGGGCAGTGCCCCCGGGACCTGGTCCACCCGGGGGCCTCATTTTTCATTTTTTTATAATTTCGGCAGGATTCACGACCCTAGCCCGAATTCCTTTTAAATTATTTGAAAAAATGTTTTTTTGGGCCCTGGGGATCCTTGTGGGACCCTCTGAGCAGGCCTAGGGGGTCAGGGTGTTTCTACCCTGCCCCATTTTCTTGTTATTTACCTTTTTGTTTACCTTTTTCTTGTTACTCGGGTACCGAGTCACTAGATGGCTGCCAGCACTTCCTGGTTTGGAGTGTTGGCGGCTAATCACAGTGAAGCTTGTGGTCGGGAGGGGCCGCGAACCCACCGCGGCCATAGATATCGAAACTTTTACTTTTTGAATTTCTTAGCAACTACTCAACGGATTTACACCATTTAAAAAAAAGGTCACTTTCTGAACCAAGTGCTACCTTTTTGCCAAACTTGGTGTAATTCCGTTCAGCAGTTCGGGCTGTGAATTTGTCTAAAGTTTCCTATATAAAATAACATGGGGAAAATGCATTTTGGGACCCCCTTTTTTCACGGCTTCCGCTTGGCGAATCACCCCGAAACTTTCAAGATAGGAGCTGACCGGAGCTGAGCACTAGTTTTGAAAAATTCGCGGAGATTCGTCAACCGACGCCAAAGTTATTGGGAAAACAAAAAACGCTTTTCCTATGGAAACTAGGTCCTAACTATAACTACCTACTGGCGACCACCAGTAGGTATTATACATATTTATATATTTATATGTATATCTATATATATATAGGGGTGGGTAGTGGTAAAGAGTAGTAAAGGCCATTTTAGGGTTTAGGTGTGTAGTGGTAAAGGTTGGTAAGAGTTATGTTAGGGTTTAGGGATGGGTAGTGTTATAGGATGGTAAGGGTATTTTGGAGGTTCACAGAGGTTAGGTTAATTTGAGATTTTAGGGGTGGGTAGTGGTAAAGGTTGGTAAGTGTAAATTTAGGGATTAGGGGTGGGAAGTGGTATATGCAGGTTAGGAGTAAATTAACTAAAGGGTAGGGATTGGGGTTGCTTCCCCCCCAAAAAAAGTATTGAATATTAAATTTGTATATACAAGCAGAAAAGTAAATAAGGTGGAAGTAGCGCAGGATGTGAGCCACAGTAGGGGAGGTAGGTTACAGTTGACAATGGAGGCTTAATGACTGTGTAAAGATATAATGCAGAGATATGAATTACTGTTTAGAGAAACTTGTTAGTGTGCAGTTATGACAGAAACATGGATTACTATAAAGAAAGCATTATATTGTATGACAAATGACTTACCGTCAGTACTAGGGATGGGTTTTAGTATAGGGATATTGTTTCCTGTTCAATGAGGCTACAGTGTTTGAGAAGACTTGAAATACAGATGCGCAACAATACAGGCGACA
This sequence comes from Triturus cristatus, assembly GCF_964204655.1. NCBI lineage: Eukaryota > Metazoa > Chordata > Amphibia > Caudata > Salamandridae > Triturus > Triturus cristatus. The sequence continues at coordinate 218,738,969 of NC_140594.1, read as the reverse complement.
GTGATACAGCATGTGAAATGTATATTGTGATAGGTAAAAAGACATAGATTATGGTGCAATGAGATGATTTAATGTAAAACGAGTGCAATGGAATGGATTGCAGTACAGATCAATGTGTACAGCATGTTATCATGAGAGTTTGTGCTCATTCACGGCGCTCAGCCAAATTTGTGTTTTGATCTTACTTCCTACCACTTTCAAACTTCTGCAGCATCCACTGATAGATTTCTGTTTTCTCCCGGACCTGTAAATCTGACCCTTTGTGTTTTTAAGTAGAAGCAGATCATGCCCATTTCCAGGTTGCACTAATTTCACAAGGAAATAAGATTCAGATAAAAAATCTTCCAGTTTTAGAAAGATGTTTTTAATATTTTGAGCAATACTGTCCAACATATGGCAAGTCAAGCTATCTGCGTGTATAGCACTATGAAGATGGGGGCATGTAAGAGCTCAGTCCCTAATGGGACTCCAGGACAATTTAACTAGGTGAAAGAGGTCTTGATTTCCTCATATATTCTTATCACTTGCAGATGCTTCTGACTACTTTAGCATAAAGCATAATTGCTTTTCAAGATACCTAATGGAGCAGAACTGGTTCAGAGTATTATTCTGTAGCTTTATTAAACAAAAATCTAGCACCATTGTTATTGTACTGAGAAGCATTATTTAAATAAGTTATATTTTTACCTTTATCTTTATTAGTTTTCATAGAATGGTAACTAGCATCGTGTTGAAAATTAATAGCCCAACATGTGTGGATAGGACGCATGTATTGTTGAACTGATTTTGGGGAAGGCATAATCTCTTGCCTCTTATTGCTGACTTGACAGGGGCCTATTAAACTGGCTAAGAAACAAATAGGAGTAAAGGCATGTGTTTTCAACACATTAGAAGCCTGAGGTTTCTGCAGCAGGAAATATCCGATTAAATAAATGAACTGAGTGACATTTCTCTGAATCATTTATTTCTGCACGATGCGAGTGAGGCGATATCTTCTGAACTCCTTCGGACTTGATCTTGGGATGCACTATGATTGATCAACTGTTAAGTCTATTTACAATTGACTTTTGAATGAGATTGATCAAGTTAGAAATTGAAGAGACAGGGCAACCAAGTGATTTATGAACTCAATCGGGTTCATATAAAGCGGGAATTTTTATGAACACAGCTTGAATTGATTTGTCTTTAAGAAACGAAGAATTAAATACAGGTTAACACATTAGGTCCCAAACTAAATTATCGCACACCCGTAGCCAACACATTTTTCAAAGTGTATTGCTCCTAATTAGAACTGATAATCATAGGCATATATTTACATACATGTGATGGGTTTTAATTGGTTTCATTTGACTACATTGCCCTTTCACGCTTGCATATTAAATGCCCTACAGGTGTAATGTTTCAATGTTTCAATATTTCATGATATGATAGAAGTTTTAGTGCACCCCCATAGAGCAAATAAAAAAGTAAAAAAATATCACAGTATACCACATAATCGTCTGTGCCTCTGCAGGATTCGTGGGTACCCGACATCCAGAGCAAGGGCTGTGGTTGGTTGCCATGAACCCATGCAAAGTCTCTCCCACCAATGCATTGTGTATAAAAGATTCACAGATCAGGATCTGGAACCGCAAAACAATAAAAGGGACAGCGTTGGCCAGAGAAGCTTGCCCTGGGTTTGCAATACCCCTGCATGATGCTTGCCTTGGATTTACAGTTTCAAAGTAGGCCACACAAAAAAGTAAACAAAAAAAACAAAGGCAATGTCAAACCCAAGTTCTATTGACCAATCCAATCTGCACTGGCTTTGCGACGAAGGGGTTAGCTGCACATAGGGGTGGGTGCAGACACTGACTGGCACATTGCCAGATGCTCTGTACAGTTGTGGTTGGTGCCCATGGTCAGTGGGGTGCATGGTCTAGCTGAAGTGCAGGCCTTGTTGCCAACCACCACTGTGTACAGCCAAAAGCCATGAGTAGCAGTGTTTGGGGGCCAAAAGATGGCTGGGTGAAGGGTCTGGATGAAGGCCAGACCCCGCAGATAGCATCTGCGGCACATCACCAAAGGGTTTGGCCACCCTGTCCCAGGTAAGGTGCTGGGCATGCCCACAGACCATGTGTGGTGGGGATTGGAATTTAAGCAACACATCATAATTTGTGCTGCATGCCATGGTCAAAACACCAATTTGCCAATGGTTCAGCAGCAAAGGAAAGACAAGTGAGCACTAGTTATGAAACAAGATAACACATTGGTGAATTCAGAACCAGTGGTTGCAGTGATATATCTCTCAGACAGGAATCTACTGTCAGAATTGCCTGCAATAGTCAGGCAACCTACCCCAACTTAACCTTTGAGTTCTCTTCAGCCTGATGTCATGCAGCACAGATTGTGCCATACTGCATGACATCGGGCCGAACAGGACTCAATGCCACCTTCAGTTTTGCACCAAAGTTAAGTTGGGGTAGGTTGCCTGACTAGTGCAGTCAATTCTGACCAGTGGATTCCTGTTTGAGTGATATATCACTCCAACCACTGGTTCTGTATCCACCAATGTGTTATCTTGTTTTCACATATATTACACACAATTTGCAGGAACATGAGGTCCTGAAGAAGGCCTCCACACCACCTATGAGGATATGAGGATATTAAGGCTAAAACATGTCGACCTACACTGCACTCTAGGACAGGTCTAATCTCTCCCTGTCTTAGTCTGTTTTTAATCCTGGTCTGGAATGAATCTAATTGTGTACCCCTGAACTAGTTTTAACTCACCTTTACACTTTCTGTTTGAATACCCCTCACCACACCCACTTCACTTTAAGGTATTTAGTATACTGCTTGGACACAAACAAAATATCCCTGAGCTCCTCCCGCTCAGAGAGGGGGTTGTAGCCCACACTATGACTAGGTTCGTAGTGCAAGGAGGTTACCCTATAATGAAGCATGCCACCTTTGGGTGTGTGAGGGAACCCGTCCTTTAAAAGGGACACCCCATTAGCATTCTTCCAGTTCTATAGACCAAGGGTTTCTTTTGTGTTGCTTGCAGTTATTTGGGGGGACAACCCCTGCTGGTCTCTAAACCTCTTCTGGCCCCTTCTTGTGTGTTGAGCATTGATAACATGACATAACTTGTGACAACACTGTGCATGATGGGGGCTCGAGTTACTTGAGGGATTGAGTTATATTTACTTCAGTTAACTGCAAATTATGAATTTCAGTGTCTTTTTTAGTTTAAAATGTTATGTTTTAACAGACTTGTTACCTAACTGTAATGTCACTTTATCCTTTATGATATTCCACTGTACACGACTCCACTCTACCCAACTCCACTCTATGCCACTCCGCTGTATGGTATTCCACTGTATGCTACTGCACAGTATGCCACAACACTGGACACTACTCCACTATATGCCACTCCTCTCTACACCATTACACTGTATGCCACTCCGGTGTACACTACTCCACTGTATGCCACTCCACTCTACACCAATCCACTTTCCGCTGTTTCACTCTGTGGCACTCCACCGTACACAACTACACTCTACACCACTCCAATCCACGCAATTCTACTCTACTACACTCCACTGTACGCTACTCAACTCTATTCTATTTGACTGTATACCACTCCATTGTACTCCACTCAATGCTCTTCCACTGTACACCACTCTACTCTATGTTGATCTATTGTACGCAACCCCACTCTAGGCCACTCCACTGTATTGCATTCTACTCTACCCCACTCCACTGCAATACCACCTTAGTCTACTCCACTATATGCCAGTCCACTGAACGCTACTCCACTGTATTCTATTCTACTATATGCCACTACACTGTACGCTAGTTTACTCTACACCACTCCAGTGTATGCCACTCCACTCAATTCCACTGCATTCAATGCTATTCCATTGGATCCCATTCCACTCAAGGGAATGCCGCTGTGTGCTATTCCACTCTACCCCATTCCACTGTTCGGCACTCCACTCTATGTTGTTCCACTGAATGCCACTCATCTACACCACTGCACTCTACTCTACTACACTATATGTTATTTCAATCTATGCTATTCCACTGTATGCCACTCCAATCTACACCACTCTACTGTTTGTTATTCCACTCTACCTCACGCCACTATGCACCACTCCAGTCTATGCCATTCCACTGTACACCACTGAACTGTACACTACTACACTGTACAGTACTCCACTGTACACTGTCCCACTCTCTGACACTCCACTGTACTCCACTCTATACTATTCCACTCTATGCCTCTCCACTTTATGCTATTACACAGCACGCAACTCCACTCTACGTCACACCATTATATAGTATTCCACTGTACCCCACTCCACTATATGCCACTCCAACTTATGCCACTCCAACTTATGCCACTCCACTGTACCCATCTCCACTATATGCTATTCCACTGTACGCCACTCCACTGTACACCACTCAATTGTATGCTATTCTACTGTAATCCACTCCACTGTGCAACACTCCACTGTATGGTATTCCACTGTATGCCACTCCACTGTATGCCACTCCTCTGCATGCGCCACTTCACTGTACTCCACTCTACACTATTCCATTGTACACCACTCCAGGCCACTCTATGCCACTCCACTCTACACTATTACCTTTTATGCAGCACTAGGCCACTCCACTGTATAGTATAGTATTTCACTGTACTCTACTCCACTATAGATCACCGCAGTCTATGTCACTCCACTGTACACCAGTCCACTGTACACTACTCCACTATACACTATTCCACTGTACGCCACTCCATTGTACACCACTTCACTATACGCTATTCCACTGTATGCAATTTCATTGTATGCTAGTCCACTCTACATCACTCCAGTGTACTCCACTCCACTCTACACCACTCCGTTCTATGGTATTCCATTCAAAGCCACTCCACTCTACACCACTCCACTGTATATTATTTCACTCTACCCCACTACACAGTATGCCACTTCACTGTATGTTATTCCACTTCACTGTAGTCCACTCTACGGTATTGCACTCTACGTCATTCCACTGTAGACCACTCCACTCTACACTATTGCACTGTATGCAACACCACTCCACTAAAAGGTATTCCACTCCACCCCCTCCACTAAATGCCACTACAATCTATGGCACTCCAGTATATGTCTCTCCAGTATATGTTACTCCACTATATGCTATTCCATTCTATGTCACTCCACTGTATGCCACTACTCTGAATGGTACTCCACTGTATGCCACTCAAACCAATTACACTCCACTGTGTGCTATTCCACTGTACACTACTCCACTGTCCACCACTCCAGTGCACTCCACTCCATTCTATGGCACTCCATTCTACAATATTCAATTGGATGCCACTTGACTCTATAGCACTCCACTGTATGCTATTCCACTCCACGGTATGCTACTCCAATTTAAGCCACTCCACTATGCGCAACTGCACTGTACGCTACTCAAATATGCCCGATTCCACTCACTCCACTGTGTGCTATTCCATTGTATGCTACCTCGCTCTATGACACTTCACTGTATGCTATTTCACTGTACGTGAATCTACTCCAGTGTATGCCACTCCACTGTACCTCACTCCATTCTATTCTTTTCCATTGGATGACACTCCATTCTATACCACTCCACCATATGCCACTCCACTGTACACTACTCCACTCTACGCCATTCCACTCTATTACTTCACTGTACTCTACTCTACGCTTTTCCACCTCCATCTATCCAACTCCACTTCATTCCACTCCAATCTACTCCGCTCTACAACACTCTACTCCACTGACCATCACTGTATGTTCCCCCACTCTACCATAAAATCCTACACTCTATAGTACTGCACTGTAAAACAGTTTACTACACTATATGCAGATGTACTGCCCTGAAGTTTTCTCTGTGCCACTATACGACACTCTGCTCCATGGTACAAACCTCTAGGCAACTCCCTCTATGCCACTCCACCCCACTTTACTGCATTTGACTCTCACACACATAACTCCACTCTACTCTACTGTACTTCACTATTCCCATCTACACTACTCCACTCTACCCAACTCTATTACAGTCAAATCTTCGACACTCAATGCCACTCCCCCGTAACACACTATACTGCACTCTACTCTGCTCCATGTCACTTCACTCCACTCTACAACAATCTACTCCACTGTACAACACTTTTCAACACTGTACCACAGAGCTGTACACTACACTGTATGCCACACCACTCCACTCTATGACACTTTTTTACACTCTATGCTATGCCAGTCTACCCTACTCCAACCCACACCACTCTTCTCTACAACATAAAAGTACACTCTTTGACACTTTAATCCACTCAATCCTACGTGATTCCATCCAACTACACTTTGCTTTACTCCACTATGCTATACTTTACCCCACTCTATGTCGCTGTTTGACACACCACTCTACACTGCTCCACTCTACCGCACTCTGCTCCATTCTATGCAATTCCACTTTCTCAAAACTCTACTACACTGTATGCCACTCTACAACACTGTACTCCACTTTTCCCGCATATACTCCACTTCACAACTCTGCATTCAACTCTATCCCACTCCACTCCACTGTACAACATTCTTTTCCACTCAATGAGACTTTTCAAAACTTTACAACACAACACTCCACTGTACTCTACAAGTCACCTCTCTAATATATTACACTTTACTCTCCTCCACACTATGCCACTCCACTCTGATATACTCCATGCCATTCGACTCTAGGAGACGCCACTCCACTCTATCACACTTTACTTCACTATATGCTACACCACTTCACTGTACTCCACTCCACTCTACTCTACTCTACAACACTCCACTCTACAACACTACACTGTACAACACTTCGCTTGACTGTACTGTATGACACTCCACAGAATGACACTCCAATCAATAACACTGGACTTGATTTGAAACACATTTTTATAAAAAATAAAAAACATTGAAATTCAGAGAAAAAAACCAAAGTTAAAGCTTAGTTATATTTAGGAAACCTTTTTTCCCCTATACAAAGTACACGAACATTAGAAATTCTAAAGTTATAGTTATGACTTTCATTTACATATTATCCACCACCTTCAAATTATTATAAGTAGCACACCTCCATACACACTCTTTTCAGCTTGCTAAAAAGACAATGCTAACTATAACTCACCACTCTACCATGTACAGTGTTCTCACAAATGATGACACTCCATTGTACAAGACTTTTCACCACTCTACTGCACGACATTCCACTTGACAACCCTCAATGGTATGACACTCTACTCCACTGAACTCTTCACTATGTCACTACACTCTACAATACTCTTCTACACTTTATTCCACTCTACGATACTTTACTTGACGACACTACACTCCACCACACTCCATTTAATGACACTCCAGTCAATTACACACTACTGCACAATACTCCACTCTATTGTTCGACACACCACTACACTGTACAGCATGCTACTCCACTCTACGATACTCCACTGTACTATACGACACACCACACCACTCCACTGTATACTACTTTACTCCAATGTACTCTATGTCAGTCCACCCTACTCTAGTCCACGCTATTCCACTCTACAATATGCCACTTTTTTGACAGTAGACACTACAACACTTTTCTTCACTGTACCGTACAACACTATACTTAACAACACAACAATAATTGACACTCCACATTACAATTCGAAACACATTTTTAATAAAAATAAAAACCATTCACATGCAATGAAAAAAAACAAATATTAAGAATAAATTATACTTAGAAATACTTTATGTATTCTTTCTATACTGTGGTAAATATTTAATTACCTGTACTATTTTTTATGCGGTAAAGTCTAGTAAGAATAACTCAGTAAAAATAAGAGGCAGAATCCGTGGTATTAGAGGTTCTGAAAGGCTTTATTCCTCTACAAAGGAATTATGGTTCGAACCATAGGCATCAAATTCCATCACCACGAGGGTTCAGGAAGGGAAGGCAATACATTATTGACAAGTAAAGATATTTATATGAAAAGCATTACATTAAGACAGATGCAGGAGGCGTAACAGCTGATAATATAGATAATACTACACATACGTAATGAAAATAGGCGTAAACATAGGCGTAACTAGAAACGTCATTAAACATGATGTCACAAGTGGGTGGATCCATAAGAAAATCCTGCAATGTCAGCAGAAATACTTGGCAGAGATGCGTGCGCAGCCGCATGACGTGTGATTGACGTGCAACTAGAGGGTGAAGGGGACTTGACATTTAGCTCTACATGTGGAGACAGAAGTCTGAGGGGTCATGTCAACCTAATCCCAAATCATATCTAATATCTTATGTTTAAAGAACTGTATTATCCAAAAGGAAAGGTCTCTCGGACGGAATCTATTCTATACTGACTGTTAGTGCGTGTACAAGCGTCTAAGTGTCTACATGAGATGCGAGGGGGCAGGAATCCTCCATAGTAACAGGGGCTATGAATTATTTGCATGAGGACAGTGAGGCCTGGCCCTTTGCTCGGTAGCTGGAAGAATGTTTACCTAAACTACTAGACAGGAATGCATCGGATGAGGAGCGGAGCAGATAATCTTGAAGGTGAAATACAGTTTTTGGCAGGCAACAGGCCGGATCAGGCACCGTTAGCCGCGCAGGGAGTAGGACAAAGTTCATGGATACAGATGCGGGCTCGGACTGGAGCTTTCAGAGGCAGAAGGCAGGAAAAGGCTTGATGGCAGAATTCAGGGCCTACTCGCCTGAACTGTAAAACGTGGAAAGTGAACCACATAAAGTCGGTGGCCTTTCATACTTAGGAACGGAATATCCGACTCATTCATGGCGGATCTGAAAGAGGACATGTTGACGGTGGACGCACATGTATTTGCGTCTTCATAACTGGAACTGGAGGGAACATACATGTACTTGTAGCATGCACATGGAGCCGTTGGGGTCTAAGATAGGGGACATAACTGATCATAAAATTCATATTTCCTCATTCCCTCCTTGTCCCCTACGGACCCTCAGGAGATATCGATCTTCATCAATCCATCAATCTGTTCATATAGCATCATTTGTTCTTCTTTCTTCTTCCGGGATCTTGAACGAAAACTTGAAGGTGGGATACACGATGTGGCACACAGACCACAAATCGCTGGCCCACATTGTAGACATAAGCAGCAACTGAATAGTATGAGAAAGCCAATACCTAGGAAGGATAGGATCCTCCATCCCCAGGCTGACAACACGCTCCAGAACCAACCGGACCAAGTCCAGGTGCCTGGACTCTGGTGTATCTGGCTTACAATCTTATGAAGGCGAGTTATGGCTTTATATACTGACGGCGAATTTTCTGGTATGAAAACACAGCAACTTGATCCGATGACCCTACAAGCTCCGCCCCTATCGGCCAGGATGACGTCAAGGACAAGACGATTTTGAAGCACAACAATCCGCATCGCAGACTGCTCTTCTGTTAAGTTGCCTAGGGCGGAAGTAGTCTCATTCACTACTGCTTCAAGGGTTCTAGTTAATCTACGTATCAGTTTACTATTAGTGACTGTACCTATATAGGGAAAGAAACCTTTATTGAAATCTGTGTATTGCTCCCATGCCGTTTCAGTGTAATCGACAATCGGGAGATCTCTCTGCTGTCTATTGTGTACTAAATGGGTATTTCTATGATAGTCAGGAGGGGCTAGGAAAACAGGTGGCAGAAGGAATGCTGTGTAACAGGTACCATCCCAATCTAGAGGTAAACGTATATATGCAGTCTGGCCACATATGAAGTAGGAATGACGAGATGCTCTGAATGTAGTCTTGCCTTGATCACTGAATTTTATCACAGTGGTACATTTACTATGGCCCAGGTGTATGGAACCATTCTTTCTTACACATAATTCACCTTTAACTGGAAATACTGACATAGCGGGCAAGATTGGTGTAGCTTCGGATTCAACATTCAGAATCATGAGGTTAAGTGTAAAGTTACCTAATCCATATACTTCATTTTCTAGATCAGTTCCTGTTCTTTTGGGAAGTCCCTCCTTGTTAGGGTAGCAGACTTTAAGCAAAACTAGGTTCAGGTTTCCCCATACCCAGTTGTCTTGATAAACTACGGAATTTGAATCTAGGGAATTAATCAAACTAAACCATGCTCCACAGGAGCCATTGTGTGTGAACGGATACGGAAAGAGAGGCAAAACTCCCTTATAGTTCTGATAGGGAGGGAGTCGGCCACATATCCAACAATTGGTAGCATTGCTGGTCTGATGGGAATGATGTAACATACTAATAAAAGTGTTGTTGCGCAGCGCAAATCTATAAGACAACTCGTGCGGAGGTAGTTCGCTAAAAAAAATGTTCAGCAGTAGCATTGTAAGCACGCTTAGAAATAGGGTAATACATATGTAGCAATACACTAGAAATGATGATCAGAAGACTTAGAAAAAACAAAATTAATAATGTCATTATGCAGTGACTACGAAGTGATTTACAGTACGCATGTTTTTTAAGCTGTATCTGTCTATTTTTCTCTCTATTTCGGTCCAGAGGGTACATGTCAGAGACAAATTCAACCGATTCACCTTGGAGAGGACTTAAACAATCAAATTGTCTGACTTGCTAGACCTTAGTTTCAGTTTATAGAGTTCGTTCTCAGTCCTTTCAACCAAGGGGAGCTTTGAGTCTGTCTGTGAGGAAATACAGGGCTGAGTGTTCACATCGGACGGTAGTCCATAAAATTTCTTGATATGGCTCGAGTGCAACCACCCTTTACGTCCCTCAATCTTCACGGCTGTCCTTGTAGTCAGCAGAACGAGCTTGGGCGACTGCCACCTAGGCTCCAGCTGGGTCTTCCGGTCAAAATTCCTCACAAGAACCAGGTCACCTGGAACCACGTCATGGGGCTTCACCTCAGTGTTATCGGGAAAAGCTGCAGCTACCTGTGAACGACAAGATTGTAGTGCAGACATCAAGGAAGCCAGGTAATCTGTCAGCATATTACAGTCAACATCAGTGATTTTACGAGGTATAGGCGTCCCCCACATATTTGGTGGTCTACCGAAGATCACCTCATAAGGGGATAGCCTTGTTCGAGAATGTGCTACCATTCTCATGTAAAAGAGCGCAACTGGTAAGGCTACTATCCAATCGACACCTTTTTCTCTACATATTTTGGACAATCTAATTTTCAGAGTTTGATTATGGCGTTCCACGAGACCTGCTGCCTCGGGATGTCGGACACAGTGAATTTTCCATTGGTAACCTAACAGAAGTGAAACGTGTTTCATTAGTTCGGATGAGAATGGCTGGCCGTTATCTGAGTATACAACACGTGGTAAACCGTATCGTGGGAAGAATTCTCGAACTAACTGTTTGGCAGTAGTCGGGGCAGTGTAATCTGAAACCGGGTAGGCTTCTGTCCAACGGGAAAGAGCACAGACAACTACGAGAACATATTTGAATCCTCGACATCGTTCCATCTGGATATAATCCATCTGGAGGACTTCAAAAGCGTGATCGGGAGGTTGAAATCCACCCTGCTCTACGGGAATGCTTTTACCTGGATTAAACTGACAACATATCATACAGGTACGTACTTTCTGTTTGGCTGCTGCTCGCAAGTGTTTGTTGAACCAAATGTGTTGAATGCTGTCTAGCATAGCTTTTTCTCCTAGGTGCGCTGGACTATGTATTGTGTTAATGATGACTTGAACCATGGAGTCGGGAAGAAACCATATAGATTTTCCCTTCGTCATCCATCCTTGATCCGTTTGGATCCCTCCTAATTCAGTCCATTTCTTTATTTCTTCTGGTGTAGCATGTGTCTGTATGTCAATTATATCAAGGGCGGGATCCTTAACTGTCATGCAATGTGTTGGTGTCGGGACTATTGTCTTTGTCGTGTCAGTTGTATGAGTCTGATTCTGAGCAGTCTGTTTAGCTGTTCTGTCAGCTAGGTCATTACCCTGAGAAATGATATCGGTAACTTTTGTATGGGCTTTACATTTCATAATCGATATTGCAGTAGGTAGATGAATCGCGTCTAATAGAGCTTGAATGAGGGGTCCGTGTTGGATGTGGGCACCGTGAGAAGTTAAATAACCTCTCTCTCGCCACAGTACGCCGAAGTCATGGACGACTCCGAATGCATAACGTGAGTCTGTGTATATGTTGACTTTCTTATTTTTGGCTTGAATACAGGCTTGTGTCAGAGCGATGAGCTCTGCTGCTTGAGCTGACAAAGTGTTAATACAATTTGTTTCAACGACTTCAGTGTCTGTTGTGACTGCGTAAGCGGCCACTAACTCTCCTGTACTTGTTCTCATACATGAACCATCTACATACAATGTCAGGTCCGGATCTGATAAGGGGATGTCTGTCAAGTCTTGTCTGGGTTTCGTCGTGATAGTAATGACTTCAATACAATCATGTGCTAATGGATCTGTTCCGTTTACTGGCAAAAGTGTGGCAGGATTTAATGTATTACAACGTCTGATTTCTATGTGTGGCTGAAATAATGTTAATTCATAACCGGTGAGTCTTGCTATAGTCAAGTGTTGTGTTTGTGTGCGGTTCAAGAGAACCTCTACTGCGTGTGGTACTTGTACTGTCAATTGATGTCCTAACACTATGGCATCGCTTTGTCTGATTGCTAAAGCTGTTGCTGCCACTGATTTCAGGCACGCAGGAAGAGCCTGAGCTACGGGATCTAATGTACTGGAAAAATAAGCACATGGTTTGTGTGATCCTGCTTGTTCCTGAGTGAGTACTGACAGGGCAGTACCTTCGCGTTCGGTAACAAATAGTGTAAAAGGCTTACTGTAACATGGTGTTGCTAAAACAGGTGCTTGGCATAAAGCTTTCTTTAAGCTTTCAAAGGTTTGCGTATGTTCTTGAGTCCAAGGGAGGACAGTCGATGTGGCTGCCTCCTGTGTTGTCAACTGAATGAGTGGTTTTGCTAGAAATGCATATTGAGGGATCCACTGTCTACAGTATGAAGGGAGACCTATAAAAGCCCGCACCTCCTTTTGTGTCTTAGGTGGTGGCATGTTAGCAATTAACTGGATGCGGTCGGGTGTAAGCTGTCTTCCCTCCTTGGACAGCGAGTGCCCAAGATAAACAACTTGCTGGACACAGAATTGCAGCTTAGAAGGGGACACCTTGTGCCCCTTTTCGGCTAGAAACTGTAAAACCATCAGTGATGCTTTTTCACATTCAAGTTCGCTTCGGGCGGTGATCAGCAGATCATCGACATATTGAAGCAGAGCAGTGTTAACTGGCATGTGGATACTGTCAAGTTCTCGTTTCAGTGCTTGGCTATAGATGCTGGGGCTTTCTGTGAATCCTTGAGGTGCGCGTGTGAATTTAAAACTTCGTCCATTTAAACCGAATCCGAACAAATATTGACTTTCCGGATCTATTGGGACGCTAAAGAAAGCATTTTTGAGATCAATTACAGTAAAGAACGTTGCTTCTGAATCAATAGCTGTTAATAATGAAGAGATATCTGGGACCACAGGGTATTGTGGTACAATACATTTGTTTAATTCGCGCAGATCAATAACTAATCGATATACTGGTGATGCTTTTGGATCCGTTCTTTTAAGAATCGGAATTATCGGTGAATTACATACATTGGAGTCGGTTTCCACAACCACTCCTTGTGCAATGAGCTCGTCAATGATTTGCAGTAAAGCCACTACAGCATCTGGTGGTAACTTGTATTGTCGCATTCGTGGTAGTACCACTCCTGTTTTTAGTGTGACTCGATATGGTGTAATGTTCATGCAACCAACATCAGTAGGGCCTTGTGCCCATAAATGTGTAGGTAAATTCTGCAGCCGGTGATCCATGTCTCTGGACACGTAGTGACCTTTGAAGTCACGTAAAAATAATCGTACTCCTTCCGGAGAACAGCATATTATAGCTCCTAGAGCTTTCAATGTTTTTATACCTAACAAGTTTTCTGGACATGATTTAGTAAGCAATAAATCTGTAGTTCGTGTCAATGGACCAACCGTAAGTGGTAGGGGTTGCGATACTTCATTAATGATAGGTTTTCCTGAGAATCCAAGGGAAATATTCTGTGAGCCTGAGAGGGGTGCCCCTGGAACTTCACTGCGTCGTATAGTTGTTCTGCTTGCCCCTGTATCAAGTAAAAACTTTCTGTCTTCCCCTAATAGTTCACTATGTACATAAGGTCCCTCTTGATCTACAGGAACCTCGATAAGGGGTAAGCCAACTTCCCTCTCTAGGCTATTTCATGTGTATCGCTGATAATCGGGATAATCAGTTTGTGCATACTGGTACATCTGTTGCGTTGTTGCTTGTGTGGCAGCAATAGGCTGCTGCTGTGGTGTGGCTACGGTCTGTTGTGGAGCTGCCTGTTGCGGAGCTGGCCTAGAGTGTGCATGCTGAGGGATTTGTTGTTGGTTCTGATCCTGTCTAGGTGGACGTGGTCTTTCCTGGGTTTTACCCGTGGCGATATTATGTTTCAGAACTGCACAATCGTGTATATAATGACCTTGTTGTTTACAATAGTTGCATGTCCCTTTCACCAGACCTGCGGAATCACCCTTTTTATGACCATCAGCTGGAACAGACTGAGCCACAAGCATTTTCATTTTCGTGTCTTTCATACGTCTTTGTTCATGTTCTTGTTCTTCTCTAATTCTATTGTGGTGATATTGTAACATCTGTAACATCTGTGACGGGGTGTTACCTTGCCAAGTACTCTCAAATTTCAATACTCTATTCTTAACTTGCGGTAGGGAATTTTCAACTAATTTTGTCACAAACAGATGTGGATATGACTCGCTACTTGCTTTTATGCCACTATTTATACCAAAACATTTTTCAAATCGGGAATAGAAATCGCTAGTGTCTTCATCTTGCTTTTGTTTACAGGCTGAGATTGCACCCCAGTCCTCCTTTTTCGTAGTTAATAAACGTGGCAGTACCTGCACTAGTAATCCTGGTAGTGCTGTAGTCTTTTCCCCAAGCCCTGATCCTGCAGCTCGGGCCTTTTCTTCGTTTTCTAATGCTGTCCACTCTATCTTTTGGTCTCCTACCTCCCATTCCTTTTCTTTGAGTTTCTCGTAAATACCGGCAGGCATTAATACTTTTAATATTTTCATAATGTCGGGGTAGGTATACTCTCCCATGAGTAACATGTCTTTTATCTCACGGTGGAAACCTGCTGGATCCTTGTCATGGCTGGGTACTACTTTCTTCATTTCTAATAATTCAATTTTAGTTATGGGCGTGTACACAAACACGCGTTTAAAATTATTGTCGTCACCTCTTATTGGGTGCACTTCGCGTAAGGGATTCTGTCTATCTATGTGATACATTTTTCTTCCCATAGTGGGAACTGGAACATGTTCCGGGCATACGAAAACTATATACTGGTTTCGAAATTCTAGAATTTCTTTAATTAAATCAGTACCTGACCCTCTCCATTTATTCGTGAGTAATTCGGTCAATATGTCAGGTAGGGGTCCAGGATCGGAGTGTTGGCTTTTATATAATATAAGGAGGTGTTGAATCATGTATATACCAGCTAAACGCTGTTCGTATGGGGTAAGGTTCAGAAACGTGTGTGCTAGTGCATCTTCACTGTATTTGCCGGGACTGTCAGCCCATTGTACTGCTGACCTGGCTAATTCTTGTTCATCCATGGAATCGAGCATATGGTACCCCCTTCGGTCTCGGAGTAGTTTATCAGCAGCCTGGAATAGGTGTTCAGGAGACCTTGTATTTACCATAGGGGCTTGAAAATTTCTGTTACATTCTGGACGTATCGGATGTATCGGATCATTAAAGCATCTGGTATTATTAAAGGATCTTCCTTTACCTACATAAGCCATCGTTTCTAAGTGTCCTGTGGGCATTTCTGATTCTTCGTCCTCCTCTCCCTCTGATTCATGTTGGTCTGTCTCTAATCTTTCTTTATGTATTCGTTCTACTTCTTTGCGGATCTTTCGGCACATAACTACTATACATGTCTGTTTATCGTGTTTCCCTTCTGATATATTCTGACCCCATTTGGTAAGTACTTGTATTTCCTTCTGCTCTTCCTCAGGCCTGTCTTGGTTTCTGATCACACAGTTTATGAAGAAGCGTAACAGTTGTCTCTGTACATCCACTTTCTGGTATTCCATGGCTTCGTCAATACTTTCAGGGCCTCGCCCTGATTGGACAAAGTGATATATATTGTCTAAATGTGCCACCATTCCTGGTAGCGTCGCTAAATACCTTGAAGCTCGTCGTATACGTAGTGATGACAGCAGCATACCGTCCCGTCTACCGGGCACAGGATCATATCTACAATCCACTAGATGCTCTTTAAACATGTCGGGAGTTGCTAGTTGGGGTGTACGTTCGTATGCTAAGTCTCTAAGGGATAATTTATTTCCTCGGGGTGGCGTGGCAAAAATTTCTGTCGTACCTCCTGTCGCACCGTCTGAGGTGCTAGGCACGAAAGGATTTGTTGGATGTAAGATAGAAACTGTAGATGTAGGAAAAGCGGTAGAAACAGATGGACCTGTGGGAATGTGCGTAGGAGTTTGTTGTTGCGGGGATACAGACGGATGATCTTGGCGTTGAGCACCATCGGTGGGCGGCGTGTGTGGCGGAGCATTAGCATATTCAGGAGCTACATCATCTAAATAGGAAGAAAGGAAAACGTCTTTTGCTGTTTTGGGATGTGCTTTTATCGGGAGTAATGGAGGCGTCAAGTCTTTCGGTATTTCCGGGGTGGCCTGGGGTAACCCTTCGGCCAGAAGAGGATACATACCATTCATAAGAGTGTTTCGTTGTCTATCTACTTGTTCTGCTTTTACTCGGGTACCTTCCTTAATTAATATATTTTCTCGGGCTTTATTTGAATTCTCCCTACTTTTCTCTTCCTGTCTGAGCGCCTTTTCTGTACGTCTATATGATTCTTTACGCCATAATTCAATGGCATCTTTCTGTGACTGTCTGGCTTTATTTTTCCATAATTCTTCTTCTACTCTCATGATGCAATCTGCATCCCAGGTCCCAGCTGCGGGCCATCTCTGACTTTCTGGTAAATCTTTGGTGTAGTCCACCCATAAATCAAGAAATAGTACGGCATCTAGGCCATGCTTATGATACATAAAGTACCCTGGAGTGTCCCTAGGTGGAATGGGAACAGCTTCTTCGAGTACCCCTTTTCTGGTTTTGATCTGTCTTAATTTTGAAAAGAGCGGCATTTTTAGACCTTATTACTTAATCTTGAACACACTTAATACAATAAACACAATAATGAACAATCATTCACACCACAATATGTAGAACGTATTAAAACATTTAACATTTAATATTTAACGAACGATGATAACTAATAGAAAACTAGTTACTGACATAATACTAACACTAGATAATACTGAATTATATGTAAGACATACTAGATATACTGCTAAACAGTACAGATACACTGCTGAAACAGTGCAGACCGGATTTGTGTACCCAAACCCGTCTTGACTGGCACAACCTATGTGCACGTCTGAATGCCTCCCCGGCAACGGTACTCACCGGGTAGCACGGAACGGAAGGCCTCGGAACTGAACTGAACTGGACCGGACTGGACTCGACTCGACTCGGAACTTCGGAACCTGGTGGGCCTCTGTATACCTCGGATCTTGCTCTCTCAGCTAGGCTCTGGTCGGGATACTTCGCACTTCTCACCGCCTCGTCTGGGTGTTGATCGCAGCCTCAGTCGCCCCCGCTTGGCCGGAGGGAGATACAGGAAATCCTGCGGGTACGCGTTGTTGTCTGTCCAGCTGTGGCAGGAGACCGGGCCTGCAACGCACCTCCGGCGCGTGAGATGAGAAAGTGTCCCTATTCGGGCGCCAATTTATGTGGTAAATATTTAATTACCTGTACTATTTTTTATGCGGTAAAGTCTAGTAAGAATAACTCAGTAAAAATAAGAGGCAGAATCCGTGGTATTAGAGGTTCTGAAAGGCTTTATTCCTCTACAAAGGAATTATGGTTCGAACCATAGGCATCAAATTCCATCACCACAAGGGTTCAGGAAGGGAAGGCAATACATTATTGACAAGTAAAGATATTTATATGAAAAGCATTACATTAAGACAGATGCAGGAGGCGTAACAGCTGATAATATAGATAATACTACACATACGTAATGAAAATAGGCGTAAACATAGGCGTAACCAGAAACGTCATTAAACATGATGTCACAAGTGGGTGGATCCATAAGAAAATCCTGCAATGTCAGCAGAAATACTTGGCAGAGATGCGTGCGCAGCCGCATGACGTGTGATTGACGTGCAACTAGAGGGTGAAGGGGACTTGACATTTAGCTCTACATGTGGAGACAGAAGTCTGAGGGGTCATGTCAACCTAATCCCAAATCATATCTAATATCTTATGTTTAAAGAACTGTCTCTCGGACGGAATCTATTCTATACTGACTGTTAGTGCGTGTACAAGCGTCTAAGTGTCTACATGAGATGCGAGGGGGCAGGAATCCTCCATAGTAACAGGGGCTATGAATTATTTGCATGAGGACAGTGAGGCCTGGCCCTTTGCTCGGTAGCTGGAAGAATGTTTACCTAAACTACTAGACAGGAATGCATCGGATGAGGAGCGGAGCAGATAATCTTGAAGGTGAAATACAGTTTTTGGCAGGCAACAGGCCGGATCAGGCACCGTTAGCCGCGCAGGGAGTAGGACAAAGTTCATGGATACAGATGCGGGCTCGGACTGGAGCTTTCAGAGGCAGAAGGCAGGAAAAGGCTTGATGGCAGAATTCAGGGCCTACTCGCCTGAACTGTAAAACGTGGAAAGTGAACCACATAAAGTCGGTGGCCTTTCATACTTAGGAACGGAATATCCGACTCATTCATGGCGGATCTGAAAGAGGACATGTTGACGGTGGACGCACATGTATTTGCGTCTTCATAACTGGAACTGGAGGGAACATACATGTACTTGTAGCATGCACATGGAGCCGTTGGGGTCTAAGATAGGGGACATAACTGATCATAAAATTCATATTTCCTCAATACCAACCCAACTTAAAATACACATGTACATTAAACAGTTTATAGTTATATTCTCAATATCAAATTTGTGCAAAACCTTCAAATTACTATCAGTCACGTACCTCTGTCTGCAATCTTGTCACCTCACTCGCCACACTACATTAACTATAACAAGAGCCTTCTACATGCACTGGTTATATCCTTACATATTACATAACTCATAGCATGTGAAATAATAGCATTCCTAACAACATTTAAAGCATCTCAAATTACATCATTTGTTAAAAAATAGTGCATGGTAGAGTGGCGAGTTATAGTTACTGTTGTCTGGTTTGAGAACTGAAAAGAGTGTGTAAGATGGCACGCAACTTATAATATTTTGAGGGTCATGTATCAACTGTAAACAAGAGTTAGAACTCTAACTTTGAAATTTTTTATATTTGGGTAGTTTAAGCTTGTTAAGAGAAAAAAAAAAAAATCCTAACGATAAATAAGCTTTAACCTTTGGTTTATCTTTGAAAAAAATATATATATACAACAACAACAACAAAGCTTTATTTCGACATGTAATTTCATAAAAGCACATTTACACATAAAACACAATTCATAAAGATGCATTTTTAAAAACAAGTCGTAAAATACTTTTTTTAATACAATAAATATATTAAAAGTATATTAAACTTAAGCAGCTTTGAAAGTATCAAAAAACATTTAGATTAATCTAGTTTCCTTCTGCCTAATCAGCCAAGCCCAACCTAAAGATTTAGCCACCCCGCACACTATAGTAGTATTAACATCAGTCTTAAGAATTCTGAGTGCAACAGAGTGGTCCCTCGTCCCGAGCTGCAAGCAGACAGGTTTAAGCCATTTCAATCTGGGTTTTGAATATGCTGGGCAGACAAAAAAGAAATGAGAAATATTCTCAATAACGCCTGAACAATTTGGACAATCCAGAGGACTCTTGAGCAGGGGATTCCACTTGCTAGTGCGATCACGGAGGGGGAGGGTCCCAAATCTAAACTGAATAAAAAGTGATCTATCCCTAGGCTTCGTGATAAAATCTAGATAGGGTTCCAGGCGGAGCGTAGGCTTGTGTTGACAAAATGCCTCAGTCAGTCTGCCTGGGTTTGGGTCCCTCAGCTCCTGGGCATCAACCCATGCCCAAAAGGCTCTTTTAGTTTCTTCCTTCGATAATAATGCCCCAGAGTCCCAAACAGTTGTGAGGCCTATTGCCACCAGAAGCTTCTTTATGTTAATTAGCCAACCAATGTTATGGGCACCTTGGAGATTCATGACCTCTCTTAGGCCATCAGCATATCTAGAGAGCTCGGGGGTGTGCCCTAACCGCGCCCAATATAGAAGGGGACGCAAAGTGGCTAAATCTTTAATAGAACGCAACTCCAAATCACTCAATAATGGCTTAGTCAGAGTGCCCCTTGGGAGCGATACAAGCTCCCTAAAGAACTTGTTTTCTCCAGTAACAAATGCATCTACACAGCCAAAGCCCCATAGTTCTGCACCATAGAGAGCACAGCCTACAGCCTTTGCAGCGTATATATCCAGGGCTGGGGCGATGGGTTTAGTAGTGGACGCACGTAGTTCCTTCCCTAGAGCTCCTACTACCCGTCTATGGTTTAGCGCCATTTTATCAATGTGAGGCTGCCATTTGAGTTTATCAGAGATTCTAATCCCCAGGTAGTCAAACTCTTTAACACGCTCCAGTGACTTCCCATCAAGAGTCAAGGTGGATCTGGAGGATCTGCTTGGGTTGAAATGAAGGAGTTTAGTTTTGGAGGTGTTGATGACAAGGCCCCTCAACTTGCAAAACAAAGAGAAGCGATCCAGTAGCTTCTGCAGTCCTGCTGGTGTTTTCGATATTAGAAGCGTATCGTCCACAAAGAGTAATGCGGGGACTTTATCACCCGCCAAAACAGGGACATCAGCATTTACTTGAAGCAGGAAAGAGACTACACCATTCACAAAAAGTGTGAAAAGTGTAGGGGCCAACACACAACCTTGACAAACCCCTCTATTCACCGGGATTTTGTCAGTTTTTTGCTCCTGGGACCCCCATCTAATGCGAGCAAAATTACCTTCATGCATCCGAATCAAAAGATTCAGGATGTAAGGAGGAATCCCCATCTCCTCCAGGATCAACCACAGGCGATCATGTGGGACCAGGTCAAAGGCGGTCTTGAGGTCGATAAACGCCAGGTAAAGGCCGCCCTTGCCAATAGTGACCACCTTCCAATATAGGAGCACTAGCCTAAGCTTTACCCTTTGGTTTATCTTTGAAAAAAAAAAATATATAGACACACACACACATATATGTAAATATATATATGCAAAATATGTATACAGTGAAAATAATTTGTCTTGATTCAGATTTGTATTTTAAATTTGCTTTCATAATGTTTTATAATAATATTCATAGAGCATGATTGTTTCTTTTGAAGCAGGTTGTTTTAGAGTAGGGTACTTGCAATTAAATCTAGACATGGTAGGCCTGGAGTGTTAGTAACGAGTCTTACTTTGTATGATAGGAGTAGTTCATGCATTTGTTTACTTTGGAGGTTTTTGGTTTGAGTTGGTTTAGAGATTGTTCCATTCTTAGTTCCTGGTAATTATCTTTCTTTTTTAGGTATTTCTAGGAATTGGTAGGGTGTAAGATAGCTGCTTCCTAGTGATGCTTTTGTGCCACCCTGCCACTACGTAATTCGTCTTTGCTTCTTGGGACATGGTGCTGTCATAGACGTTCCAGGATGGAATGTGATACTTGGGTTTGTGTCTGTTGGTGATCGGTGCAGACACCCAACTCAAGTATCCTCAAAATAATCTATTGGTGGAGCTAGTTTGTTTTAATTATGTTGGTAATAGGCAGGAGTCCAGCAGCATATCCTAATACTTAGAAACTTCTGCTACAGGGATATATGTTAAAGCTAATATGTTTAATATTTTGTGTGCACATTCTACGTCAGTTTCATATTCTGGGATTTGGGTGGATTTGGTGAGGTGCACCATATGCTCTGGTTAAAGTATAGAAGCACATCTAAATTGCAGCATGTGGTAGATTTCAAGTATGGTTAAAATTATGGCCTAGTCAAGATGTATGATTTTTGTTGGGGGATACAGCTGTTACTATTTTTTTAATTTGTAATAGCATTTCATTGTAAGTTTCACTTTGTTAGGTAAAGGTGTGTACACTAATGGGACATTTGCATTTTGATATTGACCACATATTGTGTATAGTTTGACTGAATGTTAGAGGGTGCAACCTAAAAAGTCCCATCCGTCAAGAATGTTTCACCTTGAATTAGGGTTAGTAAATTGTTACTCATAACATAAATGATAATTTTATTATGATTATTTTTGTTGTCATTTGTAAAATGTATGTTTTTATATGTGATTAGTAGGTGTTGGTGTATGTCTATACCTGCATATTTAAGGTCATATTGAGGTTTCTCTGGCTGTTCTATCTGTTCTCGCAGTTGGATGGTTGCTTGTTCAGTAACATTTGGTTAACATTTTTTTTGTAAATTCTGTTTATTGAATGAAGAACATACAACACAAGACAAACAAATTGAATACTCATGTCCCTGTAAAACGAGCATCAGGTAAGCCCACATTCTATTGTACAAAATGCAACAGCTTAATGAGAACATTCATGTCAGGATCAACCCCATGTAAAATGCAATCAGGCCCTTCATAACAAACTGTAGCTCAATATAGGGGACAAGCATTCCTACGAGTCTCGCCCCTATTTATCAGAACAAGCAACCCATTATAGGGAAAGCGGAGAAACACAAGCCTGGATGCGGGAGGGAAGGAATTAATAAAACAAGGATCCCCTTATCTCAAGCAGTGAACATGAGCCCATCTTTGGTGCTGCAGAGGGAGATTTGAAGAAGTCCTGTGGATGCCAGCACAAAATATGAATACTTCCCCTGCTCTATGGGAGGCCCTCTGAATAGAAAAGCCACAGTGAACTGTCATCACTTACACATGGTTTCTCTGGCTGTTCTATCTGTCCTCGCAGTTGGATGGTTGCTTGTTCAGTAACATTTGGTTAACATTTTTTTTGTAAATTCTGTTTATTGAATGAAGAACATACAACACAGGACAAACAAATTGAAGACTCATGTCCCTGTAAAATGAGCATCAGGTAAGCCCACATTCTATTGTACAAAATGCAACAGCTTAATGAGAACATTCATGTCAGGATCAACCCCATGTAAAATGCAATCAGGCCCTTCATAACAAACTGTAGCTCAATATAGGGGACAAGCATTCCTACGAGTCTCGCCCCTATTTATCAGAACAAGCAACCCATTATAGGGAAAGCGGAGAAACACAAGCCTAGATGCGGGAGGGAAGGAATTAATAAAACAAGGATCCCCTTATCTCAAGCAGTGAACATGAGCCCATCTTTGGTGCTGCAGAGGGAGATTTGAAGAAGTCCTGTGGATGCCAGCACAAAATATGAATACTTCCCCTGCTCTATGGGAGGCCCTCTGAATAGAAAAGCCACAGTGAACTGTCATCACTTACACATAAATAAAAAATACTATTAGAGAGAAACCAGAGATGAAAGTCTCACAAAACAAAAAGAAGAAAAAAGGAAAGAAAGAGAGACAAAAGGATGTGATTGAAGGAAACCGCCCCTCGAGCAGGAATTGGGGAGACATCATGCCAGATCATCGGGCCTAAGTGAGTTGCTCAGGAGAATCCAGCTTCTGGCCTCTGGAATATGGCTGAAGAAAGTACTCAAACAACTGCAAGGCCCGAAGTCTGGGAGGAACCAAACAAGAATGCTTGATCGCAGTGAGGTATTGTATGAGAGGCTGCCAAATGCGGGTGAAGCATGTGTCTATGTGATTAATGCGTGTGGTGAACAATTCAAGAGCTAAAACATTACATAGACGAAGGAACCAGGTGGTAATAGGAGGAGGAGGAGGCTTCTTCCAAAATAGGACTATTGACTGGCGAGCCGCTCCTAACAGATGGAGGATCAAGCGCCAGTCCGTATATGACATAGCCGTTATTATTGAGGGTTTAATGCCTATGAGTGTGATACCGGGAAAGTAGGAATAGGAAAACCCACTATCTCTTTAATGGGGCTGAGGACGTCTCTCCAAAAGACAGTGATAATTGGGCATGACCACCAGATGTGAAGGAAATCACCTCTATCCCCCTGGCATCTCCAGCAAGTCATGGGAGAATTTGGAAACATTTGGTGCAAGCGGGTTGGGGTGTATCTCATCATTAACTTGTAAGCCGATTTGCATTGTGGCGTGCTCTGGAAAGTCTTTGGGATATCCCGCCATAACCGGCCCCATCCTTCGGGAGGTATGTCTTCTTCTAGATCTGAAGCCCACTGCGTCTGATATCCATGGGGTGTGGGGTGCTGAGAGCATTGTAAAACAGTATACGTATTCGAAATCAAACCCTTCGACCCCTCAAATTTGCGAACCAGGGACTCAAAAGCTGTGAGTTGTCTAGTAGCTCCCTGAACATAGGTCTGGGAGCTAAGCCAATGGCGTAGCTGGTAATATTGCATACGTGCCCCCTCTGAGATGAAACTTTTGCCTGCATTGCTCGAATGTGAGGAATTCCTTATTTTGAAAAAGGGCATGAATGACCCGGCATTCGCCCTCTGTCCATGCAGCAAATGCCTGGGTGTGCATTGCCGGAGGGAACATGGGGTTACAGGCTATCGGCGTATTTGGGGATGGGAAGGACGTCAGGCCTCGGGGGCAGCCAGTTTGTCCCAAATCTCCAATACCGTCTTCATAATGGTGGCTATATAGGCGCTGCGGGGGTGCTCTCTGTGTGGGAGCCAGGCCAAGTCCCATGAAAGTCCACAAGCGTTCCAGATGAAACCAATGCATTTTGCTTTCGTGAGCCACCCACTCTGAGATATACCCGAGGTGACAGGCCCAGTAGTATTCCAAGAGATTTGGGCACGCCAATCCACCCCGGTCAGAGGCAAAAAGAGAATCCTGTTGGAGAAGCGTGGGCGGGGGATTTCCCCATATAAATTTAGTAAAGTCACGTTGTAGGGCAAGGATATCAGCTTGAGGTATTGGGGTGGGTAAGGTTTGGAAGAGATAGAGAACTTTAGGAAGGAGGGACACTTTAATGGTATTGATACATCCTAACCGGGAAAGGGGGAGGCCCTTCCATCTATGCAATTCCTCCCAGATAGCCTTACTATATCTAGGCCAATTGGATTGAGTCCAGGTCGAGAGTTTAGGGGTCAAATCTAGACCCAGATATCGAATTGAGACATCTGTCCACTGCACTGAAATCAGGTCTCGCAGTGCCTGGATGTCCAAGGCCGAGAGGGTAAGTTTTAGAGCGTTAGACTTTCCCAGATTGATCTTATATCCCGACGCATCCTCAAAGGTCTTCAGAAGGAAAGCCACCACTGGGAGGGACGTAGAGGGAGAGGATAAGGAAAGAAGGAGGTCATCCACAAAGAGGGAGGCCTTATGTCCATGGAAATGCCTCGTATATTCAGGTCTTGATGAATAGCAATAGCCAGGGGTTCCACCACCAGGGCGAACAACAACGGGGATTGCGGGCAACCCTGCTGAGTGCCCTGATAAATGGGGATAGGGGCGGTGAGATGACCGTTAAAGTCTATGTGGGTAAAGGGCTTTGCAAAAGGCGCCATCAATCTGGAGATCATTTCCGGTCCCAGCACCTCTCCAACGAATCCCCAATCCCCCCGATTGAAGAGATACCAGACAGGCAGAGATATTTCTAAAGCATACACTCTCATCGAGGTGGGCAACCTGTCGGATATTATCCGCTCCCTGGTGATGTTGAATAAAACCCACCTGGTCTAAATCGATGAAACTGGGAAGATGGGGTTCCAGGTAGTTGGCTAAATTTTTTTGTATAAATCTTTGCATCGCTGTTTGACAGAGCAAGGACGCAGGAAGGGAATGGTCCTTGCCCGGTTTAGCAATAAGTACCACATCCGCTTAGTTCATGGAGGGGTTGAGACCCATGACATCAGAGAAGCTATTAAAAAAGTGAAGCAAATGGTCACGAAGATGCGGGTAAAAACCCAATAAAAGGTGACAGGTTGGCCATCTGGCCCCGGAGTCTTACTGAGTGGGAGTTGCTTCAAGGTTTTAGCAATTTCATCATGAGTAATGGGGCTTTCCAGCAGTTTCATAAAGTGAGAATCAATGGGGTCCCAAAGGCAGAAATTAAGAAAGGCAGTGACAGCATTGGGAGGACAAGGGGCATTCATATAAAGATCCCCATAGAACTTCTCCCGTTCCAGGCCTTTATCTGCCTCCGAAATGGCCCATGAGCCATCTGGGCGCATAAAGGTCTGCGCTCAAAGGCGTAGTGCCAGGCACAGCCCAACCTTATCCCCTCCCATTTATAACTTCTGCTTGAGATTAAGCAGAAGTCTCTCTGCCTTATTGGTATGATGCAGGCGCAGCTGGCCCCGTAATTCAGCTAGACTACGCTTATCGCTTATTCCGAAGGGACGGATGAAGATGATCCCTGCGGTCAAGCGCTTTAATATCTCTAGAGAGGGTGGTCTCAACCAATCTAGCCTCCCGAGTCCTAGCGATAGATATGGGTGATGACTCCCTGTAAAAGCATCCCATTGAGTGCCCTCCGAAGTATCGGTAAGGGAGTTAGCAAGAAAGGATGCCTCAATCTCTTTATGGATATCCGCCACATCCACAGGATCCCGAAGGACCTGAGGAGGCAGCCACCAGCAAGGAACAGACTCCTTATGGGGATTAGGAGGTTGAAGAGAGACAAAGACATGAGCATGATCTGATTGGGATATATCTGACACGTCCACATCGCTCAGGGCGTGGATCAATGGGAGGGAGAGAAAAAAATAGTTAATACGAGAATATGAGAATATGACCGGTGAGAATGGGAGAAAAAAGAGTAATCCCTTGAGTCCGGATGTAAATGTCGCCAGGCATTGACTAAACTTAAATCAGTAATGACATTCCTCAGCGCCGCCGACATCGCCCCAGAGCTTTGATGTGTTTGCCCCGTACGATCTCATTCTGAGTCCCAGACCGAATTAAAATTGCCCCCTAGGACAATTGGAGTTGTGACAGACTGGAGAAGCTTCCTGAGATGGAGGTGAAGGAAAGCATCCTGGTGCTGATTAGGGGCGAACATGTTAACAAAGGTTAGGTACCACCCATCGCGAGCCATATGTGCCTTGATGAACCTCCCTCCCTCATCTGTCACGACTTTGGGAGTCGACGTGTGCCAACTTGATTTAAAGAGAATTGCAACCCCGCCAGTGTTAGAGGATGAACAGGCCCAATATTGAGTGGGATATTTGGGATGGGACATAAGACGAATGTCTTTAGGGAGAAGATGAGTCTCCTGAATAAAAACGACATCAGGATCCTGATGCAAGAGATATCGCCAAACCTGAGGCCTCTTGTTAGGGGAGGTCAGGCCCTTCACATTGAGAGAAATAAATTTAATAGAGCCCATCATATCGATTGTGAAAAAGAGGTAGGACCCCTGTACCACCCATAGGCACCCCATAAGCCTGCATTCCCACCCCGAGATGGCACAACCACTTAGTAAAATGAAAAGGCCATCACAGAACAGTAACACAGTAGTACAAGCCCAAGCATCACTCAGCACAGCATTTGTAAGTACTCTCATTCCCCCAGCCCCTACGATCAGCACATCCAATAGAAAAAAACAAACCATGAAGTAAAAAGAAAGAAGAATAAAGGATACAACAACTAATGGCCAACTGGGCCAACCACAGCCAGAGGCTATCGAGAACAGCCCAATGTCACACAGACGGGCATTCTGCAAAAGTCACTCTCCTGCGGAACTCTGTAGAGGGGGGAGGCAGTCATTCAAAAGTTTGTCAGCCCTGTGGCAATGTTCAGAAAAAACAGTCGTTGCCCCAGTCCTGGGGCCAGCCCCAAGAGGATCAGCCGCATCTGCAATTCCGACGTCCTCCAATGGCATATTCACTCAATACAGGGGGGTCGAATGTCACTCTCTATGGTATGCGATAGCGCAGCTTGCAGTCCTGCTTTAGCAATATCAGGAAGATCCTTCCCATAACCGGGAGCACCTCAAGATGAAGTCAAGGCACAGGTGGCCTCATTGCAGGTC
The DNA here is from genome assembly GCF_964204655.1 of Triturus cristatus. Classification (NCBI taxonomy): domain Eukaryota; kingdom Metazoa; phylum Chordata; class Amphibia; order Caudata; family Salamandridae; genus Triturus; species Triturus cristatus. The sequence goes on along the minus strand of NC_140594.1, from coordinate 218,710,773 downwards.
CAAGAGGCCGCACGGCCAGGATGTGATCACTCTGTATGTATGGATGTTCAGGCCGGGGAGGAAGAGCCACTCAAAGAGCGAATATGACTGATTATCTCCTGTTTGGCTTGAGAAGAATCAAGTTCCTGCAGATGGCGTCTAGACTTAGGAGGTATGACTGTGGACCATATCGGGCGGGGAGGCCCCTCTTGGCGCTCTCGCGGCGAAGACACGTCCCCACCATCAGTCTCCGATTGGAGCTGAAAAAGCTGTTTCACCTCCTTCAGTGAGAGGAGGACTCGCCTTTTACTCTCCCATGTAAACAGCAGGGCGAACGGATGACCCCATTGGTATCTGATGTTGAGCTCCCTTAACTTATCTGTGACAGGCTTGAATTCTTTTCACCGTCGAAGTGTGGCTGGTGCCAGATCTTGGAAGATTTGGATAGAGAGGACATTGTAGGAAACCGCATTAACCCCCTGTACCTTTTTTAGGATAGCTCCTTTACCGGCAGAGTAGTGGACTCTGGTGAGACTGTCCGGGATGAAGTCAGGCCGATTACGTGGGCCATAGACCCGATGAGCCCTGTCCAGCATAGATGGTGAGGCCTCCTCATTTTATTGAATGACTTGTGGAAGTTCCGCCGTATCCGTCAGGATATCTCTGCCCTCTGCTCCCAGCAGAACCCCCCTGATGCGCAGGTTGTTCCGTCGACTGTGGTTTTCGTAGTCCTCCTGCTTCAGCTGTAAGGTAATATTCTGCTCCTCAAGCGCCGCCATTCTCTTCCAGAGACTTTCATGGTCTTTAGCCCTGGTGTCCATGGCGCGTACGAGGTCATTGACTCTACCTCCAATCTCTGTGACCTCCTGGCGGATAGCCTGCAGGCAAGCTTTAACGACTTGTCTGCGAGAGCCAATCTCATCTTTCATTTCCTGCAGGAAGGACACCATAAATGGCTGTGTGACAGGCACTTCTGAATCGGGCTTCCCCGATGGCAGAGTTAAAGGTTTGGAGGCTTCCTGTGGATGAGGAGTGGTTTTCGACCAGAGGGAGGTGAATAGATTGTCGGGAATCGCTGCAGATTCCGAGTCTTTGCTTTGTTCTTTTGAGGCATGACAGGGCACTCCAGGGGGACCGCACAACCAGTGACAGAGGGGGTCCAGGTCCTGAAGAAGGATCCAAAAGGCGTTGAGGGGTGAAGCCTGGGCAGCACTGTTTGTGTTCATCAAAAGGCTGTCTGTGCCCCGGGTCCAAGGAGCCCCGAGGAACCCACCCAGGCGTCACAGCGCTGCCCCCTACGTGGCCGGGCTGAACCGAAGATGCATAGGACGAGGTTCAGTGCCTCACTATAAGGGCCTCCTTCAATGCGCAGCTTGTGTTCCTTCACAAGCAGCAGCCCCCAGGACGAATCCAGTGTTCACCAAAAAGAAGCTTGCCCTGCAGGTTTGACCCCACAACTCTGTCGCAGTGACAGCAGGGACCACAGTCCACCCCAGCTCACCTCCAGTCTCACTCTGCCTGGCGTAAGCAACGACAGATACAGGCGCCACTGAATCCTCCCCCGCCTCACTCTTCACCGCAGACCATGGGCAGAGGCTCCAGGAGACAGGGGACAGGGAGGGCAACAGCGAGCAGGGCCGCCTCTAAGGGCCTCCCCAGAGTGCACAGGGCCCAGAGTTTCTTCGCGTCCCCTGCAGGGAACCCAGACGCAGGGCACAGCAGGCCTCATGGAGCTCACCAGGTTTGTCACCGTAGCCTCTCCCTCTTGGACGCAGCAGCCAGGCGGCAAAGGAGGCCCTCAGGGAGCGCACCCTCCTCCAGCGCCTTCCAACAGATAGCAAGCCTGAGGGGGTTAGCACCAGCCTCTGGATACTCTGGATATGGCCCGCAATGCCCCATGGCACCTCGAGCCAGTGACAGCGGCCTGCAGAGCTGGGACGGCCCGGCCCGCCCCCAAGATGGTGGCCAGGGGGATCAGCAGGGGAACAACCGAACTCACGGGTCACTGCAGCTCACCTCACTTTAATCAAGGAGTCCCCATCACTCCAGAGACCCCAGAGTAGCCTCCTTGGCCCCCGAGCCTCATGTCAGCCCCGCCACGGCCTGTCTGACCTCCAGGGCCATGCTACTAGAGTGGGGTGAGTGATCGCAGGACACAGGTGGGAGGGCAGGGCTGCTCTCACGTTTCTTCCCAGCTGGTCCGCTTCCAGTCTCCGGTGCCGCTTCATTGTCCTCCGCTGCCTCCCGCGCCTCCAGCGCAGAGCCAGAGGGCGCGCCCGATCGCGGCCTCCAGGCAGCGTTCGTCACCTCAAGATGGCGGCTGGAGGGAATGCCTTGAAGGCTCCTTGGGGATCTGCACCACCAGTCGTCCCAGAGCCTCCGTCTGTACCTCAGGGGCCTCACCAGCTATTCCGCCAGCAAGGCAGATCACCCAGCTCTGGTCGGTGGCTCCGAGGCAAAGGAGCAATGGCGGTAGCGGGACTCGGCAGAGCGGAGACCCAGGCTCATGCGTCCGACTCAAAGAGCGTCCTGGCCACGCCCCCTGGGAGTGGTTAACATTTTAATATATCATGTGAGCTAGTACCGGCCTGTTTTCGGGCCTGCAAAACAGTGTTGACTTCTACTTTAGTAATATTTCAGGGGTAGTTATATATCCTAATGCTTTCAGCTATTTAATTTCTAGCAGTAGTTCTGCCATAGCATGCATTTCAATAACATTTGGTGCATTTCTAGTGAGTATTCTCACTGGAATCGATCTCCTTCCTATACGTGTAGCTTCTGTTATTGGGAATTTATGTATTTTGCTGTTTCTGACATTTTACCTATGGGTCTTCAAGTATAGAAAATATACAATCATATGTTAAAAAGATGCCACCATGGAAAGACTGGCGGGGATTGGCTTTGGGGGCTTTGGGGGCTCGTTGCGGGCCCCCTTGGGAGGGGCTGGGGGTGCACTGTACCCCCCTGTAGTTCCCTGCACCATGTGGTGACTGCCACGTGGTACAGGGAAATGCTGTGCATGCTCTTTTACCATTACGGGCGGTGCTGCAGCCAGCAGCACCGTCCGCAATGGTAAAAAGCCAGGATGCGCCCGGCAGTATTGTGGGCGCATCCTAATTGGGCTGGTGGGACAGCCACACGTCTGGTGGGTGGTCCCATCACCGTTATGATGAGCCCCTTTCTTCTGCAGGTGTGTTTGGTATTGTTTTTGGGACAGTTTTCTTCTGTTGCAGTTTGTGGAGTGCAAAGGTTTGTTAGCTGTGTATGTTTTTCTTCTCTACGTTTTAGTTGGAGGCTTCTTTGTTTTATTTTATTTTTTACATTTGCTAAAACTGTATTTGTACTTGAATGTTACTTATGTGCTTTAGTTGCTCTACTTACTTTCGAGATGGTCTTTTTTAAAATTGTGAGTAATTTGGTGTCTGTGTCCTTATTTCCTTTTCCTTTGTGTGCTTTTTCTTTCTTGCAGTGTCATAATTATTTAAAATGTTCTCATCAAAGTAACCCCTTCTTGAGTCACAAGTGCTAATCAATCAAATGTGAAGATGTGTGATTAATAAAAAATGCACATTTAGTTTATGGTATTTCTGTTTGTGACACAATAATCTAGTTAGCTCACATATATTTGTAGTATTTTATCCCAAAAATTGCCTGTTCTGTTCTGTGTGTATTGTTATTGATTTCTGAAGAGTTTCTAGAAGGTCGAGGACCATGGGCCTGATTCACAGAGGTAAACTTACACTTTAATGTAAATTTATGATTGTTTGCTATTCACAAAGGGATTTACAAGTAGTATATTTACAAGTAATAATGGCCTTAGTCACAAGGAACTAACGCCGACTTAACGGCACTTTATCGCAGCCAAAGTTGCAATAAACTTATCGCCCCAATAACAAGTTGGTGTTAACAGCCCACAGCACCAGTTTACCCGGCGATAGCAGCTGCAAAAAACATCACCACGGATGACCCCCGCAACTATTGCTAATGAGATGCAGAGTAGGTGTTCCCGTGTCAAAAGCCGCGACAACACCACTCCACAACATTCACAATGAACAGCCAGAACTGCGATAAGAACACAAAACAGGCAATAAGGCGCATTAGCAGCTGGAAAATAACACCTGCTCTGACTTGGTGCTAAGTCGGACCACAGCCTGCACCACAAAAGGGAGCCCAGCCCACAGCCACATCGGAAGGGCAGCAGATGCCATGGAGCCACTGGTCATGTGGCCCGGACACCCAAGGGGGCCACAACACCCAGCGCAACCACCCCAGGACCCCATACAGCACCCGGAACACCCCCCCCCGGACCACCACCCAGGCAGCGCTGACAAAGACAGTGGACCCCCAGGAAACAAACCAGCCTCACAGACCCAACACCTGACAATGTCATTGCCCACTACAAGCCCAAAAGAACAACCATCACATGCATCACATTACCAACAACGTTCAACAGGCCGATGGCAACCAACATCCCACCCCACACAAAGCTGCTGGCTGTGCTGCACCTGTTGGTCCCAGGTACCCCCCAACCAACACCCGCCATTGTTGGAGGAGTCACACAGCCAGCCACATCCCAGTCCCTCACACCTGTCCTGGACATCACCATCAGCCTGGTACCGTAGTCCCCATACGTCCAACATAATGCGCAGGATCCGCTGGAGACCAAGCAAGGACCATACACCATAGCTGGATGCACGCACATGTTGGGGGCAATCCACAGCACCCATGTCCTACCTGTGCCCCCTGGTGACACAGCACATAATCACCGCAAATGAAAGCACACGTCTCACATCAATGTGCAGGCAACAACCGAACACCGTGGAACCTCCACTGATTTCGCCTACAAATTCCCCGCCAGTGTGCTTGATACCTTTATCCTCCGACAGTCCATCAGCACCCAGCATTACCAGGATGGCACCAAGGGAAGTGCACAGTCCCTTGACTAGTACAAAATGAACACCCCACCCACCTCACCTCCACAACCATGCAACTCATACCACTGGCAATGCACATGACACAAAATCATAACCTTCATGCAAAACAACTTGCCCACCCACCAGACATGACAGAGCAACTCACAATGGTAACCTGGGCAAGCCGTGAACATGAGCCATCAACGATATGGCACCCCAGCCACACAATAGCCGAATGTGTGGAGAGGTGGCAACCAGGCATGTGTGGAGGAGGCAAGTGACCCATGAATTGGAAAGAACACAATGCCAAGAGTGGCGGAGATGTGCTGGACAGACTGCAGCATGCAGAACACACCCATATCCATGGTGACATACACCGCTGGTGTATGGAGTGTAGTGGACAGTGGACACAACCATGTCACCCCAGCCAGTGGGGGAGTTCACGGAAATGTTGCCTGTTATGTCAAAGGAGTGGGATGGCCCGGCATACACCAGGCCAGCGTAGGGGTGTGAATAAAAAGCACGTAACCCTGGGCATGGCCCTCTTCCGGAAAGCCCAACATCTCTGTCAGGGCGGCGCCACTCACCATGCCACGAGGCCAACGCCGTCCTCGTGAGCAGAGTTGCCGGCGATCCTGTGCACCTGCTGTACCCCCACCCGCTGGACCCCAAACCTCTCAGGCCCGACCCTGCGCAGCCAGGCTACACTGATCATCTTGTGTCAAGGAGGGCCCACCATATGCCTGCACACGCTCCAAGCCTGAGGGCCGCGTCCTTAACAGCCTCTCAGACCATCACGGCCTCCATGACACAGGCCCACTTTAGACCTTTCTCGTTGACGTACTCTACTGTCGCCTCCGGCCTACACTACGGTCAAGTAGGTCAAACATTTGGAACTGAGTCTTGATTACACGATGGCAGAGTACATATGTTCATTACAGAGTTTACATCAGTGTACTCCCTTCGACGTGGTGCCACCAACTCTGTGCATAGCATCACAACCACACGTGTCTGTGGGCCTACGCGTACTATTGCCCTCGGCCTACACTGCGGACGAGTAGGTCACAGAATTGGAAATGAACATCGATTTTTCAACAGCAGATTACATATCTTCGCATGCAAGGAGAGGTGTGAGAGGATGACGCGTTGCAGCCCGGAGGGAATAGGATCATCGTTACGGAGGTCATCGAACACTACTGACAACTGCCCTGTTGCCACTATCTCTGTGCATCGCGTGCCAATGACAGGTGGCAGTGGGACCTTGCTGACCACTGCCCCCAGCCTATACAGCGGTCGAATAGGTCACACACACCTTCGTATTCAGCCTCGATTTGTTTATGGAAGACTTCATGTCTTTGTACAGGCCTCATCGCAGACTGCATCCCCTTTCAGCCCCTGTGCCACAATGTCTATTCCCCAAGACTCATGGTCACTTTCTGGTTGGACTTTGGTGGTGACTGAGGCCATAGACTTGGGGTTTTCTTCACCATCATGGCGGTGATACTGACTACGTGGCAAAAACAAGGCCATGGCATTCCACCCCACCATTTGCTGCTTCCGGATAACGTCAGACCTTTCGCCTCATGCCCTGGAGGACACCTTCCACTGTCCTCCACACCACTCCACAACATACACCTCGGACATTGATGAGGACCCGCTCAGGTCACATGGCCCATCTGACTGCACCGCAAGTCACCGTCCTGTGGCAGGGTACCTGTGCCAGCCGCTGTGCACCCGGGGCCACTAACTCTGTGCTGGACATGTCCGGGACCCCTTCTTCTGGGGTATTAGGTGGCCTCTGAGGCAATGGCCTTAGTATCATCAACGCCATGTGTCTGTGGCCTCTGCGCTGTCAGCTGCCTCCGGCCTCATCTGCGGTCCACCAGGGCTCAAACATGAAATCGAGTCCTGACCGGCCCGGACATCGCATCACTGCAGGAGGCACACGCCACCTCCGCCAGGACAACCTCCAACCGCCATCTTCCAGAGTCGAAACGGTGGTCCTGACAAACCTACGGAGTTGCAAAACACCTGTCATGGATGCCATCATCAGACGGATACCCTGCTCAGCATTCCAGGTGCTGACTCAGAACCCCCGCAAGCCATCGTCCATTACTGATTGTGTTTTGTGCTGTGGAGAGGCTGCGCAGCAATGTCATCTCAAGCAGTGTGGGAGACCTGGGACGTTGTCGAGGAAGCTGATGCAGGTCTAACACACCACACTGCATCTGCATCAGGAATATCTTGAAGGGACACAATCCGAGACTTTTTCTTCACATGAGCGCGCTCATCTCTAGTGCCCCAACCACAGTGCACTGCAACTCACTGACACTTCTGTTTGCATGTTGTGTGTCCTCTGGACTTTCTCCATCTCCCTCCATGTTGCTCAGCAGTTGACTCTGTTATGCAGTTGTTTTCAGTTCCCGTTGCACTGGTGTCCACTGTTCAAGTGGTTGCTAGCACCAAGCACTCCGTGCGTGCTGGCTTACACTCACCCAACACACATCCAGCACAGGCATCACTGTACATGTGGCCCTGCCAATAAAGGGGTAGGGTGCACATGCCCATAGCCAGTTCAACATGATATCTGCTTGTGTCCCTGTGGTCTTGTTGTATGCATGAGGGCCCTGGGCCCTACAACATTACATTGTGCTGTGTACAGCGGATGCAGACATGTCACCACAGGCAGCGGGTTGGAGCTTGGACATGTAGTTTTGTCTTCACCCACTCAATTCATAAGGGGAGTGGCCAGAGCCGACATGGGTGTGTGACTGCTATTTGCATGCCCCTGGGCGTGGCTCTGTACTGTGAATGTGCATCCGCATGAGTCTCTATGGCTGTGTGGGTCTCCTTTGTGGGGTGTGGGTGTTCCCTGAAGTGTACCGGACACCAACGTATGTGATCTAGTTCACCTTCAATGGGTTCAGACCCTCCTTTTGGCGTGCTGACACATGGCAACGGGGTGCCATGTGTGGGTGGGTGAAGTGTCATGAGCCAACTGTGCTCGCTGGTGCTTCCTGCTGTGTGGTCTGTTGTAGGCTCTGTGTCCTCCTCTGAGTAGCTTGGCTGCCCGGGTCCTGGTGGTGGGTTGCATGGGATGTCCATGGTCTGTTGTAGGGTGCGTTGTCGAAGGTGTGGTGGTCCTCTCCGGCATCACAGATGTGTTGTCTTGTGTGATCTGCTGAAGGTGTTGTGTGCCCCTCTGCAATGTGAAGGGGAGATGCATGTTGACATTGTGTTGACATGTATGTTTGCGCATTGTTCTGGTCTTCATGCAGACTGTATGACAATGTACATTGTGACTGTTCGTGAGGTGCTGAATTCTGCTGTGGGACAGTGTACATTTGGACTGCATGACGGATGTGAGGTCATACTCGTACATTTCCATTTCACAGTTTCCAGCTCTGTCAGATGTAGTAGGCATGTTTCTGTTCAGTTGTGTCCTCTGTTCTGCAGTGTCAGGTATGCGCATTGTCCCACGTTGTCGTCAATGTGGGTGTGCTGTTCTTGCTATGTGTGTGTGCTGCAGTGTGCCAAGGGGATCAGGGACATGATCCTGGGTAATTCTGGGTGTGCAGTGTGCTACGCCTCGTTGTGCATGTGTGCTATTGTCTCCATCTCCCCCTGCCCCCCCAGTCCCTGTTGGTTACTCTCCCTGTTGATGTTGTGTCAGGTCCTCTCGAGCTGTGTCTGTACTCCATTCTCCTTGCACCATCTCCATACTGATGACTGTGGTCGCGGTTTCCTCCAGCTCCTCCTGTGGCGCAAGACTGCCACCGCCTGTCACCATTGCTGCCTTCCTTTTGGCAGCAGGTTTGTGCCTGGTTCCGGTTGGCACGTCATGCCGGCGCCTCTTGGCCTCCTGGATTGGCCTCCTCGTCACTCCGACAGCATTCCAGGTGGTCTGCTTGTGGGTCAGTTGCTGGTAGTGTTCTGTCGCCTCCATGACGCTGGTCTTGTTTTCCTGCGGTCTGCACCCCCTCTTCCTCTCCCTCTTCTCCTTGGCCTTTCCCGACCCTGTTGTTCCTTGCTGGTGGTCTGTGGGGGTTGTGGGGTTCGCGTTGGACTCTGCGCTGGGTCAGGTTGCATCCTTGCTGCTACGTGCTTTGGCTTGTTTCTGGTGTGTTGTTCCGGTGTTTTTTATGATGCATTTTCCCGCTAGACGCGTGGTATTTGCAGGCCTGTGGCTGATTTTTGTTACTTTTGTACCGCGATTGGCCTCGTCGCATGTTTTTTTGCATTCGCGTGTTGCATTTTTGCGGCGTGGTGTTGAATTTTGTGCCGCCATTTGACGTGTTATCTGGTGACTATCGCATGCTACTGCCGTACTTGGTTGGCACGGCGTAATTTTCCCGTGTTGGGCTTCGATGTTGAGAGTTGCATTAGGCTACTCTGCAGTAGTTATCACACGTTCTTGTGAATATAGCCCTCAGTCTCTGCACATAAAAACATAGGTCTTTTTATGTGCGGTGACTCCACACTCGTAAAGATACTACTCGTAAATCCCTTTGTAAATAGCACACAATCGTGAACATATACAAAAGTATAAGTTTACTTTTGTGAACCAGGCCCTGGGTGTCTTGTTGACTGCTATTACTCAAAGAGGTAACAGTCTTACAGAACACGACTAAGTAAAAAGGCATCTTTGTTAATTATTTATTCTGAGGGTTTCAACAAAAGCGAATTACAGTTATAAAATCTGAACACAAGAAGTGAGAGAACAGAGAGTAACCTTCACACCAGTAAACAATAAAGCAGGCTGTACAGAATCATATCACCCAATCTAATTGAAGGCTGCCATGTATGGAGGTATTCAGCCTTTTCTTGCTGAGCCTAGCAATTCAGATGGCCTCATATGATGAGAATACTAGACTTGGCTATTATACTTTACACAAGCCTTAATGTTTAGGCATGTATGTGGGTGTGAACCATCTTTTTTTTAGAAAATAAATATTTCTAAAGTGTTTTTTTTGTCCGTGAATGATTCAGCATAAATAGCAATCAATACAGAAAAAAATGACTGTGTGAAGTCCCCCCATCAGCATCCAAAAATCATATTACAAATAACATCCTGCGTGTCCACCAGCTGGCGCCCCCCAGCATCTTACAAAAAAATGTGTTTAGTAGACCCAACCCTCAACTGTCTAAACAGTGCACAGCCTTTACATTTTCGATGGATATACCTTTATCCCCCTTCTGCCCTCATGCTAACCTTGGCGGTTAGGTTCCATTTGACCCAGAATTTCGTAGGCGTTGTTTTCCACACTCCTGGCTGGACTGGACCATTCTGCCCTTTTCCTCTGTACCTGCCTTTGAAAATATTGTCAAAGTGTTCTCTCAAATTTTTAGATCCTCGACCACCCTGTCATCCTCCTAGGATAACCTAATTTGTTGGCAGTGCCCTTTCAATTGTGTCTCTCATCCAGAGTGACACTGCTGGGCATCCCGTTAATAGTCAACCCACAGCTACTCGCTGCTTCCCTAAGAGGAATGATAGATGTAGGAATTAGAATTGCATCTTTTTTTTGGGATTACTCATGATACCCAGAAGGCACCAACCAAAGGAAAAATCAATAGTCATTCCTTTTGCACCCCACAAACGAGTTTCTACCTCCCACCAATAAGACAAAACCTTATCGCAGTACCATGCCAGGTGGAGGAAGGTAACTCTCCCTGACCATATCACGGGCTACTCCCTGACTGGCCTGAGTAAATCCTGCTCAATTTGATCAGGGCCGGACTGGCCGTAGTGGGCACTGGGCAATCCCCTGGTGCGCCGCAACGGTGGGGGCCGGTTTTGGGCCCCTGGGGGCAGCTTTTGTTACAGGGCCGTTTGTGCAGCATAGCTGCAAAATCGGCCCTGTAACAAAATCGGCCAAAAACCGGGCCTGGCAAAGAGCTCGGCCGCACCCCCAACGGAGGTGGGGGGGGGGAGGGAGTTGGGGGGCGGCCGAGCACTTTGCCAGGGCCGGTTTTGGTTCCCAGTCCGGCCCTGAATTTGATTGGGGTGAGGTATGTTTGGGAGTGTGTACCATCTTTATTCCAGACACAGATGAACAAGATTGGGAGAGTGAAGTAGAAGAATGTTTTAATGCTATTATTAATCAAGAGAATTTATTGTTTGCAGAACAGGACTGGATCACACAGAGTGACAAAGATCCTATTCTCAATGAGGTATCTTCTTTGATTAAGAAAGGTTGGCCAAGGGAGAAATGTCTGTCACATGGTCTTCAAATGTACTGGAAAGTCAAAGATGAGCTTTCAGTAGAAGATGGGAAGGTTGTCAGAGGCGACAAACTCATTCCTCCATCTTGTTATCGTGAGAAGATCATTCTGGCTGCACATTCAGGACATCTTGGTGCAACCATAACAAAGAGGAAGGTCAGGAATGACTTTTGGTGGCCCAGAATGGACACACAAGTTGATGAATTTGTAAAGCAATGCTCACGATGTAACACCAGTGACAAAGTCCTTGTACTTGAAGGTACAGTTGAATCTCCTGTACCTTCTCCTAACAGAGCCTGGCAAAAAATTGGCAAGGACTTTCTTGGACCTTTTCATGTTCTTCCTTCTAATTCTAAGTATTTTTTAGTTCTCATTGACCATTTATCGAGGTGGGTAGAGGTTGAACCCATTTCAACACCCGATTCGAAGAGTGTCATTAGTTGTTTAGATGCTATTTTCCGTAGAGAGGGCTATCCAGAGGAAATCCTCACCGACAACGGTGTCCAATTTGTTTCTCATGAAATGACTTCATTTTTGCATTGCAATATCAAACATACAAGGACCCCACTCTATCATCCACAAAGTAATGGAAAAGCTGAAAGATTTAACAGGGTCATTGTAGAATGCGTGCAAGCAGCTTTTAGATCTAGGTCCTGTGTTTTCAAAGCTGTAAAAGATCTTGTGTGGTCATATCGCACTTCACCTCATGTGGCAACCAATTTTTCACCCTTTGAAATGATGAGAGGTAGAAAAGCCCCATCCCAAGTCTATCCTTTTTGGATGGTCAATTCATTTAATCTTGGTTGTGACATGAGGTGTATGTGGGAATCTGCTAGGAAAACCTCGAATGAAGCTTCCTTGAAGTCCCATAAATTTTCAAGTATGAAAGGCACACATAAACTCTGTATAGGAGAATCAAAAATCCAGTTTCAGTCAAAAAGGGTTTTTCTAAATTTCTCGATCCACAACAGATCATTGACATGCGTATAAATGCTGTTAAATTGTCCAATGGGAATTGGTGGAGCACCTCTCGGGTTGCTAAAGATCCCTCTTTTCCCCACATTCCGCATGAAGCTATCAGAATCAATCCAAAAACTTTAAGGGAGGATGGTGTTAGGAAAAGTACTAGAATTTGTACCAGACCACATAGATTACGAGATTATATTTGAGTTTATTGCGCTTATGTCTGAGTTCATTCTGTTTACGTTTTCATAAAATTCTCCTTCTATCTTTTCTCCATTCTCTCTTTTTCTCTCTTTACTATTTCATCTTTTTCTTGATTTGGTTTTATCTTATTTTATAAAAAGGGGAGGTGTGGTGATGTGACTCAATCAAGGGAACTGGCAACATTCTGTGATGTCATTTGGAACATTATGTTAAGATTCTTTGAATGTAAAAGAGTGACAGTTATGATCTATGCCTTGGAGGTGCCAGGCACGGCTCTCTTCATCTTCCAATAAATCCTCCTACAAATCTACTCCACAATCGAGTCTGTGCTCCATTATTTCACTCATGTTAGACTTTCTGTCGTCTGTTGTGCTAGAATTAGATTTGTGCTTAGAAGTAGCAGAAGAAGGGTAGGATGGCTATAAAAATATACAGCAAATATGTTGGAATTTCTGCTGTTATTTATGCCTTTAGCAAATGCGGCTGCCACTCTATTTGTTTTTATTTTAGTTAGAATACATATTGTGTGCAGTCAGATAGAGATCTGATTTGAAAAATGTATCTTTGAAATATATTTATCTTTTTTAGTGTTCTTGAGTGTGTTCTTCTTGAAGGAAAGAGGTTTTGTGGTTCCACTAACCCTGCCTGTAATGTCTTATGGAAATGAAGGTTATCTGAAACACATATCACTCAAGTATTGGTCAGTGGTTGTAAGGTGGTAGCAATCCAACTGGTTTTTAAACTTGGCTTGGCACATTGACGGAGGTCTCAGTGCCAGGGGGTCTAAAAAACTGAACTTTGTGTTCTAGCATAATCTATAAAATGTGTTAGTAGAGGATACGCCTGCAATTTGGAGAAATCATTATGTAGCTGTTCTGCTCGATTTTCCCGGCCTTCTTGTGTTGAAAAGTGATTGAATGTGACTTCAGTCTCTTACCATTCAAGTCTAAGGGTTAGAGTAGTGAATGGAGCCTATTTACTAGGCACTTCGACATGATCCTGTGCTCTTCCCCATAGATCAGGGCTTGCACACATAGCCTAGGGGATAGATTCGTTAGTATTAGGGATAACCTGTCCTGTAGTGAGGGTATTTCATGGAGCCGTGCTGAATTCAGGCCTGGTAGGCCTCAAACGGGAGAGACTCCATCTTTCTTTCTGCTCCGGCAGCTTGGGATGCTTCTAGGTCAAATGTAATGTTTTAGTTATGAGGTGTTATTCGCTTGGAGAGAACCGGTTCAGGCCGGCCCTTATCGAAGGATTGTATTTTTCTTCATGCCGAAGACACTACATCAGGCCGGCCGGCTGGGAAAGTGTCCTTGGTACGGGGAGGTACAAGAATTTGGTGGGCGGCAGGTTACGGGCCGGAATTTTCCATGAGGAAACGCACCTCTATATTAGTGAAAGTCTGAGGCAGTTACATGTTCAGTCCGTAGGCGGCATCTAGCCGTTAGCAGTAAAGCTATTACTTATTCCAGGGAAGACAGACGCCATCTTGAAGGCGGAGAAGAACCGAGAGACAGATACTCTCCTAGCAGAATAGCCAGAGAGGAGAGAGTAGCCGATAAGGAAGAGGTCCCAGTGACTCGGAGAAGGGTGAAGAGAACAGCGCATAGTGGTGCAGACATGTATCCGTGACTGCGGAGGTGTGACTTCCAGGCGAGCCGAGGCACAGACGAGAAGGGAACCTAGATGACCACTGAGTGCAGGCTACACACTACTAAGGTGATGTCGACCCTTTCCTATTAGAGTGTACAACTTAATCTTTCACTTTTCTTTGCAGGTTATGTGTTATATTGTAATGTTATGTGATTGCGTATGTAATGAGTAATAAAGTACCCAGTTTGTAGTGAACCAACATGTGCTGCGTGTTCTTGTATGAGAGGGTAGCCTATTCTTCTAGTCAGCTGCGGCTACATGAACAGATGTTAACCCTGATCAGGTAAGTGGTAACTGAATAAGGGAAAGAGGAGCCCCTCGAACCAGAGAACAGGCTATGCTCGAACTGGCAGTCCTTGTGTGATCGGATGAATAGTGAGACTGATTCCCTTTTTGTATGTTATGGTGATCATAGGATGAACTTTTGTATGAGACTGCCGTCTGGGTAGAGAGGTCTGGATTCGTATGGGATCGCGAGGCCGCCACTTGTGATACTGTCGTATGGGCAGAGAGGTCTGGATTCGAATGGGATCGCGAGGCCGCCGATTGTGCTGAGACTGCCGTCTGGGTAGAGAGGTCTGGATTCGTATGGGATCGCGAGGCCGCCACTTGTGATACTGTCGTATGGGCAGAGAGGTCTGGATTCGTATGGGATCGCGAGGCCGCCGATTGTGCTGAGACTGCCGTCTGGGTAGAGAGGTCTGGATTCGTATGGGATCGCGAGGCCGCCACTTGTGATACTGTCGTATGGGCAGAGAGGTCTGGATTCGTATGGGATCGCGAGGCCGCCGATTGTGCTGAGACTGCCGTCTGGGTAGAGAGGTCTGGATTCGTATGGGATCGCGAGGCCGCCACTTGTGATACTGTCGTATGGGCAGAGAGGTCTGGATTCGTATGGGATCGCGAGGCCGCCGATTGTGCTGAGACTGCCGTCTGGGTAGAGAGGTCTGGATTCGTATGGGATCGCGAGGCCGCCACTTGTGATACTGTCGTATGGGCAGAGAGGTCTGGATTCGTATGGGATCGCGAGGCCGCCGATTGTGCTGAGACTGCCGTCTGGGTAGAGAGGTCTGGATTCGTATGGGATCGCGAGGCCGCCACTTGTGATACTGTCGTATGGGCAGAGAGGTCTGGATTCGTATGGGATCGCGAGGCCGCCGATTGTGCTGAGACTGCCGTCTGGGTAGAGAGGTCTGGATTCGTATGGGATCGCGAGGCCGCCACTTGTGATACTGTCGTATGGGCAGAGAGGTCTGGATTCGTATGGGATCGCGAGGCCGCCGATTGTGCTGAGACTGCCGTCTGGGTAGAGAGGTCTGGATTCGTATGGGATCGCGAGGCCGCCACTTGTGATACTGTCGTATGGGCAGAGAGGTCTGGATTCGTATGGGATCGCGAGGCCGCCGATTGTGCTGAGACTGCCATCTGGGTAGAGAGGTCTGGATCCGTATGGGATCGCGAGGCCGCCGATTATAAGAGGTCGTGGTATGTATAGTAGGAATTCCCTGTCCTTAGGTGATAGATATATGTGGTTGCACTATTGTAAATAGGTTCTAGGGAGGGGGTAACGTTCTGGCTGGGTTAGTGAGGCTCTGATGAGCGGGTTCTATCTGATCCGAAAACCCAAGCAGAACAGTAGCATAGTTTTAATTATTATTTATCTCAAAATACTTAGGGCCTGATTAGAGTTTGGTTGATGGGATACTCCATCACAAACATTAGAGATATCCCTTCCGCCAAATTACAAGTTCCATAGGTTATAATGGAATTGTAATTTGGCGGACCGGATATCTGTCACGTTTGTGACAATGTAACTGTGTGCGCCACACTAAAAATCAGGCCCTTAGTTATGCTTTACTTTTGTTAGCTTTCATTGATTGTTCAACTTAGTTCATTTGTAGTCTTTAATGGTTTGTTAAAATGTTTTCTTTCATAGATTTTTAATCTTGCAGAGTGATGCTGCGCTGCTGTAAATCTTTTGTAGGACGCAATTTGATGTGCATTTTTCCATGGTCTTTTTTTAGTGTTTGTTAACTGGAAAATGGTATTTATTTGTTAACTGTTTTTAAGTTTAATTTGATAGGTTGGTGGAAGACTAGTTTGATTTTCTTTTTACTTGCACCGTTTATATTACATGCTAATTAATGTTGTGTTATTTATTTAATGAATTTTAATTTAATGTTGGGTTAGTTTATTATGTGTATGTACATATAGGGGCCGATTCCGATCCTGGATTTTTTTTCCCCGTACGACTCGTATCTGTATTTTTTTATGTACGAATCGTACAAGTACCGTACAAACGGTGAAGTACGATTCGTACGGGAAAAATACATACGAATCGCCTCGGGAAAAGTCTACGAGACGTCCCCGGACAGTTTTACGTACGAGTCGTAAAACTGAAGTCCGAGCGCACAAGTCTGATCCGTACCGGCGTTCTGAATGCACAAGCGTATGGAAAACGCCCCGTACGGAGCGAACTGTGTACGACCCCTACCCTGGGTACACTTGTGCCCGGGGTATGAGTCGTACGGCTCCCCCACCCCAGCCCCGCATGCTACGCGCTGAGGCTATGGCGCGTACATACGGGGCTGGGGTGGGGGTACGGCACGTACATACAGGGCTGGTGGTACAGTGCGTACATACGGGACTGGGGTGGGGGTACGGCCCGTACATACGGGGCTGGGGTGGGGGTATGGCGCGTACATACGGGGCTGGGGTGGGGGTACGGCTCGTACATACAGGGCTGGGGTGGGGGTACGGCACGTACATACGGGGCTGGGGTGGGGTACGGCGCATACATACGGGGCTGGGGGTGCGGCTCGTACATAAGGGGCTGGGGTGGGGGAACAACGCGTACATACGGGGCTGGGGTGGGGGTACGGTGCGTACATACGGGGCTGGGGTGAGGTACGGCACGTACATACGGGGCTGGGGGTGCGGCTCGTACATAAGGGGCTGGGGTGGGGGAACAACGCGTACATACGGGGCTGGGGTGGGGGTACGGCTCGTACATACAGGGCTGGGCTGGGGGTGCGGCTCGTACATAAGGGGCTGGGGTGGGGGAACAACGCGTACATACGGGGCTGGGGTGGGGGTACGGTGCGTACATACGGGGCTGGGGGTACAGCGCGTACATATGGGGCTGGGGTGGGGGTACGGCACGTACATACGGGGCTGGGGGTACGGCGCGTACATACGGTGCTGGGGTGGGGGTACGGTGCGTACATACGCGGGTGGGTGTACACCTGGGGTACGGTGCATACATACGCGGGTGGGGGGTACACCTGGGGTACAGTGCGTACATACGCGGGTGTGGTGGGGGATACAGTCCATACATACGGGGGGTGGGGGGTACAGACCGTACATATGCAATGTTGGGGTACGCACCGTACATGATGGCACGTACGATGTGGGTGATGGCGTGTACGTCACGTAGCGGGCCCCCTTTTCCTCGAGCATTGCGGCGTACTTAGCTTTTCTGGCACTTTTTGGCTCCTGTAAAAATATAGCCGTGCGGAGTGCTGTGGGTACGAATCGTACTTGCTGGTCCGTAAAATGCTGCCTGACTCCGTGCGGACGTCACGTACGTGCTGTCCAGGATCGGAATTGTATGTATTTTTTAGCCGTACGGTGTTTTTTACGATTCGTACGGAAATGGTATTTCTGTACGAATCGTACTTGCTGGTTTGTACAGTGGAATTCCCGGGTACGACCATTTGAACCCGGGTTTTACAGGATCGGAATCGGCACCTTAATGTGAAATCATTTGTTTTCCTTAGAATTATGATGATTTACTGGTGTTGGATATTTTGGTTTTCGCAATTGTTCTATGTTTGATTAGTTTTAATGACTTAACAATATTTGTTATTTATTCACATTTGTTTATGAATCTATTGTATTTTAAAATTGTTTTGGGGTATTTATGTCATTGGTATCGGAGCTTTTACTTCTTAAGTATAGGTTCTTGATATTCATGGTTTCGGTTTTTTTTATGGCTATATTTGTGAATGTCACTATTGTTTTTCTCAATATAGTATCATACCAATGTCTCACAGACTGCATGTTACAGGACTATGCATAGGGTAACTGCTATGCTGGTACTCAGGAAGCCTCTGCATCCTAGTTTTTTGTTGTGTAATCTTTTACAAAATAAATATATATAAAAAAAACACCATGGCATGAAGGCCATGGCTTTACCTCTAATGAGTTATGTTCCCACCTCACAAT
This sequence comes from Triturus cristatus, assembly GCF_964204655.1. Taxonomy (NCBI): domain Eukaryota; kingdom Metazoa; phylum Chordata; class Amphibia; order Caudata; family Salamandridae; genus Triturus; species Triturus cristatus. The sequence continues at coordinate 218,692,606 of NC_140594.1, read as the reverse complement.
TAAGAATGGTAATAAATAGCATAGTGCACTCTCCACATCTGCATATGTTCTAAATATATCAAAGATGCAGACCCGCTTTGTAAAAGTCACTAGCAACTTGTCATGACATGAAGAACCACACTACATAACTTACCCAGTTTGTATTTGCTATATTACATGTTTATTTATGGTCAGTTACAATTTAAACAATACCTTATTCAAGCACGAAAATGTTTATTCAAAACACAAGGGAAATACGGAACTAAAATGTATGGTTGACTACGGTCACTAGAAACCTATAGTGACAATACAGGAACACACTACACAACTTACCCATTATGTATGCATTTATCACATATTTATTTTGTTTCAGGCAGCATTGAAAACAATACCATTTTCCAACATGAAAAGGTTTATCCAAAACACAAGTCAAATACTGAGCTAAACTGTTTGGTTGACTGCAGTAACAATAAAGTATCTAAGTATAGCGAAAAACACATTTTGTACAGAAATCAGAGGCTGTTGAAGCTTCTGCCAGCAAGGAAAAGCTAACAATGGATCCTGATTGCAATGGGAATGTTCTGTTTTCTTGACTAAACTGTATGCATTGCTTGTGCTCAGAAAGGTTTGTAGCTACTCCTACAAAGTTCAGCTAACAATGTGCCCTGATTGGAAATGCATGAAGACAGACACTTTCAGCACTAATGCGGAAAGGACTGAATATTACTGCAGGTGATCTGACCAAAAGTCAGATGAGCAGAGAATGTGAGGTTTCTGGGCTTATAGAACATGCATCTTTCCTGCATATAGCTTCATAAAAATGCAGGTCATTCAATCTATAATCAACTTGGGCCAAGCCTTTCAGATGGAATGCTCTAACTTCACACTACCCAATACATTCTACCTGAAGTTACAGAAGCTACAAAGGATGATTGATTTTGGGAAGACACTATGCAAACTAATGTTGTCAGTTACACAGAAAGATTGAGTGGACTCAGTTTCACCCCAGTCTTAAAGGAGTGAGGAGCATGTCAAAGCCAATTTTTGACTTCTACCAACTAAATATGGTTTGGAGAGGCAGAGTGATCAGCATTTTTTGAAGCTGCATCTGAAGCAAAACTGTTAGGAGATGAACACGATACTTGCCAGCCGTCAAGTGCAATTGGTCAAAGACGACAATGGTAAGGAATTGCACACATCCCCTTAAGTCTGAAGCAAGTCCCTTTGGGATCAGTGAGGTCCTTGGCTTTTTTGAAGGATAGAATTAGATGAGTTACCACCTGCTCCACACTGTGGATGAGTTAGCAACCTGGTGCCAACATCAGAACGTAGGTGCGGTGTTCCAAGCAGGGGTGGGAGAAATTCACATCATTTGCATGTGCGTAATTACGTGAAATTTGAGGAAATTATGCCAGATGTCAAACTAGCATTAACAGCAATATTTCAGTATGAAATTTATTCTCACATCTATTTTGGACGTGATGATACATTTTACTTAAAAAAAATAGCACAAAAAGGAACCTCAAACGGCAGTTGTTCGCATTCTGGTCGTTTGTATTGTTCCTGTGAATTTATGTTAAATGACATGTCATTACACAGTGTGACATAATAGCATAATTTGGGGAATTTTCTGTGACAAGTGCAATGTGAAATTCTAAACGTAACGGAATTTTCATCCAAGGTCAGACACTAACCTACTGTACCACATCTCCTTCCTTCATTTGTAGGATAAATGCTTTCAAAAAGCTGCAGATCTTCTACATAATGGGTTTTCACCATAATCCAGTGATCGCTTCTTTTCCCCTTAAATAGCATGACAGTTTCCATAGATATCTTCCATTGTATTGTTTTTCCCCCTGAAGGTTAGCCTCATACATTGAAGAGACATTGCATAGATGATGGAGTTGTTTCAGAAAATCTTATAATTTTTTCAAATTAGTATAGAATTCACGTGGTAGAGCTGGAGAATGTGTGCTCGTAAAAGGCAAGGAGTAAATGATTTCATTGTGCTTGTGTGTTGTCAAAGACAGCTGGAAAACTGTGAACAAGACGTGGATAGGAAGGCAACCCTTTCATTTTGCTTAGCAATTGTTCTGCGATTTTGATCTCAATTTAAGTAGAATGACAATTGGAAATGGTTTCAAACTAGGGAAGAGTGTAACTGTAACTCTCCTGAAAAAAGTAACTTTATAAAGGTTTTTTTTAATCCTTTGTAGTACAAAAAAATAGAAGTCCGTGAATCCTGCAATTTTTTTCATAAAGTTCCACGAAATTCGAGCTGCAAACCATCGGATTTCTAACCCTTTCTGAAAACCCGATAGGAGGCTGGAAATGCAAAGGAGCAGTGTGACATGAGTGGAACGTGAATTGGACAACTTTCCTATAGGATATGGTTCTACAGTATTCCCTGGTTTCTAAACCTACCCACCAGTGTAAAAAGGTGGGCTACTGAATGTGTTAGGTTGTTGTGCCACCATGCTCAGCGGTCACTTCAGTGGAGAGAGCCGTGGATGGTGAGGGGGCGACGTCGGGTTAACATTCATCTCTTGTAGAAAAGATGGCCGACAGTGACTCCGCTTGCTTCACATAAACATTTGCGCTCTCAGGGCCAGACAGAAGTCATTCATCTGCCCACCCACCATCAATAGTTATCAAATCCTGCCAAACAGAGATCCGCGGGTAAGCATCTCCTGGTTCTTCCTAACAGAAAAAGAAGGAGTAGGTATTTGCAGGTCAGTGCTAGTTTTCTGTGGAATAATCCAGCTCTTTCCTTTTACGAACGCTTTGAAAATGCATCTATATAGGTAGATCTCCTATGCCAGATGCTGCGCCTAGTTGCCCTGGGTGTTTTTGGCGCTATAGAAAAATATGTAGCATGCTTCGCGCAATAATCAGTCCACGCAAGGTACTTTTAGCGTAAAAGGCCATTTTATTAGGACAGGGTTGGACAATCATAACCAGAAACATAACACAAATCCCCAACAATCCCCAACAACAACATTTCTCACTACCCATACTCTCCAAGACTCCAACTACTCCATCCCCACTTCACACCGCAACCTTCTCACTTCCATTCGCTTCCTCACTTCTCTTCCAAAACTCCACCATCATCTCCATTCGTCGTCCACTGCTCTGACGCACCCCCACGTTTCCCCAGTATCACCCTCCCCGGAAGGGTGAGTATGCCCGTCATGGACTCCTCCCCCCTCCCCAATCCGCCCCACACACACACAACCCGTCCTAAACTGGCACGCCGAAAAACATGACCTCACCAACTAGTCACGTAATTGCCGGGTGGGCGGGTGGCCAACGATCCACTAACTGTCCCACCCTGAGGCGCTGGGGAAAGGAAGAGGAAGGACTTCCTCTTCCTCCCCCTTTTAATCCCTACCTGCGACCCCACCCCTTATCCCACCCCTTCCTCCCCTGTCCTTTACTTGCGCGAAATCCCCGGGGGAAGACTAGACCGCTGGTCTTACTTCCCCCGGGGGCCGCATTGTACTTGCTCCTCTTCACTGACTGTAGTAATTTTGTTTTCTTTTTTGCAGTTTTGTAAAGTGCAAATTCGACCCGAAGGTATTGGTGCTCTTTACATTACATAAGGTCACATTAATTACAGGGGCAGCTGCTGTCAATCCTAGGTGGGAGGGGGGGGGGGGTGGAAAAAAAATAATAATAATAAAAATAGAAACCTACCTTTGCTGCCGGCCACCGTGATCTTCTGCTCCTGTGCTGCTCCACTGCTCCTGTCCCGACGAAACTACAATTTCCATGGGCACAGGCTCCCAAACCCCGCCCAATCCGAGCACTTCTCTCAGCATAAGAGAAACCCTGGGATTACGTGGAGCGGGCCCGTTTTGCGCTGCAGCAGGGTCTTGGAGCCTGTGTCCCTGAGCATGAGGATATCTCCAAGAAAACGGTCTGGAGATATCCAAGTGCACATGTGGGTTGGGCTGCCCGTGGATGGCCGGCCAGGCCCATATACCTACAACCACTTTCCCTGCTGTGTGAGGCTGCTGCCTGGCCCTGTCCCACCCACAACTCAGCGGGCTGGAAGTAAAAATAAAATTGTTTCATTGTCATTTTATTTTTCTCCTTACTGCTGAGTTTTAGCAGTGTGGCGATGCTCCTCCGCCATAGCGGTGGAGCCGCGCTTGATTAATCATTTTTTTAAGGCACTGGTGATTAAGGGCCTCATTACTATGGCAGCTGGACTGCCACCGACAGGCCCTCAGTGGTGGTCCGCCCAACATCCAGGCCATCGGCCCGACCGCCTGAGTACAACACCGACTGTCAGAGCGCAGAGGTTGGGGGTAAAGACCGCCGCCTCTGATAGGATCCAAGATCCTGTAGGGTGGGGGTCACGATCCTGTCCCTACAATGGAGGGACAGCCATAGGGATTAGGATGTCCCTTTCCGACTGCCTTTTGATGGGGTTCCAGTGCCATGAAAAGGCAGATGGAAACAGACTTTTGGGGCCACAAGCAGGGGCCCCATCTACCATAGGCCACTGCTAAGTGGCCTGAGGGGCACATGTAGAGCCCACTCCATACATCCATGCACCATGTGGCAGGCACAACATGGTGCTTGGCACACAGTGCATGGATGTGCACAGAGTGCCTTTTTCTACTGTGGCTTGTGCTGGGGCCTTTTCCTGGGCTGCAGCTAAGCAGTAGAAAAAGGCATTTTCCGACTGCCTGCACAGAGGTCTGATCATAATAGGTCAGGTGAGACCGCGTCTCATTGTCAGGCGGTCACCCGCCCGATACGATGGAAGTCATCGATCCAGCCGACTGCCATTGTAATGAGGGCCTAAGTGATATGCCCAGAATTACAGGATGTTGAGCCGATGCCGAGACTCAAATCTAATTCCCCAGTTCCAAAGTCAGCAGCTCCGGCTGTAACCACATCCTCTCCTTCAGGTGCTTTCCTTCTCGCAGTGCTGAACTCCAAACCATCACTTTTCACCTCTTCACAAAATGTCACTTTCAGATTCTTTGCATGTGTCTTGTCGGGACTCACAGGCAGACCTCCTCTACTTACTGATTAAATATGTTTGATTAATGCAGCTGTTTTTAGAAGAAGGAAATGGAACACGAGATAATCCTTTTGGTAAACTAAATGCATGAACAAATAATGGCAATTTTACCGTGTTTTAAGTAATTTGCAGAAAGGCATTGTGTTGGAGTCCCATCATATGAGGAGAAAGCAATATAGGTTTTTCTAAAACAATTAGTGAAGAGACACCCCCAGACACACACACACACGGTTTACTTTCATCCCTCTGTTTTGATTTAGTAAGCCCTTTGCTGGTGGATGAAGCGTCTGACCTATTTCAAAAATACTTTTCCACCACTTATCCAGTTTTCTGTTCTGCCAAAGAAGAGCCAATTATCTTTGAAGTTGCTGTCGAACATTTAAGTGGCCCCCGCTGTGTCCTTCTTTTATCTCAGTGTCTGCTTTCAAATCTGCAGATTCTTTCAAGCTTGCAAGACTCCCCTTCTTTTATCCTATTGGAGGAAGATGGGGGAGCAAAGTTAGTGATGCGATCTTCCCTCATCTCTCCCACCTTGTAACATGGAAGGTGAGCATGGTAAAAGTGAGAGTTGCCAAAGCATTAAAAGATTTGATGCACAGGGCAGGGATTTCCATATGCTTTATTTTTTTCTTTACAAACGAGGCGAGGCTGTCTTTTTTTTCTCTCACTGTACCTTTCTCGCTGTCAATGTACATGTTAGCGTCTGAAGTGAAAAACACAAGTCCACCGGCAAAAATGTCTTGCAACTGGAAGAAATGGTGACAAGGACTTAAAATATTACACCAGCCCATCAAGATGCTTCTCACTATGACTCTGACTTTAACAATCAAGGGACACATTTACAAAGTTTTTTGCATGGTGCTGGTGTTACTTTTATAACACAGACCCTACGCAAAATCCTTTTCAGTATTTACAAACCAATGCAAATTAGTTTTCACGTTGGTTTGTAAGAAAATGACATGCAAACCAGTGTGAAGTGCTGCTTTGTTTTATCTGCACCAAGGAGGCATTCCATGGGTGCAACATGGGTGTTCTCGTGCAACCACCCATGGTCTTTGAAGCAAAACCCTATCTACTAACAATAGTACACATGGTTTTGAGCCAAAAGTTAACGCCACTTGAAAGTTGTCGTTAAAAAGAAGAAAAGCTTTTTATTTCTCCTAACATCCATTTTGCATGTTTGGTGCACTGCACAGCACAGATTCACAGAGGTAAGTTTTAAAGTCAGTCTAAGCATAGTGTTCTGTACTAGAAGAGTGCCCTTTCAGTGCAACATATATGTTAGACTTACGCAGACACCTAAAAGTGTGTGCGTGGCGCTCGGCTACCTGATTGTACACCAACACTATGGAGGGAGGAGGAGACTGAGGAGGAGAGTGACATATTTCTGTAGATATGGGGCTTTTCTGTTCTCTCTCTGTGGCGCATGGCAGCGCAGTGCATCAACTTTATGTGTTGCTCTGCATTCTGTGACAGTTTTGTAAATCTGGACCCAAGTTTGTAATGTCTTCCGGATGAGCAGGAAGTTGCATGTCAGACAGAGGTAAACTGCTCTACTAGACAGGAGCCTTAACATACAAGGAGCAACCTTCTTTCCTCCATCTGTGAATAAAGAGACCTACAGGTGTGCATTACATTTGAAAGTACACATCACTTTAAAGAGGTTCATTGGTTACCCTTCAGCAATGGGTATATAAATAGCCTGATGGACCAATGTAACAACTTCATTCTTCAAACAATAACCATCCAAGGTCGAAACTGCAGCATCTGTGTGGCAGACTCAAATGTACTGCCACCAAGGGATAGGTTTGAAGTCACATGCCGAACTTCCTCTACCCAGCCAATCATAACTGTAAGGGCCCCATTAGAGATTATTACCAATGAGGAATAAAATACTGCATACTGTGATTCAAACTCATTACCCCCAGCAAGCTGTATGTCTTTACATATCGAATGACGTATTACAAACGTGAACCATAAGAAACTAATACAAATAAACATAAATTGTCACACAGAAGAATGTAGCTGGATAAAAGACATAATATTTGCATAAAATATCACATAAGGTTTTCAGTTTATCTATAGCCACAGAACAGATGATGAAATCTGTTCTCATCTTGCTAGAGTGTCTGTAATTGCAAAAGAAATTTCAGCATGAATGGTCAACTCAAATATTCTATCCAGAAGTTCACACCCAGTTTAGTATTACTTTCCAGGAACCAGGGATTCGTTTGTGAGCCATACCAAACATTACTTTATGTGTATCTTCTCAATAAAAAACAACTGCTGTAATTACTGCAGATTCCTGCAGGAGCCACATAATACGAACCACATAACGATTTTTGTTGGATCGTTTGTATTTCATTGAAGACGTGACTTCAAAATTAATTCAAGGAATTGCAATACAAAAATACTCCCTTTTCACATTCCAATTTCCACTCTGCAATTTCCCTATTTGAAATAATATCCAATTTCTGCTATGAAGATAGCGTTTTCATAAACATAGGAATATTGAGTTAAGACATAAGATCTTTCAATTATGTTATCAGGCTTGTCCACGTCAGATCCGAATCTGCGAAATGCACTCTATCCCCCTATTACATTTTTATTTTGTCAATGACTTACTTTGCAAGGACCTATAAAGATTGTTTTCTTGACAATCTTATAATCAATGGATTGAAGTACTGTTTGTGGCTCACCCATACTTTCAGAGAGTCAAGAGATTAATTTCGTATCATGTAAATATTTATAATTGCTTTAGAGTTTCCAATATGCTTTAATGAATTCATTTTGTTTCTAGCAAACGGGTTCTCATTGTTCAGCCCAGCTTATGGATCTCTTTTATAATACAGCTGCTCCAAACTATTTTATTGGCTCCTCATGCACAGGTGTAAGCATTATGTAACATATTTTGATAAGTGTACAACCTTTTGCGTGTGCTGTGGAAAATTGGTAACTCAAATTATGCACAGGGGTATCCATTCACTTTGGCCTTTAGACAGCTGTGCGCATGCTTAATTTAGAAATTACATTATTTTTATTATTACTTACAACAACAGAATTTGTTCGCATCATTGTCATAATAATAATATTCGTAAATAATAATAATAACAACAATAATAATAAGAATGATAATATTAGCAATAAAACAATAACACTAATAATGTCCTTTAATATTATGCGAGAAAGGTGCAGCCAAGTCAGTTTGTAATTCATTCATATGTTAGTGGTAAAACTTTGTCAAGTTCTAGATCGGTGTGGATGGCACTATGCTTAAAAACTTTGAAAGAAAATCAGACATTTGAGGTGAGCATATTTAGAGTGTCACTGGTGTTATAGAGTCCTCCATACGGGAGCTGTTCTCCACCTAAACTTGGGAATTACCCAGCATTCATTGCTTCTTTGTTTTTACATAATTTATGTGGCCCTCTATGCCTGAAATGTTATTGTTCTGACTTATTCTGGGTGCTCCCTTGTTTCTGAACAAAGCTAAACCTCTCTGAAGAGCTATAATGACAGCATAACACATGTTAGGGGTTACTTTTATTCATTCCAGGTTTGCTTGGATGGTATTTTTCCAATCCAAATATCTAATACTGTGATTGGAGTGGTAAAAGGCTTTTGTCATTTTACAGCTCAGCATGGATATCATTGTGCTAATCCTAAACTTAAAGACTTTGCTGTAGGGATGGCAAAATCATTTTGTCCCTTTTTATCTTAGCATGGATGGCACTGTGCTAAATATGTGCTCAAAATATCTTTGACAGAAAAGCAGACAAATGACATTAGCAAATTTAGAGTGTCGCTGGTGTTGTAGGGTGCTCCATCCAGGAATTGCTCTCCACCCAAACTTGGGAACTCCTCACAGCTTCTTTTTTTGCATAATTTATGCTACACTCTATGCCTGAAAGGGTATTGTTTTGATATAATATATAAATATATAAATAAATATATATATATATATAAAAATATATATATATATATATAGATATAGATATATATAGATATAGATATAGATATATAGATATGTGTATAAATGTATTATCATTTTGCTATGGTATCTGCTATTTTGCAGTAAACATTATTCAGACTTTATGCTTCCTGACATGTTGTGTTTTATTTTTAACAGGTGCAGTGGCATTGAGAAATAGATCATCAGAATGAAAGCAGGTGAAAGCTGAACTGAGTGCCACCCCATCACCCGAGAAACCAGATATAAAGCAGAAGTTTCTCCACAGGGAAACTTGTGAGAAGAAGGCCCTAAAAGTATGAGAGCAAATCATACCTTTCTTTTTGGTTACTGTGTTTGCCATTTGTTGCTTGTGATGCAGCGGTAGCCTTTTCTCTTTTCTTGGCCCAACAATTACTTTATTCAGATTCTATACTTCACCCACAAAGGCAATGGCCCTCTGATGGACCTTGGTTTGTCGCAGTGAGGGGTGTTGAACTGTTGGCTACCTAATGAGGACCAAAATAATTAGTAGCCAACTCACAAATTAGTGATCCAATTTAAATGCACTACTCTCAGAACCATGCTATGGACATAGACTATTTCAATGTGACAAGAATCACAACATACAAGAAGAGCAAAATAACCTGATTTTCTGAAAATGATCAATGACTCTCTCTAGCATGCATTAGAAATCAGACAAGTATAAGCACAGCTTCTGTAGAAAGAACATATAAACACAATTAATAAAGACTCAGAAAAATCTTATATAATTTGGTTATTATATTAAGGTGCCGATTCCGATCCTGTAAAACCGGTGTACAAATGGTCGTACGGAGCGTTTTCTCCGTACGACTCGTACCCGGGAATTCCACCGTACAAACCAGCAAGTACGATTCGTAAAGAAATACCATTTCCGTACGAATCGTAAAAAACACTGTACGGCTAAAAAATACATACAATTCCGATCCTGTACAGCGCGTACGCGACGTCCGCACGGAGTCAGGCAGCGTTTTACGGACCAGCAAGTAAGATTCGTACCCACAGCACTCCGCACGGCTATATATTTACGGGAGCCAAAAAGTGACGGAAAAAGCTAAGTACGCCGCGATGCACGAGGAAAAGGGGGCCCGGTACGTGCCGTACATGCCATCACCCACATCGTACGTGTCATCATGTACAGTGCATACCCCAATATTGCATATGTACGCCCCGTACCGCCACCCCACCCACGTATGTACGCACCGTACCACCAGCCCGCCGTATGTACGCGCCGTATGCTCAGCCCCCGTATGTACCCACCGTACCCCCACCCCACCTGCGTATGTACGTGCCGTACCCCCACCCCACCCGCGTATGATACCCCCAGCCCCCCGTATGTACGCGCCGTACCCCCAGCCCCCTGTATGTACGTGCCGTACCCCCACCCCACCCACATATGTACGCGCCGTACCCCCAGCCCCCCATATGTACGCGCTGTACCCCCAGCCCCCCGTATGTACGCGCCGTACCCCCACCCCACCTGCGTATGTATGCGCCGTACCCCCAGCCCCCCGTATGCACGCGCCATACCCCCGGCCCCCGTATGTATGCGCCATACCCCCACCCCACCCACGCATGTACGCGCCATACCCCCAGCCCCCCGTATGTACGTGCCGTACCCCCACCCCACCCGTGTATATACCTGCTGTACCCCCAGCCCCCTCGTATGTACGTGCCATACCCCCATCCCCCGTATGTACGCGCCGTACCCCCAGCGCTACGCGCTGGGGGTATGCCACGTACATATAGGGCTGGGGGTATGGCATGCACATACGCGGGTGGGGTGGGGGTACGGCACGTACATACGGGGGGGCTGGGGGTACGGCGCGCACATACGGGGCTGGGGTGGGGGTACGGCACATACATACGGGGGGGCTGGGGGGTACTATCCATACATAGGGGGATGGGGGGTACGTTCCGTACATACGGGGGTGGGGTGGGGGGCCGTACGACTCGTACCCCGGGCACAAGTGTACCCGGGGTAGGGGTCGTACACAGTTCGCTCCGTACCGGACGTTTTCCATACGCTTGTGCATTCGGAACGCCAGTACGGATCGGACTTGTGCGCTCGGACTTCAGTTTTACGACTCGTACGTAAAACTGTCCGGGGACGTCTCGTAGACTCTTCCCGAGGCGATTCATATGTGTTTTTCCCATACGAATCGTACTTCACCGTTTGTACGGTACATGTACAATTCGTACGTAAAAAAATTTCGGATACGAGTCGTACGGGAAAAAAAAATACAGGATCGGAATCGGCCCCTAAATATCCAAAATCAATGCACATAAGTAACATTTTAAGTTGTTCCGTTATGAGTCTTATATCACGTATAAAACCACACATTTAGCAAAAGTAAATTTATTGCTGAATAAAATAATTCATAAAGAAGATAGTTCAGATTAGATTTTACTATCACCAGAAAAGGTGAGAGGATGGCTCAAAAGAGTTCTCTTAGCATGGGGAAAGGAATCAGATAGAGTCCACTAAGGAAACGTCCCTGGGCATGGGCAAGGGCAAGGAAGCTAGAATCAGGAAAATCCAAGTCTGGTCTCTCATCAGACAGCTCCAAATTGTTCAGCAGGCAAGTTTATCAGCAAAAGGAAAAGGGCAAAGGCATGGAAAAGATAGCTCAACAGGCAATCTGGATAGGTAGGAAATCAAGGGAGAGATTCCATCCCTCCTCCTTGGAAAGTCACTTTTTATACCCCAAATTGTCCATTTGTGACATAAATTGTCCTCATACAATGGTCTGATCATCATGTGACCATTCTTCCACACACTAGGTGCAAAACTAATACAAAATTGTTTTTCCATGTTGCTCCTGAGAAACGACTGTCTATTCCGTCCTCAGAGGTTAGTTGACAAAGATTCTATTTACTTTGGTGCTGTTCATGTATTAAGTTCATGAATTAAGCCAAAAGTTCATGTTCAAGTGATTTCACTCACAAAGAAGTACAAAGAAAGTATTGTGTCCTTTTAGGAATGTAGTGTGAATATTTTAAAGCAAGCAGCATTGTGAAAATGAACAAGAGTACATCACATGAGGTCATGAAACCTATGGAAAAAGGCAATTCAGTACATTTAACGTCAACACTTCATACTCATAATTAGGCTCAAGAATAATGAAATAAATCAAGCATATCATATTAAGATATAATTGTACTGTTAGTCAGTGATTGTTGCATACAAATGTCTCATTCTAAATGTGGCCTACTACCACAATTTTAAAAGTACAATCGTGCAACCTATTCTTAAAAATCATTATAATAGAATCCTTTTAGGAAATCCTACTCTCTAATAATGTCAAGCATTTCTGCTGAAAGTCTCACTTATATACAATGCTAAATTTCATCAATAATACTTGCACAATCATATGTAAGACTTATTTGTTACATAGATATAGTGCTTCCTAATAATAATTTGTGTTATTTTGCATCATAGAAAGCTTTTCCATCAATAATCTTTCATAACAACTTTGTTAAAATATTAAGGCAATCAGTTATTAAACATGTTCAATTGCTTATTCTATTAATCCTGCAATTTTTATAATTCCAAATACACCTTTACAGTGCTGGTACTTCAACATTTCTCAGTTTCAGTGCTATTTTACTAGACGTGTGCAAAGTGCACATTAGAGTTTCATTGTCAAAATCGATTTTTATGTTGTCTAAAGAATGATCAGCTTTTACGCTGCATCACTTGCTTAGATGACTTGTACTGTTCTTTTGCTAATGTATTGTAAAAGAGGGTGCACAGAAATGTCATCTGGGTAGGGAAAGGCAGACGAAAACAAGAGGAAAATAAATGTGTATGAAGGGCTGGGAGGAGTCCAGAGAATAGAAAATGAGAACAAGCGTGTTCCCATCAGGGGTGTGGAATTTAATAAAATATCCACTTGTCAGTGGGGCAGGTTGCTTCATAAATCTGCTTGTCCTATAACAAAATCCACTTGTCCCTTTGGTGCCATGTAGTGGGGCGACAAATTATGACAGCAATCTCATTATATAAGAGATCTGATATAGCCTCTCTGATTATGCCAAGGCTCATACCATAGTAGTGTTTGAATACGTTTAATCCTGTTATTTTTCCATGTTTCCACAGATCTACATACTGGGGCTGAAGGTAGTGGTAAGCAGTAGTTCTGGTGTTAGAATGCCCAATTGAGTCTGTGCAAACCTACTAACTTGAACGTTTTAAGGGTTTTTAACAACTCTTATCTAATCTTTTCCCATACTGAGAAATGTTAGAAATTTACGCCTTACAATGGCAGACGTAAACCTTCTTTCAGAGTTGGGAAAAAAGAGGTTAAAGGGAAAGTGAACTTGCAAACACTCAGATTTTCGCATGAGCAAATCTACACATGCATATTTGCTCATGATAAAATGCAGTTCCCAAATGTTTTCTAGAAGTACTATTTCTTGTCTTACTTCAGGAAATTCTTAGGAATTCACGAAAGCAGTATAGCTGCACTGAGTGCAAGAACATATACCAAGGGTGCACTTTTGAGATTTTCTTTACTAATCTGGCCCCTTATTTGGTCTGGCATTGACCATGACCTGTTGCGTTTATTAATATTCTGTTCCTCTCTCTCTCTCTCTCTCTCTCTCTCTCTGTATCGGTTGGCTTCACGGTGAGTGACAGCATTCTGCTCTTTCACAAGGAGCATATCGGCACACAAAGTACTTTTGTTCAGTACCAGTAAATACTGTGGCAGCCTGTGCTTTTTGAGACCAAAAACTATTTTTGCTTTTCCCAATGTTTGTTGCAATGGTGAGGGCCCACAGCTCCCACACCAATAAGGTGTTACAAAAACCATGCCAAAACAAGTCATGCATTGACAAAACTAAAAAACTGACCACCAATTTAAGACGTACTGTCTTTGCCAATGCTTGTTTATTTTGGCTTCCCGTAATCTTATTGAAACTGGTTACACTGATTTTACATTATGAATATTTTTGGGAAATACTAGCATGCATCCACATCTGTTACTAAATTGATGCTGCAAAGAAATGGTACCTGAAATTTTACAGTAGTTTAGCTAAATGTTTTTGTTTTCCTGCTTTCATTTTTTTATGATCATTTTATTTTGAAAGCAAAGAATCATCTTGCTTTCAAGCGTCTGCAAATATTTGCATCAAATCAGAGAGCATTCTGGGAGTATTATGCATAGCCTCATATTGCTGAACTTTGAAAACGTGTGTACACATTTTTATACTGGAACCACTGTCAGTAGTACAGTCAGATCCTACAACATTTACTTAGAGCGCTCACCCTAATAATAAAGGTTTTCAATTAATGAACTATAAATACAGGTTTGAACAGCATTAACATTTGGAGAAAATAATGTCCTTTACTACAGACAGTGCCCTTCCCTGATCCATAATGTGGTACTACAAACTGCCACCCAAAGGGTTTGTGCTGCAGGAGTTGGGCCTACTTTTCTCAATGACAAAATACAAATGAAAACTTGTTGCCCTTGACCCCAAACAATATGTCCTGGGCATTGGGCTATAAAAATTCCACATCCCCATCCCATGCTATAGAGTGATCTAGAAAAAGTGTGGTCACAGAGAGGATAGACAAGAGTGCCTGGACCCCGAGCACAGAGCCCCGAAGAATGAGCTTCAGAGAGAAAGAGACCCTGTGAGCTAGCCATCAGACCCCTTCACAAGCCCCTCCAGGTGTTGGCTGAAGGTTTGTCGAATACAGCATTCAGTAAACACCAGGGCTGAGTTCTCCTTATGCTGAAGTAAATTCAAAGGGGCCGATTCCGATCCTGGAAAAAATTTCCCCGTACGAATCGTATCCGGATTTTTTTCCGTACGAATCGTACAAGTACCGTACAAACTGGCAAGTACGATTCGTATGGGAAAAAGTCCATACGAATCGCATTGGGAAAATTCCCCACCACATCCTCGGGTCGGAAAACGTTTCCGACACGTCCCCGGACGATTTTACGTACAAATGTGAAAACTCAAGTCCGAGCGCGCAAGTACGATCCGTACCGGGCGTCCGATGTTACAACTGCATGGAAAAAACACCGTATGGACCGAACTCCCATAGCAACCATGGAGACATGTGCCCTCATATGCGCCGTGTATGTACGGACCGTACCCCCCCTGTGTATGTACGGACCGTACCCCCAGCCCCCCCGTGTATGTACGGACCGTACCCCCACCCGTGTATGTACAGACCGTACCTCCAGCCCCCCGTGTAAGTACGGACCATACCCCCACCCGTGTATGTATGGAGCGGTGGGGGTCCGCTCCGTACATACACGGGTGGGGGTACGGTCCGTACTTACACGGCGGGCTGGGGGTACGGTCCTTACATACACGGGGGCTGGGGTACGGTCTGTACATACACGGGTGGGGGTACAGTCCATACATACACGGGGGTACGGTCCGTACTTACACGGGTGGGGGTACGGTCCGTACTTACACGGGGGGGCTGGGGGTACGGTCCGTACATACACGGGCGGTTTGGCGCGTACTTCCGCGGGGGGGCTGGGGGTTCGGCGTGTACATACGGGGGCAGGGGGGGTGTTCGGGCGTACATATGGGGGCAGGGGGGGTGTTCGGGGCGTACATACAGGGGCAGGGGGGGTATGGCGTGTACATACGGGGGCAGGGGGGGGTACGGCGCATACATACGGGGGCAGGGGGGGGTACGGCACGTACCGGGCCCCCTATTCTGCTGGCATCGCGGCGTACTTAGCTTTTCCGGCACTTTTTGGGTGCCGTAAAAATATTGCCGTCCGGACTGCTGTGGGTACGAATCGTACTTGCTGGTACGTAAAAACAAGCCTACCTCCGTCCGGACTTCACGTCCGGATCTCATTCGTATGTATTTTTCAGTTGTACGGAAATGGTGTTTCCATACGAATCGTACTTGCAAGTTTGTAGGGTTTTTTTCCCGGGTACGAGTCGGACGGAGAAAACGCTCCGACCGACGGTTCGTACCCGGTTTTTCCAGGATCGGAATCGGCACCAAAATGTTATAGCCTTATTACACTTGGAAAAAATATTACAAATATTTTATTCTAA
Source organism: Triturus cristatus (assembly GCF_964204655.1). Classification (NCBI taxonomy): domain Eukaryota; kingdom Metazoa; phylum Chordata; class Amphibia; order Caudata; family Salamandridae; genus Triturus; species Triturus cristatus. Next base: position 218,676,551 of record NC_140594.1, on the reverse strand, counting down.
ATAATAATGTCACTTATTTTTTTATATTTATTTCAAATTTAGAACAATACAAATTGCAACAGCACTACTAGCCTAAATGTGAATTATATGAAATATATTACATTGAATTAATATTATATAAAGAAATTGCCCCTGGAGAAACACAAATATTTTATTATTTATCGATAATTATTAAAAGTGATGAATACTATTAATTTAAAGTAACTTAAGTATATTTTGAATGAAAATGAATGTTACTTTAATTTTAAAATAAAAAATAAATAAATGATGTTTGAATTTGAAATATAAAATATGCTTTATTTTAAGATATTTCTTTAACATTAAATTACATTTCTTTGTATTTGTAACTATTTTAAATCGTTTAATTTAATATTATTTTCTATGGGGCTTTATTTTAGTTTGCTACCTCCATTATTTTCTGTGCAAGGGTGTCGCATCACTGTTTGCCCATGTGTGGTGTTGGACTTACCAGAGCTCCTTTTGGCTGTATTAACTTTAGACTTGTACATTTGGCTCCATCGCCTATTTCAGGGGATGGAAACATGTAAGTCTACACTTCTGATTAACTTTACACTTGTAAATGGTGAATAGCCCAAATTAGTACAGTCACTCAAAGATAAGAGTAAACGTACATGTATAGGTTTACTTATATACATGTTTACCATTGGGAATATGCCTCAATGTCTTTACAGGTTCTATTCTAGATGCAAGCAACTTTACTTGAATGTCCTACTGAGGCCTGCCATCCTCTCCAGTCAGAGTGTTGGGTCTATGTTTGTGTGTTCCATATTAAGACCGCACTTCAGCATTCTTGGCACGGACCCTGTCAGATACTGCTTATCATTAACAGAGCTGTCAAATGTCATGAACTGGCAACTTGGATCCTTTCATTCACAGTGGAAGCGAGTTGCTCCCACTAGAGACAATGCTGCTCCTGATGCCTCCTCAGGGCCAGTGTCTGACCCTGGATCTGTTACCAAAGATGTTCCTGCTGTGTCCTGTCTCCTGTGAGTGAGCCAAGTTCTTAGTGTACACCTCCTTTGCCTACTACACCACTACAGTGTGATGCTGCACTGACAGTGCCTCGTAGCTGTTGCATCCATCCGAGGCAAGCAAACTTTTCCTTATGGGTAATGGAAGCCCCTGTGGGTCTGGCTTGCTATCTTCACTGCTGTTCTGAGCATCTGGTTTGTGGGATACATCCTTGCTGCGGAATGGGCAATCATCCCAAGACCATGCTGTACTAAACCTTCACTTGACCTGAGACACCCCTCTGGACTTTGTGTTTCTTTCAGTTTCTGCAGATGGACAATTAACTCTTCTTCTTTCACGATTTGCACACACATGCCTGTGGATATATGGTAGTGCATTCCTTTGATTAGAGTGGCCTTTATTTTTTCTGACACTTTTACTGAAGGCATAATCTGCCAGAGTGTATGCCAGAATCTCCCCCTCTTTCTTCTCAGATGTTGAAAAGTTTAACACTCATTTGAATCACAACATGCCAGACGTGAATTAAGTTGCAGTGACTAAGCAAGGATGTATTTTCAAGTACAGAGCATCCAATGTCTCTAGTGTTTTATGTCTTAGCGAATGTGATTCAACAGTGGAGAAGATATCTTTTGTGAGACCTCTCTTAGTGTACCTTTTTCCACATGGACAGTTGTTTCCCAAATGTCACCCGCAGGGAGGTCATGCATATTTTATTTGAGGGGCATAAACTTACCCTTGGTTGCCTTTAGACTACACTGGGACTTGTTATCCTGAAAACATTGTTCCAGCTATAAGGCACTTTGATGATAATGGGGCAAACAGGCTGTTACAGGTAATTCTAGATTATTTTTTGTTTTAATTCCACAGTATGTAATGAATGTGGCTTTGGATTAAATAAGATACATTTATGACCTTTTAGAAGAAATAGCACATTTAACCGCAATAGCTTTAGGATTAGTGACAGAACAATAAATTGCTAATGCCAAAATGCTGACTTAAAATAGAATGGTTTTGAACTTCCTTTTGGTGTCCAGAAGGGGGGCACTGTAGTGAGAGAATGCTGTTCTCATCTCCAACACTTCCATTAGCATGCATGACCAGATAGATAGCATTAAGGAGAGTGTGAAGAAGTCACATGAGATACAAAGTGGCCCTGATCAAAGTCTCGATGGCATCAGGATGACGGACGTTTTCGGCTCTTGGTGTATTAAAATAGTTGAATCACTTATTGGCATTGTTCTAATTGTGATTGTTTTACTGTTGAACCGGTCACCCTTAGGGATGGTCTTACCCCAAATGTGTACCTGCTTCCCTCCTCATTTTGCTGACACTGGTTTATACCTGATTGGCATAATTAGTTTAACTGTGAGTCCCTCACAATGTGGTAAATCATATACACAGGGTCAATAACCTAAATGCTACTAGTGAGCCTGCAGCACTGGTTGTGCCACCCACACAAGTAGCCTTTCAAACCTATAACAGGACTGCCATTGCAGGGCCTGTGTGTGTAGTTTAGGTTATGTCCTGCCCGGACAACAAAGGCTGATTTACCCCCTACTGGTATTCTGGAGCCACGGCTGGGTTGAAGGGATTCCTTGTGCATTTCAGAGAACTCTTTTGAAGTCACGCCCTAAATCAAAGACACTATTGAGCACTGGCCATATCAAATCAGTACACTACTGGACCTTGGAAGAACTCTGCTGGAGTAAAGACTGTTGTTCTGAAAGAATTGCTACTTTGCTGTGACTGACTGTTCTGAGGAATGGATTCTCTGCTTGCTGTGCTGCCTGCTGATCTCTGCCAATGCTGAGGACAAGGATTGGACCTCAGACTTGAACCCAGAGTGACTTCAATGGCTTTCTGGCTTGCCTCCTGTTCTTTTGAAGTTTCCGGGACAACCAAAGACTTCCTGCAATCCTGCTGGTGCTACTGGACTCTGCCATCCGTGATTCCTACCCTTGCCTGAGGTACCCGCTCCAGTCCTGGGCCTAAGAAGTTGGTTCTGAAGCTGATTCCCGTAAAAACTGATGCATTGCCTCGACTGTGTGAGAAGTTCTGAAACAGCGCCACTTCGACACAGATGCAGAGGCTGTTCGACAATGAAGAAACCACTGTCGTGCTGCTCGACGACATTGCAGAGGCAGCTCGATGACAAAGCTTTACCTTCCCTCAGCGAAGCTCAACGACGACTCAGGACCATCTCTGAACGTCTCGACAATGACACAGTGACTCTCAAAATCGAGAAAAGCTCCATCCAAGGTATTTCTTCAGGGGGACCTGCCTGGGCCTTATAGTTGGCCGGCAGTCAATCACAGTCAGCCCAAACTTTGACTTTGCACTGGTCCCTCTGGACCTCAAGCAACCGTTTGATCGCTAGTGACTTCTAAGCACTATTTTTGGTTTGTTCTTTAAAAATTCATATCTTGACTTCTACATATTGGATTTTTGTCATTCTGGTGTTGTTTTACTCAGATAAATATTCTCTATTTTGCTAAACCTGTGTGATGTCTGTTTGTGGTGTTTGCATTGAGTTACTGTAATTTAAGTGTTACACAAATAGATTAAACATTGCCTCTTCAGTTAAGCCTGACTGCTCTGTGCCAAGCTACTAGAGGGTGAGCACAGGTCAATTTAGGGTGTGTATCTGTCTTACTCTGACTAGGGTGGTGGTCCCTTCTTGGACAGGGTGCAAACCTCTGCCAACTAGTGGCTTCATTTCTAACATATACATACAGCAATTAGATTTATAATGTGCATCATCCAATGCGCTTGAAAAAATAAAGGTACTGGGAATAATTGCATGGTTGCTATTTCTAAGGAAGACAAGGAAAGCAATAGTGAGGAGATACAATGGGACGTGATGAGACTGTTTTTTATTGAATTATTGTAGGATGGAATCCTGTTTATATCATGCACATATACTCCTATACGGTATTCAGAATATCGAGTTGAAAAAGTTGACTTACACAAATATCAAGTTGGAAATATCGTAACACAGAAATATCTACAGCAAGAATATTGTGGTCAAGAATATTGAATTTAAGGTAAGAAGTATCATTTTTTAAAATATAGAAGTCATCAATATAGTTTGCAAAAATATAATTGTTTCAAATATCTATTTAATTAGTGTTATGTATTTTAGTTTATATTTTAAATGTATGTAAGGTATGTTTTTTGTGTAAGTATTGTTTATGTTTTTTAATATATGTTTTAAATTTGTAGCAATCAATTTTATTTTAATTACATTTTTCATTTTTTAGTTCTTCAGTGGTTTGTGGGTTTATATGGGAATGTGATGGGAAGTAATTTCATTATAATAAAATAATGATTATTTTGTATTTATTAATATTTATTTAGATTTTATAGTCTTAACTGTGGGAATTAATGTATTTGTACTCAATTAATAATTGAGGGTTAATTATTATTAATGAATTAATTGATAACTAATTATGGTAATTGTGTAATTTTTTTTAGGTGTGGGTTGTGGGCTTTATCGGGTTAAAGGGTGGAAAGTAATTTATTTTTGATTAATTAATAATTAGTTGTTGATTTATATCAATTAATCGATTGAAAATTAATTACAAACATTGTGTAATTAATTTTAGGTGCGGGTTGTGGGGTTTATAGTGGTAAACTATGGGAAGAAATGTATGTTTAATTAATTAATAATTAGTTGTTCATTTATATTAATTAATTGATTGAAAAATAATTGTGAAAATCATGTAATTCATTTTAGGTGCAGGTTACGGTGTTTATAGGGGTAAAAGGTGTGATGTAATTTATGTTTATTTAATTAATATTCAGTTGTTAATTTATATTAATTGATTGTAAATTAACTTTGGAAATTGCATAATTAATTTTAGGTGCAGGTTGTGGGATTTATAGGGGTAAAGGGTAGGAAGTCATTTATGTTTTAATAATTAATAATTAATTGTTACTTAATATTAATTGAGAATTAAATTTAGAAATTGTGTTATCAATTTTACGTTTTGGTTGTGGGGTTTATAGGGGTAAAGCGTGGGAAGCAATTTATGTTTAATTAATAATAATTAGTTGATCATTAATATTAATTAATTAATTGATATTTAATTAGGGTAACTTTATATTTTTTGTGTGTGGGTTTTACTTTTATACGGGTAAAGGGTAGGGAGTAAATACATTTTACTTACTTTATAAGTGTTATAGGTTAGGAAATATAAAAAAAGTAAATTTATGTTATAATTAATGTTTTCATTTCTCATGAATTGCTAATTAAAAATGTTTATAACCCTCCGCTATCCAACATTTTTCCTACTGTTGCACTGACTGGAGTGATAAATTGAAGTTGAAAGATTTTTAAATAGTTTAATGTTTTAATTTATAATAGCATGTTTTTTTAATAGATTGAATGTTATTGGTGTATATATATATATATATTTAAATTTTTATACAATTTTAAAATTATAAAATAAATTAAAATAAGTAGATTATTAATTGTTTTAAAGTATATATATATATATATATATATTAATTATTATGTATGTGTGTTTAACTTTTTTTAATTGGGTTTGTTATATTTGTTAAAATGCATATTAAATAATAGATTTTTTAAATGAATTGTATCATTTAATATATTTAATATGTATTATTTTATTCTATATATGTATAAAAATCGATAATTTGTACTACTATATTTTTAACATCAATATAGGGAGTCCATATTTTTGCATTTTGTGGGGCATATTCCCAAGGACTTATCGCTGAGTTAGCGACACTTCATCGCAGCCAAAGTGCTGATAAATGTATCACCCTATTCACAAGCTGGTGCTAACAGCTGATATTGCCAGTTTTCCTGCGATAGCGGCCGCAAAAACAGTGACACAGATGACACCGGCAACTAACGCAAATGATATGCAGAGTAGGCGTTCCCGTGCAAAAAGCCACAACAACACCACTTCGCAACATTCACAACGACCAGCCAGATCGGTGATAAGATCCCAAAACAGGCGATAAGGCACGTTAGCAGCAGGGATTTAACACCTGCTCTGACTATGGGGCCGATTCTGATCCGGGTCGGAAAGCACTCCGACCGAGTCGGATCCGGAGTGTTATCTGACTGAGCCGGACCCCTACAGTCCGACCGAGCGAGTACGATGCGCATGTATGCTGTCGGACTCGGTTCGGTCGGACTCCCATAGAAGTCAATGGGAGCCAGTTGTACGACGCGTACATGCGTTCCCATTGACTGAATGGGTACGTTTCGAACAAGTGCACCCCCTACAGTGGGTACGTGTCGGTGCCATCCGCACTGTACATGCCTGGGTTGGGGAGACCCATAGGTTTCCCCCTGTGGCCGAGTCATAGGGCTGGGGGTGTTAGGGGGTCTGACACGGACCACCGAAGTCCAACTCCGGGAGCTTTTGCGAGCCGGACACTCCGGCTCGCACAGGCTGTCCGACGCATGCATCGTACTGGCTCGGTTGTGAATCGCATCCATTGCACGCCACGGTTAGCTTCCGACCGAGAAGTACGGAGCGGTTCGGACCCGGAAATGACTCGGTCAGTGAATCTCACGTAGCTCGCATCGTACTTGCTCGCTCGTACAGCTGTACGATTCAGCCGGAAAACAAGCGTACGGCTCATAGTTTAATGCTGTCTTGTATAAGTGAAACGGCAACTCTAGAGGACGCCGAGTTGCCGTTTCACTTATACAAGACAGCATTATACGGATCGGAGGACTTATCAAGGTCCGAAAACTATTTGAAGAAATAAAAGGGTAATTCTTTCCGTAACTGTGGGTAAGTTCTAAACCAGGACGCGTTATGGCTGAACATACCGACATCGTATAAGACCATTGAGCTTTTGTCCGTGATTCGGGAATTAATTAAGCACGAGATCTGTGCACCACAATTAGTGCAATATAAGACAGGATGCATAGCGTCGAGACTTAAGCCTTGAAAAAGCCCAGGGGGGCGAAACGTGCGTCGGCTGCTGTTGATCTGTGTGTTTCTTGACCATTAAAAACTCTGCGACAGGACCTGATTGAAAAGTTTTTTGTGCCATTGTTGCAAAGGACATTTGAGTAATTGATTCATTGATACTGTGCTCAGGTTTCAAATATACCTATGGATTATAGATACTACAATTGGGTGTGCTCAGGTGTATTTTGAGTGTGTATGTATGTTGATGCATTGTTCAAGTTTACATACAGACTGCATGACAATGTACATTGTGACTGTTTGGGAGGAGCTGACTATTTGATGCGGGACAGTGGACATTTGAACTACATCACGGATATGAGGTTGTACACATACATTTTCTTCTCACAGTTTCCTGCTAGCCAGGTGTGATTGACCAGTTTCTATGCACAAGCGGAACCAGTTGTGTCCTCTGGTCTGTAGTGAAAGTGATGCACTTTGTACCACATTGTCGTCAATGTTGATGTGCTGTTATTGCTATGTGTGTGTGCTGCATTGTGGGAGAGTTGCCCCTGCAGCTGTGAGTTTTCTGCCCCTTATCCCTTTGAGGTGGTGTGCCTTTGGCTTTTGTGCTTCTACAGTGCTGAGATGTTGTAGACTTGGCAAAATTTGGCTCTTGTTCATATTTTGGACTATTGGGCATGGTTTATCCGCAGATGTGCTGTTGACGTCAGGGGTTGTTTGTGCACGTGGATGTGTCAGTGTGACCTGCTCCTTTACAGATGTGTTACACACTCAGCCACCTCAGCGTTGTGGCGTGTACTATGTCATGATAATTGGACTGCAGCATTGCTATTTGTCATGCAGTGTCACTTGCATTGTCGGTGTGGCTCACAGACACGCAGCTTTGCTGGTTTTAACACGTGTGCATGGGTTGGTTGTGAGATTGGTGCTGTGTGGGTAGGGACCCATTTGTGCCCACAGTGGATGGGGTCCTACTTGGTGTTTGTATGAGTGCTGCAGTGTGGCACAGGGATCAGGGACATGATCCAGAGTCTTTGTGGGTGTACATTATGCTCTACTTAATTGTGCATGTGTGCCATTGTGCCCGTCTCCCCCGTCCCTCCAGTCCCTTGTCTGTACTCACCATGTTGATGTTGTGTCAGGTCATGTTGAGCAGTGTCCAGATCCCCAACTCCTGGCACCGTATCCCGGCTGATGACTGTGGCCACCATTTTCTCCATGTCATCCAGCTCCTGGTGTGCCACTGGACCCCCACCTCCAATGTGCGTTGCTGCTTTCATGTTGGCATTGAGTTTCTTCTTGGTTTTGTCCATCACATCATTCCAGTGCCTCTTGACCTCTTCCATTGTCCTTCTCATCGCTGCAACTGCATTCACATGGTCCAAGATGGTCTGCCATATTTGCGTCTTTGTTGCCAATGACACATTGGAGGTGACGAACTGTTGTTGGTAGTGTTCTATCACCTCAGTGACGATGATCCTGTTTTCCTGCGGACTGAAATGCGTCTTCCTCTTCCTCTTCTCCTTGGCCTTCCTCGGCCGTGAGGTTCGTTGCTGGTCATCTGTGGGGCTTGTGGGGTTCGCGTTATCCTCTGCACTCGGTCCGGGTGCGTCCATGGTGCTACGCAGTTACATTTTTTATTGATTTTTTTTCTCTGCTTTTATAGTGCAATTTCCGGTATGACGCGTGGGAATTGCATGTCTGTCGCTGGTTACCGTTGATTTTTGTATCGCGATTTGGGACAACGCAACTTTTTTCGCGTTCATGTCTCGCATTTTTTCCGTGTCACGGCGGTCATTTGGCGTGTTATCGTGAGACTTTCGCATGGTGCCGCCGGGTTGAGAATATAACATTAACAAGGTGTTATTTTCCCGCGATAGACTGCGATGTGCAGAGTTGCGTTAAGCTAATTTTGCAATAATAATCACACGTTCTTGAGAATATCCCCTATATTTTTTCATCAATAATTTTTACATCGATAGTCTGTTAGGGAACCCTCCTATACATTACAGTAATAATGCTTACACACATACTCAAGAATATACCTAAGTTTAAAGGCCCGATTATGATGCGGGCAGGAAGGGTTCTGCTCGTCGGTCGGAGCCCTCCTGCCCGCATCTGAATGTGCCGTTCGGATTCCTTTCCGACCAAGCCCTTCTGATGGGCTTGGTCGGAAAGGAATCTGACTCAGTTTTCCGGATGGCTTAGGATGGGCTCGGAGAGTCTGTCCACCATCTGGAAACCCTTCAGTACTTCCCCGGCCGCTACTTTCTGGCCGAGGAAGTACGACAGCAGTTTCCCACTGCCTTTTTGTGCTAGTCTTTCCGGCACAAAAAGGCAGTGGGAAACTGTCTTTGGGGATCCACAGTAGGGCCCCCATGGTTACGAGGTCAACAAATAGCAGCCTCGCATTCGATCCCTGCACCCTGTGGCAGGCACCTTGAGGTGCCTGCCACAGGGTGCAGAGATGAACTGCCACTCTGCACTTAACAATGCGAGCATGCATTCGGGTCGGAATGCATGCTCCCATTGTTAAATATAGAAATGCGACTGAACAGGGCTCGGTCGCATCCTACTTGCAGGTCTGTAACCAAGGACAGGAGGTCGGTCGTTTACAGTTCCTGACCGATGTCGGACAGACTCTGGTCCGTGACTCATTGGAATCAGGCCCTTAGAATCAAATATGTTTGTCATTTTACAATGATCTGAAGCTTCCAATAGCTTACAATGTTTGGTAATTTTCATGGTGTAAGTAGCCCTGAAGTCATGTAATTCTAGTTGTACATTTACACATGTCTAAGACATTCAGTCCCACTTTTGATACTGTACAGTGAAAGAGGAATTGTGAGAAAAAGGGCATATTGGGCCTCATTACGATGTCGATCTGAAAGGCTCCGAACGGCATTCGGATTTTCCCAATCCGAGTTGGAACCCATGTTTCCGACCGACTCGGAAACATTTCCGACCAACCGATTTCAATGGTAGGTAAGTGTTCGGTCTGTCCGGATCGGTTCCTACCAGCGTTCAGAGACTTCGAGTCAGTCGTAGCCAAATTGTACAGGTCTACGGACCGCATTTCTGACTGACCAATTACCATGTCACATTCGGACAGCCTTTCTGAATCGGTTTGTCTGACATAGAATGGCAGTCTGAAACTGACTTTTGAGGGCCCTTATCAGGTCCTCCTTCAGCTGGAGGCCTCTGGTTGGGGCCAGAGGAGGTACCCATGGGACCCCTCTTTGCAACCATGCACAGTGTGGCAGGCACCATGGGGTGCCTGCCACAGGGTGCAAGGTTTTCCACAACCGCCCCTTTCTTCAATGGGAGCCTGTGTTGTTGTTCAGAACACAGGCTCCAATTGAAGTCAATGGGAGTCCGACTGAGCGGTGCTCGGAACCGTTGTAATCGGTCGGTCAGACTCCACGAACTCGAGTCGGTTGGAAAGGATTCCGATAAGGAGTTGGTCGGAATGCTTTCCATCCGGCATCATAATGAGACCCATTGTGTCTCCTGGGAAGAAAATCCTGCCACCTCCTCATTAGATACGTTTTTACTGAAAATAACAATTTTATGTTATGTGTATAATCTCCATATACTAATCTACAATTTCAAGTATATTTAGCTTTTATGCTCCAACTGGCCTTTTCTAGCCAGAAATTCAGTCTTCCTCTTGTGTTGTGTTTTATTTTCAACATACCTTTGAAGTACAGTATGTGGGTTATTTATTCTTTGTGTGAGGGTCATTTTGCTGCACCCTCCTACTTTTCTAATCTTTACAGCTTACACATGTTTCTTTAAGAACCCTTTTATATTAATGTGAAAGCTTCTCTTTGGTAAGGAATGTGTCTAGCTTTTTCTCTAAAATACTTCACACGGCTTGAAAATTATTTGACAGTATGGTGCCAATTCCGATCCGGTAAAAACCGGGTACGAACCGTCGGACGGAGCCTTTTCTCCGTCCGACTCGTACCCGGTGCGAAATCCATCCGAAAATGCAAGTACGATTCATACGGAAACACCATTTCCGTACGATTCGAACAAAACACCGACCGAACAGAAACTAAACACAATTCCGATCCTGAAAGGAGCCGACGTGACGTCGGTACGCATCCAGCCTACGTTTCACGAACCAGGAAGTACGATTCGAACCGACGTCATCCCGCACGGAAAATATTTACCGGCTGCCAAAAACTGCCGGGAAATCAGGACGACACACGCAAGGAGCAGCTGGACGCGACGAACAGACATGGACCCGAACCTACGTGCCATCCCTGCCCTCCTAGCAGTCCACCTGGCGTACAGGAACCGACGCAGACGCCGCAGAAGGTCAGCACAACAACCAGGGGCAAAGGGGGGGGCAGGGGCAGGACACACAACACCAACACATGGTACCAAATCACACATGGCCTGGACATACCTGACCATCAGGGCCTGGTCACTTCCAGGGGGTGGGGGCAAGGCCAGCAACGCAAGCGTCCGCCACAACGGAAGTGGATGGTCACGCGAACCGGTACGTACCCTACCCAGGCCGCAAGAGCGTGGGTACGGAACGTACCACGCGTCCCCCTACGTCACTCCAACAATAGCGGTACGGCCCGTACCCACGTCAGAAAGGCCTTGGTACAGCTCGTACCAGCATTGCTGGGGTCATGTAGGGGTACGCGTGGTACGACCCGTAGCCACGCCCCCAAGGCCTGTGTACGGTGCGGACCCCACGGCCCGCAACAATGGTGGGACGCACCGTACCCACACACCAAAGGCATGGGTACGGCCCGTACCCAGGCACGCAGAGCGTGGGCAGGGGTATGTACGGACCGTACCCCCATCCGTGGAAGTACGGCCCGTACCCCCACCCGTGCATGTACGCCCCGAACCCCCACTCGTGTATGTACGCCCCGAACCCCCACCCGTGTATGTACGCCCCGAACCGCCACCCGTGTATGTACGCACCCAAGCGCCACCCGTGTATGTACGCCCCGAACCCCCACCCCACCCTGGTATGTACGCCCCGAACCCCCACCCGTGTATGTACGCACCCAAGCGCCACCCGTGCATGTACGCCCCGAACCCCCACCCCACCCTGGTATGTACGCCCCGAACCCCCAGCCGTGTATGTACGCACCAAACCCCCACCCGTGTATGTACGCACCAAACCACCACACCAGCCGTGTATGTACGCACCAAACCCCCACCCCAGCCGTGTATGTACGCACCGAACCACCACCCGTGTATGTACGCACCGAACCACCACCCGTGTATGTACGCCCCCGAACCCCCACCCCAGCAGAGTATGTACGCCCCGAACCCCCACCCGTGTATGTACGGACCGAACCCCCACCCCAGCCGTGTATGTACGCACCAAACCACCACCCGTGTATGTACGCCCCCTAACCCCCCCCAGCCGTGTATGTACGCACCGAACCACCAGCCGTGTATGTACGCACCAAACCCCCACCCGTGTATGTACGCACCTAACACCCACCCCAGCAGAGTATGTACGCCCCGAACCCCCACCCGTGTATGTACGGACCGAACCCCCACCCCAGCAGAGTATGTACGCCCCGAACCCCCACCCGTGTATGTACGGACCGAACCCCCACCCCAGCCGTGTATGTACGCACCAAACCACCACCCGTGTATGTACGCCCCCGAACCCCCCCCCAGCCGTGTATGTACGCACCGAACCACCAGCCGTGTATGTACGCACCAAACCCCCACCCCAGCCGTGTATGTACGCACCGAACCACCAGCCGTGTATGTACGCACCAAACCCCCACCCCAGCCGTGTATGTACGCACCGAACCACCACCCGTGTATGTACGCACCGAACCACCACCCGTGTATGTACGCCCCCGAACCCCCCCCAGCCGTGTATGTACGCACCAAACCCCCACCCGTGTATGTACGCACCTAACACCCACCCCAGCCGTGTATGTACGCACCGAACCACCACCCGTGTATGTACGGACCGAACCCCCACCCCAGCAGAGTATGTACGCCCCGAACCCCCACCCGTGTATGTACGGACCGAACCCCCACCCCAGCCGTGTATGTACGCACCAAACCACCACCCGTGTATGTACGCACCAAACCACCACCCCAGCCGTGTATGTACGCACCAAACCACCACCCGTGTATGTACGCACCAAACGCCCACCCGTGTATGTACGCACCAAACCACCACACCAGCCGTGTATGTACGCACCAAACCCCCACCCCAGCCGTGTATGTACGCACCGAACCACCACCCGTGTATGTACGCACCGAACCCCCCCCCAGCCGTGTATGTACGCACCGAACCACCAGCCGTGTATGTACGCACCAAACCCCCACCCGTGTATGTACGCACCTAACACCCACCCCAGCCGTGTATGTACGCACCGAACCACCACCCGTGTATGTACGGACCGAACCCCCACCCCAGCAGAGTATGTACGCCCCGAACCCCCACCCGTGTATGTACGGACCGAACCCCCACCCCAGCCGTGTATGTACGCACCAAACCCCCACCCGTGTATGTACGCACCAAACCACCACCCCAGCCGTGTATGTACGCACCAAACCACCACCCGTGTATGTACGCACCAAACGCCCACCCGTGTATGTACGCACCAAACCACCACACCAGCCGTGTATGTACGCACCAAACCCCCACCCCAGCCGTGTATGTACGCACCGAACCACCACCCGTGTATGTACGCACCGAACCCCCACCCCAGCAGAGTATGTACGCCCCGAACCCCCACCCGTGTATGTACGGACCGAACCCCCACCCGTGTATGTACGCACCAAACCACCACACCAGCCGTGTATGTACGCACCAAACCCCCACCCCAGCCGTGTATGTACGCACCGAACCACCACCCGTGTATGTACGCACCGAACCCCCACCCCAGCAGAGTATGTACGCCCCGAACCCCCACCCGTGTATGTACGGACCGAACCCCCACCCGTGTATGTACGCACCAAACCCCCACCCGTGCATGTACGCACCGAACCTGCTATAAGAATGGGGTGTGCAAAACACCCCCAGCAGTGCCCAGACACAGGAGGGGTGGGTGCAGGGTCCTCCCAGCAGTGCCCAGACACAGGAGGGGTGTGTGCCTATCACTCCCAGCAGTGCCCAGACACAGGAGGGGTGTGTACCTATCACTCCCAGCAGTGCCCAGACATCGGACAATATACCCCATCAACAAGTTCAGTGACCTACAAGGGTGATACCCCAGATGCAGGCGGAGCCATCGCTGAGCCAGCATGGCTATATTGAAAGGCAACCCTCACACATCCAGGAAATGTAGACACAGCACAGCACAGCATTTGGGAGACACCCTGCAGGAAAAATGGCCTGGGCCACAGAGGACGGAACACACCTTGGGACAATGTCACCATACAGTGAGAGCAAACATGACCAAATACCATTTGCAGAGACCTTTGTGATGGCACGCAGATGGCAGGGTACACCCCATGAGCAGCACACTCCAACATTTCACAGACCCCTAACACATTATCACCACCCCAACGCAGGGAGCACCAGCACCAACAGCAAGTCCAGGAAAGCATCAGTGTGCAAAACAAAAAGAAAAGGCTTTATTCAGCAGGAAAATATATCAGAGAAAATGTCCACTATGTACAAGGGCCATGGGCCAGCCCAGCAGCAATGTCCGGGGGGGGGGTACACATCGGGACGTGTGTCCCCTAGCTTGCCTGCACAGTTCACAAGTCCATTTCATCCACAGAAGAGGGGGCATCAGGGGGGAGGGTGGAAACAGGCACCGCAGGGACAGGAGGGGAAAGGGTAGGTGTTGTGGGTGCAGGGAGGGATGAATCTGCCACAGGGGGGGTGCCAGCGCCAAAGGTGGAGGACAGAATGGCGCTGCACACGTCGGCAAGTTCCCCCAGCGACTCCCCCGTACCCAATCCAACCACAGGCCCCAAGGAGGGGGGGGGGGCAAAGGGATGGGTCGCAGCGCCACTGGGGGAGGGTGTGGACAGGGTGGGGGACTCAACTCCCCTGGCCGGGTCCCGCCTCCACCGCTTGCGGGGTGGTGTCATCCTGGGGCTGGGGGGCACACTCGCAGTGGATGATGCTGTCACTGACTGTTGGCCAGGAGAGCTAAGGGGAGTGGATTTGGAGGGAGTGGGTTGTGTGGAATGCGGACTCCCACTGTGGCTGCGTGTTCTACGTTTCCCCCCCGACCCAGTGGGTGTGCCTTCCTCACCCTGTGTGTGCGTGACAGGAGGTGTGCGCTTCGACTTCCCTGGTGGTGTGGTGCCTGTGTCTGTTGGGGTGCGTGCACGCTGACGTCTGGATGTGCGTGGGACAGGCACGGGAGTGGGAATTGTGGATGGGGCAGGGGTAGGGGGTGTTACGCAGCGCTGCAGGAGATCCAGTGCTGCAGTCAGTGTGGAGTCTATGGACCTCAGCAACTGCCGTTGGTCAGACTGCGCAGCCGACATGCCCTCCATGTATGCCTCCATCTGGGTCAGCACCTGGGTGTGGGCATGGAGGACATTTAGCATCGCAGTCTGACCAACCTGCAACTGCCTCAGGATGTCCACAGACTCCGCACTCACCGCAGCAGTGGTGACAGGGGCAGGGGGTGCGGTGCCTGGCAGGAAGGAGACATGTGGGGACCGAGCACGGAGGGAAGGGCCACGAGCATGTGGGAGGCCGGTGATGGAACCTGAGGTGGCGGGGGGATGTGGAGGGCTGCCATCAGCTGGGGGGGCAGACTCCGCCACCTCTGGGAGCTCAGCCTCGGACCCGTCTGCGTCATAGTCTGTGTTGGCAGTCAACAGGTCCTCCGCCTCACTCCCTTCGGCCTCCGTGCCACTCCATGTGCCAGACAGGACAGCACTGCTGGTACTGGTGCTCAATCTCTCCTCCCGGTCCGTGCTAGTGTCTCCTTCCGTGTCCCCCGGCGATGCTGTGGGCAAGGTGAAGAGACAGGAGAAAATCAGACACCTGTACACTTATGTCACATGAGTCAAATATACATAGGTCACATTGCATAGCCTGAAAAGCAACAGGAGTAACACCTACAAAACAATGTACACATGTAGGCCATGGAACACACAGTTTTTCTACCCACCATGCCACTGAGACACAATGGAGATCATGACACAACAGCAAATCACTGCACCTGAAATTTTAGAGAGGAGTCAGCCTCTGGGGACAAATGTGCACAGCACCTGCACCACACTGCGTCGTCAAAAAGGGATGAGCATGAATCATATCCATTTACTCTTGCCGCATGCTGCAAAGGCAATACATGAAACCAGGCCACACATGACAGGGTCACTGCACCTTGAGCGTATGTCCAGTCAAACATCACACACAGGCTAAACCCAGCAAGGAGGATGAAGCTTCTGACATGTAGGCCTTGTACGCACAAACCACCCACACCTGAGACAATCTCATTGAGACGGAGAAAGTATGTACACCTCTTACTCTGGGATGGAAACACATGGCCTCCACTAATTCATGACTGTAAACACACAGCCCCTGGTGGCCATGTCCACACATCATTGACAGGCAAACATCATCAGATTGTCTCAACAACACACACAGGTAATGCCCACTGTGAGTATGCACAAGCAAAATGGGTCCCCCTGTACAGTGGACACATGTAGCAACCTGTAGGTCCTAACAGTTGAGCCCAGGGTACAATGCCACCCTACGCAACCCATGGCAAAGACACAGTGAATGGCCATATTGTTGGATGACGCACATGATACCTAGGAAGAGGTGCCCCAGGGCACAGTAGTGCCCACACTCCTCCATGGTCCAGGATGGACATGACTGCAAATTAAGCAACCGTCCCTGCACTTAGCAGGCCTCCCACTCAGGCACATCATGTCAGAGGGCACACAATTGGACATGCATGCTGGAAGGCTGTACATTTTGGAGACACACCCCTATGTCGTGATTCACAATCAGTGCCAAGTGACATGGACACCACAATGACTGAAATTGGCCATGGCACACGCAAGGTCCCCATACCTGTGGCACATCACCCCCACACATGATGCTGATAGCATAGGGCACCTGCATGAACTGCCTGCATAAATAACCTTGTGCAAGAGTGGCGACAGACCAGGGAACACATTGCAAGGAGGGGAAGGGAGGGAGTGAGAACAGCACTGTGCTACTTTGTGGAGAAGTTGACGCACTGCACAATCAAACCCTGGCAGTGTATCCATGCAACTGCACACTTACATTGGCTGGGGACACACAACTGACACACATGTACCTACCCCCTTCCTGCTGCTGCCTCTCCTGTAGGCGCCTGTCCATATCGGGGAAGACCACCGCCAGCACACGCTTCTGGATGTGGGTCAGACGACGGCGGCCACGGTTCTTACGGCTCTCAGGTGAGTCCCCCAGCAGGAGCCGTGCAATCCTCCTCGTCCAGCACCGGATGTCCTGCCAGCGTTTCCTCACCTGAGACAGGCTCCGCCTCCGACCCTCTGTACCCCTCACGGCACTGACGGCTTCCCTCCAGATCTCCCCCTTGGCAATGGCGCCTACCTGTGAGGATGCAAAAGAGAGAATACATTAATCCACATGAGCAAAGACACAGAGACACACATATAGAACAATCCTCATTATGAACAGGCCATGGTATGCATGCAACTAATTGCACCTTTGTCATAGGGACATTATCCACTGTGGAAGGCCAAATGCACTACGTGCCAGTGGAAGCACACGGGTGGCATGAGGGGTACCACACACTCACTGACCAGGGATCACACTGTGCCTCACAGGCTACACCAGGATTATGTACAGCACCTCACAGCAGTCACCTGCCCCAGCACACTGATGCTACCTCAGCAGAGTACACAGACACACACAGGTACAGGACAATCACATGGCATTGCCAACTGCGGGTACACACCTCACTCTGCCCATGTGCCAGTAGACGGGGGTGTCACAGGTGTGGGGCTGGCTCAGCACGGCATGCACACAGCACTGCTCCCTGCTCACATCCGATGGCCAGGCCATATCCATCCCTCATGCTGCTTGTGTGCAACACTCCCCATATGCACTCACCCACATGACAGGGGACTAACACACACACCAATGTGCAGGGGACGAACACGGCCTTTGGACACTCACAGCACAGGTACACTGAACAAACACACATCCATGGGTACTGACACCTGTCACACTGGGGGGAACACAGGATCACATCAGGACTGTGGAAACAACATCCCCAGGAGGAGTATGCAGGCAGAATGTGGCATGCACCTTGCATTCATTGTCACAGTAGGCACTATGCAAGTGAGGAGTGCACACAGGAAACACAGCATGCTCTGCATGGGTGACATGAGGCCTTCCACACCCTGGGACCCACTCCAAACAACAGTGCATGTCTGTCACACATGGACACAATGCCAGAAGTCACTGTCACACAAAAGGGGCACAGTCTAAGCTAGTGGAGTCTGCACTCACCTGAACCCCTGGTCGACCATACAGGCTCTGGAACTGTGGGAGGATCACATCTATCAGGGCAAGGTTCTCCTCCTGGGTGAATGGCTGTGACCTCTCCACAGTCCTGGACATGGTGCCAGAGGAATCACTATCAGCAGCAGTGGTCATGGATGAATGGATGTGCAGGCAAGTGCTCTCTCATGGGACCTGGCTGCCTTATATATGCCTGGCTGGCCTGTTCATGTATAGGAGTACAGATTGATTGGTCAGTCACATTAGCATCCTACGTTTCATCCAATCCCTTCAAACCTACCCCAGTGTGTGGCTTTGCATGGTTTCAGTTTTGATAATGATGTCAAGTCAACATCCACATTGCAACAATGTAGATTCTTTCAAACTGACTTCTGCTGTGCACCTGGTGCTCAAATTCAAAAATTTAACTCAGTCTCCATGGCAACCATCAGGCATTTAGGCCCTTATACTTGTCCCTCATGTGTCCCCTATGTGTTTTCATACATTTACACACAGGTACGGTGCGTTCCACGCCCTAGGGCACCCCACAAGCAGTGATACCGACCGTACATGCGCTTGTACGGTCCGGATCACAATATGGGCGCTGGCGTATGCGTACGCCACAGTAGTACGGACTGTACACGCGCTTGTACGGTCCGGATCACAATATGGGCGCTGGCGTATGCGTACGCCACAGTAGTACGGACTGTACACGCGCTTGTACGGTCCGGATCACAATATGGGCGCTGGCGTATGCGTACGCCACAGTAGTACGGACCGTACAAGCGCGTGTACAGTCCGTACTACTGTGGCGTACGCATACGCCAGCGCCCATATTGTGATCCGGACCGTACAAGCGCGTGTACAGTCCGTACTACTGTGGCGTACGCATACGCCAGCGCCCATATTGTGATCCGGACCGTACAAGCGCGTGTACAGTCCGTACTACTGTGGCGTACGCATACGCCAGCGCACATATTGTGATCCGGACCGTACAAGCGCGTGTACAGTCCGTACTACTGTGGCGTACGCATACGCCAGCGCCCATATTGTGATCCGGACCGTACAAGCGCGTGTACAGTCCGTACTACTGTGGCGTACGCATACGCCAGCGCCCATATTGTGATCCGGACCGCACAAGCGCGTGTACAGTCCGTACTACTGTGGCGTACGCATACGCCAGCGGCAATATTGGCCCAGGGACCCTATACACGCGCTCCGAGCGT
Source organism: Triturus cristatus (assembly GCF_964204655.1). Classification (NCBI taxonomy): domain Eukaryota; kingdom Metazoa; phylum Chordata; class Amphibia; order Caudata; family Salamandridae; genus Triturus; species Triturus cristatus. The sequence goes on along the minus strand of NC_140594.1, from coordinate 218,656,965 downwards.
ATGTACGGTGCGTATAACAACTGTCAGTGGTGACAGGCGGCACACAGACAGGAATGGAGCGGACAGGTATTGCCAAGGGTGGACACCAATGCATTGTCTGTGCAATACCACCTGTGTGTGACACAGGTGTGTCAGGATGTGATGTGGCACTTTACCCCTGAGGTGTGGGCAAAGCACATGTACGATGAGCTGTGTACACATGTCGTGTGTGATGGTGCGCATTGTACCACACATCCCCTGCACTCCTTTGACATGTGTGCATGTCGTACACACTAGTGGAGCCATGAGTCACTTGCATGTCCCAGTCACGGACACCCGCACCTGTCCCCTGATGCCAGGTACACGGAATATTACATATGACACGTGTATGGCTGCGTTGCATGCTGCAACCATGTCATGTGTGTGGCATGTCTTTCCATGATTTTGCTGTAGGTGTGTGATTCAATGTGTCAGCAGTTGCTGCTGCCAACATGTGTCTGTGTGTCGATGGGCATGGCACACTGTTCCGCACACCAGCCCACATATGTGATTTGCCATGAGGTGTGTATGTATCCAACTACACGGAGTATCAACACAAGTACATATCCACATGCTCCCTATGTATGTTCTGTCTCGACATGTACTCCTCAAAGGCAATGTGTGTGGCCTGTCCTATTCCTATGACATGTGACCAGTGCATATCGCATCCAACTACCTGTCTGTACCATACGCATACTACCTCTGCACATGTGTGGATGTCTGTGAATCCTGTGATGCGTGTGCATGTTCACTTACACTGGCCCACAGCTAGTCTCATGCCATGTCATCGTGATCTTGCCCCCCTCCGTTAGTGGCTGTCCCTTGGTAGGAGTGTAACCTGACTGGCGTTCGTGTCCAGGAACTGTGGCACAGACCTGACTCACAACGTGGCATATGTGTATTGGCTGTGTAACATGTGCTCAGTGCATTGACGATGTTGTTGTACAGTGCTCACTCTTAGGTGTTCCTTCCATTTCACTGCAGGGCTCCGCCTCTCCCTCGACGTATGCCAGACATTGCTGCCCTGCATGAACGGGACTGTATACGCCGCTACAGATTCAGCCAACGGTTGATTGATGAGTTGACTGGCCGGCTGGAAGCACAACTCCTCCCGCGCCACAGGTATCCAAGTGCACTGACACCCAAGTTGAAGGTGATGGCAGCCCTACATTTCCTTGCCACGGGTACGTTCCAACATACCATTGCTGATGTCGGGGGCATGTCCCAGACGATGTTCAGCCGTGTTCTGCATGATTTCTTAGAGGCCATGTTGGTTCACCTGGATGAGTACATTAAATTCCCAAATCGTGAGCAGTTGACAGATGTCAAGCGTGAGTTCTATGCCCTGGGAGGGATGCCCCATGTCATTGGGTCCATAGATGGGACACATGTTGCGTTGGTACCACCACAGGCACAGGAGGTGGTGTATAGGAATCGCAAACATTATCACTCCATTAATGCCCTTGTGGTGTGTCTGTCCAACATGGTGATTTCACATGTCTGTGTTCGCTTTCCAGGATCAGCACACGATGCCTTCATCATGAGGCGTAGCAGGGTGCCAGAAATGATGCTGCAGCTGCGGAACGAGCGAGCATGTATTGTTGGTGGGTAGACTCTGGCAGTTCAGTGTTTGGCGTCATCTTCCAATCTCACTGCCTGTGCTGACACACTTCTGTCCATGATGTTTCCTTGTAGGGGACGCTGGCTATCCCAACATGCCATGGCTGATGACGCCTGTCCGCAACCCCAGCACGGCTGCCGAGCACCTCTACAACAACGCACATGGGCGGACCAGGAGAGTCATTGAGAGGACGTTTGGACTTCTGAAGAGCCGATTCCGGTGCCTCCACAAGACCGGCGGAGCACTCCCATATGCCCCGGTGAAGGTGTGCAAGATCATCATCGTCTGCTGCATGCTGCACAACATGGCAGTGGAGGAAGCTGTTCCACTCATACTGGATCAAGATGACCAGGACCATCCACCCGTGGAGGATGAAGGGCTTGGTGACGGGGCAAGTGATGTGGAGGAGGAGGAGGCTGTGGAGGACATGCGGAGTTGGCTCATACGCAACTTCTTTGCTTAGTGGTGAGTTCCAGTGTCTGAGTGTGCACGCATTGGGCCGTGTGTGGCATGTGTTGCAATGTGTGTGTCCATCTGCATGTCTGCCAAGTGAGTCAGTGGTGTGTATTGAAGTGTCACTCAAGTGATGGCGCAATGGAAGGATGTTGTCTGAGGGTCATCATTGTCACCTGTCATGTTAACAACATGATACGTGTTAAGTACATGCTTGCGGATGTGCTCCTTTGTGCTGAATCCTTGTGTGTCTCTCTTCCACAGGTCCATGTGCATGCTGTCTGCTGGTGGCATTGTTGTGCTCCTGCTACTCCTCATGAACACAGCGACATGTGCTGATTCAGCGTCACATGCACGGGCAAGTGTTGAAATCTCCTCAGGGTAAGGGATGCCTCACGTCGTTTTGGGTGTGTGAATTGTTTGTAGTCTGTGTGCACTTCTCCGGTTCATGTGTGTTCCATTTGCATACATGGTGATCCTACATGGGGAACATGACATGGGGCAGGCTTCACCTGGAGCCATGCTCAGACTTGGTGACTGTCATGTGGCAGGGGATTGGGGATTGTGATGAGGCCATCATTGTGTGTAACACTGGCCTCGGAAACATACAGGTTGCACCGGGTTGACATGGTGTGTGATTGCCCCATCAGGGCCTCAATGGTGTATAGCGGCCTCTCCGTGGCAGCAGGGGGTGTTTAGCTGTTATCCGTCACTTGTGTGCCAGGTCAATGGGATGCCAGCATCTGTGTTGCAATGGGGGGTGCCAGTGTTGCTCCCACATGTACATCCACATGACCTGTGTATGTGTTGACAGAGTATCATTGTCATTCCAACACACATGACTAATAAATTTGTCCCTCTGTCTCCAAGGTGCCTCTTCCCTGTCAATGGTGCCCTGTTGCCACTGTGCGTGCCGCAGGTCTGGCATAGTTTTCATAGGTGGTGCATATGTGTCTATGTGTAGAGTGACAAGATGCTAGGGGTTTGTCAGGGAGTGGGAACTGTATTATGCACAAGATGCACAGTTCCATCCACCTCAAGGCAAGAGAGACCATCCCCCAGGGAAACTACAACATCTGTGTAGAATCCTACCCTGCAGTCTACGGACATGTGCCTCACGACTCCCATGGTACTTGTCCATATCCGGAGTGCATCTGCACAGCTCTGCTACTGCGTCGGGCAACCAGGCCACATCAACGTCCTAACGGGATGGGGGGAATGTTTCACAGCCAGCTGCAGGATGACCTTCTAGATCCACGCCCACACTCATGATGCAGCCCACAACCCCAACACAACCATGTGGCACAGTGATCCTAAACTGCATTCTGGCATCTCCATGCATCCAACCTTGGCCTAGCCACCATTCTCAACATCCGCCTGACGCAAGCATGCTGCACATTGTAGGGACACATGTCTAGACATACCTGGGAGCGGCAAGCCAGGTCACTCCACATGATCCCTGACCTCTGCGCATGACTGTTGCTCCCCTGAATGTGTCTGTAGCCACAGTTGTGCGGGAACCACTCAGCTGGTTGGGCCCAGCACAGGTGAGTTTGGTACTCCATGTCTGTATCAGATGAGACATTGGGACCCATGTGTGTCCTGGGCAAGACTGCGACCCCACGGTTTGGATGGTTGGAGTTAATTCTGAGATCAGGCATGCTTTGACTGTACGACACACACATGTATTGTAATAATGTAGAATCACGGCATCATCTTGTAAGTGTGATTAATTTATTTGTGGTGGGGTACGGGTTTGTGGGGATGACAAGAGGTGCACAGCGGGAGTGTAGAATCCAAAGTTCACTGGGGGAGTTGGTATCCTTGTCGTAGCAAAATGTCAGAGTCCATGCCACAGTCTTCGTCAACATAGGTCAGACAGTGACCAGCAAGTCCATGTGGCAGAGAATGTCATGTGCTGCTATTGGGCCAGAGGGCCAGGTGCCAGGCCAGGTGACCTGGGAGATGGTGATGTTCTGCTGACTCTCACAGTCTTTTTCGTGGACGACCCACCTTCCTGCGGGGACCCTCGGAAGCAGTCCGTGACGATGTCTGTGACGCTCCGTCGGATGAATCCTCCTCCTCCTGATCCCTCCCTGTGTCTGGTAATGGCCTTCGCCTGGTGCCACAGGGAGGGTTGCCCATGTTGTCGGCAATCCGACGGAGTACACCGGTCATTTGGGTTTGCACCGCCACGAGCTCAGCCTGTCTATCCTCCATCCTTCCTTGGTGTTGCAGTTGACAGGCATGTTGCTGGGACTGCAGGGTCTTCATCTCCTGGAGGGTCCCCTTGATGTCATTGAGGGTGGACGCAATCTGGTCCATGCCCCTGGTGTCACGCCGGTATGTATCCAGGATGTTGCTGACCTGGGACACTACCGGGTCCTGAGCTGCCTGGTCAGGTTCGCGCCTCCGCCGTCCTCCACTCCCGCCACCCCTGCCCACGTGCACCTGGCCTGCCGTTGTGGGTGCATCGGGTCTCCGGGACCCCTGAGGGATGGCATCTGCGTTGCCGCCTGCCTCCTCCTGGGTGCCCGGAGGACCGTGTCCCTCCTGGGCAGACTGGCTGGGTGGTCGTGTGCGGGCAGGGCTCCTGGACGTCTCCTGGGATGTGGCAGGAATGGGGGTGGTGGTTGGCACAGTTGTACCTGACGCAGGTGCTGCAGGTGGTTGGACACCAGAGGGGCCAGGTTGGTCTGGGTCATCCACGGAGTGGTGAGAGTCATCGCTGGCGGTGGGGTCATCATCCCGCGGAGCCTGGTCCTGTGTGACTTCCCCCCCAGTGTTGGGGGGTGTTCGTCGACGTTGACCTGTGTGTGAGAGAGACAATGTTGACAGTGTCACATGTGGCATCCATGTTGCATGCATTTCTGATTTGGCACTCTTCCTCTGGGTAGTTGGATCTGTCCTGCATTCCTCTCACAGTGCACTTGTGCATGGCTATGTCCCTTGGCCACAGCTGTCAGGGCTTTACGCATGTGTGAGACACAATCTTAGTTGATGCATCTATTTGGGTACACAGTCAGCAGTGTGGTGTGCGGGCGTAGCGAGCCATGCAGAGGCGCCTTACGTGTTGCACTGTACGTGGCCAAATGGTGTTTTGGCAAGGCAATTTGATGTTGCAGGTAGGGGACTGAAGCATTTGTGACAGGGTTCTTACCGACACGGTGGGTGGGTATACTGGGTGTGTGGTTAGGTCTGTGCCTGCAGCACGGATGGACTCGTGCACAGATTGACACATGGACCGGTCTTCATCTACGGAAGGGGGGGTTGAGGCACTGCCAGACCTGGTCTGCATGCACACAGTCCACCGGCTGACGAGTGGACATGGCCACACCACCCAAGGGTGATTTAGTCTCCCTGTGTCTCCCTTCCTCCCTCCCTCTGTCACCCTCCTCCCTCCCTCTGTCGGTCTCCCTCTGTCACCCTACTCCCTCCCTCTGTCTGTCTCCCTGTGTCCCCCCTCTGTCTCCTTCCCTCTCATTCCCCCTCTCCCTCCCTCTCTTTGTCACTCTCTGTCACCTCAGGCCAGCTTCCTGGGCACACACAGTTAGCCGGTCTTTGAATGGCCATTGGCTTGTTCATGTGAGTTAGTCCCTGTTCTCCGGGCACCCATTGGGCAGTGTGTCTGAGTGTAGGCTGCTGCTGTGGCGGTGTGTGCTGAGACTCTATCAGAGCGATGCATCTTCATTGTCTGCTGTTATGTGCAAATTGTGCCTTCAGACCCATGGCATCCTGCATGGCAGCCATCATTTGCAGGCAAGACAGTACTGTGTGGGTACACACAGTTTGTATGGCTGTGCCCTGGGCCATATGGGCTGAGGGCATTGTTGTGTGCTTGTGAGTTGCTCAATGTTAGTTTTGCTGCCCCCACTCCCAGCATCGACCACATCCTGTGTTGTGTTGGTGTTTTGTGTGGCCTGTGACTTGGCATGGCCCTGATTGATGCATGGGGCATGGAGGTGCCAGTGGCATGTGTGTGTTTGTGGAGTGTTGTTGTGTCCGGTGGTGGCTTGGGGGGGGTGGCATGCATGATTGATTGTGTATGGCATCCCCCCCATGTGAGGTGAGTTGTTTGTGTACTCACCAGGGTCTGGGAGTCCTGGCAGTCCGTGTAGTCCCTCCACCGCCAGCGTGGACATCACCTTCTCCTCCCAGGGATGGTATTGTACCGGTCTGGGGGGCGGCCCTCCTCCAGTGATGTTCCCCTGGTTGTGATTGTCAGTCATCTTCCTCTTGACCGTCCTCCGCAGATCGTACCACCTGGATTGGCACTCGTGCCTGGTCCTTCTGGTTGTCCCAACAGCATTCACAGAATCGACGATCCTCTGCCACATGGCGGTTTTTTCGGATATGCTGGTCTGTCTGACCAATGTCCCAAAGAGCTGTGGCTCGACTCTGAGGATTTCGTCGACAAGGATCTCCAGCTCCTCCTTTGTGAACTTTGGATTCTTGGTGGTGGACATGGCGTGGGGTGTGGTTGTGGGGGTGTGGGTGTGGATGGCTGTGGGTGTGTGGGTGTGGTAGTGGAGGTGTGTGTGTGAATGTGATGAGGGGGTGTTTGTGTAGGTGGTTGTGTGAAGGTATGCAAGTGTGAGGTTCAAGTATGGTGGTGTGGGTCGTCTGTGGGCTCTGGCAGCAGTGGGTCTGTTGCAAAGGCTCATGGTTTGTGTGTGTGGTCCATTTTTATTGGTCCATTTGTGGGTGTGGCTGTGTTTGAAATTTGTGTGGGTGTGTTATGAGGAGTGATTGAGTTTTGGGCCTCTGTTTGGCAGTTTGGCAGTTGCAGGTGAGTGTATGTGATGTTTGTGGGGTTGTTGGGCCTGTTTGGTGGTGTGGGGAAACTCTACTTGACTCTCCTTGTGTAAATATGGTTTGTCCGGGTTCAGTACGTGTTTTTTTGGCGTCAGTACGGTCCGTACATGCACTGGTGGGGGTGCGGTCCGTACATTCCCTGGTGGGGTGGTGGTTAGGTGCGTACATACACGGCTGGGGTGGGGGTTTGGTGCGTACATACACGGCTGGTGGTTCGGTGCGTACATACACGGCTGGGGGGGGTTCGGGGGCGTACATACACGGCTGGTGGTTCGGTGCGTACATACACGGCTGGGGGGGGGTTCGGGGGCGTACATACACGGGTGGGTGTTTGGTGCGTACATACACGGCTGGTGGTTCGGTGCGTACATACACGGCTGGGGGGGGGTTCGGGGGCGTACATACACGGGTGGGTGTTTGGTGCGTACATACACGGCTGGTGGTTCGGTGCGTACATACACGGCTGGGGTGGGGGTTTGGTGCGTACATACACGGCTGGTGGTTCGGTGCGTACATACACGGCTGGGGGGGGGATTCGGGGGCGTACATACACGGGTGGGTGTTTGGTGCGTACATACACGGCTGGTGGTTCGGTGCGTACATACACGGCTGGGGTGGGGGTTTGGTGCGTACATACACGGCTGGTGGTTCGGTGCGTACATACACGGCTGGGGGGGGTTCGGGGGCGTACATACACGGCTGGTGGTTCGGTGCGTACATACACGGCTGGGGGGGGGTTCGGGGGCGTACATACACGGGTGGGTGTTTGGTGCGTACATACACGGCTGGTGGTTCGGTGCGTACATACACGGCTGGGGGGGGGTTCGGGGGCGTACATACACGGCTGGTGGTTCGGTGCGTACATACACGGCTGGGGGGGGGGTTCGGGGGCGTACATACATGGGTGGGTGTTTGGTGCGTACATACACGGCTGGTGGTTCGGTGCGTACATACACGGCTGGGGTGGGGGTTTGGTGCGTACATACACGGCTGGTGGTTCGGTGCGTACATACACGGCTGGTGGTTCGGTGCGTACATACACGGCTGGGGGGGGTTCGGGGGCGTACATACACGGCTGGTGGTTCGGTGCGTACATACACGGCTGGGGGGGGGATTCGGGGGCGTACATACACGGGTGGGTGTTTGGTGCGTACATACACGGCTGGTGGTTCGGTGCGTACATACACGGCTGGGGTGGGGGTTTGGTGCGTACATACACGGCTGGTGGTTCGGTGCGTACATACACGGCTGGGGGGGGGTTCGGGGGCGTACATACACGGCTGGTGGTTCGGTGCGTACATACACGGCTGGGGGGGGGTTCGGGGGCGTACATACACGGGTGGGTGTTTGGTGCGTACATACACGGCTGGTGGTTCGGTGCGTACATACACGGCTGGGGGGGGTTCGGGGGCGTACATACACGGGTGGGTGTTTGGTGCGTACATACACGGCTGGTGGTTCGGTCCGTACATACACGGCTGGGGGGGGTTCGGGGGCGTACATACACGGCTGGTGGTTCGGTGCGTACATACAGGGCTGGGGGGGGGGTTTGGTGCGTACATACACGGCTGGTGGTTCGGTGCGTACATACACGGCTGGGGGGGGTTCGGGGGCGTACATACACGGCTGGTGGTTCGGTGCGTACATACACGGCTGGGGGGGGTTCGGGGGCGTACATACACGGGTGGGTGTTTGGTGCGTACATACACGGGTGGGGGTTCGGGGCGTACATACGCGGGCGGGGGGTGGTGGGGTGTTCGGCGCGTATGCGGGCACATGTCTCCATGGTTGCTATGGGAGTTCGGTTCGGACGGTGTTTTTTGCGTACGGTTGTGAAATGGGGAGGACGGGAGGGATCGTACTTGCGCAGTCGGACTTTATTTTTCCGCACGGTGGGTTTCTCGCCCGGGGACGTGTCGGTGACTTTTCCCGACCCGAGGACGTGTGGGGAAATCTTCCCAATGCGATTCGTATGGACTTTTTTCCGTTCGAATCGTACTTGGCAGTTTGTACGCTACTTTGACGATTCGGACGGAAAAAAATCCGGATACGAGTCGGACGGGGAATTTTTTTACCGGATCGGAATTGGCACCAATATGTCTGTATTCATCTTTTCTACCACCAGAAGAGCCATCGTTGCCACTCCTCACCAATTGTGAAAGCAATACCTAGACTGCCCCCTGACTTTATTCACACTGCCTCAGTCTTATGTTGCATTTATTAACACCTTTTTTAACAGCTGTACTGTATAATATTTTTCCTGTCAGTCAATCATAAATTAATGTAATTAGCTATTATGCCAGGAAAGCAAATTAAATGCACACCTAAAAGTACTCTACACAGTAAACATCATTAAAATAAAACCAACACAAAGACAGGGTAAAGATCAACACTTCTGATTAATTACAAAAATCTTATGCTACACATTCTTAATTCATATGCACTGTAAACAACATGTCACAGAAAAAGCACTATTTTATCTTGTACCAGAGTATTCAGACTTCTCTTCCCTGAGAGCTTTTTAGGTAATTATTCTAGAGATGAGCAAACTTGCAAAGATTTCTTCTCATCCTTTGAAAAACTCGCAAAAAATGCACAATGATTGCGAGGTTCTATGTGAGTTGGGATTTTATGTAAAATTTGCTAGGAATTCGGGAACAAATGTAATATGTATTGAGGTACAAGTAAAAGATAAGCAAGGTATGCATTAAGTATAAAATGCACTTGAGCTACTGTCGCGCCACAGTTTTAGAGTAGTCAAGAGAATAAGCAAACTGAGGCAGCCACTCGCATACAAAATTTTAGCAAGGTACCAGAAGCAGAGAGCACTCACAATATGGACGAGCAACACTCATTTAAATACTTTATTTTGGCCAAAGGCCATAAAAGGTTCATAGTCATACAATCATTCTTGAGATATTCTAAAATACATCCAACCACATATTATATAGTCTCAGCAAAAGGGTCGGAAGTTACCAATAAAATAGTTTAAAACAATGTAAACTGATCACCGTAAGGTTCCATTATTACCACCCCAGTGAGTTCTCTTTTTTTAAAATTCATTAAACTTCTTGTAATACAATAAATGGAAAGTATCTGGTTGTTTATACAATTCGAAGAATATTTCACAGTCATTAGCATATTGATCTTTAACGGGCCACAGCTTTAACCTAGCTTTTGTCCTTATTAGGCCCACTAAAAACACAGATATCTAGATAGGGAAAATATAACACGTGGTAAGGTGCTGGAAGTCAGTATTCTAAGTGCCTCTTGGTGCTTTCTGAATCCCAACGAATTGCATTCCTCCTAGCCCTATCATATGCTGGGCAGAAAAAAAAACTGAATTTTTGCTGTGTTTTCTATATTTTCTATAGAACCTAAAGTGCGTATAGTGCATAAAGTGCAAGAGCGGTCTTTCTTACCCTCCCAGTTTGCAGTGTGGCTCCTGATCTGTAATATGCTGTACCTTAGCTTTGGATATAGGGTTCTTGCTAGGTACGGCAGACATTGTCAAGAAACTCCTCACGACTCAAATTTGGCCAGATAATGAGAAATAGAGACTTTAACCTTTCTAATTTCGTGTCGCAGTAAAGTGCATTCAATGTATATTGGCAATAGGTTCCCTTGAGTGTGTCTTTACAGCTTGATGTTAAACTGTGCGTGTTGGTCCAATATTATTCAATACCTAACTGTATGAGCCATTTCCATACAAATCTTAGCCATAAAAAGGTAAGGCATGTGTCAATCGCCAGTTATTCATGTACACCTTCTCAGTATACTAGTAGTTCTGACGTTATCCATAAACATATCCAGTATAGGAATGGTCGTAATGTTGCGAGGTGCCCTATACGCTTCATGTCTAAATCATGAAACATTGGTACTGTGGTGTTGATAGTGATAGCCCCATTAGTTTCCTCGCAAATTTATTTTCCCCAATTATCAGTTGTTTGGTGTCACTGGTACCCCATACCTCCAATCCATTCAGTGATGTTACCTGGACCTTACATTTGTATAGCTCGAGCACTGGTGTCAGAGATTTGCTTGAGGACAAGCTATACTTCTTAAGAATTGCCCCTGTCCCTTGGGCTAACCGTAGTACTGAGTGATTGACTTGATGTTTCCAAGCTAGTTTGGAGTCTAATATTATGCCCAAGTAGGTAAATTAGTGGCATGTTCTATTCTCTGGTTACTCAGCACAAGGTTATTTGTAAAGCCCTTATGAGGGTTTATGGCCATGTACCTAGTTTTGCTGGCATTTATTTCTAAACCTTTTTTGGCACAATATCTGTTAAAATCGTTCATCTTATTTTGCAGTCCCTTTGGAGTCTGTGAGATCAGGATGGTATCGTCTGCAAAGAGCAGCGCCGGTACCAAGTTCCCATTCAGTTTAGGGGGGTAATTTACTTTATCTTGTAGGTGGTTTACCATGTCGTTGAGATAGAGTGAGAACAGGGTGGGAGCAAGTATGCAACCCTGTCTCACTCCTCTCTCTATCAGGATTGGCTTTGTAAGTTCCCCATTTATACCCCAACTGACTCTAGCATAGTTTCCGTTGTGTAGCCTTTTTATCTGTGTGACTAGGTTTGGGGGAGCTTTTAGTTTTTCCAATGAATCCCATAGAAGATATCTGGGTATGAGGTTGAAAGCTGCTCTCAAATCGATGAATTCTATGTAGCTATGGCCCTTCCTGATCTTAACGTATTTCCAAATAATGCACAAAAGTCTAAAAACTTGGTCTACTGTGCTAGTGCATGATCTAAAGCCTGCCTGGTATGGATACAATATGTTGTTGGTCTCTATCCAGTCATTAAGCTTATTCAGTAGCTGTCTGGCATAGATTTTTTGAAGTATGTCTATCAGACTAACTGCCCTGTAATTTTCGGGTTTGTGTTTCCTGCCTTTTTTGTGGATAGGGACAATTTCAGCCCCTTTCCATGTTCCCGGTATTGGGGCACCTGCTGATATTGCATTGCTAAGAGCGTTAACATATGGGACCCATACCATTTTGTCATGTTCGAATAGATCATCAGGGAGTCTATCCAATCCTGGTGCTTTCCCTGGTTTGATAGAATCTATGGCATAGTCAGTCTCCTGCAGTGAGAAAACGATCACCTCACTGTCTCCCTCGATATTAACAGGCCCTCTGTCTCCACTCAGAGCTACAATGGGCCGAAATCTGGAATACAAGTGTTCTGCTCGATTTTCCCGGTCTTCTTGTATTAACAGGTGATTGAATGTGACTTCAGTCTCTTACCATTCAAGCCTAAGGGTTAGAGTAGTGAATGGAGCCTATTTACTAGGCACTTCGACATGATTCTGTGCTCTTCCCCATAGATCAGGGCTTGCACACATAGCCTAGGGGATAGATTCGTTAGCATTAGGGATAACCTGTCCTGTAGTGAGGGTATTTCATGGAGCCGTGCTGAATTCAGGCCTGGTAGGCCTCAAACGGGAGAGACTCCATCTTTCTTTCTGCTCCGGCAGCTTGGGATTCTTCTAGGTCAAACGTAATGTTTTAGTTATGAGGTGTTATTCGCTTGGAGAGAACCAGTTCAGGCCGGCCCTTATCGAAGGATTGTATTTTTCTTCATGCCGAAGACACTACATCAGGCCGGCCGGCTGGGAACGTGTCCTTGGTACGGGGAGGTACAAGAATTTGGTGGGCGGCAGGTTACGGGCCGGAATTTTCCATGAGGAAACGCACCTCTATATTAGTGAAAGTCTGAGGCAGTTACATGTTCAGTCCGTAGGCGGCATCTAGCCGTTAGCAGTAAAGCTACTACTTATTCCAGGGAAGACAGACGCCATCTTGAAGGCGGAGAAGAGCTGAGAGACAGATGCTTTCCTAACAGAATAGCCAGAGAGGAGAGAGTAGCCGATAAGGAAGAGGTCCCAGTGACTCGGAGAAGGGTGATTCCAGGCGAGCCGAGGCACAGACGAGAAGGGAGCCTAGATGACCACTGAGTGCAGGCTACATACTACTAAGGTGATGTCGACCCTTTCTTATTAGAGTGTACAACTTAATCTTTCACTTTTCTTTGCAGGTTATGTGTTATATCGTAATGTTATGTGATTGTGTATGTAATGGGTAATAAAGTATCCAGTTTGTAGTGAACCAACATGTGCTGTGTGTGTTCTTGTATAAGAGGGTAGCCTATTCTTCTAGTCAGCTGCGGCTACATGAACAGATGTTAACCCTGATCAGGTAAGTGGTAACTGAATAGGGGAAAGAGGAGTCCCTCAAACCTGAGAACAGGCTATGCCCGAACTGGCAATCCTTGTGTGATCTGATGAATAGTGAGACTGATTCCCTTTTTGTATGTTATGGTGATCATAGGATGAACTGTCGTATGAGACTGCCGTCTGGGTAGAGAGGTCTGGGTTCGTATGGGACCGCGAGGCCGCCACTTGTGATACTGTCGTATGGGCAGAGAGGTCTGGGTTTGTATGGGACCGCGAGGCCGCCACTTGTGATACTGTCGTATGGGCAGAGAGGTCTGGGTTCGTATGGGACCGCGAGGCCGCCACTTGTGATACTGTCGTATGGGCAGAAAGGTCTGGATCCGTATGGGATCGCGAGGCCGCCGATTGTGAGATCTTGGTATGCATGAGTAGGAATCCCCTGTCCTTAGGTGATAGATTTATGTGGTTGTAGGATTGTAAATAGGTTCTAGGGAGGGGGTAACGTTCTGGCTGGGTTAGTGAGGCTCTGATGAGCGAGTTCTATCTGATCAGAAAACCCAAGCAGAACATTTGGCGTCACGAACCGTTTACGAAACCTGTGTGCGTTGTGATTGTATTGTGTTTGTCTTCGGCGTGTGCGTGGTTTTGTTTCTATATTATTTATATATACCTGCGTGTAGTTTTCTTTTCTCTTTTTTTTTTTTCTTCTTCTCTTTTTCTTTCTTTTCAAAGATGTTTTCTAGAAAGTCGAAATCTACTTTTAAGTTGCCCGTTGATATTCCCGGCTGGGATTCAACGCCTTATGAAGCCTTAGCCCGTGAGTGGGCTGATTCTACTGGTTTGAGTGAGAATTGGAATTCTTTTTTGGAGCTGGCGGAGCCGGCTAATGTGATTACTTGTTTACAGAAGGCGCCGGTATCTAAGGGTGATGAGCTTCCCGTTTTGGGGCGCAGAGGTTGGATTGTTCTGTCTGCGTACAGGATCCTGCATGAGAGGTTGTTGAAGTTACAGAATGTGCATAAGGATGTGGAAGCGAACTTTGTTGAGATTCAGAATGCTCATACTTTGTTGCGGTGTCAAAATAAGTTGCTTGCTGACAAACTTGAGACGTACCAAACTATTGCCGAGAGGGCGGCTGTGCGAATTGCTCGTTATAAATACAAGAATCGGCGTGGTCGGGTTTCGACGCGGAAGGTGCGTCTGGTCGTGGCGAAAGCCGGACTGGATTGGAATCCTGATGAATGGGATGGTAATATCTGGAACTCGAGTGATTCTCCTTCCTCGGGTGAGGAGTCTGCCAAGCGCGAGTCCTCTCGCTCCGGCCGCGCTTGTAAATCTGCTTCTTGCGCCTCTGATGGTGCACCCCGTGATTGCGCTCGTCCTTCGAGAGGGGTCGATGCTTCTTCCACTGATTGTTCCTCTACGTGTACTGGTCGAGCTCCTTGTGATGCTCATCCCGCGGTCTCGGCGCATCCAGTTTTTCGACGGAAGGTGCAGCAGGCTCCCGGTGCTCCGAATGGTATTGCTTTAGACTCTTTGGAGGATTTTACTCAACAAGAAATTAGTGATATTTTGCAGCGATTTCGGCAGCGAGCTGGTGAGACCTTACTCACATGGATGGTGCGCCTTTATGAACTGGGCGCTGCTGGCATTATGTTGGATGCTGGCGATTGTTTGAAGTTTTGTTCCTTGAGTTCGGATTCTACTGTACAGGATCATTTTCGTAACTTTAATGGTGGTGGTCAAATTTCTTTGCTTCAATTGGCGACTGAGGGTTGTAATCAAAAATATCCTACTGAGTCTGACTGGCCTGTGAATGACAAACCGTGGTATACTTTGCGCGATGCTGCGCAACGTCTCAAAGAGGAGGTGATGAAAACGGCAATTTTTCTGAATACTGCTGACCGGTTGCTTGATGCTTTCTTGACATCTCCTGTGCGGAATCGTATTATTCGTTCTTCCCCTGTTGCTTATAAGCAGGTCATGATGACTTTATTGATTAATCAGACTGGTAACATGTTATCTGTGGTGCTGGAATCGGTACGCCAACTCGGTGAGTTGGGTGAGTGGTTTAAACCTGAACGGCAGTCCCGGCCTGACACTCGTACTCCTGGTGAAAATAAATTTACTAGACGTGATATGTTTCTTGCTCTTCTGGCTGATGGTGTGCGAAAGGAGGACATTGATGGTGAGACTACTTCTCGTTTGTGGGAAATGTTTCGCAAACGTGGTTTGGATCGAAAGGAGGGTGCCCGGCGTGTTCGGACAACTGAGTGTGATCGTGGTTTTTCTGACGGTAGCGGTGATGACGACCGCCGTGTGCGCTCTGATCGTCGTGATGATCGACGTTATGCGCGTGATTTGTCTCCCCGTCGTGACAGAGACAGGGAGAGAGAGGGGGAAAGAGAGAGGGGGAGAGATGATTATGTTAACAGCAGACGTAGAGATGATAGGGATCAATCCCCTGAGTTGAGAAGGAGAGAGGATCGACACATATTGGCCGATCGAAACCCGCAGTACAATGCAGGGAACAGTAATCCATTTCGTAATGGAGATGGATATGAACAGGAGGTATCGATACCTAGGAACCGTGAGAGTCTTTATCCTGATTTATCCTGGTACACAGAACACAATAAAAAGGACTAGGAAATAGGTCAAGCTCCAGTACACAGATGGGCTCACAGAGATAATAGACCCTATGTAGATATTGATATTTATTGGAGACATCGTAATATCCAAAGGGCCCGAGCATTGGTAGATACAGGAGCGGAGGCCACTCTTATTCATGGAAAATCAAAGAAGTTTAAAGGTCAGCCTTTTACAATTACCGGATTAGGTGGAAAGGAAACTCCCGCAGTTCAAACCTTACTTGAAATGAGAATAGGTAGAATTCCTAGAAAAGAATACTCTGTATTAGTGGTGCCACTCTTAGAATTCATAATTGGAATTGATATTTTGAAAGGAATGACTTTGCACTTAGATGATGGATGTTACCAATTTGGAACTAAACATTATATATCGTCCAGGCCTGTGCGGGTTGGTCGTTTAAGAATGCCCCCCATAAAAGTTCCCCAGGCGACAAAAGTGGTTCGTCAGAAGCAGTATCGTATTCCAGGTGGTCATGAAGAGATTAGTACCACTATTCAGGAGTTGGTGGATGCAGGAGTTATAACCCCAGTTACTTCTGCTTGGAATAATCCTGTTTGGCCTGTACGTAAGAGTGATAATTCTTGGCGCATGACTGTTGATTATCGAGAATTGAATAGACACACACCCCCTTTGACTGTTGCAGTACCGGATGTTATTACCCTAATTGAAAGAATCCAAAAACATCCAGGTACATGGTATGCGTCCATTGATATTGCTAATGCTTTCTTTTCGATTCCGATTGCCCCTGAGTGTCAGGAACAATTCAGTTTTACGTGGAACGGGCGTCAGATGACGTTTAGAAGTCTTCCTCAGGGCTATGTGCATAGTCCTACGATATGTCACCGGCTGGTGGCAGAGCATCTGGCTGAGGTACCAGTTCATCCACAAATTCAGATATGTCACTATATTGATGATATTTTGATCCAAGGTGAATCACAAGAGGAAGTTCAGACCCAATTGGATAGAGTCATTGAGTGCTTGCGTGAGAAAGGTTGGGAAATCAACCCGGATAAATTACAAGGTCCGTCCCAGGCTGTGAAATTTTTGGGAATTAATTGGCATGAAGGGCACCGAGAAGTGATCCCTCAGGTTAAACAGAAAATTCTTGATTTTGCAGTTCCGAGAAATAGGAAAGAAGCCCAAAGCTTCATTGGTTTGTTTGGATTTTGGCGCCAGCATATTCCTCATTTGAGTCAAATATTGGCCCCTTTGTACCAGGTCACTCGTAAAAAGAATGCATTTGAATGGGGTAAACCACAGCACGATGCGTTCAGTCTGGCTAAGGAAGCAATTCAGCATGCTCTGGATTTATGGCCTGTATGTGATGGTGATGTGGATTTGAATGTGTCTGTACAAGGCCTTTATGCGAATTGGAGTTTGTGGCAGAAACAAGGCAAAAGTAGAGTACCGTTAGGTTTCTGGACCAAAAAGTTACCTGATGCTGGTGAGCGTTATACACCTTTTGAGAAACAGCTACTTGCATGTTATTGGGCTCTGGTAGATACCGAGCAGTTGACTTTGGGACATGATATAGTTTTGCGACCTGAAATTCCTATCATGCAGTGGGTTATGAGTTCGCCGAAAACTCACCGAATTGGACACGCTCAAGAGGCGAGTGTGATTAAATGGAAATGGTATATACAAGACAGGGCACGTGTGGGACAAAAAGGAGTTGCATCTTTGCATGAGCAGGTGGCACGGGCGCCATCAACTGAAACTGAGAGTGAATGTTCCGTACCTTTAGTACAGGAATCTCCTGTTAAGTGGGGTAAACCTTTTGATGATTTGTCCGCAGAGGACAGAAACCATGTCTGGTTTACGGATGGTTCAGCAAGGTTCATAGGGACGAAACGGCATTGGAAGGCAGTGTCCTATAATCCGATCACACAAAAATTGCTGAGTACAACTGGTGAGGGTAAGAGCAGTCAATTTGCTGAACTCTATGCTGTTTATCAAGTTCTGAAACAAGAGTTACCTGGCACATGTCATATTTTTACCGATTCTTGGTCTACTGCCAATGGACTGGCAGTTTGGTTACCGACTTGGCATTCTCATAGTTGGAAAATCCATTCCAAGGAATTGTGGGGAAAAGAATTATGGCAGGAGATTTGGGAAATGCTCCCACAGAGTACTGTTACAATCTTCCATGTGGATGCTCATACCCCGATAGACTCTCTTGACAAATTCTTTCATAATATTGCAGATGAGAAATCTGAAATTGCTGAGGCAGTGGTGGACACGCAAGATTCTGATATTGCGGGATTGGCGAAATGGGCCCACCAGAAAGCAGGACACTTTGGAGAGAAAGCCACTAGCAGGTGGGCTGCTGATCGAGGAATTTATATTCCCCTAGATTTAATTAAAAATGTTATTCTACATTGTCCCATTTGTCAGCATATCAGGCAGCGCAAAGTGCCCCAAATTGTTAAAGGTCATTTACATCGCGGGAAATTGCCCGCTCAAATTTGGCAGATTGATTACATTGGTCCACTTCCTATGAGTAGGAATTGTCAATATGTTTGCACCATTGTTGATACATACAGTGGCCTGTTGGTGGCCCTTCCCTGTAAGCAAGCTACCCAATTGAATACTATTAAAACATTGGAATTGATTATGATGTATTATGGTGTGCCATTCCAAATTCAATCTGATAATGCATCACATTTTCGTGGAAGATTGGTACAGGAATTCTGTGTGGAAAACAATATTGAATGGGTATTTCATATACCATATTATCCACAGGCCTCGGGTCTTGTGGAGAGGTTGAATGGCCTGCTAAAAGACCAACTTCGCAAATTAACAGATGACAAGTATAAGAATTGGCGAGATTTTTTGCCTCAAGCGCTATTGATTTTGAATAACCGTCCTTTTCTAAATACTGAATCCCCACTTATGCGTTTGTTTCCTCCGAATGTTGATGCTAAACCTAACGAGATCAGAGAGACTGTGATGTACTGGGAGATTACTCCCGGAGCTTTGGCTCCATGCAGAGCGACCCCAGGATCGGCAGGTTTAGACTTGCATGCCATGGATGACACCATTATAAAAAGTAAAGATCGAGTCATCATTGAGACAGGTGTTGGTGTTCAGATACCACCTGGAAATTTCGGATTAATTGCCCCTAGATCGGGGCTGGCTGTAAAAGGCATTCAGGTGCTTGGAGGAATCATTGATAGTGATTATCAGGGAGAGATTAAGGTGCTCCTGCTGAATAGCAGTGAGGTTGACTTACTGATACATAAAACTGACCGAGTGGCTCAATTGCTAATAATGCCTGTCTTCAGTGGTGAGATGGTAAAAGGCACTGCCCCAACGTTGCTAACTGTACGAGGCCAGAAAGGTTTTGGCTCTACAGATAATCCTGGGGCCAGAGTTTGGGTGCAGTCGCCTAAGAATCCCCCTGAACAAGCAGAGGTCATTGCAACCGGTCAGGATAACACCATTTTAGTTATGAGACCAGGGAAAGATAGCTGGGAAGCAGTCCCGGCTGACAAATGTTACTTACGAGAATGAATAATGCCTGTATTTGATTCTCTTTCAGATCATTCTTTGGACTGTTGCTGCAGGATGTGTCGGCGTCGGACTGTTTTCGGACTGGTGCGACGAGAGAGGAGGGATCCCATCAACCCGGGATGAGTTGAAAACCCGAGTGTCGCGTTCCTTCGCTGCGTGGGATTCGTCGCCAAACTTTTGGGTTACATTGGCCAAGCAAGTGACGAAGACCCCTCATTTCTGCTTGACACCGATGAGATCGGTAACTGATATATTGGCAACCTGTTTGGTTGCTGTCCCTGCTTCATTGGAGACCCTGACTCATATTTTTAATATAACAAATGCTCGTCCCAATGTTCTTCTGGGCGATTTCGTTGCCCATGAGTATTGCCCCTTGTGTACTGTACTGTCAGACCCGATACCGCCTGTCCAGTCCCAAATAGTTACCTATAATATCACACAAGGCGATTTATGTTTTTTCCTTACTTGTGATCCTAGTGCGATTTCTGAATGTATGCGTTTAAAATTGAAAGGTGCCACCTCATTCACCGCTCATGAACGAACTTTGTGCTTTCAAAGGACACCGAAAACATGTACTTCTGTTCAGAACAACATGACTTGTAAGAGTATGGTAGTTACCCCCAGTCACTATCGCACGATGTTACTACCTGCCGGATGGCTTTTCTCATGTGGTAATACTTCCTGGCCATATATCCCCGCAAATATTTCTGGAGGCCCTTGTGCCATTACTAGACTGAGCCTACTCATGTTTTCCTCACATCCGAATGCCAACTCTCGTGTGATCCGAGATACAGTGAGGTTACAGGAGGATTGTGACTCATCTTTGCATTTATATTCCAAGTCTGAATACCTTAGCCTGGCTGTTTCAATTGTTGGTGTTCCTGCTTTGGCAGTTTATAATGCCAAATCTATTGGGAAAATGGCCTGCTGGATGGTAAAATCCATCAATAATACTTCTACAATCCTGTCTGACATGCTATTAGACGCCCAGGGTGAACGAAGGGCTATCTTACAAAATCGAGCGGCTATTGATTATCTTTTGCTTAAACATGGACACGATTGTTCTGATTTTGAGGGTCTTTGTTGTTTTAACCTGTCGGATCATACAAAATCCATTCAGGTTCACATTGACAAATTACATGACTTGACAGAAGAAGTTAGAAAACACATAGACCAGGGCTGGTTTGACTGGCTCTTTAATTGGTTACCTGATTTGGGATGTATGACGTTACAACGCATACTATTACAACGCATACCATTACAACGCATTTTTTACAACACAAGTACTACTACAACGCATTACTTTACAACGAATACTTTTACAACGCAAAACCTATTAAAATACTGAAAAGTGCAGTTACAACGAAATCTATTACAACGCATACCATTACAACGCGATTTTTTTTTTTTTATTTAAAAGTACAATAAAATCTGGCACGGGATGCAGGGAAATTAGGGGTTTTAGGGTGGGGAAGTGTATTAAAATGTGGAGAAAAACTAAGCGTAAATCTACTGAAATGCATTACCAAATTAATACTCGAGTATTAAAATTAATACTCGAGTATTAAAATTAATACTCAAAATCCCCAATAAAATTCCGTTTTCACACATTTCAAGGTTTAACAAAAAGAACGATAGATTTAACAACAGTGCTTACACATTTTTATCATGATTAAATCGAAAGTAAGTAAACAGAGTAAAACAGAAGACACATACACATAGGCGCCATTTTAACCATCTCACTTGTAAAACTTGTCCTACAACACTTTCTATGAACACAATACCAAAAGACATGTTCCAAAATGGATGCCAAAATGGAGCAAATGAGTGAAAACAATACATTTTAAAATGCATTTTTAAATTATCATTTTCCACAGTAAAATAAAGTATAAAAAAAAACACATCGAACGCAGTTTTAAAAAAAATTAATAGTGACACAGAGTAAAACTTATAAATACCAGGAAGACACCATTTTGCAATCAGTTGATTATCAACTACCAGAGAGACCAGACGTCAAAACCTGACCCTCTGTCACCTCCACTGCGACCTCCTCAGAGAGAGCACTGAATTCCTTCGGAAAAGCATTATTACTAGACAACTACTAGTAAGTCAGTAAAATATTTTTAAACCATGGTTTTGCGTAAAATATGTCTACTTTCCATACAAAATATATTTTTAAATTTTTATTATTAACTTTTAAAATGTACTGTTTCTAATTTGTTATCACAAAAAATATATACCAACTTAAAACAACTACTTTCTTTTCCTAAAACAGAAACTTGCTAAATATTGAGAATCAAGAATTGGTGTACCTATTTTTGTATCTCCTCAAAGGAATCGACTCACCTTTACGATTGTGAAGGTAAATGTAATTTAATTTAAAATATTTTATTTTTAAAAGATATTTTTAGCATTAGCAAAGGTGTTCTATTGCAAAGGTAACTTTTTTTTCCCCTCAAACAAACTACATCATAAACGAAATTATACCATGGTGCAGGGGTAACAATTACTAATAGGACTTCAGTTAGGTACTACATGTGAAAAAGCGTTTCAAATTACTGAGATAACTATTAGTATTCTAAGTCCCAGAATGTTCAGCGGTAGAGTAATTGAGTGATAGTGTAGGTGTATCCATTATTATTCTTATTTTAAAATGCATTCAATGTGTATTATGTTTTTCTTAACCAATTGTTACTCATACTCATTTGACAAATATCATAATTTTCAAAAATGGTTTTTTTTTTAACCAACGTTGTCAAAGTAACATTAATTTTTTTAACTTTTTTTTTTCCACAGTAAATCGGTTACAAAAAAATAACTATATCCTGCAGCAAGCATTACCTTAAAGGCACGAGAACAAACAACAACTGAAAAAGGTATTTTACATTATGAGTATTATAATTTCCACAATTTAATAGTCATTCCTTTTGCTATTGTTACTCGACTAAAGTGCAGAAATAGGATAACTGATGGATAGTGTAGGGGTACAATTTACTATTCCAACTCCAGGAAGGTGCAGCAGTAGGGAAAGTGTTGGATGGTGTAGGGGTGCAATTTACTATTCCAACTCCAGGAAGGTGCAGCAGTAGGGAAAGTGTTGGATGGTGTAGGGGTGCAATTTACTATTCCAACTCCAGGAAGGTGCAGCAGTAGGGAAAGTGTTATGTACTATATATTAAAATGGATGTAATTCTTGCAAAAAGTTATTGTAAATTTGCATATCTCTTCAAAGTTAAGTTTTCTCATTTTTTCCTTTTATCACTTTTGCAGACAATTGTTTTTGTTTTACCATTGAAATCAACACATAAGTGTCTACTCCAGCCTACAGCCCATCCCCACTTAAGAAGACTCACCAAGAAAACCAATTTCAAAAAAACAAGGTATTTTTACACAACATTTAAAGGTGCAGCAGTAGGGAAAGTGTAGGATGGTGTAGGGGTGCAATTTACTATTCCAACTCCAGGAAGGTGCATCAGTAGGGAAAGTGTTGGATGGTGTAGGGGTGCAATTTACTATTCCAACTCCAGGAAGGTGCAGCAGTAGGGAAAGTGTTGGATGGTGTAGGGGTGCAATTTACTATTCCAACTCCAGGAAGGTGCAGCAGTAGGGAAAGTGTTGGATGGTGTAGGGGTGCAATTTACTATTCCAACTCCAGGAAGGTGCAGCATTAGGGAAAGTGTTGGATGGTGTAGGGGTGCAATTTACTATTCCAACTCCAGGAAGGTGCAGCAGTAGGGAAAGTGTGGGATGGTGTAGGGGTGCAATTTACTATTCCAACTCCAGGAAGGTGCATCAGTAGGGAAAGTGTAGGATGGTGTAGGGGTGCAATTTACTATTCCAACTCCAGGAAGGTGCATCAGTAGGGAAAGTGTTGGATGGTGTAGGGGTGCAATTTACTATTCCAACTCCAGGAAGGTGCAGCAGTAGGGAAAGTGTTATGTACTATATATTAAAATGGATGTAATTTTTGCAAAAAGTTATTGTAAATTTGCATATCTCTTCAAAGTTAAGTTTTCTCATTTTTTCCTTTTATCACTTTTGCAGACAATTGTTTTTGTTTTACCATTGAAATCAACACATAAGTGTCTACTCCAGCCTACAGCCCATCCCCACTTAAGAAGACTCACCAAGAAAACCAATTTAAAAAAAACAAGGTATTTTTACACAACATTTAAAGGTGCAGCAGTAGGGAAAGTGTTGGATGGTGTAGGGGTGCAATTTACTATTCCAACTCCAGGAAGGTGCAGCAGTAGGGAAAGTGTAGGATGGTGTAGGGGTGCAATTTACTATTCCAACTCCAGGAAGGTGCATCAGTAGGGAAAGTGTAGGATGGTGTAGGGGTGCAATTTACTAAAACAACTCCAGGAAGGTGCATCAGTAGGGAAAGTGTTGGATGGTGTAGGGGTGCAATTTACTATTCCAACTCCAGGAAGGTGCAGCAGTAGGGAAAGTGTTGGATGGTGTAGGGGTGCAATTTACTATTCCAACTCCAGGAAGGTGCAGCATTAGGGAAAGTGTAGGATGGTGTAGGGGTGCAATTTACTATTCCAACTCCAGGAAGGTGCAGCATTAGGGAAAGTGTTGGATGGTGTAGGGGTGCAATTTACTATTCCAACTCCAGGAAGGTGCAGCAGTAGGGAAAGTGTTGGATGGTGTAGGGGTGCAATTTACTATTCCAACTCCAGGAAGGTGCAGCATTAGGGAAAGTGTAGGATGGTGTAGGGGTGCAATTTACTATTCCAACTCCAGGAAGGTGCAGCAGTAGGGAAAGTGTTGGATGGTGTAGGGGTGCAATTTACTATTCCAACTCCAGGAAGGTGCAGCAGTAGGGAAAGTGTTGGATGGTGTAGGGGTGCAATTTACTATTCCAACTCCAGGAAGGTGCAGCAGTAGGGAAAGTGTTGGATGGTGTAACTCTTATATTTTAGGTATTTCATTTAATTATTCAGACTAATTTGTTTTTCTTCTCTTCTCTTTTCAGATAATGTGTAGTCTGGAAGCTGCAAAGTATATTAAATCCAGGAAGGGCAAAAATTTATTAAACCATGGTGGATACATATATAGTAAGGAAAGAATAAGTTTAACTAGAAATCATTGGAGGTGTGTGCAATACTACACTACCCATTGCAGTGGCAGAGCGGTTACTGTTGATAATTTAGTTGTGAAAACCACTGAACATAACCACTCTGCCTCTGCAATGGAGGTAGAAATTAGAGAAACTGTAAATGAAATGAAAGCTATTGCAAGCACCTCCAATGATTCTACAGGATCCATTTTAAGAGAGGTTGCACAGCATGTCCCCAGTCATGTTGCTAGTAACATGCCTATAATTCCTAATTTGAGAAGAATTATTCAAAGACAAAAGCAGGCAAGTAACATTCAATTATCTGCACCACATTCTTTCTCTGACATTAGAATTCCACATGATCTTTCTATTTCTTTTTCTGATGAACCTTTCCTTCTGCATGACAACGAAAACCCTCAGAAACGAATTCTCATTTTTAGTACCCCACGTAACCTTGCTAAGTTAGAAAGTAGTGAAATTTGGATGATGGATGGGACGTTTAAAAGTACACCCCATCCTTTCACTCAAATTTACACTATACATGCAAAAATTAACAATAGTGTAATTCCCTTAGTATACAGTTTGCTACCTGATAAGACTTCTGCAACATACACTGAACTTTTATCAGTGATTAAAAGTAAAACATCTCAAAGTCCTCGGAAAATAATTATTGATTTTGAATTGAGCATGATCAATGTGATCACTAAAACGTACACGGATACCCAAATTCAGGGATGTTTTTTTTCATTTTTCCCAGGCATTTTGGCGTAAATTACAAAAAACATCCCTAGTTGCAGAATATTCTCGTGATAGCAAACTGCAATTTGAACTAAAAAAATTAACTGCACTTTGTTTTGTTGCTCCCGATAGTGTGGACGAGTACTACACTGCAATTATAGAATCTGTTTATTACACGAGTAACGAAGAAAAATTGGCACCCATTCTAAATTATTTCGAGGACACATGGATTGGACACCTAAGCAGATCGGGTCGCAGGAGGAAGCCACGATTCCATGTGGAGTGGTGGAACTGCTACACGAGTTGTTTAGAGGGAGAAGCAAAAACAAACAATGCCATTGAGGGATGGCATAACTCCTTCAACCACACAATTGGCAAACCTCATCCAAACTTCTACTCTTTTTTGGAAACTTTGAAGAAGGAGCAAAGTTTTCAAGAAATGAGAATAGCCCAAACACTCGCAGGTAGTCTAAACCCACGAGTAACAGTCAAAACAAGGGAAATGTCCGAGAGACTATTGGCTATTGTACAACAATTTTCGTTGTGTGTGGCTATAGACTACCTGGAAAATCTTTCTAACATTCTTTCATTCTAAATTTTTTTTTTTACTTACTTTCCTGCTTTGCTTCAAATTTATAAATTTTTCAAATTACAATTGGCATACAATGTATTTTCAAAAAAATTTTTCAAACAAACAAGTCGGGTTTTTTTTTTTTTTCAACATCTTCATTTCTAGCACAACTACCAATGTCAACAAATTTACTTTCCCATAGTATTTGACCAAATTTTCTACATCCGTACGCCATTAATATAATTACAGAAACTTCCTTTTTTTTTCCGACCTAAATAATCACCAAAACTCAAACCAATCTAAATTGTACATGTCAAGCCATAATCCAAAATGCACATTGCTGCATAATCACCAATTTTTATTCAATCATTATCTCCCAAAATTTACGAGTACGCTATTTTTTTTCACTTAGAAATGAAGTTCAAAATCACTTTTTTTAGTTCCGAAGTAAAGAAATAAACTTTGTGAACAGTAACTTTTAATTTTTAAACAGTTACATACATTTTTTAAATAAACAAATAACTTTTCGCGACCCGACATAGGCATACATTAATGACATTATTGTGGACATGTTTAAAAACATTGAAAACATCAATTAGTTTTCCCGCAACCTCTCCTTATTCTTTCCTCACTATATATGTATCACTATTAAAGGTTTAATCTATAATTAAAAGTGAAAATATTTCCTACCTGGACGCAGATCAGCTTCCTGCTGCTTCCTCCTCCGATGCTCTTCAAAATGGCGCATTACGTCGACGCTCACGTCATTACGTCATCGCGTGCATCAATATTTCTAACGGACTACTTTATTTAACTAATATGTAAATAAATGTTTAAAAATGTTAATAAAATATTTATATATTTTCTAAAAATTGTTAAATGCATTGCAAAATTTAATAAAAATATGGTTTATTTTGTAAGGATTTTTCAATAAATATATATTTTGAAAACATTATTTGTTTACTGTCATTATTTTTTAAATTGTAATTCATTCATTATAAATTGTAACTTTTTAATTGTAAATTTACTAAATGTTTTCCTTACCTCGACTCTATTGTCTTTTTCCTTCAAAACTTGCTCTATCTTCTCTTTCTGATTCTTCTTTTCTTGTTCCGTGGGTTGTATATTCTGAAGCTGCCAAAATAAATGAAGGACAAATTATCTCATAGACTTCAATGCAAAAGCGTGGGAATTTTTTTTTCAAATAAGTTTTTTTTTTCCTGGGATTTTTTCTTAAGGTATTATTATTTCTTAAATTCATTTCTTATTACTCTTTTAATTTTTTTTTTTTTTTTTTTTTTTTTTACATTTCTCTAATTTATAAATAGAATACTCCAAAAGTACTCTATATAAGTAACTTAAAAATACTCTAGTATTAATCTTTCTTAATACTAATTTTTTCTTTAATTAACTGTTATTAATTTTAAATAATTGTTCTAGTATTAATATTTAATAATAATCCTTTTTTAAATGTTATTTACATATTTAATTTTAAACAAAATTACTCATTTTATAATTCCTCAAAATACGATTCTATTATTAAAATTATTACTCTTTTATATTTGAAAAATACTCAAGTACTAATATTTTGTTAAACTACTCACACTTATATTTTTAATTTTATAATAAAATATACTCTTTCTATTTTGAAAAATACTCAAGTATTAATTTAACTTAAAAATACTCTTTTAAGTTAGAAAAATACTCAAGTATTAATATTTATTTAAACTACTCACACTTATATTTTTAAATTTAAATTAAAATATACTCTTTCTTTTTTGAAAAATACTCAAGTATTAAATTAACTTAAAAAATACTCTTTTATATTAGAAAAATACTCAAGTATTATTATTTTGTGAAACTACTCACTTGTTTTAAATTTATATTTTTATAAAAAACATTTAAATATACGATATATATTTTTTTAAGTAAAAATTCCAAAATTAAAAAATGCGTTGTAATAGTATATGCGTTGTAAAAGTACTTACCATATAATATCATGCGTTGTAAATGCATGCGTTGTAAATGCATGCATTGTAAAGGCATTTTCAAAGAATGCGTTGTAATGGTATATGCGTTGTAAAAGTACTTACCATATAATAGCATGCGTTGTAAAAGCATGCGTTGTAAAAGCTTTTGCGTTGTAAAAAATGCGTTGTAATAGCATAGCGTTGTAAAAGTTGCGTTGTAAAGGTAGTTCCCCCCTGATTTGCATATGTTACGTCAAATATTAGGAGGTATTCTGATTGCTATCGGCATTTTGATTTCTATCTGTTGCTTTATTCAGTGTATTCCTTCGTTACTTCAATTCTGCACACCTGGTACTAGACATAGATCAGTTAGTTTTGTTTCATATTATTCTTCCACAGATATTAGTTCTGTTTAATGAATGTATAATAGACTGAAGTCAAGGGTGAAATGTTCTGCTCGATTTTCCCGGTCTTCTTGTATTAACAGGTGATTGAATGTGACTTCAGTCTCTTACCATTCAAGCCTAAGGGTTAGAGTAGTGAATGGAGCCTATTTACTAGGCACTTCGACATGATTCTGTGCTCTTCCCCATAGATCAGGGCTTGCACACATAGCCTAGGGGATAGATTCGTTAGCATTAGGGAAAACCTGTCCTGTAGTGAGGGTATTTCATGGAGCCGTGCTGAATTCAGGCCTGGTAGGCCTCAAACGGGAGAGACTCCATCTTTCTTTCTGCTCCGGCAGCTTGGGATTCTTCTAGGTCAAACGTAATGTTTTAGTTATGAGGTGTTATTCGCTTGGAGAGAACCGGTTCAGGCCGGCCCTTATCGAAGGATTGTATTTTTCTTCATGCCGAAGACACTACATCAGGCCGGCCGGCTGGGAACGTGTCCTTGGTACGGGGAGGTACAAGAATTTGGTGGGCGGCAGGTTACGGGCCGGAATTTTCCATGAGGAAACGCACCTCTATATTAGTGAAAGTCTGAGGCAGTTACATGTTCAGTCCGTAGGCGGCATCTAGCCGTTAGCAGTAAAGCTACTACTTATTCCAGGGAAGACAGACGCCATCTTGAAGGCGGAGAAGAGCTGAGAGACAGATGCTTTCCTAACAGAATAGCCAGAGAGGAGAGAGTAGCCGATAAGGACGAGGTCCCAGTGACTTGGAGAAGGGTGATTCCAGGCGAGCCGAGGCACAGACGAGAAGGGAGCCTAGATGACCACTGAGTGCAGGCTACATACTACTAAGGTGATGTCGACCCTTTCTTATTAGAGTGTACAACTTAATCTTTCACTTTTCTTTGCAGGTTATGTGTTATATCGTAATGTTATGTGATTGTGTATGTAATGGGTAATAAAGTATCCAGTTTGTAGTGAACCAACATGTGCTGTGTGTGTTCTTGTATAAGAGGGTAGCCTATTCTTCTAGTCAGCTGCGGCTACATGAACAGATGTTAACCCTGATCAGGTAAGTGGTAACTGAATAGGGGAAAGAGGAGCCCCTCAAACCTGAGAACAGGCTATGCCCGAACTGGCAATCCTTGTGTGATCTGATGAATAGTGAGACTGATTCCCTTTTTGTATGTTATGGTGATCATAGGATGAACTGTCGTATGAGACTGCCGTCTGGGTAGAGAGGTCTGGGTTCGTATGGGACCGCGAGGCCGCCACTTGTGATACTGTCGTATGGGCAGAGAGGTCTGGGTTCGTATGGGACCGCGAGGCCGCCACTTGTGATACTGTCGTATGGGCAGAGAGGTCTGGGTTCGTATGGGACCGCGAGGCCGCCACTTGTGATACTGTCGTATGGGCAGAGAGGTCTGGATTCGTAGGGGATCGCGAGGCCGCCGATTGTGCTGATACTGTCGTATGGGCAGAGAGGTCTGGGTTCGTATGGGACCGCGAGGCCGCCACTTGTGATACTGTCGTATGGGCAGAGAGGTCTGGGTTCGTATGGGACCGCGAGGCCGCCACTTGTGATACTGTCGTATGGGCAGAGAGGTCTGGATTCGTAGGGGATCGCGAGGCCGCCGATTGTGCTGATACTGTCGTATGGGCAGAGAGGTCTGGGTTCGTATGGGACCGCGAGGCCGCCACTTCTGATACTGTCGTATGGGCAGAGAGGTCTGGGTTCGTATGGGACCGCGAGGCCGCCATTTGTGATACTGTCGTATGGGCAGAAAGGTCTGGATCCGTATGGGATCGCGAGGCCGCCGATTGTGAGATCTTGGTATGCATGAGTAGGAATCCCCTGTCCTTAGGTGATAGATTTATGTGGTTGTAGGATTGTAAATAGGTTCTAGGGAGGGGGTAACGTTCTGGCTGGGTTAGTGAGGCTCTGATGAGGGAGTTCTATCTGATCAGAAAACCCAAGCAGAACAACAAGTCAGTGAAGTGATCGGTCCAAGCTGCAGAGTCCAAATAATGCTCTGTCCTGACTGCCTGGTCCTTGCTCCCGCATGCTATGATTTTCCAAAACTCAGCCGAGTTATTAGCTTTTGCTGCCTGCAAGAGATCGAACCAGCTGTTTTCCTCCCAAGTCCTCTGTGCAATAGGCAATAGTCTCCTGTGGACATCTCTAGCCCTCCTTACTAAATCTGTGTTTCCCTGTTTTATTTTTTCAAGTAAGGATGTCTTAGATCTTCTACATTCTGCTGTGTACCATGGGTTTACCTTTATCCCAATTTAGAGTTGGGTTTCAATTTCTTAGTTTTTAGTGAGAAGGGGGCATATCAGCAACAGACGGCGATAAATATTGCAAAGCGCGCTTAGCGCTTTATATTTATCGCCGTCTATCACTGGAATTTATCGCCCGGTTGGCACGTTATCAACAATGCATTACTCCAGGGTGATAATATTCCAGCAATATCCAGGGAACTGGGCCAACATTGCTGGAAAACCAGTGATGATGCACTCAAAATGGAGATAGCCTTGGTGATACAACCGTGTGATCGTATCACCATAATCCACCTCCCATGTTGGGTATGCCTTAGCCAGGAATTTAACAGACGTTAAATTCCTGCGTTAAGGTAAGTTAACACGATGATTATTATCGCTGAGGCTCTTTGCTGATATCGCGAAACTGCCTTAGCGATAATTTCCCATATTGTTTTCCCAGCTACGCCTACTTTGCATCTCAGTAGCGATGTTTATCGCTGAGATGCCGGGCGTTGGGAATTCGGTAGCTAAAATGCGCTAATGCATGTTAGCGCCGCCTTGTTTATAGGGTGATAGGAATATCGCCGCTTAAGCGTCAAAAAGTGCCGCTAAAGCGGCGATATTGCCCTTGATGATATGCCCCAAGGTGATCTAGCTTTGCAACCAGGGAGATTTGCATGGATGTTGCAGGCAAATCACTTGTCTCTAGGTGTGCACCCACTACTTTGGCAAAGGTATTGTAAATACTTGTCATGAGCTCTATGCTACCTGTGATCTTAGGCCACTTGATATATCTTCGATTGTTCCCTACTAAGGGATGCACATTTTGCATGCAAGTGTCTAGTTGGTCATCCCAAGTTAATTAGCCTCTTACTTCCAAGCATAGCGGTCAATGATCACTATCATCCCTTGTCTCTATTCTGAAGCTCACTATTCTACTCCAGCTGTGGATGTTATGCAATATATAATCAATTCTTGACTGTGAACTGCCATGCCTAAAAGTATTAGGAGAGGCTTTTTCATCCCCTTTACTAAATACCCTTCCATTGCATGCCCTTAAACAGTGTTCTATACTGAACTGTACTATCTGCAATGTGGCATTAGCTCAATGTTTAGGTGGCCCTGCTTGATTGAGGCAACCCACTGGCTGTGTCCTCTTCTTCTGTAACATTTTCCAGTCCAGTTAGTGGCTCAAAGGCACAGTTAAAATCCCCACACACAACCACGGTATCACTAGGATCTACAAGATCCAGGGAGCTACCTAATGTGTTGATGGTCTCAGAATTTAGAGTCTGCCTGATTGGTCTGTTGTAGATGTTAAACAAATACAGTTTTTCATTGTTATTATTTAGATACACTGCCAGCAGGTCTGGGGAGTCTATGATAAAATCTGTGGATCGCATCCCCAGTGTTATTTTGACCCATATTACAAGGTCCCTGATGGTCTTCCTCTCCGGTTGGGGATTTTGTTCTTACAGTATGTTTTGTATCCTAGCTTATGTGGGGGTGTGAGTAACCATATCTCTCTTCTGAATCTAACCCGTTCCCTACTTTTACACAGACTAGAGTGGGAATGGTAAATTGTATGCCTCCTCAGTCCAACGCTTTCCATACTATTTCACCCACTGGAGTGGGAATAGTAAAGGTTGCCCCTGCTGAGTCCAACACTTTCCCTACTGTTGCACATATTGGAGTGGGAATAGTACATTTTAACTCTCCTGAGTCCAACGCTTTCCCTACTGTTGTACAGACTGGAGTGGGAATAGTACATTTTACCCCTCCTCAGTCCAATGCTTTCCCTACTGGAGTGGAAATAGTAGATTTTGCCCCTCCTCCAACTCTTTCCTTACAGTTGCCCCTACTGAAGTGGGAATACTAAATGTAGCCCCTCCTGAGTCCTACACTTTCCCTACAGTTACACACACTGGAGTTGTAATCGTACATTTTACCCCTCATGAGTCCAATGCTTTCTCTAATATTGCACACAGTGGAGAGGGAATATCAAATTTTACCCCTCCTGAGTCCAATGCTTTCCATATTGTTGCACACATTATGGAAAGACCCACCTGTCTGCTCCTCTTCCCAGTCAAAGTCATTGAGAAGACTGTCAACGCCCAACTCACTGAGTTCATTGAAACAACCCACATCATGGACCATTTGGGCTTCCAAAACAACCAAAGCACTGAGACTACTCTCCTCACCACTACATGCGACATCTGTATCCTCCTCAACTGAGGCGAGACTGCAGCCCTCATCCTCCTGGACCTTTCAGCCACCTTCGACACCTTCTCCCACCACATCCTCTGTGGAAGACTCCACGACGCCGGCATCCATGACAAAGCCCTAGAATGGATCCACTCTTTCCTCACCGGCCAAAACACAGAGAGTTAGACTTCCACTGTACTACTCAGAACCCACAGATATCAGCTAGAGAGTGCCTCAGGGATCCTCCTTGAGCCCTACACCTTCAACATCTGCATGGCCTCGGTTGCAGCCATCGTCAGAAGCCACAGACTCAACATTATCTCCTACGCCGCCAACACCCAACTGGTTTTCTCCCTCACAAACAAACCCACAGCCACCAAGAGCAACTTCCAAAACAGGATGTAGGTGGTCGCCACCTGGATGATGGACACCTGTCTCAGCTCAACTCAGACAAGACCGAAGTCCTCATCCTGGGATCCACCCCTTTCACCTGGGACAAATCCTAGTGGCCCGTAGCGCTCAGAACCCACCCACACCCACTGACCACTCAAGAAACCTCTGCATCATCCTAGAGTCCTCGCTCTCATTGAACCACCAAATTAATGGTGTCCATCCTCCTGCTTTCACACGCTCCACCTGCTTTGGAAGGTCTTCGAGTGGATCCCCACCAAGTCCAGGAAAACCTTCACCCATGCGCTCGTCAGCAGCAGACTCGACTATGGTAAAAAATCTCTATGCCGGCACCATCCAAAAACTCCTTAAGAAACAGAAGAACCTCCAGAACGTCTCCGTTAGACTCATCCTGAACATCCCCTAACCGCAGCCACATCATCGGACACCTGAGAGACCTTCACCTGCTACCTATCAACAAAAGAATCACCTACAAGCTCCTCACACATGCCTACAAAGACCTCCACAATGCCAGACCTACATACCTTTTTTTCTACACTCCCACCAGACATCTCGGCTCTGCCCAGATGGCCCTGGCCATGATTCCATGGATCTGCAAGACCATGGCTGGAGGAAGATCCTTCTCCTGCCTCGCTGTGAAGACCTGGAACTCCCTGCATCTTCATCTCAGGCAATCACCATCGATGCCTCAATTCAGTAAGGACCTCAAGACCTGGCTTTTCAACTGAACCGCAGAGCCACCCCCGCACTCAGCGCCTGGAGACACTAATGGGTGAGCAGTCATGCTTTACAAGAATCCTGATTAATTGCTTGATTGACACTGGAGTGGGACTAGTAAATTTTACCCAGACTGAGTCCTACGCTTTCCCGAATTTTGCACATAGCAAATGTTACCCCTTTGATGTCCAATGCTTTCCCTACTGTTGTACATACTCAAGTGGAAATAGTATATTTATTATTCTTGAAGTGTAATATTTTTTTTAGTATTGTTTACATATTTAATATTGTCTGTTTATGTATTTAATTTTATATTTTTATATAAATACATTTATGTAATTTGTAACTTATTTTTAGTTGAACTTATTTTTATATATTGTTTACTATGTTATGGATAATTAAATAATATATATTTTACTTTTTCTTGCAGTTTATTCGTAACATTTATTAATTATTTTATATGTGTATGTAAAAAATATATATGTAATTGTTATTGGTATGTTTAAAAAACATTAGAAAATTTAAATAAAGATTATAATTAATATTTGTTTACAAATAGTTGTATGTTATATGTGTATATACATATACACACACTCATATACAGAGAAAGAGAAATACACTTCTCTTTCTTCAACGAGAGTCCAGAGTGTTTCTCGGCACATGTTTCCTGTCAGGAGCATTGCTAGGAAAAGCTCTTCAATCCTAGAGTTGGTGTGAGAGTATAAATTTGACGCATTCTTCGAGGTAATTCCATGAGCCTGTTAACTTCCAAGCATCATTCTAGCTAAGTAAAAACTATATAGATATATATGCATTCTGAATGACTTTTGTTAAAAACTAATTATCAAGTGACAAAGGTTTTTTCTCTTCCTAGAAAGGAGAAAAGAAATAATTAAGAATAATAAAATAAAGGAATAATAGAATTTCGGAGAGTCTTATCAAATAACCTTCAACAACATGGAAATCTATGTAATAAGAAAAAAGCATTCCCACTCTCCTTAATAAAGAGGGGCACAGCTATAAGCTCTTTTGAGTATGTTTATTAAACCGATATTAATATGAAAAGAATGAAATATTGTTGTTGATAAGTAAAAAATTAAGGTCTAATAGAATTTCTTGTTCAGTTTCACATGCACTCAGGATAAGCAGAAGTGGTGAGAAACAGGTGAAACCAGAAACCAGAGGTCTTGAGGCAGTCTCTTCTTATTCATTGTTCTTTTATCTGAATCCCCTTACCCCCTTTGGAAGTCTCCCTGCCGCCATCAGATGGTTGGTTGTGGGGTGGATTCTGAGGGAGGCATTGGAAACATTAATCATTCTGCTCCTGCACAAATTTGGAGGTAAGACTCCTTGATACTGGAGCAACAGTAGTAGTATGAGTAAGACAGCATGACAAGTTGCACTGGAGGTAGCAGTAGTAATAGTAGCAGTATCCGTTTTTAGAGGTTCCTGTAGGAGTAGAAGCATTAACACTATTGGATATAGTACTGCAGTCAGTAGTACCATGCTGGTAATAACATTACCAGAAGTAGCAGTATTACTTGTTGTTGAAGTAGTAGTACTACAGGTAGTATTACTAGAAGTAGAAAAAGACAAGTGGTAGTGGCACCTGTAATAATAATGATATCATATAAATATCAGTACCAAGGTAGAAATGTGATCTGGTGAAATAGTAACATTACTAGTCGTATTAGTAATGAGAGTTAGAAGGGCAGGTTCCATGTTGAAGGGGTGGGGATGGAATTGCCATATCCTTTCCTTGCCTATGTGGATGGTGATAGAATGTTAAGGTATCAAATCCTTTGAAGGGCTGGCAGGTCTAGATCATTAGAGTAGCATTCTGTTGGTTAGGAACAGCCGGCTATTCAAGTATTTCACTTCTTAACGCAAGAATGCCTTTGCAGACTGTGATTTCCATCGTCCAATTTTGATGACAGGTCACAGAATAGAGGACTGCATAGACTATTAAAAAATAAGACGAGTGGAACGAGATTTTGAATAAGAAAATAAACACAAATGAAAATAATGATCTTATATTTTCAGTGTAATTCACAAAACTTTATGGAAATAAAAATTATTTTTCTGTGCCATGGTCGTTTTACTTTTGGGTAAAGTCTTTTCTTGATTTTCCCTTCCATCTAGAAGTCCTCAAGGCGATTATTTGTGGAACGATTTAGAAGATGGTTGATGACAGTACAAAGTGATGGAAAATTGGGTTCACTGACACAATATCGAAACCATAAGTTTCGTGATACCAAAATATCATGTCAAAAATATAGTTTTTCTATACTTTTTAAGTACAAAAATATCGACAGAAAATATTGTTTTACTCTAATATAGAAAAATATATGGAAAAATATTGTTATTTACTATATACTATTCCCACTCAAGTTGGTGCAACAGTAGGTCAAGCGTTAGACTCAGGAAAGGTTAAATTAAATATTCCCTCTACAATGTCTGCAACAGTAGGAAACACATTAGACTCAGGAGGGGTTACATTTAGTATTCCCACTCCAGTCTGAGTAACAGTCAGGAAAGTGTTGGACTTAGTAAGGGTAACATTTACTATTCCCATTCCAGTGTGTGCAACAGTAGGGAAAGCATTGGACTCAGGGTAAAATTAGCTATTCCCAATCCGGTCAGTGCAACAGTAGAGAAAGTGTTGGACTCAGGAGGAGTACATTTTGCTATTCCCACTTCTCTTTGTGCAACAGTAGGGAAAGCATGAGACTCAGGCGAGGTATAATATACTATTTCCACTCCATTATGTGCAACAGTAAGGGAAAGCATTTGACTGAGAGGGATTACATTTACTATTCCCACTCCAATAGGTGCAACAGTGGGGAGAGCGTTGGACTCAGAGAAGGTAAAATGCAACCCTAGGTGGAGCAGGCGTAGTGTCTCCACGTGAAGTTCCACGGAGTTGGAAAACAAGTCAGTGGAACTCCCCTCCGCTCTGCGCCCTCCCAAAGTAATTTTAAAGTAATTAAAAAGGCACTTACCGGCCGTGGCTGTCTCCTCCTCGCCATGGCCACTCTCCTTCCTCGTCCTCGCTGTCTTTCTTCTTAGATAAACCCTATGTTGTACGTCTTGCGCATGCCTTTTTTAAATTACCTTATAATTACTTTGGGAGGGTGAAGGGGCAGGCTGACTACGCTCCTCCACGGAGTCGTAGTTTGCCTAAACTCCGCGTTTGCAATGGAACGCAAAACAACATAAACTACGCTGATGGAGCATAGTTACCCGCCTGGGCTTAGTAAAATGTACTATTTCCAATCGATTCACTGGTACAGTACAGAGAGAGTACTTCACTTCAAACAAATAATATATTTTAACAACTCTATTAAATACCCTAAAATATAAAATTCTAAATATAAAAATTAAATGTCTTCATTTAAAAAACAAAATTAAGAAACATAAATATTAAAATTCTGAATAATTACTATCAATTAATACAAATATTATTAATATAATTAAAATACCACACTATATTCTCACCAGCATAACAGCAAACAAGTAAAATGTAATAGAAATAAACAAAATATGACACAATTAACACATTGAATAATACATTAAAAAAAATAAATGAATAATTTTTACTTATTTATGATTACTTTAATAACTTGCCCTATTCCTCTACAAACTAAACACACACGTAAAATATATCTTAACAAATGTAATAGGTTCACAATTAACATAAATATCAATTAACTAATGAATATTAAAGTAATAGATAGTTATCAAGAAATAATTGCTTAATTAACTTCCCACCCTTTAAACCTAAAAGCACACCAACCCACACCTGACATATCATTAAAACAATATCTTGATTACATAATTGACATAATGAATTATCAATTAGATAATTAATAATTGAAATTCATTATTAATTAATTGTAATTAATTACTTACCACCCTATACCCCTACAAACTCCACTATCCTCATCTAAAACGTAACTTAAAAGATGCATTAATTGCACAACTTACATCATTATTTATCAAATAAAGAGTTCATAATAATTAAAATGTATTAATAATTAATTATAATGAAATTGCTTCTCACCCAATACCCCTACAAAACCCACAACCCGCCACAATAATACAAATTACAATAAACTATTGAAATAGATTTAAAAAACAAATTACAAACTATATTAAAAATATTAGCAATAATTGTACAAACAATGTATAATATATGCAATTGAAACATATGCTAAAAGATATCAACAGCGATATTTTTGTAAATGATAGTAACAACACAGATATGTTTTACATCGATATTACATTTGTTAAAAAATCTATATTTTTGTCAACCCTAGTCCTGCATCACAATATTTGTGGATCACAATATTAAAAAAACTCGATATTTCTCAACCTCAATATTTTTTACTCAATATTGTATCCGAATACCAGATGGAAACACGTTTTGCAAGAGAAAGAATGTTGTGTAAAAGGCATATGTCTCATGTAAAGACAGTTTATTATGTCCAGTCCTAAGTTGCCCATTTGTGATTATTAGGTATGACATAGATCCTAACCATTTCAAATTTGCATTGCTACAGTGCTGATTTCACCTAAATTGCTTTCTAAATTTTAAGTAACAGAAAGTTGCAGAATAGGGTTATCAGGAAGACTGTGTTGTTTAAGAAGGAGAGAGTTGGACTTTAGAGGCATCCATTCCTTTCCATGGTGTTCTATTTGTTGATTGTTGATTGTTATGCTCCCTAATCTAACAGGCCCCAGATACTGGTATGCTCTACTGGTTCCTACTTTCCCACTTTCCATCAAACCAATGGAATGTCAGGTGGATGGAAACTAACTATGGTTACTCCCCCAAGGTAACAAGCAATATAGCTAATAGTTGTACACACAGCTGCTTTGGCACCCCTAGATCCAAATTCCACTAATAGAGGTGGGGATAGGCTACAAGACCAAGTCATCAGCTCAAAATCCCCTCGCTATTGTGGTCACTGGAATTTGTGTGAGAGACCAAAGATTGCCAAACTGCTGCTTTTCTCTCATATTCCATGAGAAAACACATAGCCTTGATCCTCAGAGACAGAGACACAGATCTCCTCTAATTACGCATCAGGATACCGAAACGCAATCTCTATTGAGCGTGACTATGAACTCAGTTGTTAGACAAGTCTTAAACCTTGTCCACTTAGAAAATCCCTAGTACAGCACATAGAACATTCTGCCCAAAACTCTGCATTTGATGGAAATTGAATAATTTCCCTCTATGGTCCTGATTAGGAGTGTCTTGGAATTAGGAAGGTTATTTACAGCACCTAATACATATCATTTCCCTGAGGTGAGATGCTCTATTACTTACCAGTAATCTTCATTACTCCGGGTCCCGTTGTCCTCGTCCCATTCATTACTTATGGAGATAACCATCTCCTGACAGAAAAAAGACTAAAAGAATGCTGGGACACTAACCCCGCCCCTTCCACTGGGAGTACATAAGGAGGACTTACCCAGCATTCCCCCTGAACAACCAAGCCCATAACAGGAAGGCCGGCCGGCCGGGAGGGAGGGCGGGCGTAAGAATGGCACGAGGACAACGGGACCCGGAGTAATGAAGATTACCGGTAAGTAATAGAGCATTACCCCCAGGTCCCTTATGTCCTCGTCCCATTCATTACTTATGGAGATATACCAAAGCAGAAAAGCCGGCCTTGATAGACAAAACAGAAGCCAACCCAGGAAACCACACCAAGGCAGCCACTGCCAGAAGCAAAAGGCAGAACCGGCGAAAACCCAAGGCAGAGCACCCAGACAGGAGGGAGTCCCACCAAACCCGAAAGCACCCAACAAAACAACGGGAGAACATGCAGATGACCAGTCCGACAACCACCAAGGACACAAGCCCACAGCAGGAACACCCCACAGGCAACCAGAGAAGGGGGGAGCAAGGTCACACAAGCCAACCGCGGCAAGAACAAAACAGTGAGGCGGCCACCCAAAGTGAAAAGCCAAGGCCCACCAGGCCAGCAAGCCAGAACAGGGCAACAGGAGCCAAACCCAGGCACAGAGAACCCACGACAGCCGAACGCAGGCCCCGAAAGAAAAGAAACACCCAGCGGACAAGGAGGCCCAAGAAACGTGAAGCCCCAACAAAAGACGACCAAATAGACCCATGGAAAAAAAGGTCGAGAAGCCCACCAAGGGCAAACCAGAAGAGAAGGGAAGCAAAGACACTTCCCCAGAGAGACCAGAGAACAAACCCCGGAACCTCCCAGAAGAGCATCAGACCCCATGAAAAACAAAAGGGCCAGCAGCAGCCGACATCCCGGCAGCACCCAGTCAAGAAGGCAAGACAGAACTCAGGAACAGGGAAAAGAGGGAAAGCCAAGACACCGGGGAAAGAGGAGCAAACACCCGGAAGCCAACGTACCAGGCCTGAGAGCCAGAAGGAAGCAGACCCAGCAGGAACCATAAAACCATCAGGCCGAAACCGACCAGGAAACAAGGCCCCAAGAGAACCAGCACCGCCAGGGAGCCCGACCAGCAAGAACCGACAAGGGCAACCAACCAGGACAAAGAGACCCCGGAAAACAAAGAAGAAAAGGGAACAGGAGGAAGCACATGAACCTAAGAACACAGCCCCAGCAGAACACCCCAACTGCAGACCTGCAGAAACCAGAGCAGGAAGCCGCAGCCCGGAGAGGGCACACCCCAAACACCAGAGAAGGAGTGCAACGGAACGGGCAAACAACCCAGAGAATCCAAGACCAGGGCAAGGGAACCCCAAGGGAGCCAACACCAGCCCAGACAAGCCCAACCATAGACAGGCCAGGCACAGACAACCCCAGACATCCCAAGCAGAAGGCAGGGGCAAAACACACAGGCCAGCAAAGACTGAGGGCCAACAACCCCAAGAGGACCCGAAGGAGCGGGAGAGACCCAACATCACAGCATGGAAACCTCAACCCACCAGGGGAGAGGAAACACAAAAACATCCCAACCACCGAAGCAACAGAAGTCAGGGCGGAAAGCACAAGCAAACCAAATCCCACAGCCCAGCACAACCCAAGAAAGGGCATGAGCAGGGGACGAACCTCCAGGGCAGAAAACGGCAACTGAGGACACAGCAATCGGGAAGCCAAGCCGAAGCCAAGCAACCCGCACAACCAGAAGGACCCGAAGGCCCAACCCACAAGAAGGGGAAGGCCAAAGAAGGGAAGGCCCCAGCAGAGCACAGGCCGGAGAGCAAACAGCCCCGGCGATGCCCAAACGGAAACCCAAGAGAAGGCAAGCAGGGAAACAGGAGCAGCCGACAGACCTCCAAAAGACACCGACAGAGCAAAGAGGCCACAACCGCAGTCAGCAGGGAGGAAGGCAGAAGGCAACAGGCAACCACAAGGAGACACCGTCGATGGCCAAGCAGAAGCAGCCCCAAGCCAGCAGACCAGGAGGACCGAAAACACGGACCCCGGAACAACAAGAGAACAGGGATATACCGAAGCACAACCCCGGCAAAAAGAACCACCAGAAAAGGCAGGGACAAGCACCCCCTTCCACAGTGAACCAAGCCGGAGAAGAACACCGCAGGCCAGAAGAGACCCAGCTGAGGCCAACAGAACCCAGGAAACCAGCCAGGCATCAAAACACAACCGACCCAGAAGCACCACTGATACCAGACAAGACCACAGGAAGCAGGGAGGAAAGGCCGAAGGAGGAGGCACAGCCACCAGCCAAGAGGCCAAACACAAGACACCCCAGGGGAGCCAGAAGCCACCGAGGCACCAGAGCATATGTGGTGCCCAGAACACCACGCAGCAGCGGGGACCAAAGAGGACCCTGAAGCACACCGGCAAGAGAGACAGACCCCGAAAGCAGGTCAGACCATCACCACAGCGCCCACCAAAGACCAGCAGCCCGGGGAAGCAGTAAAAGAGGAACCCAACCTCATCCCGAAACCTAAGCAGGCGACTCCACACAGGAGAGAAGCCAGACCCAGGGAGGAAAGGCCACAGGCAAAACCCCGTAAGCCAGGACCACAACATCGTGGCCCAGGACACAGCCAAGGAGCTCCAGCACCCATCCCAAAGCAAGGTCCCGCAGACAACCAGGGCAAAACGCAGCACAAACAAGCGCGCCAGGAAGAACCACGCAGAAGCGTAGGCAAAGGCAACACGGACTGGAACCAAGAGAGCCAAAACAACAGCAGGATGACAGAGCGAACAACCAGGCACAGCAGCCACAGGCCCACACATAAGGAAAAGCAATGGGCAGAGACCCACCGGAGCCACAAACTCCAATTATAGGCCAGGGCCGAGAAACCCCAATGAAAAGGACTCCAAAGAGCCCCAGCACCAGGAAGTCCCAGGACAACCAACCGAGCACTGAAAAAGAACACCGCCAGAGCAGAGTCACATGGACTAGCCCCCAAGCGCGCAGCACAAGCACAAGCAACAAGTGCCAGTACACATGAGTCAGAAAAGCACGCGAACACAGGCATGCACAGCCGGAAGCAGAGCAACCGAGCAGCCAGGCAAGTGCCGAATCCAAGTGACAGCAGATAGCACCCAACCACTCCACCAGACAACCGAGAGGAACCGCACCAGGCACACGGAAACAAAACATGTCTGGAACGCCGTACATACGATCACCTAGCCAACCAGAAGCCGGAGAAAGCAAAGAGGCAGAAATCAAAGAACGCCACCACACCGAGACCGAGTAGAACTTGACAGAGACTACTGTCAGAGTCAAAGAACAGCAGCAACACAGAGCCGGTCATCATAGCTCTGAAAATGCAAGTATAGACGCTCAGCACCATGGGCGAAACCCCGAAGCGGACATAAGAGAATCGGACCACAGCCACCGCTTTCCAGGCAAAGGAGCACCCGACAATCCACCGTGAAGCCAGGAGGTAGCAGTCCATGAACCCGGCCGTGCAGGGCGGCAAGAGGAAAGCCATGAGCCAGCAGTGGCCCCACGAGCAGCACCAGAATGAGTATGTGAAGAGCCGAAGTGGGAGTAGCCACAGGGCTCGCACACACCGGCAAAGGCAATCCTAGCCGTTTGCGCCTGCTCGAGTAAGCGAGTGTGCCAAGCAGACCCAGCAACATGATACACACCCACAGGCCACAGAGTACAACCCACTGGCACGCCACTGCATACATAGCAATGTACACACCGACGGAGGCTCCAGGCGCCGAATAATAGATGGCAACCAAAACCCAACCCAACGGGACTCATGGAAGCGCCAAAAAAAGTGAGCAGCGAAACAAAGGAAGGCCTGGCACCAACAAGGCACACACAATCACTAGCGCACGGCCGCGACAGGAACGGGTACACAGTAGAACCAGGGCCAAGCACAGTGGGAGTCCAAAAAAATAACGGACAGAGGTAACGCCTATGAAGCGTCCTTACTGACGAAATGCGCAAGAAGAACAACAGAGGAGAACAGCGCCTAAAATGGCGTGCACGCATCCCGGAATCACCTCAGAACGACCCAAACACCATGAGGTGAAATGCAAGCCGCTCCCGCGTAGTTAAAGAGGCCACACAGAGCAGGGCTAACGACCGGAGACGCAGAAAACCACCAAGCAACAGACACCACACCCGAAGGCGGAGCGCACTGCAGGGAGGCAGCAGGAAAAGGCCAAACCACAAACAAACAGACGTCCCGTGTCACACGCCCAGTAGGAGCTGCGCAGAGAGACACCAGGCAGGCGAAACACAACGTACGGGATGGAATCACACCACACCAATAACAGTGTCCAAAACCCCACGCCCCCACAGGCCCGAAATGGAGAAAGCAGACACAAAACAAACCGCTATGCGGGACTTACGCGGGGGGGCTCCATACAGCAACAAGGCCCCCCCACCACCACCTTCCACACGAAGCCGCTGGCAGACCAAAGCAGCAAACGCACCCCCACAAGGCTGGGGAGGATACAGGAAGGCAGGTAAAAAATGCTCGACATCCACCCGGCCAAGCCACTGGAAGAGGAGCCAGTAACCCAGAAGGACCCGGGAGGCCGGCTCACCACTCGCAAAGGGCCGTCAGGAATCGGCATGCAGGGAAGACAAAGAGCCGGCCAAAAACCAAGCCTCCCAGCAAGCCCAGCAGTCCGGGAGGCAAGGAACCAAACACCCCAACCGCACGACAAAAAGCCACTCAAGCCCAACAGGAGCAGCACCAGCATCCACATCCAGATTCTGTCGACAGACAAAAAAAAAAGAACAGGGGGAATGCTGGGTAAGTCCTCCTTATGTACTCCCAGTGGAAGGGGCGGGGTTAGTGTCCCAGCATTCTTTTAGTCTTTTTTCTGTCGGGAGATGGTTATCTCCATAAATAATGAATGGGACGAGGACATAAGGGACCTGGGGGTAATATGTTCTGTGTATGGTAAATAGTTCCTTTATTAATTATTGCCCAGGTAAAAACGTGAATTTATGCATTGATTTTGGTGCATTCCACATAAAATTCTACACATATCAGAATTTACTTCACACTGTTCCCCCATACATTTTGACCCAGTTAACCTCCTGGAATGTACCTGGGAAAAATTAAACAAGGAGCGTTGTTTGCAATCAAACTCAGAATTGCAAAGTGTGCTGCAACAGGGGTTCAGTGTATATATTGCAATTCCACTCCATACCTGAGATTGAGCCTA
The DNA here is from genome assembly GCF_964204655.1 of Triturus cristatus. NCBI lineage: Eukaryota > Metazoa > Chordata > Amphibia > Caudata > Salamandridae > Triturus > Triturus cristatus. The sequence continues at coordinate 218,612,749 of NC_140594.1, read as the reverse complement.
GTGGTTCCTATTTATCTCTCTCTATATATTGTGCCCTTTCTCATTTTTGTGTTCCGAAATGAAACCCACCACCTAGAATCTGGAACTGCAAAGTGATAATTCTTTCAAGATCAGCCACACTACTGTTCACATCTACTGTATTCTGTAAGTGTTGCATTAGAGGTGTGGGCAAGTAATTGCACAGTGCAGATGATTTTCACTCAAATTTCATTGTACCACAATAATTCCAGCTGAGCAAAATCAACATTGTCTAAATAAAATATTACAAATAATTTCCTTTATCAATGTGAACAAACACAACATGTATTGGCATCAAACTGTGAAGGTATGGTAAAATGAGTTATGATAAAAGCAAATCTCTGAGAGTGAATGATCCAGGTTCAATATTGTCTTGTACTCCAAAAATAATTTCACAGTGGGTCTGTTACAAGTAACACATTCAAAAGGATTTGACTCAACTCCACATTTACACAATACCTATCCATCTCTGGATCATACTAAGATCAGAGTCCTCAAGACATAAGTGTGCGCCTACCTTTGAAGAGGAGGAAATAATTTACTCAAGAACACCATGAAAACAGGCTCTGAATCCATCGACCGTCTGTTCTTGACTTATCCAAGAGTTACGTCGATCTCATCTACTCTCTTGGACCTTTCCTATAGAACCTATCTCACAAAATGTACTATCTTCTTACATTCCACACAGTCCTGCTCAGTCTCAACGACTTTGTATTTTCTTTTTCTCCAATATCTCCACTGTATGTAACACATCTTAACACCGCTCCTACGCAATCACTCCTACATCCCAATGCTCTCATCACTCACTCCATTCAGCTTGTGTGCTTTTCACTATTCTCACTCTATTGGCGGAAGAGGATGGAAAACAGATTTTTTTACCCTTTAGAAAGTTTTTAATTTGACATGCTCTGACACTAGTAGCTAGTGTAGAGATCGGTCAACAGGTGTACTATGCTCTTCCCAAATTAATTTTTGAGGAGCTGTGTTTTGCAGATGTTGACGTTCCAGTTTTTAGTAAAGTCCAAACGGGCACTTTTGGCATAATGTATTCATGAAATTCATACTGTCTGAATGGCTTGAACACCAAGGTATCTAAAGATTTTTCTTTTATTTTGAATTGCTGCAGGGGATGAAAACCTCGCCTATACAGTTCTACCTTTGCTCGATGACCACATCCTAACATTCTTGAATGCCACTACATTATCAATATTGAAACTTCTTTAAATGTATGTGATAACTAAACTGTATTTCATGAATTGTATGAGTCTCTATTCCACCATGCAAACCTCATTTGACAGCAATCTTTTCTATGTTACCACCCATCTCCAACACTATTTTTATGTACCATATTCATGGTCTGAGTAGTAGTTGTCTTGCAATTGTTACCCAACTCAGTAAGGCAAATGGTTCTCTCATCAACTGAAAGAATCCAAGAGAAGTGGGTCCCGAATTATATTATAATCGTAACAATTGCTGATGTTTATTTAGGAGTGATTTAGGGATAATTTCTGTTGAATGGAGAGTCATTAGAATAAATGCATGAAGCAAAACAATATGAACAGGGTATCTAGAACCTAACACTGACTTATTACTGGAAAAGTGAAACTGAATATGTTACAGTTGATTCATAAAGTGCACGGTGTGCATGTGACAGCGTGGGGCTGTATCCTATAACGCTACGCCGAGTTAATGCAGAAACTTTAAACAGCACTAGTTGGAAACAGAAAGTGGCAAGCCCCTGCTCAAATGTGCTGTCTGCATTTCATGCATATATTCAGAGACATTGCAAGACATATGTGTTAAATTTAGACATCTCAAATGTAAAAAGTCAGGCCCTTTGCTCTGGGCTGAACCAGTGCAACCTCTTCATGGTAAACAGCCTTTACAATGAGGTTTTTACCTCGTTGTACCTTTACCATGCATTTTTTACCATGCATATTTTTACCACAAACATACATTTACAATGCATGCCAATACCGCACATTTAAGGTAAGTGGGAGGGAGTGGGGTGTCTCCCCCCGAAAATACATTGTTTTTAAATTTCAAAAAAGGTGTGCTATTGACATTTGTATTCTCAGTAAAAACATGCGCGCTAAAAAATGGGTGTGAAAGGCATGTGAAGTAATTGCATGCGTTGTACCATCGTACAACCCCTCTTCATGATACAGCACATGTGTTCATACTTGTATTTACTACTAGGCACATGTCTGCAATTTTTAAGTCTGTCTTTTAAGGCGGCTTAGACTTCACATATATATTGGTCTACATATCCACCATCTTTTCATTGGATTTTTTACCTGCAAATACAAATTTGAGTTTAAGCTGAAAGTTGCTTTGGTGAGTTGTTTATTGCTTATAAAAAAGCCATTGTGATTACTGCACCAAAATGTGTCGCATTCCGCCGTATAATTTGCCTTTTCTGCGGCATAATTTATTGAACCATGCTGCATAGTTTGGTCCTCCCCTGCTACATTGTTCCAGTGGGCCACAGTAAATCCTATGGCAATTTTAATACAGTGGATGGGATATCCGTCACTTTTGTGTCGGCATATACCATCCTCCAAGTCTAAATTAGGCCCTTATTTATTTATTTTAATTGGAGGCCGCCATTTGCATTCTTTTCGCATATAATCAATGAACAGTGAACTTCTATGCACCTGTGCCCCCCTGCTTGGGATGCCACTCGTCAATCCACTGAACCTGGGCAGAGCTACATGATTGTATAAATGGGGGGTGTAAAAAAATGGAATACATCGAGACTTCCTACCAGTGAAAGCTGCACACATTCTGAATTTACTCAAATGAAGCGAATATTTTTCCCCGAATGCCCTTTTCAAAAATGATTTGATACATTCTAAAGTGTTGTCAAGAAGTACGGTGATAAATACATGATTCCAATCCAGAAACCACAATACTCTGATAACAAGAGTAAAGGCAACTACTCAAAGGTTAACTGCGATTCAGAATGAAAATGTAGTCAGCTATGACAAAAAAGAGAAAATATTAATGTATAAAACCTAACTTTGAGTACTCTTGGTGTCACTATAACTTAGGCATCATATAATTCTGGATATCCTTTCAAATTAGCACATAAACCATGTTTAAACGAACTGTAATTTAATTTACAAAAAAAGAAGCTCTTTACATGAAATCACATGAGCAAAAAACATTTGGGAATATTTAAATACCCATAGAACAACATGGAATACATATGACACTTTTGTGTTGAAATTAAAAGTGCATCATACTAATGCGGTATTATTCACTATAATTTTAAGCTAAGGGTCATTCATGATCGGAAAGTAAACTATTTTCGGTGTTCGAAGAGTCAGGACTTACATAGATGATCTGTGGTGTACATTTTCTCATACCAATGGTTAAGCTGATAGACTTAAAGAGCACATTAGGTGCAGAGAAGCGGAAATTTAAATATTTATGCTGAATAATGACAGAAGTAAATTTGATGCTGAATGGCTGACAGCAACAGAGATTTTTGCATGCACTTTTTAAATAAACCCTCTTACTTTCCACCTTCCATGCTGAAACACAGTAAACAGATCTGGAAAAAGATTTCTGCCTTTTTGATTTTTTTCACAGCATTGCAATAATGTATTGTTCTTTGTTGGCGCATTGATTAGCTGGTAATGAGGTTGAGAGCGGATAGGGCACAATTCCGTGCAGCTTTCTGAAAGGTCAAACTGCAAAATATGGATCAGGAGACCAGTGCAGAGGTTATAGAGCCACGAACTCCGAATCTATCGGCACAAGGCATGCCTCGCATCTTAAAGATCGAAGGGCACTTTGGGACATGCCCAAGGTGGTTCTGGAAGCAGCGAGGTCAGGATTATGGCGCTGTTGCAAAGTGTGGCTGAGACTCGCACTGAATATTGGAAGTGCATAATGCTTATTTCGTGTAAGTGGTCATTATTTTAAAGGAGACGTTCCCGACATCCTCTGCTTTTCATTCTGAGTCTAGCACAGTATGTGCTCGTTTCATACAGCAGGGAGATAGAAACATTGACTTTTTTGATTAAAAAGAGAAGAATGAACTCCACGAGTTGAATGTATGATCACATTTCTGCTTCACGCTGTACTAATCTGCCAATAAGAGTTCATTTCGTTGATTTCATAATGTCCCTGCACAATCAAAGTAAAACAATGGAGTCTAAAAGTTAACATGTATTGGTAAAGCCAACATGTGTGGCTATTATGTGAGAGAAAGTGCTTTTTTGTGGATTGGCGAGTTTGTGAGCATGGTAGTGTGGCTGGGCAATTGGAATGGATGGGATGGAGGAGAGCATGAATGGAAGTATGAGTGCAAGAATGAATGGATGATGAAGGGATGGAGCATCAATAAGGGGATGCATGGGTTAATGAATGAGAGCATAAATGAATGAATAAGCCAGGGACATGTTAAGGCATGGGCAAAGTAGGCAATTGCTCAGGGGTCCAACCTTCCAACGGGGGCCCCTAGTAAAGTGAACATCCTGTCTATTTGACTTCTTCCTATTCTATTTCTCTATCTAAACCTCTCTTCTTTTCTGCTTATATCTACCTCTGACTCTGTCTCATGACCCAGTGTCATCTTAAGGATTTTTGGGGTCCCTGGCAGAACATATTTCAACAGTTTTTTGTGACCTTATTGAACTTTAACATATAAGTTAGTACGGCTTGGCATCACATAGGGTTGGATTTGCAGAAAATGAGTGAAACAATTCAAATTTGTTCCGTATAGGGCCTTCCAAAATATGTGTTGCTGGAGGACCCCAAAAATCTCTAAGATGACACTGGACTAGGTAAAGTAACGACAGTTGCTAGAAGGACAAATGGGACTTTGTGCAATGTTCATGTTGCTTCGGGTGTACTTCAGTGTATGTTGTGTGCTTTATAAAAGAGGCTGTTAGGAAATCAATATTCATAGAAGTCAAAATGTCAGCACACTCCTTGACTGAAAGACTAGAAAAGGCATTGGCATGCCACTTGGTAAGGGTTTAGTACCAGCCAGAGGCATCCTCTTTTAGACAGTAGAGCTATTCAGTTAGTTCCACTCATGGTTCATGAGATGATACATATGTAACAGAGAAGGCGTGTTTCCTCTTGTGTTATTCTTTGAAAACAGATACACAAATCTGATTATGGTCTGTGGTCCTTATTTGAGATCTTCAAAGAGTTACTTGGGTACATTGATATATTAAGCTATTACGGCTAAAATGTATTGTTTCTTTATTGAAATGATCTCACTGTCATAGTATTTATTGCCTTTTCTCTACCGATCTAGCAAAGCAACACCAGGCTTAAATTACAGCCATTGCTTCTGAACCTGCCAGGCTCACGTTTAGTGTCTTCAAGGCAGAGATGAAGTAGTCAGTAATAAGTAGGAATGTGAAATAATAAAGATGAGACAAAAGTATTTCTGATGTACAACCTATTCACACCTCGCATATTATATTCTTACATAAGATTGAGTTGGCCTGATTCAAAAAAGCATTTTGGGAAGACATGTTGGGCCTATTATGATGGAGGTCGGAGAGCCACCGACCTTCATTGGGAGACTTTCTGACCCCCATCGTCAGTTTAAATTTTGACTGGCTGATTATGGATCAGCCGGTCGGAATTGAAACCGGCCGGTCATTCTAGCTGGCTTCCAGTTGGAGCTGGCTCGTAATCCCAAAGGGTGAGTCTTTCCACCCTTGGAATTACAATGCAGAGTTTCCGGCATGGTTTTCATGCTGGCCTGTCTGACATGGACACCATGTCGGAAAGCATGTTTGGGGGCCCCCAGCAGGACCCCTTGTGTGTGAGGCCTCTGACTTGGGAACCAGGGGTTGATCTCTGCACCCCATGGTAGGCACCACGAGGTGCCTGCCACGGGGTGCAGGGATGAACAACACCTTCAATTTCACTTTAAGTAGCATGTATTATGGCCAGTTTACCACCGTAATGCATGCTCCAATATGGAAATGTCAGAATCCGACTGAACAATGTTCAGTGCATCCTAATGATGTAGGCGGGACCTCCGACCAGAGGCCAGTCAGTCTTGTTTTCCAGACCGACACTGTAATCGCCCCCGCAGTTTTGAGGCTGAAAATGCCTTTATGTGTTAACAAAAGGACATCTGGGAGGCATAATTTAATGTTACTACTGCAGATTTATCTGCCACAAATGTAGATAAATACACAGTAGTAAATGCCAGACAAGGGGTGGGAAGTTCAAGGTATATGAGAAGTGGATGAATCAGATGGGATATGTGTTGTAAGTTTGTGAACCCCCACCAAAGTACATATCACACCTTCTAACACTGAAAATGGTTAAAGATTTACTGTATCCAAGGAATGAAGTAACTCCCCTTTCAGAATGCAAAAAGGAAAAAGTCCCTCTTGGTGGGGTATAGGGAAAAGGTTTTCTACAGAGTAAAACAATGTTTTTCCCATGGAGAAAAAAAAAAGAAAAGAAAACATGTGCTTTTGCACATTGCACTCCCCTTCCCAGTGTGCAGAATTGTACCCTATAGATAACTTAGCACAGGTAGAGACGAAACAACTTCACATGACAGCTGCATTAGTACACCTGGAAACCTGTACCTGAAGGGGTTTTCCAGGCTGAATATTACACCTGTTTTGTAAATAAAAAAAGAGTAAATTTATGTTCAGGCAGGCATAGAGCTCTTACCATATTTTTAGACTTTTTTGTGTGAATCGAGTACATTGTATTTACAATAGTTGAAAACGGTTCTAGATCATCGGAATGGGAGTTAATAACTTATGTAAGTGTGCAGAAGTTGTGCACTCCTAAATTGTCTCTTGAGTGCCCCATGTGGTCATCCACAGTAGTGTCCCAGAGGAGTGGCCAGAAAAATCCCACGAAAACGTGTTGTCTTCTCAGTCAAGTGGAAAATTCTGGGTATTTTACCAAAATGTTTTTATTTATTTCTCACTATTAACTTCACATCGAAGTTCCCCCTAGACCTTCCAGACACAACTGCTATAGACATTACCAGGTTTTTAGTGGGGTGTAGTAAGTTAAATTATTAGTGAGAGAAGAAAAGATTTTTTAAATTAAATATAAATATGGGTCACACAAAATAACCTTAAACTGGTGTACTTCACTCTAGACTTGAAATACACAAGCTTAGGGCTATGCAAACAGCTGTAAGAATATTTTTACAGAACTCCTTACTCTTAAGACATTTCCTCTTGACATAAATGACTTATGTGTGTTTGAGAAGGAAAGGATTGTAAGTACACACAAGAGGCTTGACAGCATACAAGACTGATACATTGCACATGTTTTGGAAAATTGGACATTATATCCATAAGCCTTTAGGTCCATGGACAGTGGAAGTTTTAGACATTAATACTTATTTGGCTCTTTTGTGCATTCCAAGAAAACCCTTTATTATATTTTTGTCAGGTTGTGAGGTTTTAATATTCAGGTATTATTATCCTTACCATATTTAACACATAAATATTTACGTCTTAATTAGCAATCAAACAGGTGAACTTATTTGGAAGTGGTTAATCTGTCAAGTAATTTAATTGGAAGCCCCTTAGGTAATAGCCATGATTTTAAAAGGGTTGTAGGGTTTAATAGAATCTAGCTTCTATATTTTCATGATTTTATTTATTTAACTTGTACAGTACAACACCCTCCAATTATGGCTTAAGCACATGTGCAAGGAACTCTATGCTGTTATATTTTGGGTGGTCTGTTCTATCTTTCCATTCTCTGAGCTGTCTGTTGTTTACCCTTCCCTGTTTATTCTGAAGCATTTATCTATTGTGTGCAGAACCTTCTGCTCCACTCACTGAATAGAACCTTGGAGTTCTGTGATTCCATGGATGACAGTTGTAAGGCAGTTGTAAGGATGAGCAGACTTGGAGAAGATTTGGATCAAGTTTAAAACTAGTGGTGCATTTAAAGAATAAACAATGTTAAATCATGCTTTAGTTGCCTCATTATTAAACTTGGAAGAGTGGGTGGTGGGGGAATTAGATAAAATAAGAGGTATAATATCACAGATGTGAAATAACAATGGTAATTAAGAATTTTACATTATCCTCATGGTAGAGCTCAAACAAGGCAGCATTAGGTTCTTATGAATTTCAGGAATATAGGGATGTTTCAAAGAGTTGGAAGCAGAGTATTTATAAGTCTAATTAATTGGATATGTAAGACTCTAGTATTTGTCCCTAAAATCAAATTAAAACAATGCGCCTCATTATAATGTTGTGCGCAAACTTTCTGCCAGACTCCTTGTCTGATTCTCTTCCAACTGACTCGTGTACAGTGGCTCTGCATGACCAATTATGATACTTCCGAACACTGTTGGGAAGGACTCTCATTGACTTCTATGGAAGACTGTGTTCTGACCGACAACATAGGCTCCTATGGGGTAAATGGATATCTCTGGAAAACCTTGTATCCTGTGCCTGCCACACAGTGTATGGTTCTACAGGGGGGTCCCATGGGTAACCCCACGGCCAACAACTGGAGGCCTCAGGATAAAGGGGAGCCTGCTAGGGGCCCCCAAAATCAGTTTCCGACACCCTTTTCGTGTCGGACAGATCGAGTAGGAAAGGCTGTCAGAATCCGTCATCGTAATCAGTCAGGCAGAAACGATGTCGGTAGAGCTGTACGAATTGGCTCTGACCGACTCGTATTCTCTGATTGCCGGTTGGTACCAATTTGGAATAACAGTTCCCATTACGACCACGAGCACCGTAATCAGTCGGTCGGAAACCGAGTCAGGCGTATGCATTCCGACACGATCTAGGAAAATCTGACTGTTGGTCGGAGGCTTTCCGCCCGACATTGCAACGAGGCCCAATGTTGTGGAAGAGAGAGAATATTGTAACAGAACAATGGCAGGTTCATTTCAGGATCGAAAATAATGAAGAGGCAGCAGATTATAATTAAGATGCATTTTCCATGGGGTGGTGGGCACTCCTAGGTAGTTATCGACTGGGGTTGACTATATTACCCGAGGTGAAGTTGAGGTTTATACTCCATACTGCGGTTATGTATGGTTCCCATAGCTGTCCAGGATGAGGAACAGTATTTTCCAAATATTGCTGTTAACTGCAATTGCACCACAGACTGGTGTGAATAGTAAAGCTTGTTTTCCATACATATAACATAAAAATGTTGAATCCTGGCACTGGAGCCCACCTCTTTCAGTCCATTTTTATTTCTATGTTTACAATGCCACATTTCAAAAAGCCGGTTCCACAGTAGTGGATGGGTTTAGGACACACATACACCATAAAATTAACACACTAAGTTTTTGGTGAGTTTTTTTATGGTGCTTTTTAGGGGAAAGGTGACAAGAAGCATACCTGTGGGCCTCATGGTGCTGATCGTAGAGGTTTATTGTTACCTAACTCAATGATAATGATTGTACCAACCACAGATGGACAAAAGGCTGAGCAAACTGACCCAGATTCTAACCTGTGATCATGGGGCCAAACACAGATCTCTGATGTAGATGCATTAGTCTACTGAGGCACCAGATCAAGTTAGCATGTACGTCAGGGTCAATGTAAGAATTTTCAGAGCCCAGGGCAAGACATATTTGTCGGCCCCAGTATAGGGGAAATTTTAAATTTATTACCCATTTTCTGCTAATTCAAGCTTACATGATGCCAAATAGTGTTTAATTATGTGTTAAAATTTAGCAGGGTCTCACAAAAACAGTTGCAGTATGTCTTGCTCTAGACTACAAAAATCCTTAACATGGCACAGTGTAGAGAGACAGAGTCAAAGGTATAGAGGTAGGAAGAGAGGGAGAGTGGTTTTGAGAAACAGAGGTAAAATAGAGAGAAAATTCAGTTTCCCTGTGGGCCCTTTAGATGCCTTGAAACGTTTCTGCTTATGTTTATATAACTGTGCTCTCCGGTTAAGGTTGTGTATTGATAAGAGAATTGGAAACGATTAATGATGAGGTATTGCACGAATAGGCATGCATTGAATATTTTAGAAGGCTGCTATGCCTTTAGACTGCTATGTCTTGATTATTGTAATTAGTAATTTGGAAATCTTACTCGTCGCAAAAATTAAATAAAATGATGTTTGAATATGGAATAACCGATTCCCTGCACAGGATGTCCTCAAAGGAAATAAATTATAACTGTGGAAAATGAAATAATAAGCTTCCTTCAAAGTAAACGCACAATCAAGACAAGACGGCAGGTGCATCTTATATCTGGAACACAAAATTGCAAATTGTATATTTTTTTCCTTCATGAACAAATCAATTTCATATTTACATTAGAAAATGGAACCTATCTATTTCCTAATGAACAGCTGCCGCTTTCATTAGCTTTATTCATGCCGGTACTTGAAGATGTAAGTAATGATCAGGTGAGAGATGTCTTCATTACATTTCTGATACCAATCGTATACTTTTATGTAGATACAGTCAGACCTTTTGCACTAATTTGCTTTTTTTGCTAATTGGAGTGCACAGGAATTAGAACTGGGAGACATCATTGTATAATTAGAGCTAACTCTGTGGTGCCTACGTTTTAACAATGGGGTCTGTTTTTTAGAAGGAACATGGGGCCAGATGTAGGAAATACTGGTTACAAAATACTGGTGGCAAATTTCGACCAATTCTTTTAGCGACCAGTGAGGGATTTTGCAAACGGACCTATTTACTGATTGGCCAGCTCATAAAGTTACGAATCGTTGTGGGTCACAATCTGACCAATCTCATCAATATTCATGAGGTAGGTCGCAAATTGTGTAACACAGTGATTGGTGAGCATCAGGTCAGTAGACCCCCATGTTTGTGAATGCTTTTTCTATTTGGTCCCGATTGCAACCCATTTTCTTTCAAGGTGATTTAAAAGTCATTTTTGCAACGATTATTTTTTAAGACTAAGGACCTGATTATGAGTTTGGTGGTCTTGGAACGGCCATGGTGAAGACGGCATATCAATTGCCTCTGCATTGGTGGTCTGACCGCCGTATTACAAGGCATGCATTTACATAGACAAAGACCGCCTCAGGCTAGCCACCACCGCTGGACATATCCGACTGTGTCAGCATGGGAAGAGGCCAAACAGATTATCAGAAGTTCAGACTGCTAGTATAACCGCCGGCCTAATTATGAAGTGTCATACAGCCGGCGTGAATGTGGCGGTCCCACCACAACATCAGAGCTGGTGGAAAGGGAGGGATATAAGGCCAAAACTAACCTCTACTGACCTCTACTCATGCTGTGCCACCATGGAGCTGATTGTACATCTCCTGTCACTGCTGTACCTGCTTGATCATGTCCAGAACTGACACCGTCACAGACGCAACTGATGGTAAGTCATACTACTACGTGGTTTCATAGACTCCTCAGCAGAACAATACCCTTCCATGGACCTGGCAAGCTGGTTGGGGTCCCATGGTCAAACATATTTTGTGGGACCCTGTTTGGGATTGTTTTAAATGTATAACCCAAATACATCTGCAAGATACCCTCCTTGGCCAAGTCACTGACGCTGCACAAGCACAGTGTACACAAATGGATGTGTGTTCCCAACTCACAATCAGTGATAGGGATGTGTGCATTAAATCTTGTCACACAACACCACCTCCTAATCAATATCAGACTTATTAATCTCTGTGACACCCTTACATTGCACACTTCCCATGGCCTGTTTTGATATCACAGATACATCTGGATGGTTGTGTCATGAAACTGAAACATACCTTCTCTGCTACAACTCTATATTGGACTCTCACCTACATAAAAAGGCAATGTCAAGAAATGGGGGCGTGAGAAGCATTCTAATGGCACAATGTAAACACTCTCGGCATAATAAGTTTGCCTCTATCAGGGAGACACTAAAAGGCTGGGGCCCTGGGGCACAGAACATTTTGCACAGCCCTGAAAACCTCAATGTGCACAGGACCTGGGGAATGAAGTATATCAGAGACAACCAATAGCATAAACATATGCCATGCATGTGTAGGTAATGTGTAAGTGCAAGTCAGGAAAGCAAACAGCACCAACAGCAATTGTCACACATCTAGATAAAGTAGGTGTAAGCTACACGCTTGAAAATGGAAGCATGTCCAAACAAAACTCCACAATGGCATGACACTTTAACACCCACCATGTGTGGATAAACAAATGTCTGACTTGAGCACATATCCAACCTACATCATAGGGAGAAGTGCAACCTAAATGATGTTCACAGTGGCAAAGCCAAGCTGAAATACGTACCAAATAATATAACACCTAATGCAATGTTTGCCCCAATTGGATTTCATCCCACATAAATATCAATCCAACGTTTTCCCTTGTCCTGTGTTCCACCACTGGCTCCAAATTCAGATCATACTAACCACATCAACTGGATCAGCAATCAGGGATGAAACAAACACAATTGTAGTCATACACACTAACTATACAATAACATCAAATAGTTAGAAGAGTAATGGCAAGACCAATGTCTTCCAAACTATGAAAGGTTTTAACGACAGTATGTAAAAGCATGATGTCAAACAAAGGGCAATGGCCAGTTTATAGTGTAGCCAAAGCAGACTGCTGTGGCCACCAAACTTGCCCTTACTGACACTGCAAGGGAACCGCCTCACAAAGGGGCAACCATTGGGCATTGCAGGCCCCTCGAAGATAGTACTTGGGAGCGGGGATGCGGTTTAAGGAGGGGTGGGTTTGGTCTTGGGAGGGGTTGTTTTGGACTTTTGGGTCTTTGGGCTGGGTTAAGTGTCGAGAAGCCGTCACGATCTGGAATCTTGGCATGCCGGATCTGGAATCATGACATGCCGGATTTATCAAGATTCCAGATCATGGCGGCTTCTCGCCATGATACAGGGGCACACCACAGCCCTCATATCTATCGTCAGTGAATACAAAGACATACTTTTCTCTCTAAAAAAAACTCCTGACAATATCAAGGGCACTTTATAGCCCATTGTTATTGACAAGGTTGCTTACCTAATACCCTTTCAAAAAGTGACATTATTTGTTACTGATACAGAGTTCTATATTGGCTTTCAAATCTTTCAAAGTGAGACCTTTGACTGAACACATTAGATGTGGAGCACAACTGCTAGATCCATGAACAAACTTCTTCCCTCGACTGGAGATTGGAGGTTGGATTTACCTTATCAAGGATTTTTCCTGACAGATGTTTACTGCGAATAAAGAATTATTGGATTTCAGTAGCATTTTATTATAAGGTCTCCTGATTTTTTGCCGAAAGGTTTACAATCCGCTCATCGTGGGCAGATTTTCTAAATACGGAGTATTGCTTTTTTAGATCAAAGCCTTGGTAAATTACAGAAAGTAACGAAACACGTGTTGGCTGCCATCATCTGCTACCAACCAGGACGCCTTAAGAACAGGAACTCCACATATTAACAATATCTCTGCTGTTTAGAAATAACCAACAGGATTGTATTACCTTCAATTATATTACTGTTCTAGAGTTTGGTGTCCTAGACATGATTGTAGATTCCTAGTGGAACACGGTTTATCTAAGGTTACTTAATATTAAAACAGATCTCTGTTGAATTCATGCTTCCTGACTAGTGTTTCCTGTGATTTGTCACATTTAGTATTCTATGTATCTTTTAGGCTTATAGCCATAAACAAATAGGAATTTGAATTTGGAGAGTGCCGAGGTACAATATTTTCTGTTAATGAAGATGAAGTATGTGTGTGCGTATGTGTGTGTGTGCTTGGGACAGGCATGGGAATAAGGAATTTGGATGGGGAAGTGGCAGGAGGTTGGGTGGAAGGTTAGGATGGGTAGAGGGATGTCGTGAGGGTGGAGGCGGGAGCCTGAAAAGACCTCTGAGGCCAGACGCTTCACCGTGAATGCCTTCCAGGTAGGCCACCGTCTGTGTCATCTGGTTGCCTTTTCCCTGGATGGCACTCAGGAGTGCAGTTTGACCCACAGAGACGGTCCTCAGGAGGTCAATAGCCTCCTCACTCAGGGCAGCACGGATAATAGGGACAGCAGCTGAGGTGCCTGCAGCAATGGAGGCAGCTCCCCTCTTAGGGGAGCACGGCTGGACATTTAGTTGGGGGACAACAGGGAGGGTGGCGATTGAACTGGGAGTAGCGTACATGGATGAAGTGGTACTAATCCTGTGGGGTCCATCACCACTCAAGAGTGTGCACCGGGGGATGACTGACGGTGAGCTGCTGTGGCACTCCCCACACCCTCCTGGTCACTGGGTCACTCCGTGTCTGTGGTGTCAAGTTCAGAACAACCATGACCAGCTGCCTCCCCCAATGAAATTGGCCCCTTCTCCATCACCTGCCCTGGATGAATCTGAAATGACATGTATCATGGGTTTATTGCAACTGCTTTCCCACACCTGACCATCACAGATCACCAGAAAACATGTATTAAGTGCACATACCACACTATTGCATGGTTCACTATATAAGGTGCATGCGACAGAGCCTGCAAACCGTTTGTTCCATTTATGTCCTAACCCCAGACAGCAACAAATGCATTGTTGGCTTGCCTATACTTCATTCTTATGCCCATACTAGGATAGTTGATAGCCTTCCATACTTTGCCACTTGTATCATACCATAGTAAAATTATGTTACCAAATAAGATGGATACATGTTTAACATTTACACAATATTCACACAAGGCCCAGGTTTCACAAATATGTAATTTCCCTCATAGCACATCGTGAATGTCATGAAAGTCAAGTTAAAGACCAATGTACCATCAATATGTGATGTGCTTGACATCATGTCACACGCAATTTATAATTGTACGCTAATGACACTTTTGACTTCAAACTTCATCAAATGTCCACTACCCGAAAAGTGTAATGAAAGCTGTACTGATGTTGTTTAGCCACGTAACACAGGAAAAGGTTTTAGGAGATAGATACTCCAAATGCATACAAAATAAAACTTCCCATAGCCAAATGTACATCCCAAATCCTGCTTGGAACACCATTCATAGATTTCAGTCTGCAGGCCAATACACCTTTGGATGTTGTTGTGTGTCTTTGAATATCTATGACTTGAAGAGGTGGGATCACTATAGTGCTAATGGTATGGCACATCACAGCACCATTTGATTGAGCAAACACAAATTGCCTTGGGATGAGTGTAGACACTCACATAAGATCTCTAAATTTCTACATTGCACTCCATGATGTATGTCCCCAGTCAGTGGATGAATCTTCAAACACCATTGTAAATGAAGTAACAACAGGGAAATGCACACTGGGCAACATGTAACCACTACTGTTGATTACCCCAGTGGTATTTGCACACTCATGTCACTCTTGAATCCTAACTGGGAAGTGTTGTCCAGTCACTGCATAAAAAGTACACTGTATGCCATTTCACATGAAATAGGGCCACCGTCACACGAGAGACAGTAGTGAGGGAACATTACATGAGGAAGACAAGTGCCCTGTTGGGCACAACTGTCACCCATAAAATCAAACATCATGAGCAGATTTGTTACTACACTCAGCAATGTGTCTGCTCAAGACAGGACATTGGTAGTGGACTGGAGTCAGCTATGTTCCTGGTCATAAAGACAATAGTCAAAGCACATCAGCATGCATCTACTACCGGGCATACACAAATAGTGACTCTTCTTGTGTGGTGGACATGGGCCACCCCCAGTAATGATAGGGAAATGCCTGCCTTTGACACACAAAGTTGGAAATGTAAAGTGTATGACTCAGGTCAGGACTTACCCCCCTTTCCCTGCTGTTGGGCCCTCAACAACCCATCAAGCTCCGGGTAGATCACTGCCAGTACACAGGCCATTAAAGGGGTCAGGGTCTGGCATGCGGCGCGTCCGCATTGAGAGAAGAGCCCCAGCTTGACCTCCATGATCTTTCATGCCCAGGGCCTCAGGTCCTCCCACCTTTTATGACAATGGCCACTGTGCCAGCGAAAGACCCCCAGGGTCTGCACCTTCCTGGCGATGGCTTTCCAAATGGACTGATTCTGATGGGCATTGATCTGTATAGATACAATATATGAATACACAGATTATAACTGCTGGTTTCTGGATATATGTTTGATTGTCACACATTTTGGATACACCTAGCACAAGCATTAATCAATTGCTAATGCACTACAGGTGTCAAACACACGTGCTAAGCACTACAAAGACATGAACACACACTTTTGTAGTTATCTGCTTACTTTCATCAAGTCTATTCATGACCTACACTGACTAAGGTAGCCCCCTAACATCATGTAGGCCAGGGCCATCCTACATGTACTATGATGCGAGATAATATGAAACACAACACACCATTGTTAGCTTCTGAAGCTTAAACTACTTTAGCATGATTGTACAGACACCTTTGCAGCCAGGCCCATTTACTTCATGCATATGGTCCATACAGGCTAGTACCATAGTATGGACTACATCCTAAGACTTAGGTCACAAAGAAAGGGATGGCATGTGCTGTTTCTGAGGGCACCTCTATGGGGATGTGTGGACATGTGGAGCACTTAATGGGATATCATACTAAGTCTGATGGTGTGGTATGTCTTGCCATCACAGGACACACCTTATGACAAATGTGGCACTGTCACAGGAATGACATTCAACATGCTATAGTATGCCTTGTTTGAGTGTAATAAAGCTGGTGATTGACATATCAAAAAAGTTTCTGAAGTAACCATCTCTCTGCACTGTTAATGTGTTACCTGTGCAATAGGCATTTACAATACAAGCATTACCTATGGAAAAGTGACATCAGACCTGTGGGAGTAAGGGGGCCTGTCACAAGTAAATGATACACATGGACAATGTTGGTCAACTGAGAGAAGTATCAGGTCAGGGGTTTAGCTAAGTCACAATTTCTAATGTAGTCCATGTAAAACTATTCAGGGTTACTGGTTTTTACATTTTGCATGGAATTAAAGAGTTAAAGCTCTATGCATTATGGTTACGAACACTGAATAAATCTGTCCAGATGTCTATATATCATAAATTTGGTTGGCTCCAAGTATATTCGATCAGAGGATATATACGCATATTTTCAGGTAACTAGACAATTTTAGCTAAAATAATGGAGTAACGTGATCACTATGTATTTATTAAATGTATAATTCATGAACGAGTCTCTCTCTCTATTTTAACTCTTATTTTCAATCTAATTTTAAATAGATAGGGGCAGTATAGCAGTGACGCGAGATGACATTAGATCTAAGTTTGATGCATCAAGAATAACTACAGATGTTAAAATTGTAACATGGACCAATCCTAAGTATTTTTATCTGATGATTATATTTATTGATTTTATGTGATTTTATTGATGATGGTAAATCTTTTATGGCTTGATAGCCGAAATAAAGTTATCACTACTAATCAGGGCTAGTAGTGGTTCAGAAAAGTCTTGTTGGGAACATTCAATGATCTGCAGGTCAACAGTGACATTACTTTGTGCATTATTTGTATTGCCAGAGTTACTCTGGCCCAGACTGGGCACAACTCTTTGTCAGGCCTTGCTGTCTGCAGGTTGTGCATACTTTTACCACATGAACCTCCCATTTCAAACACTTCAAAACATAAATGTTCATTGTGTGTTCATTCAATAACTGACTTTAAGGTAGTGTGGTGCTCTGAATGGGTCTGTGAGGTATAGTTAGCTCCCAGACAAAGGTTTGGTTAGCCCAGATCTAGGCTGCGTGAATTGTGGGACTGTACACATCACTAACATCATCCTCATCTGCTTCTTACAGTACACATATACAGCTCATGCACTGAGCCCTACACATTTGGATGCACATTTACCATGATCTGTTAAGCAAATCAATCATAGGCACCATTAAAAGTTTACATGCATAGATATGTGAAGGTACCACAAGTAGAATCTAGGGTTTACCACACAACACACATCACAATGGTGATCTTAAGTACACAAAGTGAATTAATTCCTCTTCAATCCTGAGGGTCCCTGGGGGTCAATTAGCCCACCAGGTACCTCCAGTGTGCACCAGTGAGCTGCGTTGCAGAGAGGTGTTCAGAGGCCACACCCCTTTTTACAACACTCTGCACAGCAGCTCCGTGGCGCTTACTGGAGGTACCTGGTGGGCTAGTTGGCCCCCAGAGACCCTCAGGATTGAAGAGGGATTAATTCCCCAACTTAAAACGCGCCGCAGGTCGTGTTTGCACACATGTCACCTCAGGCCCCGCCCCCTCCCTTCACCACTGTGCAAACGTGCCCGTGGCGCATTTTAAGTTGGGGGATTAACTCCCCTTGAATCCCGAGGGTCCCTGGGGTGCAACCAACCAAGCAGGTACCTCCATTAAGCGCCACAGAGCTGCGTTGCAGAGAGGTGTAAAAAAGGGGCATGGCCTCAGAACATCTCTCTGCAACGCAGCTCCGTGGCGTATACTGGAGGTTCCTGGTGGGCTAGTTGGCCCCCAGGACCCCCAGTATTGTAGGGGATTTAATTCCCCAATTTAAAACGCACCACAGGGCGCGTTTGCAGAGTGGTTCCATGAGGGGGCGGGGCCTAGGCACGATCGCGTATCTTTTTTTAATTTATTTTTTTGGAAGGGGGTTGTGTAGCCCCCCTTTTTTTTACTTTTTTTGGGCCCTGGGGATCCGATCCCCCATTAATGTTATTAAAGGGAAGGGGGCCGGGTGGGCCCCCCTCCTGTGCCCAATTCTGGGCCCCATCCCCCGGGGCATGGGAATTTTTTTTATATTCATTTGGAGGGGTCTGCATGGCCCCCCTCCTAAGGCCATTTATGGCCCGGGGACCCCATCCCTCGGGGCCCCCCTTTGCGTTGTTTTAATATATTTTTTTAATAATTATTAATCGGGAGGGGGGGCCGCGTGGCCCTCCTCTCTGGCCACTTCTGGCCCCGGGGACCCCATCCCCCAGGGCCACCTCATTGGGGACCGTGGGGGGAGCCCCAATGCCCCCACAGTCCCAGCCGGCTCCCCGCCTCCTGCGGGAGCCGGCATTGCTTTTCCACATGGGGAGCTGCTAAGATGCAGCTCCCCATGTGGAAAAGCAATCTGCTTTGGTATTTGGAAGAGAGAGCAGGTTTCCTGCTCTCTCTTCCAAATACCAAAGCAGAGTTTGCTATGGCAGGGCAGGAGCCGCGAGGCTCCCGCCCTACCATAGCAAACTGCAGTGTCCCGGGGGTGGGCACCCCGGGACACTGCAGGAGCCAGCCCTGGGGGGTGGTGGTCCCCAGGGCCATCACAGGCTCCATGAGGGGGGCCGCGCGGCCCCCCTCCCAACATCTACAAAGCCCTGGGGGGTGGTGGTCCCCGGGGAATTGGGGTTCCATCACGGACTCCCTAATTTAAATATTTAGAGCCCCAGGGAGGTGGCAGTCCCCGGGGCGTGTGGGGGGCTCGAGCCCCCCACACAGGTTTTTAATTTTTTTTTTTAAACAAGCCCCGTGGGGTGGCGGTCCCCGGGGCTGCGAGGGGGCCATGAGCCCCCGCAAATATTTTAGATAAGCCCCAGGGGTGGTGGTCCCTGGGGCTTGGGGGGGCCTTTGAGCCCCCCACATGCAATTAATAAGCCCCGGGGGGTGGTGGTCCCCGGGGCAGGGGGGTCTGTGAGCCCCACCAATATGTTTTAAAAGCCCCAGGGGGTGGCGGTCCCTGGGGCCCCTTTGGGCCCCCCATCCAAATACATATTTTGCCCCCGGGATTTGGCCGAAATTCGCGCTGGGTGCGCGAATGTCACTGATTTTTTTGTGGTTTTTTTTAATGCTTTTTTGGGCCCTGGCGGTCCTTGTAGGACCCCCTGAGCAGGCCTAGGGGGTCAGGGTGTTTCTACCCTGCCCCCTTTTTGCGTTTTGCGCCTTAGTTTTGCTGATTTCTTGTGCCTCGGTTCTAGGCACAAGATGGCTGCCAACACTTCCTGGTTTGGAGTGTTGACAGCCAATTAGCATACAGCTCGTGATCGGGAGGGTTCGTGGATCCTGCGCGGCCATACATATATCTATGTTTTTACTTTTGATTTTCTCAGCAACTACTGAACGGATTTACACCATTTAACAAAAAGGGTTCTTTCTGAACCAACAACTACCTCTTTACCAAATTTGGTGTAATTACATTCAGCAGTTCGGGCTGTAGCCCCGGCTAAAGTTTCCTATGGGAAATTGCATGGGGAAAACACGTTTTGGGACCCCCTTTTTTCTCGGCCCCCGCTTGACGAATCACCCCAAAACTTTCAAGATAGGAGCAGACCGGAGCGCCCCACGAGTTTAGAAAATTTTGCGAAGATTCGTCAATTGGCGCCAAAGTTATTGGGAATAGAATGTTGCGAATTTCCTATGGAAAATTGGTCCTAACTATAACTATCTACTGGCGACCGCCAGTAGATAATATATATATATATATATATATATATATATATATATATATATATAGCCAGTAGGTAGTTCTAGTTAGAACCTTGTTTCTATTCAAAAAATGACTTTTCTTTTGCTAATGGGGTTTATTATTGTATACATTTCTTTCGTATCTGATCACAGCTATCTCTTTGGATTGGATCGCCTTAATGAGGCGTTGTTTGGCCACAACGCATTCTTTATTGAACCAAGTATTAGATGGCTAGTTTCAACCTTACCATTAGTTTTCCCTGGTTGTGATTTGGTTAAATAAGGTTTTATGTTTTCTATCAACTTTTTGGTGAATCTGAGTTATTGTTACATTTTCTGTGCTTGGATTTAAAAAATAGGCTAAAAGATCACTGAAGGTGTTATATATTTTAGTGAGGGGTTCAACTTGGTCGACTAGAGTTGCCCATTTTACTGCCCTTCTGTTATTACATACTAAGGGCACTATGATCTCATCACTCATTCCGGGTTGTGAAGACGAATGTGTCAGAAACCATTTTCCCACCAAGTCTAAACACAGTGTGAAATGATCGCTTTCTCTTCTGTCATCAACATTGAAATCCTGTACATAAGCCCAGTGAGCTACACTTATCATGATGTAATCTATTCGGGATGCAGAGTGACCTCTTGAGAAAGTATTTAAACATTCGAGGTCCGAGGGGGATCTGCCATTACTAGACCTTAGGCCTTTCTCTATGGTGAAGTGGAATATATGCATTGCAGAGACAGAACACCCCACCAATTTTTCCACTCTAAGTGGCTGGATCCCCATTGCCAAATCTTCTTCCTCAAAGATGAAATCTAATCCTGATAACGGTTCGAAGCAACAATTAAAGACTTCCCCGACTATAATGGGCCCATTTAGTACGATAGAATCAAGGATTTCTTCCAGTTGTTGGATTATCGACGATTCTTTCGAACGCTCCGTAGGTCTTATATATATATATATATATTAAAAATATGCATCTGAGACCTATTTGGGAAACTCAATTTTAGACCCAGGACATCATTCGAATTAGTTCGTACAAATTCTATAGTTGCATTTATGTGTTTTGTTTACCCAAATTAGTAGCCCGCCTGACGATCTACCTTTGCCTAGCTGTTGAGCTTCTATACTGAATGTTCTGTAGCCCACTTTGTGTAATGGCTCCCTCGCCCATGTCTCCTGATAGAGGCAGGAGTCAAAGTTAGCAATCTAATCCTACCAATCAAGTTCAAAATGTTTTTTGGGTAGTCCCGCTATATTCCAAGAGACCATCTTCACACCTCCCGATGTTGAATATCTTGGCATGTTAGGCGGGCAATCGGTAATAATTGTGTAATCCAAACCTTGTGACTCAGAGATGTTAATTACTTTGCTTCCGTCAAGGTCTTTTCTTGCGTGGTATGAATCCCGATTGGATTGTACATCCGGGTTTATTAGACATAGGTCCCCATATGTCGAAATGGGAATCCCCCCTCTATAGAATTCGATCTTGCCTGCAGATTCAGTCAATCTACAGCTTCAAGATTATTTGGGCCCTCCCTTGCTTTTATGGCAAAATTGCGTCTGTCTGAATTGGTTCTGTTCTGTCAGAGACTAATTTTAGAAATGAATAAAGAGTGGGTACGTAAGTTCATGGTTATTAAATTTTCGGTAATTGTGTTTGAGTGCAGCATTAGTTTTATATCATCTAAGTCCCCCTCCTCCTGATGCAACCGCTCCGCATTATATATATCGGATCTTATAACAGAAAGGCACTGTCGATTATTTCTGATCCAATGAATTGCCTTGTTTATAAAGGGGTCCCTATCTTCCCTAGCACCCTGCTTTCATCTTGGAACATTAGTGAAAAAGATATTGTAGCCGCTCAGCTGCCCCCTATTTGCATAATGGCTTATTGGGTAATGTTCCTGGTTCCGTTGGGGGCCCCTATTCTCCTGGCCAAAATTAGGATACGAATTTCCTTGGGTGGCTGGTGATTGCCTCTTTGCGGATTGATCTTCTAGGTGTGCAATTTTATGTTGTGCATGTTGGTGCAAGAAGGGCAATCCAGAATGATTGTGTATATTAGTTGCTTAAGGCCTTGGTCTGGGTAGAGAGGAAGGTTTATAAGTCATGTGTTTGTTCTGGTTTATTACCTGGTTTGATGAAATTTTCAATCTACCACAGAGTGGGGTTCTATCTGGATTATTATCTATCTGGGTGTTTTGAGGTTTTCTCTTTGAGTGTTCTTCTACCTCTGGTACACTAACCTCAGCAACCAGATTTTTGTGTAGGTTCATTGTTAGCACCTCAATCATACTTTTAATTACCTTGACCTCTTCCTGGACTACTTTTAGTTTTGTGCTAAGATCCAACACAAGCGTATGAGTGTGTCTAGCTGTTGCGTATGTGTTTCTACTGCGTTCTCAATGCCTATGGGATGTCCGTGACCCTCTATTTCTATAGTTTGCTTTTCTTGTATTTCCTCCAGGTTGTCTGCTAATGGTGAGAATCTGTTGAAGCACTCTATATTTGGGATCTCCCTACAAATAGGGCTTCCCTGTGTCCTGTTTGTATTATCCAATTCAGACGAGAGTGGCTCACGGCAACCAGATGTTCTCTCCACTGAGGGTGTAGTTAATGATTCTGGGGATGTCATATTTTGAGCTCTGTAAACCATAGTAGTAGGAATACTTGATTTTAAGGCAGTCGCTTTTTCCTTTTTGCTAAAGAAAGATGGGATTTTACTTTTACCCTTAGTACTAAGCTTCTTTCCACTGGCCAGCATGGTTTCCTCTTCTTCTATTAGGTCATCGACAGCTGCTAAGGTGCAATTGTCAGCTGCAGTTTTTGCAGATTTGTGGGTCCTATCTATCTTTATCCTTCCCAACATCACCTTAGCTGCTTTCCTTTTCACCATTATTACCCACACAATTTCTAGTGATCCTAATAACTTGGATATTAGATCTATTCCTAGTGGGATTTAGAAGAGATGAATGATTTTAAGCTTAAAAACTTAAATAAGCTGATGGTGAGCAGTGGAAACAATATTCAACCTATAGGCAACCTGTATTAAATACTATAAGTAAATACTAAGAATACGATGTACAACAAGGGCCAGAGCTCCTAATGAGTTTCCAGAGCGCAATAGAGGTTATAAGCACAGAGTTAGTCATTTTATTCTTGCATGGGTATTGCCCTTTAGCATTAAGGCTTAAAACGATCCTTAGTAGAACTTGCCAGCAATTATGCAATAAGTTCAAGGTCCTTAATAGTCAGCTTGCTGCAAAGGGAGGTTGCTAATGTTTGTAAAGTCAGATCAAATGGACACTTGACAATGATACAATAAGCATATGGGCCATGCAGAGTCCCTGAAAGTTATTTAAAGATCTTACCGCAGCAACCCACTTTCGGCAGGGGAAAATCAAGGGGAGTGGCCCTGCCCGGCCCCTTCCAGACACTGACGGGCAAGGACAGGCCCGCCCTTGGCCTGGGCTTGGCCCAGGCATGGCCTGCGCGCATCCCATGCTGGTAGAGGCTGTGTCTTAAGCGTGATGGATGGTCAGGTGCCTCTCCCCTCACTCGTAGCACCTGTGGATGGTTCGTTGCACCCTGGGAGATGTAGTCTCCAACCAGGGTGTAGCGGTGGCAGCGTGGCTTTCTGGGGGCCCTGGGACTCCTGGCCCACCAGGGCAAGGTCAGCTGGAGGACGGACAACAATGCGGGCAATAAATGCGGGCACAAGGACTCAGAAGGCTTATATATAGCCAGTAGGTAGTTCTAGTTAGAACCTTGTTTCTATTCAAAAAATGACTTTTCTTTTGCTAATGTAGATACATATATATATATACATATGAATATATATGTATATATGTGTGTGTATACATATATATGTGTGTGTGTGTATATATATATATATATACATATGTATGTATGTATGTGTGTGGTAGCCAGTAGGTAGCTATAGTTATAACCTTGTCTCAATTCAAAAAGCGATTTTTCTTTTGCCAATAATAAGTTGGCGCCATTTGAAGAATCTTCACAAAATATACAAAACTAATGGTCCGCTCAGGTCAGCAGCTGTCTTGAAAGTTTCAGGGTGATTCGTCAAGCGGGGGCAGAGAAAAAAGGGGGTCCCAAAATCTGTTTTATCCATGTTAATTTCCATAGGAAACTTTAGACACAGCTACAGCTTGAACTGCTGAACGGAATTACACAAAATTACACCAAAGGTAGCTTTTGGTCCAGAAAGCACGCTTTTCTTTAAATGGTTTAAATTTTTTCAGTAGTTTTTGAGATATTTAAAGATTCACATATATAGATACTTGAGAATTGTGAGACCTGATTGGCTGAACCCTCCCGATCATGAGGTTGTTTTTGATTGACTGCCAAAACTTAAAACCAGGAAGTGTTGGCACCCATCTTGTGACTCAGTACTGAGTCACAGGAAAAAAGGTGAGAAAAATGATAAAAAACAAAAAAGGGGGCAGGGTAAAAACACCCTGATCCCCTACGCCTGGTCAGGTGGTCCCACAGGGACCCCCAGGGCCAATAGCATAAAAATACAAATCAGTAGGAGTCGTGCCGGGTGCGTGAATACGGTAGAAAAAAAATTAAAAAGCGCAGTCTCCCGTGCTTTGTTTGTTTGAGCCCCTGGATGGGCCAGGTCCCGGGGGCAATCCTGATTTATGTAGTGGGGTCTGCGGGGGCCCCCGTAGCCCCGGGGACTGCACCTCCTGGGGTTTCTTTAAAAAAACAGTGTGGGGGGCTCCTGCCCTCCCCTCACTGCCCCAGAGACCTCCACCTCCCCGGGGCATTCCTTATTATGGGGCAGGGGCATTCCGGGCCCCCCCAAGCCCTGGGGACTGCCACCTCCCCGGGGCTTTATTTCAATTAGAAAGTGTTGGGGGGGCTCCTGCCACTCCCCACACTCCCCCGGGGACCACCACCTCCCCGGGGCAATGTCATGAGTGATGTCATCAGTTATGTCACTGACCATGTCATGAGTGATGTAATATGTGTCGTCATCAGCAGTGCATTGCGGGGGCGCAAGTTATAGTTAGCTCAACTAACTATAACAGCCGAATTTCTCTGGTTTTGTACGAGTGAACTGTCCAACTAACTATAACGTCCCTGAAACCTGTGGTTTATTTCAGTGAATTTCTGAGGTTTTTTAAATGCTAATTTCTAACTACAACATCCCTGAAACCTATGTTTTTTTCTGTGTATTTCTGAGGTTTTTTAAATGCTAATTTCTAACTATAATGTCCCTGAAACCTACAGTTTTTTCTGTGAATATCTAAGGTTTTTTTAATACAAATTTTTAAATATAACGTTCCTGAAACTACAGTTTTTTTCAGTGAATAGATATATATATATATATGTTACTCCGGACACCGTGAGCAATATTCTAAATTGATTTGCACTCATCACATGGGTACCCTGGGGGCGGGAACGACAGCAACCTCTAGTGTACCACCCATTTACAGGCCTTCAGACCATGGAAAAATGGCATGTAATTCAGAGGTTTAGTCTAAACAGACAAACAATACAGGAGTTATGACATCAGTTGGAGCCTGATCTACTTCCTCAAATCACTTATCCTATATTTATTCCACCTATAGTGGGACTTATGGCAGTATTACATTTTCTGGCCACAGGTTCCTTCCAGTGCAATGTTTCTGGTGGTATGTGACAACCAATGTTCAGTGGTGTACTCAAAGATGTGCTTTCTGCAATGATGAAACACACTGACAGCTACATACTGCTCCGTAGACGTGATTTAGCCCATGTGAAGGGGGATTTCTATGTATTTCGTGACCTCCCACATGTGATTGGAGCCATTGATGGCACATTGATTGTTTTAGTGCCACAGCAAGCCAGGGAACAAGTGTACCGTAACCGGAGGTCGGGGTGCATGTACACAGCGGGGCACAACATGAGCCCTCCTGCACCCCCAACACGAGCCCCCCATAAGCACCCCATGGTGCAGAGGCACAAGGGGACCCTGTAGGATCCAGACCCTGAGTATACGGGAGAGTTCTTGACTGATTCCAGTCCAGTAGATCTGTATGTCGGGTCATTCCCATAGTGTGCATACAAAGGAACGTATTGCCTTAGTAGAATGTAGAAAAGTCGGGGTCGGTGCTTTACCCATTTTGAATAACCTATAACGATTGCAGTAAACCCTGTGGAACATTTTAAATTGTATGAGACGTAGCCGTGTCTTAATAGCAACCTCCTGGGGGTGCATCAGTGTGGCCTTCCAGACATTATTCTCAAACGTACCCAAGTCTTGCTTCCAACTCTCCCTTAGTTTAGATAGGGAGTCCGACATGTTATTATTGATAGTGCGGTACGTCACGGACACTGCCCTTTTACCCAGCTCTTCCATGAATAGGCAGCCCTCTAGTGGGGCATAGTCTGGTATATTGCATGACCTGCCCTCATTTGATTTTGTTTCCCAGGCCATTAACGTTCCAGGTCAATATCGTGTGGGGATAGTCCTGTAATTTTCCTGGTTGTGCCATCCCATGTGATGTATATTCAGTGCAAAGCAAATAGATGTTGGTCAGCATGCATGATGTATAGGACCTGTATCTGAGTCCAACAAAGGAAAAATGAAATCTAAACCAAACCCCCATCCAACCCCAACTACCTCCCCTACACACCTTTCGATACATCCCCATGATCCTGAACCAAAATACTTGATCCATCTGTATTCCTCAACACCACTGAATTCATAAACCTGAAATAATTGTCATAAAACCAAACTAAAGCTTAGAGAAAAAAAAGTGGGAAGAGAAAACACATACACACACCCAGCTAAAATGTGAGTTTTGTTGGGAAGTGATGAAACTCAAATTCGCTTCCACAGCTCCGCTGATGTTTAGACTTGTAGACCATCTTTTACCATTTACCTGCTGGGTTTCGGGGAGATCCGGTCCATAGAATTCTGTTCTAAGTTAACAATGTCAACCATCAGTGGGTGGTCATCATCCGAGTCAGACTATTGGTCCCTCTCTGATAGTTCTGATTTGGCAGTCCTCTGTGCTGTAAAATGTTTTTGAACTTTTGGATGATTTGACCAGTTCACTCCCTGTGTCGGAGGAGATCCAGGATCGATACTCTTCTCTCCTGGCTGATAGTAGTGTCCCACTGGATCTCCTGTTTGAGGTGCCATCACGATGATTTCTCCTCATGTTGTAGGTCTTGGGTCTTGTCACCTCCTCCAGCACTACAGAGTGACTCACCAGACTTTCTCCTCTTGGTCTGCATGGGGGCTGCTCCTCAATCCAGGCCCAGGCCTCCTCCGGGGACTGAAAGAAGAGGGACTTGCCATTATAGAGAACCTTAACTTTTGCAGAGAATAATAGCATATACTGTAGCTGAAGGGCTCTCAGTTTTGTTTTGACAGAGTCAAAGGTGCATCTCTGCCTCTGAACCTCCTGGGTACAGTCAGGGAACAACATTATCTTAGACTTGTCCTGTCAGATCTCTCCTATCCTGCGCACTTCCTGGAGTATCATGTCTCTAATGCAAAAATTCAGAAATCAGGCAATCACCGGCCACGGTGGTGGTCCTGGGGAAGGTTTGGTGGTCAATGACCTGTAGGTACATTCAATAACAAAGCAGGGTGAAATTTGATCTAGGGGAAGAGGGTCTCTGAGCCAGCCCTCCAGGAATGTACCCATGTTGGCTACTTCAACTCCCTCTGGGAAGCCCACAAAGCACAAGTTATTCCTTTGTGTGTGAGGAGGCACTGGGTCATGCTTTCCACCACTGAAAGTCTATTTTCGGCTGTTGTGACCCTCTCCAAAACATTGCAAAGGTCTTGTCTAAATAGGCTGACCTCAGGTAGTGCCTCCCTGATTCGCCCCTCCAGAACCTCTCGTGTGAACTAGATCTCCAGCAAGAGTGCCAGGTGTCTGGCATGGGAAGCACGCATACTTCAGGCTACCCACTGTGATGCCAGCATCCTCGTGTAGTGGTCCATTTTACCCTGTCTGGTTTTTTTTTTGCTTCCTTCTCTTTAGCCTTATCTGTTATGGTGGGAGGTAAGGTGGCAGTTGGGGAGGTATGCCTCACCAGGGTAATCTTGATGCAATTCCCCACTTTAGGGGATGACGTAATGATCAAAGCGAAGGCCCCAGGCAACCGTAGATTTGTTGTTTCCCGGGGGGGGGGGGTTATTCTCTATGGCACTTGAGCAGACAGGCACTCCCAGCAAGCAATAAGGCGGTCCCAGTATACCTGGTTGTGCCCCTGCAGTAGGGATCAGCTGCACATTGAACTGTGCAGCGAGGAGGCTCCTCCGTCTCCCTGCACCTTCACCTCCCCTTGCTATTTTCAGGTTATGACTGTGGTGTTCCCTGCACAGTTCAAGGATCTGCACACTCCTCTCCTAGGATGTCCTAGGATCCACAACACCCCAAGGCACAGGTAGACAGTGCCCAGCAACATTTCACTTCATGCACTGCAGGTGGCCAAAAGGGTGTGGGTTAGTTATTGCTGTGTTGTATCACTTCATCAAGGTGGAGGGGGTGGAAGGCCATTCATGTCACGCTTGATGGGTGTCTCAATGCGTGGGTGGGAAAGGGTTCTGCTCCCTCTGTGCTGTCTGCGGGTCCTCGTCAGACACATCTGCACTACGCAGGCATGGCTGGCAGGTTGAGAAAGGGCGCTCCTGTGCATTCAGACCAGATTCACTCTATGTATCCCCAGTGCCGGCAATATAAACAATGTCAGGTCCTATGGGGGGCCACGTGCCCCAGGAGAAGTGATGGGGGTGATGAAGGGAGCCTCCTTTAACAATTAGATCCATTGGCCCCATGTATGCAGAGGGAGGGGCTGCAATCACTCACCGGTTAGCATGTCTTCCAGGGCATGCAGCAAGGTCCCCACATTGGGAGCTGCTGGTAGGTCGTACAGCAAGGTCTCCACATTGGGAGCCACTGGGAGATCCCACAGACAGTGTCGGCCCCACACGACCAGTCTGTTTACATCAGCACACCGGCCGGACCCCCCTCCAGCAGCTCACTTCCCAAACGACTGTGGTTTAGGCATTCAGAGGCAGCAGGGTAGCCACAGCCGATGGCTACACAAAAATTGGAGGGATCGGGGAGCCCCAATCTGCGCCGGTTCCCGTCCATGCATTGGTTCTGTGTCCATTATTCACCCTCTCTGCCAGCACAGGTACCAACATGCCCTCTCCCCTGCATCATTGCATGGCCCTGGGAGCCTTCATCTCGGGCCAGAGGCATCATCGCTGTTATAGTGCTCTTTGCCAAGTCAACCCACCAGTTTGCCACAGCACCGCCAAGTTATCTAGTTCGTGCCAGGACTCATTTGAAGCAGGAGGGAAGTTCACACAACCACAGGGTCATACCGCTATCCAAGCTGATAGCTGAGGCATTCTTGTGCAGTCCATGCCCGGAGGCAGTACTCCATCTCCGCCATTTCGAGGACTATTATCATGGCCGCTGTCTTCCTGCAGGCCCTATGGGTCACCAGAGGGCCATTTCAGCTCAGATTCTGCCAGACTGTATGTTGTCATTCCATGCTAGGATGGCCTTTCGGTGATGGGATAGGTGCAACATTATGTACAAGCCAGCAGAGCTTGAGGAGAATGTGACTAGTCAGCCATCTTGCAGGCCACACCCCCCATTGCCTCCACTCTTGACTGTGAATTTCAAGTCTCTGCGGGTGATGATTGATCTGATTAGGGGTCTCTGTGAAGATGCAAGTGAACACTCTGGCTAGCTTATCATTGCATCAACCTTGCCTTCTTCTAAAAGTCCATCAAGCCGAAATAGCTGCTTTTTGCATCCTTTCTAGGCTTGATGCTTGATGACTTTTCTTCAACACTTTGTTGATAGGATCATCCATAATCTGTGAAAATGTGTTGATGTATCAGCTGCATGTTGACACACTGGCAATCGAGCAAAGGGTACATAAACTTTAATTAAATTGATGTACCCTACCAAATGATTTACGGCCAGGAGAAATCTGAACGCTCTAACCTTCTTCAGTATTACACTGTTGGTCATTATTTGCATTAGACATACTCACTTCAGATGTGGGTTCCTAGGATTAAAAGGGAATGTACTGGTGGTTGCCCTTTTTGGTATCTGCCTCCTTGGCTTTGAACCAAATTATCATTCGACCTTAGGAAAGTAGTAACTTTATGGCTTCAGAAGGGCCCTCAAAATGTTTCTGTTTTTTAATTGCCGACTGCAGTCCCTGAATATCACTGTATTTTGTTTTCATTATTTCCTGTTCACATAACATGAAGCCTTTATTGGTACAGTTATTCAAAAGCTTTACAAGATAATAATAATTATGATAATAATAATAATAATAATAATAATAATAATAGCAATAATAATAAACATAGAATGTCCTTGCCTTGTATGCTCGCATGTGAATTTTTGAAACATAACAGGCATTTTCATCACCAAAGGTGCTCTTGGTGATTCACATGTAATGGATATTTTTGATACACAACTCAGTGGTACTCATTCTGGTATTATGATGAAGTAATCCCAGTGGAATGAGCCACTTTAATTACTTGTGGGTTGAAAAAATAAATAGGTTGATGTTTTGTTTTTATTTCAACATAATTTTTGACCACTAAATTTCATTGCCTGTATGCACATTATTCCTGATTTCTCCCCTGTTCAATTTTGAGCTGCCATAGGTGGAAACAAACATAAGTGAATTAGAAAAAGCTCAAAGACAAAACAATAAATTAATCATATATATTGGAGACAGATTTATCAGAGGCTCAATAATTTCAGCCGATTTCTTTACGAAAAAGAATGGCCTCAAGCTGAGAGGGAATTAGTTTAGTTTTTATAACTATATAAATTAAACAGGTCCAAGTCGCCCAAAGAGGGTTCCACTACAATGCCCCACCAACAAACCACCCACCTCCTTTTAGACCTGCCAGTCTAAGGATGGTCTTCCCCACACTGTTTGCTTGCTTACCTCCACTTTTTGCTGCATTCTTTTTGTTGGCCTTAGGACTCTGAGCACTTTACCACTGTTAACCTGTGCTAAAGTGCCTGTGCTTCTCCCTAAACATTGTTTGATTGATTATCCACAAATGGTGTATTTAGTTTATATGTAAGTCCCTCGTACTGTGCACTACATTTACCCTAGGGCCTGTAAATTAAATGCTACTAGTGGGCCTGCAGCACTGAATGCGCCACCAGCAGCGGCCCGTACAGGTAAGAGCGGTGGGGTCGGGGTGATTTTGACAGATGACAACGAGGAAAAATTAATTATCTGTCGAATCCCCCCCAACCACCCCCCACCGCTCTTACCTGCACAGACCGCTGCTGTGTGCCACACATACAAGCATCCCTTTTAAAATGTTTCAGGCCAGCCACTGAAAAGCCTGTGTGTGCAGTTTACAGTGCCATGTCAACTTGGCATTTAAAACCCCTTGCCAAGCCTTAAACTCCCTTTTTATTACATATCAGACACCTCTAAGGTAGGCCATAGCCAGCCCATAGGGCAGGGCGCTGTGTAAGTAAAAGGTAGGACATGCACTTTTAAGATTTGCATGTCCTGCTAGTGAAAAACATCTACATTTCTTTTTCACTTCTGTGAGGCCTACCCCTCTCCTAGGTTAACTTTGGGAATTTCTTATAAAATCAGACACTTCTGGACCTGTAAAGAACCTCTGCCAGGAAGAAGGACTGATGTGCTGCTATAAGGACCACAACTGTGCTGGACTACTGCTCTGAAAGAACTGCTTTTATGCTGTGCTTCCCAGCTGCCCGGTACCCTCTGCAACTGCTGAGGAAGAACTGGACTCTAGCTTGAGTCAGACTGATTTCCAAAGGCATGCTTGCGTGCCTCCTGTTTTGAGACTCAGGCTATCAAAGTCTCACCTCCTGCGCTTGGTCTATTGAAAGCCAATTTGTAACACTGATACAAGCAGCACTTCAATTCTTCTATCATGGTGTTTTAATAAAAATTAATTAAATCATCTGAGGTATGTTCAACATGCTTGTCTGGCCATGAAAGAGATCCCTCCTTTTTCATTAGGTCTTGCTGGCGTTGCAGCGCGAAGCGCTGCCGCCAACGAGAAACTATTGTTGCCGTGATGCCTCTCAAGGGAGACAGACTTGGGCATGAGCCGATTCTGGTCTGTGAACACGCTTCACAGTGTGCCCGGACCAGAATCGGCTCGTGCCCAGGTCTGTCTCCCGGCAACAATAGTCTCGTTGGCGGCAGGTCCCTTTCACCCTCCCAAAATATCATTTTCTGTTTCCCTTGCACTCACTTGCTGTTGGTCTGCCCTTCTCGGTGATGCTCTTCACCCCCTCCGTTGCTGCTTCCGCTGCCCCGGACCCTCCATGCTTCTTTCCTGCTACCTGCGGGTTCCCGGAAAGCGCGTGACTCACCCCCTCCGCTGCTGCTTCCGCTGCCCCGGACCCTCCATGCTTCTTTCCTGCTACCTGCGGGTTCCCGGAAAGCGCGTGACTCCTCCTGGTCACGTGTGACTCTACAGTCCAATTGCAAGACCCCGGCAGCAGGCCGCCTGAGTGTTACGCGCACGCCGTGGCGAGTCTTTCGCTCATGGCATCTCTTGCACGTGCTGTGTTCTACAGGGCCGCGGAGTAGGGGTCCGGCTGCATGTCCTGTAACTGGCGCTTCAGCTTCATCCGGAGAACGAGAGGACCATCCCCCGCACGCCCAGCTAGATTCCTCACCGAGGCAGGTTATTTGTGCCTTTCTTCCCTCTGCTCCTCTCGTCTTTTGTGCCCTTCTGCGCCACTCGTTTTTGTGCCTTTCTGCCCTCTGCTCCTCTCGTTTTTTCTGCCCTCTGTTCCACTCGTTTTTTTGTGCCCTTCTGCGCCACTCGTTTTTCCCTCGTGTTTTGTGCCTTTCTGCCCTCTGTTCCTCTCGTTTTTTTTGTGCATCTCGTTTTTTTCCCTTTTGTGCCCCTTTTGCCCTCTTTCCCACTGGTTTCCCCGCCGCTGTGGACCCCTTCCAACACTACATATTCACCAAATGATTATGTGTGTGTGGGTCGGTGTGTGGCTCTTTTGTGCCCTTCTGCCCTCTGTGCCACTCGTTTTTGTGCCTTTCTGCCCTCTGTGCCACTCGTTTTTCCCTCTTTTTTGTGCATTTCTGTCCTCTGTTCCACTCGTTTTCCCTCTTTTTTTGTTCCTTTCTGCCCTCTGCTCCTCTCGTTTTTGTGCCCTTCTGCCCTCTGTGCCACTCGTTTTTGTGCCTTTCTGCCCTCTGTGCCACTCGTTTTTCCCTCTTTTTTGTGTGCCTTTCTGTCCTCTGTTCCACTCGTTTTCCCTCTTTTTTTGTTCCTTTCTGCCCCTCTCGTTTTTGTGCCCTTCTGCCCTCTGTTCCACTCTTTTTTTTGTGCCTTTCTGCCCTCTGCTCCTCTCGTCTTTTGTGCCCTTCTGCCCTCTGTGCCACTCGTTTTTGTGCCTTTCTGCCCTCTGTGCCACTTGTTTTCCACTTTTTTTGTGCCTTTCTGTCCTCTGTTCCACTCGTTTCCCTCTTTTTTTTGTGCCTTTCTGCCCTCTGCTCCTCTCGTTGTTTGTGCCCTCTGTTCCACTCGTTTTTTGTGTGCCCTTCTGCCCTCTGAGCCACTCGTTTTTCCTCGTTTTTTGTGCCTTTCTGCCCTCTGTTCCTCTCGTTTTTCTGTGCCCTTCTGCGCCACTCGTTTTTTCCCCTTTTGTGCCCCTTTTGCCCTCTGTCCCACTCGTTTCCCCACCGCTGTGCCCCCTGTGGACCCCTTCCAACACTACATATTCACCAAAGGATTGTGTGTGTGGGGCTCGGTGTGTGTGTATAGATGCAATAGGTCTCGCATTTGCGAGAGCTAAAGCTATTGGCATTGTAAATGACTATGCCATTTATTTATCTGTTTTCAAAACCAACCCATAAATAAAAAAGTTTGTCATTTACAATACCAATAGCTCCAACTTATGCAAAAGGCGAGACCATTGCATTGTAAATGCTTGTATTTGTGCTTTTATTGCCTCACAAGCCGAAATAAACAATTCTTTGATTTGACTAATCCTGCTACAACAGCTTTAGTAGTAATTCCAGCTTGCACAGTATTTATGCTTGAGGAAGAAGCATTCAGCGTTGCTAGGAGCACCTCAGGTTGCTAGGTTTGTGTAGGAAGGTGGATATCTGACTATAGTTACCCCCAACTTTTTGCCTAGTGTCTAGCTGGTTTTTCGACTTAGTTGGCCTGAGATCCTGCCATTCAGGATCTCAGCCTGTCTGCTCTCTCCTTAAAATGGACTCCATGTACCCTAGGTACATACACAATTGGTAAGGATCACCTTATTGGACCCTGTACAGTGTACCCTAGGTACCCAGGGCATAGGTGTACCCTAGGCCTCCCAGGGGCTGCAGCATGTATTATGCCACCCCTGGTCTGGCCTAACAATTTGACACAACTGGCTGATCACTCAGCTGGGGTAAGTTGGTGTATCCACCTCTTACTTAGGTGTAGTATACCTATACCTAACCTTAAATGGGACATATGTTAACCTATAAGTCACTCCTATGGCAGGCCTTAACAATCCTGAAGGCAGAGTGCTTGGTTTCATGTGAGATAGTGCTCTGGCATGAGCTGAGCCTGTCTGCAGTGGTCGGAACAACTTCCTTCTACCGTTTCCAGATATAGCCATACCATATACTCTTAAGTGTATTATGAACCTCGCGGTTAAATGCTATCTTTGGTTTGGCTTTATCAAAACATGTCGAGTAAGGTGTCATACGAATTGGAATACTAACCCCTCGCCAATTCTGGCGACGGGGTTAGCATTCCACCCTTCTAGAGGGACACGACATGTACAGATCCTGAAACCCGGGTAAAATCAGACATAGCCTCAGCTCCACAAAATGGACGCTGCCACCACAGACACATGTCTGCCCTCCTGCTGCTGGGAGTCCTTCCAGCTTGGGAGACGTGGACAAAGGGTTTCCTGCCAGGGGAGGTGCGAGCACCACCCCAGACAG
Organism: Triturus cristatus; assembly: GCF_964204655.1. NCBI lineage: Eukaryota > Metazoa > Chordata > Amphibia > Caudata > Salamandridae > Triturus > Triturus cristatus. Next base: position 218,577,406 of record NC_140594.1, on the reverse strand, counting down.
GATTTTGTGTATTGGTCAGGTAGGGCTTGAATAGAATCAGACATGCCTGAGGCTCACAAGGAGCCTCGGTGCATATGCCAGTTCAAACCGGTCTTGGGGCACACCAGCCCCAGACCTGGGGTGAGCTGGACAAAGGATTGGGGGTGTAACCACCCCCCTTCCTGGTCCCACCCTTAGGGAGGGACCTAGCAGGTAGTCCGGCCCCTAGAATCCGCTTAAAGGTAGGAGCTGTGTCCTAAGACTTCAGACATCCTGGAATCAACTTGAAACTAAGAAGAAGACGGGAACTTCGACGTTCTGCTGCACAGAAGACTGAAGGAAATCTCCCCTATGGTCAGGGAGTGACCATCTAACGCAAGCACCATCCAGCAAATCGATGTCTGCTTTGCCGCCGCCTCCTGCCGGAGCCCGAGCCCAGAGATCGACCAGACCTGGACCTCCAGACCTCTCACTGCCCCATCCACAGTCCCTGCAAAGAAGGAACCCGTGGAGGCACCGAGACACGTGGAGCCAGCCATCTTGGAAGACACTCGACAAGCTGCAAGCGCGACAACAGAGGCTCCCTCCGAGTTGTGCTTTGGGTCCTGAGAAGCCCAACATCCGAGCAGCATCTGCACCAAAGGTGAGCCCTCCAGCATCTCCACGATCTGCATGGGGCCCCTCTGCACTTTGCGACTCGACACGCCTACCCGGTCCCTGGCCCGTTGGCTAGTGGCCATCTTGGCGACCCTTTTTGAAAACTATGATGCTGGTCTGGTTGCTCCAGACTGGCCCCTGCTTCCTTCCAAAGGAGCAGCCCCTCTGACCTTGCTGGTCAGAGCTACAAGCTTTCTTCGATTCCTGTGACTCCTGCTTTTGCCAAGGCTTGTTTGCTTCTTTTGAGTCGCCAACACCGCCGACAGCAAGAACCTGCGTGGGACAGCTCGTGAACCAACTCCTGGACGTCATCAACCTTCAGGGACCACGTGGCTGCAGAGACAAGCTACACATCTTCACCTGTTTGCACCCGACATCGCCTGGTACCTACCTGGTGCCACGCTGGTCACTGGCTAGTGACTGTGAACACTGTCCCCTCCTCTGCTTACAGTTCTTCTACACTTCCGATCCACCCTTGGATCCACCGCATCTCTTCTGGACCGACCGCCTGCAGCATCTTTGTCATCAGGCTCCATTGAACAGATAGACGAAACCCGACGCACTTTGAGCCCTATGCACCCGCTTCCTGTGGGTGAGGTAAAGCTGGCACTCCAGTGCACAAGTGTAGAGTAACATCTCTAATGTCTAGGTTTGAAGTCTTGATTTCGTAGTCCAACCAGAAGACCCTTCTAGCAGTAACTTTTACGCACCCATTGAAAACCTATGGGAGCCCGCGTGTAACTTTCCTCACTGCACACGCGACCCGTGGACCTCCTGGTCAATAACTAAAGTTAGCTCCTTGTAGGCCCAGCGATTCTAGAGGCCCTAGGCCTTTTCCCTTTCCTGTTCGTGGTACTTATACCACTAATTTAGTATATGGTGTGAGCGGCCACCAGGGCCTATCCATATAAAGTACAACTTCTGTATATTGTGATACTTTCTTGTTTAACGATTTGTGCTCCTGTGCTCATAAAGAGTCTAGGGGATACTTTGAGTAATAAATACATATATATTTTGAATATATATCTGTGTGGTGTCCTTTCATTGGTATAAGAGGGGGTTACATATGGTAAAACAGCTTGCTTTACATGCCTAAACGAGTTTAGCCTCAAAGACTGCTTAGCCTACGCTACCACTAGGGCAGCTGGTCCGAAAAGGTTGACTTACAACCACACCATAAGGGTTGCTTGGCATGGTACAAGGTGGTCACTTTAATTAGTGAACATCATATACCAGGCCAACTTCTCACATTGGTGAGCAGCGGTTGGGATTTGAGCTTGCTGTGTTTTACCTCTGTAATCTCTTTGTTACCAATTGAAAGATCATGCAGGTACCTTTAGGTACATATAAAACAAGTTAGTCATATACTTAAGTTCTACTGAACTTAGTTGTTGTAGAGCAACGGGAGTAGCACACCCTGACTACAACTACTAGATAGGTTTAGTAGGAAAACATAAGTGTAGGTAGTTGCAACACATCCACCCACACTTAAGAGCAATGGCTGGGGCAGAGGGGTCCAACGTACCCATCTCTGTCGAGAGTGACCCCCAGAGGGCACCATCCATCTTTGCTACCCTAAACCAGAATGAGCTCAGGCAGTTGTCTAATTCCAGGGGCCTTAAACAGCCCAGGAACCCTACCTCTGCTGAACTCAGAGAACTCTTGCAAACTGATGAAGATCAGAGAGCTCTCAAGAAAGCCTCCCAGTTAGGCCCCTTAGCGACTGGAACAGGAGGCCCTCCTTCTGAAGATGCTACTGAAGCACCCCTTCCTAACAGTCGCCCCTTAGTTGAGAATCATACTACAGATGATGAGGATCAGCATAGGGACAAGGATGACAAAGGGGATGAGTCTGATAGTAGTAGTAATTCTGATGGGAGAAATAGCCCAGTGCCAAGTATTATACTTGGCCCAGCTAACTTAAGACTATTTGGGAATGACAATGGGTTTCTCCCATTGAATCTCCCCAGTGGACTTAACCAGGGGTTTGGGAGACAGAGGAATCACTCAGGTGACTCTAATGCCTCTCATGCCTCTAGAGGCTCTCAGGGTCATTCCAGAAGGAGGATGACCAGCCCTCAGAGGAGGGAGCATGAGGCCAGAATGCAGGAAGCTCAGCTGAGGATCAGGAAACAGGAGCTAGAAGTAGCCCTGATGGAAGAGAAACTGAACAAGGCTAGGCAACCTAGAGAGAGTGGGTCTATACCCACTGGTGGCAGCATTGTCCCTAGGGACAAAGATAGGGTCTTTGATAATAGGAACCTGTCCAAGGTTGTGCCCCCCTACAAAAGTGGGGATGATATCCACAAGTGGATGACCGCTCTTGAGAGAGCCTGCAAAGTGCAGCAGGTTCCGGAGGACCAGTGGGCAGCAATCTTATGGCTCTCCTTTGAAGGTAGAGGCAGAGATAGACTCCTCACTGTTAGAGAGGAGGATGTCAGAAACTACAGAGCCCTGAAGAGTGTCCTTGTTGATGGGCTAGGTTTAACCACTGAGCATTCTGTTGTATGTATGTTATGTCCAATGTTTTATGTTCATTTGTCACACAGTGCCTTCATCACAGATCACGTGATAACGTTATGGATATCGTTAAGAGACCAGTACTCTGCACCTTTTTTTTCAGATCACCGTACTCACACGATGGATTCAACTACCTCCTACGTAACTAATATGCCTTTATCTCATGTTTATTCCCTTTAGGTTAATAGGATTATGTAAGACCTATTAAGGCATTACGACTTCTTGGAGGCTATTTACTTCCTTTTTTACATTTAAATTTCTTACAATTTTTGTTTTAACACAACACAGTTAGTGGCAGGAAGGGATCCTTAAGGTCCTGACGAAGAAGCACGGGGAAGCTTCGAAACATGTCGACAACACTAGGAGGCATAGCTCATTGAGGCATACACCCTCCTCACCCCACCTTTTACTAATACCAGCTCGAATGGCAGAATAAATCTTTCAAGTCCAGAGAGCCAGGTATTTTTTAACTCACTCCTTAATTCACTCCTGACCCTTCCTCTCACACCCCCGCATCACACATAGCTGTCTCACTAACAACAGTGCTCCCACGTAGTCGTAGGTCGCAGCACGCCCTGTCCCGTAGAGGGGCAGGAAGACCCCTATGATGAAGCATGACACCAAGGGCCCTTTTGGTGTGTGAGGGGTATTTAAACAACTAATGTGTATTCTCCACGACCGTGGGATGCATATTGAGTAATCGGGAGATCTTGTATACTCATGGCTGGATCCCTTATGTTTATGTATGTTGAATGTGCCACTAAGGCTTTGGAGGGTTGGTTGCTGGGAAGTAAGGTTTCAGATTATACAGGATTGTACAATTTGATGATGAGAGAACAGATTTTAAGTAACTGTCAAAACCAGCTTCTCCATCAACACCTGGTAGACTCAGATTTGAACTCTCCCCAAGAATTGGCAAAGAGGGCAGATAAATGGGTAAGGACAAGGATTAGGCCTAAAAATCAGGGTGGTGACCAAAAGAAAGATACCACCAAACCTCAAGAGAAGGGTGGGGATAAAACAAAAGATAAATCTTCCTCAGGGCCCCAAAACTCCACACAGGGTGGTGGGTCCCCAAGCTCCCTCCTCTACCACAGTTAAAAAGCCTTACTGCCATGAGTGTAAAACTCCTGGGCATTGGAAAACTGACAGCAGTTGCCCAAAGGCTAAAAACAAAACTGTTCCTCCAACTACTCCTGTCACACCACCTATTACTGTCAGCAGTAATCCCCCAGGTGGTGGGAGTGCCCCCAAAAATTCGGGTGGGTTTACTTGGGGAACACAGGGGGACCCTGGCTTAGCCAATTCCCCTACAGCAACTACTCTTGTCTGTGATGGTGGCATGGGGTTTGCCAACTTCACCGCCTGTCCCAACACTTTGGGTAGGTACAGACAGGAGCCCTACATCAATGGTAGAAAAGCTGAGGCCTACAGAGACACTGGAGCTAGCATCACTATGGTGGCCCATAGGCTGGTTCCCTCTGAGCAGCTTTTGCCTAGTTTCTCCTACCAGGTAACTAACATTGATGGCCAACAGAACAGTCATCCCATGGCAGAGGTATGTCTCAGCTGGGGAGGTGTCACTGGCCCTAAAAGGGTGGCAGTGTCCCCAACCTTGCCTGTAGACTCCTTATTGGGGAATGACTTAGAACTCTCAGCTTGGGCTGGAGTTGAACAAAACACCCATTCTAAAATGGTAGGCCTTTCACAAAAGGGTAGTGGGGTTGTGCCAGCCACAACCCCTGTCCAAGTAGATTTCCTCCCTGAAAAGGTTGGAAGGGCAGTGGTAGCCACAGCCCAGGCAAAGACAGACTTCCCTGTAGAGACTGGCAGAGCTGTGACAGTCACAACTCACACCCAAACTGAGTGCCCCCCTGAAAAGGTTGTACAAAAGGGGGTGGTGGTGGACGGAGCATCAGAACCAATCAAACACTCACACCCAGTCAACAGATCTGGGTTTGATTCATCACCATTTTTTAGCCCACTCTGCCACCCCAGTTCAGACATGGTCATATGCAAATCAGTCTGACCCTGTGCCTCATGGGAACAGTCCAGCCCGAACTGCCAAGCCATGCCTTCCCTGGACCAGAAACAAGCTTCCTAGGACCGGTTTCTGGCATTTCAGCCGTCTTCAGCCAAGCTTGCTTGAATCCAGTGGCAAAGTGAGCAAGGGACTCACGTCTGAGCATACCCTGCCAACTTATGGCGAACAAAGCAGTACAAAAGGGGGTGGTGATGGACGGAGCATCAGAACCAATCAAACACTCACACCCAGTCAACAGATCTGGGTTTGATCCATCACCATTTTTTAGCCCACTCTGCCACCCCAGTTCAGACATGGCCATATGCAAATCAGTCTGACCCTGTGCCTCATGGGAACAGTCCAGCCCGAACTGCCAAGCCATGCCTTCCCTGGACCAGAAACAAGCTTCCTAGGACCGGTTTCTGGCATTTCAGCCGTCTTCAGCCAAGCTTGCTTGAATCCAGTGGCAAAGTGAGCAAGGGACTCACGTCTGAGCATACCCTGCCAACTTATGGCGAACAAAGCAGTACAAAAGGGGGTGGTGATGGACAGAGCATCAGAACCAATCAAACACTCACACCCAGTCAACAGATCTGTGTTTGATCCATCACCATTTTTTAGCCCACTCTGCCACTCCAGTTCAGACATGGCCATATGCAAATCAGTCTGACCCTGTGCCTCATGGGAACAGTCCAGCCCGAACTGCCAAGCCATGCCTTCCCTGGACCAGAAACAAGCTTCCTAGGACCGGTTTCTGGCATTTCAGCCGTCTTCAGCCAAGCTTGCTTGAATCCAGTGGCAAAGTGAGCAAGGGACTCACGTCTGAGCATAGCCTGCCAACTTATGGCGAACAAAGCAGTACAAAAGGGGGTGGTGATGGACGGAGCATCAGAACCAATCAAACACTCACACCCAGTCAACAGATCTGGGTTTGATCCATCACCATTTTTTAGCCCACTCTGCCACCCCAGTTCAGACATGGCCATATGCAAATCAGTCTGACCCTGTGCCTCATGGGAACAGTCCAGCCCGAACTGCCAAGCCATGCCTTCCCTGGACCAGAAACAAGCTTCCTAGGACCCCGGTTTCTGGCATTTCAGCCGTGTACAGCCAAGCTTGCTTGAATCCAGTGGCAAAGTGAGCAAGGGACTCACGTCTGAGCATACCCTGCCAACTTATGGCGAACAAAGCAGTACAAAAGGGGGTGGTGATGGACAGAGCATCAGAACCAATCAAACACTCACACCCAGTCAACAGATCTGTGTTTGATCCATCACCATTTTTTAGCCCACTCTGCCACCCCAGTTCAGACATGGCCATATGCAAATCAGTCTGACCCTGTGCCTCATGGGAATAGTCCAGCCCGAACTGCCAAGCCATGCCTTCCCTGGACCAGAAACAAGCTTCCTAGGACCGGTTTCTGGCATTTCAGCCGTCTTCAGCCAAGGTTGCTTGAATCCAGTGGCAAAGTGAGCAAGGGACTCACGTCTGAGCATACCCTGCCAACTTATGGCGGACAAAGCAGTACAAAAGGGGGTGGTGATGGACAGAGCATCAGAACCAATCAAACACTCACACCCAGTCAACAGATCTGGGTTTGGTCCATCACCATTTTTTAGCCCACTCTGCCACCCCAGTTCAGACATGGCCATATGCAAATCAGTCTGACCCTGTGCCTCATGGGAAAAGTCCAGCCCGAACTGCCAAGCCATGCCTTCCCTGGACCAGAAACAAGCTTCCTAGGACCTGAAAAGGTTGGCAGGGCTGTAATGGTCTCAGTCCATACTCAGACTGACATAGGTGTAGTGAAGCCTGAAACTATGGATTACTCCACCCAAACAGAGAGTAGTGGGGGGGGGGAAGAAAAGTCTCCCTCTTCCCAGACATTAGGAAAAGGTCAGCCTTCTCAGGGATCTGACCTCACCCCTTGTGAAAGAACTGCCCCAGAGGTAGCCAGGCCTAGCCTGGCAGAGCCTCTGTCAGTGGACCTTTCCAAGGTGGGACCCAGTCTGGTGCAGGTAGCCTGCCTCTCTCTACCCTGCCTCAGTCAGCCCAGGGCTGCAGAGGTCAGGGAGGCCAGTGACCCCCAAGAGGGCCCCTGTCCACAAGAACCCCCCCATCAAAAGAATGAGGATTGCCTGGCTAGTAGCCCTAGCCAGGTGATGGTTAAACACATTCCTGAGGGATCCCCTTCACAGGTAATTAGGGACCTGTCCCTCCAGTAAGCCCACAAAAGGGACCCAGCCTCCAGCTTTAGGTAGCCAGAGGCTGACCCTGAGAGCACAGTGCAACTCAGTTGAAGAAAGAAAGGCATCCATGGTGGAGGATGATTGGAGGAAGCGGAGGCCTCACTTTGAGGACACTCACTTCAGTACTCCATCTCAACACCAGCCTTTTACTTTGCAAAGACACACCCAAGGTAAAGATTCCCTACGGTGGAGACCATATGATACCTTTAGGGTAAGGGATTGCTTAGTGGACCATGAGACAGGGGGTAACCATGCCAGTGCTGGTTCTTCCTTATATGGCCACTTTGGCAATATAGGCTTACCTGGTCAAGGACAGCCTTATCTCCCTTCGTTTGGGGGGGGGGGGGGGTTGTGTAGGAAGGTGGATATCTGACTATGGTTACCCCCAACTTTTTGCCTAGTGTCTAGCTGTTTTTTCGACTTAGTTGGCCTGAGATCCTGCCATTCAGGATCTCAGCCTGTCTGCTCTCTCCTTAAAATGGACTCCATCTACCCTAGGTACATACACAATTGGTAAGGATCACCTTATTGGACCCTGTACAGTGTACCCTAGGTACCCAGGGCATAGGTGTACCCTAGGCCTCCCAGGGGCTGCAGCATGTATTATGCCACCCCTGGTCTGGCCTAACAATTTGACACAACTGGCTGATCACTCAGCTGGGGTAAGTTGGTGTATCCACCTCTTACTTAGGTGTAGTATACCTATACCTAACCTTAAATGGGACATATGTTAACCTATAAGTCACTCCTATGGCAGGCCTTAACAATCCTGAAGGCAGAGTGCTTGGTTTCATGTGAGATGGTGCTCTGGCATGAGCTGAGCCTGTCTGCAGTGGTCGGAACAACTTCCTTCTACCGTTTCCAGATATAGCCATACCATATACTCTTAAGTGCATTATGAACCTCGCGGTTAAATGCTATCTTTGGTTTGGCTTTATCAAAACATGTCGAGTAAGGTGTCATACGAATTGGAATACTAACCCTTCGCCAATTCTGGCGACGGGGTTAGCATTCCACCCTTCTAGAGGGACACGACATGTACAGATCCTGAAACCCGGGTAAAATCTGACATAGCCTCAGCTCCACAAAATGGACGCTGCCACCACAGACACAAGTCTGCCCTCCTGCTGCTGGGAGTCCTTCCAGCTTGGGAGACGTGGACAAAGGGTTTCCTGCCAGGGGAGGTGCGAGCACCACCCCAGACAGGATTTTGTGTATTGGTCAGGTAGGGCTTGAATAGAATCAGACATGCCTGAGGATCACAAGGAGCCTCGGTGCATATGCCAGTTCAAACCGGTCTTGGGGCACACCAGCCCCAGACCTGGGGCGAGCTGGACAAAGGATTGGGGGTGTAACCACCCCCCTTCCTGGTCCCACCCTTAGGGAGGGACCTAGCAGGTAGTCCGGCCCCTAGAATCCGCTTAAGGGAGGAGCTGTGTCCTAAGACTTCAGACATCCTGGCATCAACTTGAAACTAAGAAGAAGACGGGAACTTCGACGTTCTGCTGCACAGAAGACTGAAGGAAATCTCCACTATGGTCAGGGAGTGACCATCTTGCTAACGCAAGCACCATCCAGCAAATCGACGTCTGCTTTGCCGCCGCCTCCTGCCGGAGCCCGAGCCCAGAGAACAACCAGAACTGGACCTCCAGACCTCTCACTGCCCGATCCACAGTCCCTGCAAAGAAGGAACCCGTGGAGGCACCGAGACACGTGGAGCCAGCCATCTTGGAAGACACTTGACAAGCTGCAAGCGCGACAACAGAGGCTCCCTCCAAGTTGTGCTTTGGGTCCTGAGAAGCCCAACATCCGAGCGGCATCTGCACCAAAGGTGAGCCCTCCAGCATCTCCACGATCTGCGTGGGGCCCCTCTGCACTTTGCGACTCGACGCGCCTACCCGGTCCCTGGCCCGTTGGCTAGTGGCCATCTTGGCGACCCTTTTTGAAAACTACGATGCTGGTCTGGTTGCCCCAGACTGGCCCCTGCTTCCCTCCAAAGGAGCAGCCCCTCTGACCTTGCTGGTCAGAGCTACAAGCTTTCTTCGATTCCTGCAACTCCTGCTTTTGCCAAGGCTTGTTTGCTTCTTTTGAGTCGCCGACAGCGAGAGCCTGCGTGGGACAGCTCGTGAACCGACTCCTGGACGTCGTCAACCTTCAGGGACCACGTGGCTGCAGAGACAAGCGACACCTCTTCACCTGTTTGCACCCGACATCGCCTGGTACCTACCTGGTGCCACGCTGGTCACTGGCTAGTGACTGTGAACACTGTCCCCTCTGCTTACAGGTCTTCTACACTTCCGATCCACCCTTGGATCCACCGCATCTCTTCTGGACCGACCGCCTGCAGCATCTTTGTCGCCAGGCTCCATTGAACAGATAGACGAAACCCGACGCACTTTGAGCCCTATGCACCCGCTTCCTGTGGGTGAGGTAAAGCTGGCACTCCGGTGCACAAGTGTAGAGTAACATCTCTAATGTCTAGGTTTGAAGTCTTGATTTCGTAGTCCAACCAGAAGACCCTTCTAGCAGTAACTTTTGAACTTTTACGCACCCATTGAAAACCTATGGGAGCCCGCGTGTAACTTTCCTCATTGCACACACGACCCGTGGACCTCCTGGTCACTAACTAAAGTTAGCTCCTTGTAGGCCCAGCAATTCTAGAGGCCATAGGCCTTTTCCCTTTCCTGTTCGTGGTACTTATACCACTAATTTAGTATATGATTTGAGCGGCCACCAGGGCCTATCCATATAAAGTACAACTTCTGTATATTGTGATACTTTCTTGTTTAACGATTTGTGCTCCTGTGCTCATAAAGAGTCTAGGGGATACTTTGAGTAATAAATAAATATATATTTTGAATATATATCTGTGTGGTGTCCTTTCATTGGTATAAGTGGGGGTTACATATGGTAAAACAGCTTGCTTTACATGCCTAAACGAGTTTAGCCTCAAAGACTGCTTAGCCTACGCTACCACTAGGGCAGCTGGTCCGAAAAGGTTGACTTACAACCACACCATAAGGGTTGCTTGGCATGGTACAAGGTGGTCACTTTAATTAGTGAACATCATATACCAGGCCAACTTCTCACAGTTTGTCTACTCGATGTGCCTCTTCTGTGCTAGCAGGCCAGCCTCACCACATCTTTGCTGTGGACTGTGAATTCAAGTTTTGTTTTCGCAAATCTACAGTGATTAAAAGCGTAGACTGATTGAATGAGAAAATGGTGTTTGATGGAGAAAATGTATGATTGATCGTGGAGGTGAAGGATTCACAACTGGCAGCCACATACTGGGCTTAAAGCAACTTGAGCACAAGTGGCTAGGAGGGAGGGCGAGAGAAGGAAACCAACTGGTAGATGAAACAATATTATAATTTAGCCTGAGAAATGGTGCTTTTACTACTTTTGGGAAAGAATGAAGAGCATGCTTTTGTAAAGTGTGACCAAGGCTAAAGACTTGAAAATGGGTAATCTGATCGAAACGTGACTGACGGGTAAAACTAACAGTAGAGGAATGTATGTTTCTAAAATTGTTGGGACAATTCCATTCTGATGCCTGGTGCATGGTGCTTGTTTGCTTAAGAAGCTGCTCAGAAGTATTGTAAACTTTCACGTGCTGTTTCAGAACAGGTTTCACCTAATATTTTGAAGTTATGGGTATTGTGCCCCTTTGAACACTGAACACTCTGCAGACATTACAATTTTCATCCTCTTTGGCCTCAGCTGTGACAATAGTTGCAGCATGAATCTTTTCTGGATTCACATGCTGTACACTATTTCATCATCTAGTAGTTAGGTCTGGGAATGTTCCAATTTTCTCTATTTTTATTTCTGTTTGGATGTCAACAGCTAGGTGGCTAGTGCTGTCTCCCTATGATGTTAGAAATAGGCCCACAGTGTGTAGTTGCCATCTTCAGATTCTTTTTTCCGCTGTTGGGTTCAGAAGCGTGGTCCACCGCTTTAGGTTGCAATCACCTAAAATAATGGGACAGCACCAAAAGTCATAAAATCATCGAAGTGAACATCTGACGTCAAAGAAAACTGAAGACAGGCTTTAATTTGGGCTTTGACCATGCGAGTCGGAGAACGTGTGGTTGGGGTGGGAGGTTTTCGTAGAGATGGAAGGTATCCTCTTTACATTTTGCTGGAAGTTCACCAATACATTTGCCCAAAAAGACCACGTTTTCAATCTTTGCCTACACAAGGAAGATCAGTCTGAGGGATGTAAGTCTTGCGAGGAGTCCCGTCAAGAACCCTTTGAGTAACAAGTGGTCAAACGTGTTGCCTTTTTTTAGACAATAATTGTAACACTAAGGCTAATATATTTTGAATGTCTTGCATCAGAGCCAAGATAGGAGTTACCCAATTATGAAACACCTACAGTTTCCTTCTCATTAAACGAGACAAGCGATGTTTTACAATGCTCTTTTTGTGTGTCAAGCGGCTTACTAATTCTCCTTGACAAGTAATCAGGAATAGTATACTTGTTAGATGAATTTTCTCTAAATATTGTCTTAGTGGGACGCTGTTACGGAAAGTGTCAATGGTAGCTGAATGGTCACTTGCTGGGTCTTTATGAACAGAGACTCTATGCTGCAGAGTCCTTAGTTAGAAGCAGATTCATCCATATTTAAAAGTGTCTACTGTATGTACGATAAAACACGAAAAAGAAAGTACTAAGGCAGACCAGATTTCTAACACCCACCTGCTGGCTTGCCGATGTGCTATGACTGCTGATGCTTCATATCAAGTGCATGTGTTCAGGTAAGCACCAAGATTAGTTTTAGGATTATCCCAGAGGCGAGTGGTGAATCTGGGCAGTGGAAGGGTATTCTCAAGCCCACACACTCACCACCTCTGCTGACTTTACAGAGTTTAGGATAGTCTTCAAGTGCCAATGATGTACCAGCTTTCTGGATCTGGCGAACAAGTTCAACTGAGCACAAAGTTTGGTGTTAGGATTTTGCAGTAGGGATCCAGCCAATTGATGTGGTGGCAGTGCTGTCTTCAGGATTTTTAGGGCCCCTGGGCAAGACATATTTTGGGACCCCCATTTGAAATAACTTTGAATTTTATTACCCATTATCTGCTAATTAAAGTACACATGATGGCAAACTTTTGGAAACCTGGTTTACACAAAAACAGCTGAAATGCCTTTTCAGGGGTTCAAAAATCATTAACATTACGCTGGACAAAGAGAGAAAAAGTCAAAGGAAGAGATAGGCAGAGATAAAGAGAGAGGCTGAGTTACAGAAATAGACAGAGTTGAGCAACGGTGAAAAACAGTTTACTTTCAGAGGAGGGCCCTTAGAAGATGGGGGCCTGGGGCATTTTCCCAGTTTGCCCATGACTTAAAATTCTTTGTGCGGTGGGGGTGTCTTCATACTTCCCATCTGTACAGACAATAACACATAGGAAGAATGAGACAAGTGCCACCAGTTTATCACGTACATGTGCACTGTAGTAGCATAAGTAATACTGGGATTATTTATGTGCTCGGATACAATTCGTAAAAAAACAATAGTAAAAATATGCCTAGGTCTGAGGCAACCACCAGTGTGTTGCATTTACTAAGGCTTTGCCTTAGTTCTACAAGGTTTGACTTTTCCCACCCACGGATTCCTGAACTTGGTTTAGAGCTTGAGTGTAAAAATTCCAGGTTGTTGTGTTGTAGCTCCAAACAACCCCACTTGCCATACTTGTTGATGTGCTGTCCATGCCTTATGGGTTATCAACAGTCCCAAAAAAAGGGGTCAGGGCTGCAGTGGAAATTAAGACCCAATTTCATTCTTTAAAATTTCACACACAAGTACTGCACTGAGAGAAAAGATGATTTATATGTAAAAGTGTTTATTTCAACAGACTCATCCTGTTGCTTAGCATATAAATAATAACCACACAGATTATAACCTAATGCATGACACTAACAACCAGAATAATATTAACATTTCTAACCTGGTTGGAATGTTTTTGGTGGTTTAATACTCTGAAGACTACTTCTATGTACCATATTATGAGAGCATTGAGTAGTTTAGCTTGCATCCAGAGTTTCTTGGGATTCTGTGCTCTGCATACCGGCTTGCAGCAAGAAGCTGTAATGATAATCAGGAAAGAGTTTCCCTCGAAAGGAAAACACACATCAACTGGGCTCGCCTCCTCCTCTCGCAATTGGCTCGGCTTTGGCTTCCAGCGCAGGAATCAATGTTGTGGCAGCACACCAGCCCAGAAGTCTCGGTCAGGATCTCTGACAGTATTGTGTGGGATAATCTGGGGCAAATGCCTCTTTAACTCAGCGGCCCCTTCGTGGGCTTTTTAGGTCTCGCCTGGCTATCGCGTAAGCGATCGCACAGCGAGACTTATGTGTAGGGGCTTCAGAAAATGCTCCCAAAGGCTTCCTAGGCGGATCGGGTGGCGGTTACGCACACAACCACGCGCATTCCATTTGCCACCAGCTACTTCCTGCCCCGCCTCACGCATTCAGAGAGATTTAGTAAGGGGCACAAGACCTTAGGAATGCGGTTTATGGCCAGCGCATGTGAGGCATTCAAGCGCAAAAGTGGCATCTGGCATCGGACTTGAAATCAGCAGACTGCTTTTGCCACCGCGCGCTCGGCCTCACTTCCTGCATCCCCTCTTACAACAATTAACTTTCGTTATAACTCACACCCCATATGCTCGTTCCCTCCCACCCTTCCTTTGATGTCCGCTTTTCTTGTTGTTTACAAACCACGCCACACACTGCTGCACGCCACACACTGCTGCACGCCACACACTGCTGCACGCCACACACTGCTGCGCACACTGCTGCATTACACACTGCATTACACACTGCTGCACGCCGCACACTGCTGCACGCCTCACACTGCTACACGAAACACTGCTGCATGCCTCACACTGCTGCACGCCTCACACTGCTGCACGCCTCACACTGCTGCACGCCTCACACTGCTGCACGCCGTACACTACTGCACGCCGCACACTGCTGCACTCCACACACTGCTTTTATGCGAGTTCATGCTACTGACATTGTAAATGACAATGCCTTTTATTTGTTTTAAAACCAAAACATAAATAAAAGGCATTGTAATTTTACAATGCCAATAGCTCAAACTCTTATAAATGCGAGACCTATTGCATTGCAAATGCTTGTTTTAGGACTGAGTTTTGAACTTTATGCAATATGTTAATTGTTCTAATGGTTTTTGAGCAATCCTGCACATGCACGCAGAGATCAGTGTTTGGCACAAACACAAAACTGCGCTCATGATGTGTAACGTTTATTAATATGTTTCTGATCAATCATATCTTTTAGACAACTCACTCGCAGTCTACGTTTTTAAACCATTGTATTATTTTCAATTGGACATAATACAATCAAAATAACTTTCCCCCTGATTTGACTACGCATGCGCGCGATGATTAGCATTAGCAGGTCGCGCAGGCGTATACACGTCTAGCTTCCCCCTTTTTTGATCAGGCACCTCACGAACTACTATGGGGTCCTTCACCAGCTACGGGGACGGAGCAGCAGCTTGCAAACACTTTAAATTCGAACGGCGCCTTCCGATCGGTGCCTCCGGTCAAAGCCTCAATCTGCGACGGGTACCGACGGAGAGGTGAGCTGCATGACTGTTTAGGTGTTTAGCGCATACTACAGTGCAAGTAAGGTGGATTTTTGGCGCTAGGTACACTTATTCATAATTTTTTAACAACTGCAACATTTGTTTGATATTACAATAGGTGTAAGCATGATATTATATAGGTTTAGCGATACCTGTGACAGTTTGTTTTGCAACATGAACTTACCTCGTGCTTAAGAACGGAGTCATAACTTCCTAAAAATGAGCCATATGAAGAAAGAGATTTTTGCAGGAATTTAAGAATACTCTTCTATGCCATTATCTCTCTTTTAGAATCTTCAGTCTGTAGACAATGATTTGTTTCAGGAACTTGAGCAGTACGTGTTTTCCTATGTTTATTTATGTATAAATATGTGGGCACTTGATGAGTCAGACACATGACACAGAGTTATATACTTTTCTTTTTGTAGAGCGGGGCCCTCTTCCTTGAGCTGTCGCCAGGTTGAGGTGAGGCTATAAATATCCATCAGATTGGGTGAGTTATTTTCCACCTTTGAAATTGGTGATGTAAGGGACTTATAATAAGGTCCTTTATCAACCTATTTTGTTGTGTGCTGTTGTTCACAGATTATGGGTTATTGACCTGACAGATGCCTAATTTCTGTTTTTTAGGTATTTCCAGTATTACTGAAGAATACACTGGTCTAGTATCACAACAATATATATTTTTTTCGCACCTTTATGGGTTTTGTTCACTTTAGCAGCAGCTTTGTATATTTCTATGGTCCTGACGAAAGCCTAGATACTTTTCTGATCAGAGGGCCTGAAACATGTTGACTGTGTGTTCACTATCAGCAGTCTAATTTCCATACTGCTGTTGCAAGCCAATAAAGTTAGATCCATTTGGTATTCACTAGGTAGTTTTAAACCACATTTACTTTTTACTTTGTGCTGCGATTTTTTGCACTTTACCTTATTCACCACAGGACTTTAGGATCCCAGAGAGTTTTAGCAGCTTCTACTTTAAAACATCCCCGAATTCCTCCCTCACAGTGAGGGGGTTGTAGCCCTCAGTGGAACTAGGTTTTTCCACTGAGAGGAGATTCCCAAATGATGAAGCATGTCACCTTTGGTGAGTGAGGGTAATCGTCCTAAAGGGATTTCTCTCCTTTAGTGAGATTCAATACCTTAACATAATCTGTCACTTTAAACACACATCATAAGTTTAGACCCAAGGAGTTTTTGTGTTATAGGAAAACCGTTGAAAGTAGACCCAGGTGGTTGCACCATTGGAACCAACGCATCTATTGCTGCATGAAGCAGAATCGACACATCATCGCTGCTGTGGGAACAGACCTGGCTCATTGCATGCAGAACCAGCATATCGCTTCTAGGACTGATGCATCGTACCCCCCCATCGTTGCCGCGGTAGTGAAAGATGATCGAAGCATCCCCTCGAATGCGTAGAGAAAAATGGTGCATCGGCTTTGGAACCAAAGCACCTTGGCTCTGGTGCTTCATCTTCAGAACTGTAAACAAGGATGAGTTGGGCCCGTTTACAGTACCCACACTAGGCCTCAATAATATATAACAAAACTATACAGTGTATGGGTACTGCAATTCATTTGAAAACTCCAGGAAAACAAAGAACCACCGTATTGGGTTGAGTGGTCTTAGTGATTTAATTCACTTTCAATTTACTTAACTTCTTTGAAAACAACTGTCATGAACATTTCAAACATGTCGTACAGGACAGAACAACGGTTCAAAACATTTATAAGACATACGTTATCACAAGCATGAATACAAAAATGAGAAACATTTGACTGCATAAACATAGCAATGAATATGCAGACCTATCCTTCATTTATAGTAAAAGAAAATGGCGGTGAACAGATTTGAACACAAGTCAAAATGTGAATCCTGCCATTACACGCTAGTTGTAAACAAAAGGAACAACAGGAAAGTTGCCTTGTTTGTTGACTGCATATAGTCTAAGCTGGTTAATATCTTGTCCAACTAGCTGGGTCAACGCGTTTCAAAACCCTTGAAATATTTGCGGGTTCATCTCAGGACCAGTACTAGGTCACAAACTACGAAAATAATTATGATAAAAAACAATGTTTTAATTCATTGTTAGGAATTATTCCCTTTTTACCTACAAACAATCATCTGGTGCAGATTCTGCCATTAGTAATAAATGCTAGAACACACTTGGATGTCCAGTGGTCAGGCTAGTCGTTTTGCTTGTGATTCTTGATTCTGAAACAAGGAATGAGGGAGATTTTATGGATTGCTTGAATAATTTGACTATGGAGTTTGAAGAGGTACACTCTAGGGAAACAGCAGCGTTGCTTGTTGTTGTTTAATCATCTGTAGCGAACTGTTCTAATGGCTGTGACTGTGAAATGTGCACAGAGTTGGACGTTTAAAGTCATTGAATGAAGACGAGGCATATTTAAACCCGAGGTTGTTTTTGAAAGGACGACACGTGCAGAATGCAGTTTTCAACTGTGTGTGCTGAGATAAAATACATGCTGGAAAATTCTAAAGAAGACTTGCCTCGGGAGCTAAATAAATTGAGGACACCCTCATGTTCTAATTTCTTAGTGCAACATTGTTGCCAACCTGGTGAAATTAACATGGAAACCATTCTGTTAGTTTCTGTGCAAAAGCAAATGTGGTTCTAAACAAGGCAGATTACATTTCACTCTTTCACTTGCCCTTAGGAGAAGCTCAAATGTTACTTCCTTCTTTACCGGCAGCAGCTTCCAACTGGCACACAGCTCGGTGTGTGTGCCTGACAGGCATCACTTGTAGAAAAGCGTCAATGAATAATGGATGCGACATAGTGCATGCTGGGCTATGTAGTTTGATGTAACACGGGTTTAAATTGGAGCTTGGTCTGGAGAAGCTGCACAGTGCTGATTTATAGACGGTTGATTTCAGACATTTCATTCAGCCCTCGGCTGGCTGTATTAAACTTCATAATTAAATATGCCTCAAGTCTTAGCAAGGATACTTCTGGTTCTCCACCTCTCTGGGTTGGGTTTAATTACATTGAGTACAGTCCATTGTAATTACTCTTCATTGTGTTTCAGCTCTTGAACATGTGCAAATAATGGTGCGTTTTGCACCTTATTTTTCAGCCTAGAACAATGTTGAGCAATCCGTTGGCGAACTTCTTGTGTGGTTTTTCCAATATAAATGAGGGAACTGGGGCAAGTGATTGAATAAACAATTTTTTTTGTTCTGCAATTAGAGAATTCTTTGTGTGTCCATTTTTATCTCAACCGTTTACAAAAACTGTGCCTTCAATTGAAGATGCGCAGGCTTGACTATTCCCACATCTATGGTGCCCTTGAACAGGTTGAAGGTTCAGGAATGGACGTAAAGTATCCATACTTTTTTGTTTGTCTTCCGCTGCTCTAATTATCTGTTGGCCAATGCTGGTATTCTTTAGGGCAAAAAGTGGCGCTTGTAGTTGCAAATCCGTGTCTGTGATGAGGTGCCAATTTTGTCGAATAATCTTTTTGAATATGTTGGTAGGAGGGCCAAACGTGGACACATACCAATCTGGTCATTGCAGTTTTGGACTTCTTTTTCAATAATTCTTCACATGGTGTGAACCAGGCACGTTTTCTTGAGTGTTGCAGCAGTTTATGGGGGTACCCTTTTTCCTTTAGTTTTTTAGTCAGCATTTTTGCGTGAAATTCATAATCCTCTCTGCATGTGGAATTTTGTCTCACATGCAAAAACTGACCATATGGTAGGTTGTCTTTTAAATTTGGGGTGGAAGCTGTTAAAGTGTAGAGCAGTATTTTTATCCGTTGGTTTTGTATACAGGGTAGTGATCAGTCCTGTTTCCATAGGTCTTACTTCAACATCTAAGAATGTAAGGCTTGTTTGACTGTGGGCTAAACTGAATTGTCGGGGTTCCTGTCATTCAACCACATGTGAAAATTTACAAGATCCGTTTCCTTGCCTGCCCAGATACACCAGATGTCATTGATGTATCGGTACCATTGGACTATTTGGATTCCAAACGGGTTGTTGTTATACACGTACTTTTCTTCATATCAGGACATATACAGCACCGCCATTTCTGGGGTGAAGGGACAGCCCATCGCGGTCCCTTTTACTTGAATGAAGAAATCATCCCCAAACTTAAAATAGTTCCGCTTGAGTGCCAATGACACCAGACTTAAAATGAATTGTGTCAGTACTTGATGGGGACGTTCTCTACTATCCAAATAGGATTTAAGGACTTCCAATGCATTCTCTTGGGGGATCTGAGTATATAATGAGACAGCGTGTAATGTCACAAGTCTATGGTTAGTAGGGTCAAATTCAAACCCTTCAATTTTGTTAATAAAATCCATTGTGTCTCATAGATACGATGTAACTTCCTTCAGAAATTGTTTCAGGAATATGTCTACATACTGTGACACAAGTTCCAACACTGAGTCACACCCCGAAATGATCAGGCGGCCAGGGGGGTGTTTGGCGTCCTTGTGCACTTTTGGCAAGAAGTCCATGACAGATGTTCTTTGATATTTTTTTGTCAGATACTGGTGTTCTTTGGGACCTAAAATGACTAGTTGTAATCCTTCATCCACAATCTGATTTATTTAATTCTGGATTTGCTTCATCGGTCCTGTGAGGATGCGTCTGTACCAGGTTTGGTTGAACATGTGTTTTCTTCCCTCATTCAAATAAGCGTCTCTGGACCAGATGACCGTAGCTCCGCCTTTATCGGCTGGCTTGATAATAATCTCTTTATCTTCTTTCAACTCTACAATGGCCAGTCTTCGTTCGCGGGGCAAGTTGTTCTTAATGTACATCTTCTGTGTGTTCAATTGGTTGAGGGATGAGAGGACCACTTGTTAAAAAGTTATAATGCCTTTTGAAAGATTATAACTGGGTGGGCAGAAGGTGGACTTGTTGCACAATCCTGATATTTCACCCTTGCATGCTTCATCCTTGTCCTTAAAAAATGTGTGAAGTTGTATTTTCCGGAACAGTTTCATTGCTTCCATCTTGAGTTGTGTCAAATCCGACTTTTGACTGGGTATGAATTTCAGTCCCAATTCCAGAACTGCTTCTTGTTCTTTTGTTAAAACGTTGTTAGATAAGTTGATGATCGACGATTTTTCTAAGACTTGTACTACTGGCGTCTGGTGCGCAACTCCCAGGGCTGGGGATTGTACCGCTCTCTTTTTTGTTGTTTGCCTAACCCCCAAAAAATTGTATTGTTTTTTCTTTGTTGGTTTGAGTGGGACGGGCCTTCTCCAGAGTCTGATTCCCCAGTCAATTCGGATGAGGATGCTTCAGAGAATGTCAGGAACTTTCTTCTAGAGCGTCCTTGATAGTCTGGTAAGAACCTGCGTGACTCTTCCCTGGAGTAGAAATCTTCCCTCAGATAGGGATACACAGTTTCAATGTTAAAGGATTTTTTGTCTCTTTCAAATTCCGTGTTCTTAAAGTTGATGGTGTTGTCCTTAAATGTGGCAATTTCTTTTTCGATTTTCTCTAGGAAGCTCTTGGCCTCCGATACCGTGTGATTGTCTTTAATTGATTGCACAAATTGCTCAATTTCATCAGCTTGTGCTCTACAAATTCTTTGTGCTGTCTCAATAGAGTGTACCATGAGGTCTCTACTGCACTTAGTGCTAATAAAACTGAAGCCCCTCTTGTATTCGGGGTCTTCAGTAAGATCTCATAGGGACATACTTCACTTGAAGGCCCCATGGAATTGAACCAGCCTTAAGGTGTTCAAGTAAGAAATATCCATGCAATTCTGTCCTAATTTGTTTTTTCTGGAGTCTTAGTAGTTTGTCAGACTCATTTTGTTGTTTGGTTGTGGTGCTCAAACGTATTGTAGGGAAAAGGGATGGTGTAGAAATTAGTTTCTGAATATGATCTTCAGTAAAAGAGAGAGTGTCCCTCTCGGACATGACAGCAGTCTGGATATGCCTGGTGTGGCAGAACCATGCCCACGCTCCATCACAGTCGGCCTGAACTCTTGACTTAGCCCTGGACAAGTTAACCCCAATAGGCACTTATTGCTTCTAACTAATATGGGCATTTATATTCTTTAAACATTCATATCTCCACTTCTACTAATTGAATTTTTGTTTTTTTGGTCATGTTTTATTTATAAAATCATAATCTATTTTTCTAAACTAATATGGAGTCTTTTGTGGTGTTTGTACTGTGTTACTGTTTGAAATATTGGACAAATACTTTACACATTGCCTCTTAAGTTAAGCCTGACTGCTCAGTGCCAAGCTACCAGATGGTAAGCACAGGTTAATTCATGGCGTGTTTTTGGCTTAACCAGATTAGGAAAGTAGTTCCTGCTTGGACAGGGTCCGTATCTCTGCCAACCAGAAACTTAAAATCTAACACCTCCCTTGTAAACTACTTCTTAACATTATAGGTTTTACATAAACAAAATCACGGATCATCTGTTTACATATAACAATTGATCCTTTCAGCATCAAGGAGAGCCCGATTGGTTCCTGTGCTGTAGGACTTCACAGGCACAATATACAGCTGGCATTCTGCACCATCCTTAAGGAATGCAGCAGATCAGCTAATGGAGTTTTTCTGGGGCATGTCAGAAGCCAGGACAGAGAAGGAGGGGTCTACAGCCCTATCAAGGCTTTTAATGTGGGAGAAACTTGTTGGCCTCTCACAGGAACGTTAAAGCTGTTGACCATGAGAGATACCACTTCCTTCTTGTAAACTGGTCATTGAACAAACTATCGAGTTGCACATATTGTAATTCCTTAATTTAGTACCATGAATATCGCTAAAACAGAAATAAAGTGTAACAGAATATAGTTTCCAAGAACATCATTTTTTAGATATGTACTATTCTCTTGAATAATATTGTTTTTGTTAATATAGTGTGCTGAAATATTGTTGTTTATTATATTGTTTTTATATTATGTTCATATAAATGTTTATTAAAATATTAATTTAATATTAATTCAAATTGTTAATATTGTTAGAATGCTTGCTATTTTTTTAATAATTGTGTGAATTGCTATATTGTTTACTAGTTATGTACACAAGTTCAATTTTTTGTTTGTAATGTATATTGATTTTTTTTACATTTTTGGTAATTTGATTTGTAGTGGGTTGTTGAGTTTGTTGAGGATTAGGGTGGAAATGTATTAAAATTAAATATGTGTATATTAATATTAATTATTTTTTCATTCTTACCTAATTATGTAATTATTAATTAATTTTGTGTTTTTATTTTATAATAATTGTTGGTTTCATTATTTAATTGTTATTGTAGACTTCTATTTTGGCAAGTAATTGATATTTCAGTAGTGCCCTGTTTGTTTTAGGGTGGGTAGGAATTTATTTAAAATGTTTTACTTTATTGTTAATAATATTGAATTGATTAATTGTTAATTATATGTGTGTTTTAATGTAGGGGATATTATTTTCCAAATGTTAGATTTATGAATTTTTCATTAATGTTGAGTTGAGTGTTTTTTAATATTTATTTATTTGAAATGTATTTTTAATATACTGTATTTATGAATTATATTATTATTATTTTCATAAACATATTTGTATTCATGTTATTATCGAGGTTAACATTTCCAGATGTTTTTATTTAGGTTGGGGAAGTAATTTATGTTTCACTTGTTTACATTTTGTACAGGTTTTAACTTTCTTATTTATTAATTATTTTACCATACATATATGTTTTTATTTAATTTGAAATAGGATTTAGAGCCCGATTACGAATTTGGTGGTCCCGCCTGGCCTATTACAATGGAGGCAGACTGAACTGCTGAACGTGTCGACAGAGTGTGTTCTGTCTGTGCTGCAGCGGACTGCAATATTGGCGCTCCGTCGCCATCAGGGCTGCGGGTTTCCCTCCAAACCAATTACGAAAACACAGTTGTACTGGTGGTCCCCTAGCAGCAGTTCAATGATGGCAGTAGGCTACCGTGGTATGCTCTCAGCAAAGCACTACAACAGTGGCCATTGGATGGGTATGAGTACAACAAACCTGATGTCAATTGGCCAAGTGGATATTCCTGCACATCACACTATAAAACACACCACTTTTCAGACCATAATCCTTTGCCACTCCACTGCAGTGCAGCAATTTTTTGGGGAGGACAGGCAGACCTTTTTTCCCATCCCTGTTACCATTCTCCACACTACTTTGTTTCTTTTTTCATTGTCACTTACTTTAATCTGTAGTTATGTCACACCCAAAACATTCATGTATTTCAGAGGCTGAGTTGTCAGTCATGGTGCATGAAATCATAAGAGAAGAGCCACAAGTGTTTGGAGTCCAAATCCAACATAGTGCTCTCAGTAATAAATGGGAAATGTGGTCCAGAATAGTCGACAGAGTGTATGCCCTCTGAACACAGGAGGAAATTAGGAAGAGGTTGAACGACCTGAGGGGGAAGGTGGGTTCCATGGCCTCCAAGCAACACCTGGAGACTCAGTAGACTGGTGGTGGCCCTCCCAGAGCCCCATTACAAATCTTTCTCTGGGAGAAGAAGGTCTTGGCAATCCTACCTTATGAGGGCATGACAGGAATACCTGGGAGAGTGGAGTTTGGTAAATTATACCTAACTAATTGTCACAGTACCTCAATGTATTATTTGCTCTGAACTCCGCTTTTGCTATTGTGTTGTGTACATAGTTTCCTAACATGCAATCCTCAAAAGTGTCTGTGTTAATGTTTATTGTTGATAAGAGATCACATGTATCAATCTCCATCCCATGCCACATGTTGGAATGCCTTCTGAAAGTGTATTACTGTTAAAATATCATTCCAGGACCTGTGATATGTGTTAAAATGTAAATGTATGTCCCTTCCTAACTGCATTTTCGCAACAGGTATGTTACACTAACCATATTGCAAGTGCTGGCAAGTAGAGACTGACATCACTACAAGTACCATGAGAACATGTTTCTGTAACTCAAAACAAGATGACATTGTGATTTTGCCCATTCCCACTTGTCTGACATGTTATAACTGATGTTTATTTCTCATTGAGTTGTCCATTTTGCAAGTGTTGGCAAGTAGAGATTGAAATCACTACAACTATCCTGAGACCCCATTTCTGTAACTCAAACCAAGAAGAAATTGTGATTTTGCCCATTCTCACTTGTCTTACATATTACAACTGAAGTCCAAATCTCATGGACTGAGCAATCTACATACAACACTGTACTCAGAGACATGTCTGCCTACTTAGCTTTATGTTGTCCTGGTCCCCTTAACTGAATCTATTGATGTAATGAGTTACACCAGGCAAAGTGTGTAGCTCAAATATTGGTAAACCATGAAGGTAACTCTGCTGATTAGAAGTAGCAGGTGACCCAATGACTTTGCACTGCTCACATGATGACTAATGCTAAATATACAATCAAGTTTTGTGATTGGTTGTTTTGTACATACCTGTGCCTTGAAATGGTCACATACACATGTTATCTATCCACTGTGTTACCTTAAATATTTGGGAGATGTCCTGTTTATTTCTTGATCCAAAATGCAACATCTCAGAACATCTACTGAGCTGCTGAATTCAAGTACATTTATGTAATGTCGCCAAAGGTCTTGTAAACAAGTTCAATACCACTGAAATATATAACACTATTAATCTTCACCTTTTTTGTTTTTCCCACACCAACACCTCCCACCCCAGCTGCAACACCTCAGCCAATCTCAATCCACCCAACTTGTGTACCTAGCACAGTTACATACATCATGTGCTCCTCAGTCCTGAATCCTGAGGTGAGAATCACCCGCCCATCTAGAGAGGAGCAAGGACCCAGTGGAAGAGGGCACCCTGAGCCAAGAGCATGGACTTGTGGGGATAGAGGTTATGGGAGGGGTACTGTGGACCAGCTGAGTGAGGCCACTGCGGCCACTCACACCCAGATCACCATAGACCAAGTCTTGGGAGCCTTTCATGACTCTCAAGGCATGATGGGCCAATTACTAACCGAAATACCAGGAGATGAAGCTGCTGCAGAGGGACATACAATATGAGATGTAGGCCCATAACACCAACATGGGCTCTGTCATAGGGGTGCTGCAGGACCTCAACAAACATCTGTGCAGGGCTTTTCCAGCGCTATCTACCTCTTCCTGTGGTCCATCAACAGCTGCAGCAGCCACAGGAAGAAAGGCCCTACCAGAGGAAGACACACCTGCAAACATCCCTGTCCCCATAGGTGTGGATCCCCCACACTACCAAGTGGGGACATTCAGGCAAATTTCCAGGAGGTGTAGATTGCAAGACATCCACCACTGCCGGCAAGAAGCCTTGCATCTAATTTCCTCCAGTGTGTGCAACATATTTCCTCTGTGGACTATTAATGGACACATTTACCATTCTGATGGGAGTAGTATTTGGGCATTGGACTTCAAACATTTTGGCGTCTGCAACTATGGATTCATTCACCATGAGTGACTTCTTCACTTTTGGTTTTCCCTCTATGGTTTTGCACAATGTTTATGTTCTCCTTGTTTACTGCAATAAATACAGTAGTCACAAACTAATTGCCTGCTGAAGTATATCTCACATCCAGCAATGTATATATTTACTCCCATCTGAACTTAACAATGCCAAAAATATCAATTTGTGTAAAAATTGATATTTTGCTGAAACACAATATTTAGCTCAGGAACACAACCACGTCTCACCAACACATACATACAAGTGTATTTTCCTTTACCATCTTTAATCAATTGTTCCAACAATAGGTTGGCATAATGTCAGAAGCACATTCTCAGTTGCTGACCATAACAACATGGAAGGAGGGGAGACATCAGACATTTTACTATTGAATAGGCAAAATAGAATAGGTCAATTTAATCAGCTGGAGCCATATCACCTACCTCACAAATGGAATCCCACATCAATATCACCATTAGACAGACACCTGGCAGTACTACATTTTCTGATCACAGAATCATTCCAATTCAGTATATCCACATCAGGTAAGCCTGGGCGTAGTTTGCGAAGTTTTGCTACGCGGAACTCCACTAAGTTACAAAAAAACTCCGCGAAGTTCCGCAAGTGGTGGAGTGCTGTGCAAACTGCAGTTTGTGCTGGTATTCCTGCCGCTCGGGTAAAAATTCTCCCCGAGCGGCAGCTCGCGCTTGCGAACTTACTGTTTGCAATCATTGCGATCGCGAGCTGGGAAAAAACTCTGCTGCACATCACGAAGCAGAGTTTTCTGCACTCCGCGAGCTTCGTAGAGTGCGGAGTGTAGGAAACTCCCCAAACTCCACGAACTGAGTGAAGTTCACCGCCCAGGCCTGACATCAGGTTGAATGTCACAACCAAGAGTCAGTGGTGTGCCACGAGCACTTTGTCCTACAATGAGGCTCCCTATTTCTGCCAGGATTATTTTTAAGATCCTCAGCCTGACGCACGGGGCTATATCTGGCCGGGAAGCGGAAGGGGTCAAGAACCTTTTAGTACCCTATGTCCCCGGTAGAAATCTCCGCTCATCAGGAAAGAGCCTGCTGTCTGTGCCTCGTTTTAGGAGAGCTAGGTGGGGAGGAAGGTCTTTTTCCCATCTAGCTCCTAAGTTCTGGAATGCTCTCCCCATGGAAATTAAAGCTCAACCTTCTGTTCTCATTTTCAGGAAGGCATTAAAGACCTGGCTCTTTGTTAAGGCATATCCGTGAATTGGGCTCTGTGTCTTTTGATCTTATTTGTTAGGCGCCTTGATGCCTTTGGGCTTAGTCTGCGCGTTATAAATTGTTTTTCATTCATTTATTCATACAATGAGGATACACATCAACAGCTACATACACTTTACACACAGTCAGGAATTAGCCAATGTGAAGGGGGACTGGCATGATTTGGGCCCCAAAAAGTTTTTGTTGAAGCACATGATGGCACACATTACATTAGCACCACCACATGACAAGGAACAAGTCCAATGTATGCCTCAGATTTCCATCCTATCGCTGTGCAAGCTGTCTTGGTACAGGATTTGTACACCCAAAGTCTGTGACAGTCATTCCCAGGGACAAGCAATGTCCCATTTGTACTTCCAAACAGCATCATATACCTGCAAATGTCACAACTCTGAAATCTCCAAATGAAGATGCCATGGTAAAGTTACCTAAAACAGACAAAAACCAACAGATTGGCTATCACACCATACATATAAGACAATGCACATAGTCAGCTTCTGGAGAACACAATCGATTATAAAAACCAAAGCTAATCAAGGCAACACAAACAAAATGCCCATGTGTCAAAACCTTCCTCAACAAACCCCTTTCACCTGCATTTTCCAGAGCTTGGCCTTCCTAATATTTTACCTCAACATACTCCTCACACCATCACAAGAGTTGCTGTAACAGTCAGAGTCATGACATTGCACAAAATACTTACACTCATGAGAAGAAGTTGTCGATGAGATGTTCATGCAAGTCAGCTTTTTCTTCTTCACCACTATAATCAACATTTGGCATTTCAGGATCCCTACCCGGATGCACTTCATGGTCTCCATCCTCTGTGATATGAGGGATGTTCAGTTGCAGAGCAATGTTGTGGAGCATGCAGTAGGCCACGGTGATTTGACACACCTTCCCGAGTGAGTAAAGGAGAGCTCCCCCAGTCTTGTCGAGACATCTAATCTGGCCTACAGGAGCCCAAAAGTCTGCTCCTCTACCCCTCCTTGTCTCATTGAAGCGAACCTCCCCTGGCGTAGATGGAAGACAGACATAAGTGCAACAATAAGTTACACACTTTCTGACTATGCTACCTGACATTACTCACACAACGTTAGGACAGCCCATACTTACCAACAAGCCTGGCCCTCTCTGGTCGTAGTTGTGACATCAATTGGGGTATGGTACTCTTCTGAAGTACAAAGGAATCATGTGCTGATCCCGGGAACCGGGCACAGGTGTTTGAGATATACAAATCTGGTAATCTGACAACTTGCACGTTGATAGAATGGAAGTGCTTCCTGTTACAGTTAAAGTAAACTTGTCTCAACCTGCACACCGTGAATTCTATGAGTGTACTAAGATTTGTGCTTTGTGCTGGTATGTCAGGGACACAATGCGTGCTGCTTCGTTTGCTTCGTTTACGGGTTCTGCCTCTTTCCCTATGACTTAATTACCAATGAGGGCATGATGAACACTTCATGCTCTAGGGGAGTGCACAGCGAAAAGAACCACTAGGGTTTCAATTAGGAAAATTATTTAGCTTAAATGCAGTTCAAACACATTATTTCAAAACTCAAAGACAATGTGTAATCAATTCATCTGTATTTGCGAATTAGGAAATCCATAAACAGAAATTTATTAAATACATACGTTTTTGTGCATTTCATCAACGTATGATTAACATAAATCAAACATGAATATGTGCATGTATTTTTTCATTATTTTTTCATTATTCTCTGGAACCCCTATGCATTTCCGGTAACAACCCTCCTTCAGGGGATCAGGTGAACATGTATTATTGCGCGAATTTCGTTTAGGGGAGTCTGCACGCTCACTGGGCTTTTTAACCTATGTTTTTGAAGTTGGTGGAGGTAGCTGTTCACGGCACATTTCATATTGATTTTAGTTTGAAGTTCGTCCACATAGCACTGTATACCTCACCACATCTGAGGAGGGCCCTAACATTGTGTTGGCGCACAGTGCATATTAGCTTATGTAACATTGTATCTTTTACCATTCTGGTTATGCCACGCATTGTGTTTTATGTTTCTTTATGTTACGGCAGGAGGTCGCTTCAAGAAATTACTTGTGTTCACCTGATCCCCCTGAAGAAGGGTTGTTAACTGAAATGCATAGGGGTTCCAGAGAATAATGAAAAAATACATACATATCACTCAGGCACAATCTGGGCTCTCGGAGCCCTTCAGAGTGCCACCCAGCCTTGAGATCACTCATTTGATGGCCTCAAGCTGACCTTTTTCAATGAGAAATATTGGAAATGTGCTGGTCATGTGACATCAGTATGTTCAGGCAGCAGAGAGCAAGGCCTGACAATAAGCTGTGCACAGTCAGAATCATGCGCCAGGCTGAAGTTGAGTCTCTGTAGCAATACAAATGATGCACAGAGTTATATCTGTTGACCTGTAGGTCCTTGAATGCTCAAAAATTAAGCTGTCACAAACATTACTCCCCCTAATTGTTATCACATGGATCACATTTGGACTGGAGATTGCAGTTACCCCTTGACCTGATACTTCAGTGCATTTACCTACATTTCCAAGGTGTTTGATTTCCTAATGACAGGATCCTTACTACCATAGGTCTATTTTCACTGTTCAATGAGTAGTGCTTGAACTGTACAGCCCTATCTCACATGTGACACAATAACAGTGCAGAAAGTTGGTCACTGCATAACAGGTGTTGTGTCAGTGAATCACCAGCTTTTATATATTCAACCAATCCAACAGGACATACAATGGTATGTTGGTGTAATCTCTGTAACAGTGCCACATATGGCAAAAGGTGTGTCCTGTGATACTAGTAAATGCCACACGTACTGCATCACCTATAGAATGATATGCCATCTATGAGTACAGATGTCCACATGTCCCCAGAGTGCAAGCTTTCACTGACACACATGACAGCACTTTCAAGGTGACCTATATCATAGGGTGTAGTCAATTCTAGAGTACCAGGCTCTATGGACCGTAGCCATCACCTCAAATGGGCCTGGCTGTAAAGGTGTCAGTACAATGATGCACAAGTTGGTTAGCCTTCAATAGACCGCATATTAAGTTTCAGATGTCATAGATTAGATTAGATTAGATTAAAAGTTTATAAAGTGCTTGGTTACTGCAATGGAGTGTCCCCGCTCTGAGACATCACAGCAGAACAACAGAGTGCTATCACCCACAGAGAACCCTAGATCATAGCATAGACAGTCTATTTCCAGCAACAACGCTTAACATTAGTCCCCTGGTGATGACTGGAAGAACCAAGTCATAAGTTTTCTGTAAAACATTATCATTGGTCAGATCCAAATGATGAAGCAACTAAGGACATAACAGGTGGACTTTCTTTGTAACTATTGGAATTTCCATGGCATAGATGTGGGAGTATTCAGTTATGTAAACAGCCCATCTCGATTTGGCAAGGTTAATTCAATGATTGGTGATATGCATGAGGGAGTGACATGCAGAAATGTAGGGATCATATGTGAGTGTCACACTCAGTATTACAAGGCAGTTTGTGTTTGCAATACAAAAAGTTACTGTGATGTGCCTTCCCATTAGAACAAATGTGTAACCACCGCTTTCTGTCATGGAGATTCTTTGAGCCTCAACGACCTTCAATGGTCCTATGGCTTTTAGGTATGCAATGTAAGAATGGTGTTGTCACCAGTACCAAGCTGAATTGGGGATGTCCCTAAACCCAGGTGAACTCTTATGCTGTTGAGATTTGTAGGCAAATCTCCCCCAACTGTGGCCCAGATTGTATTCAGTCTGTGCTGCATGTGCTACATAGCAAAGCTACTTATGTACTGCTTTAATTAGAATATTCTGACAGTGGACATATGAGGAAGCGTCAAATAGGAAGTGTCAACAGTGTGAACTGAGCATTCGCACATAGTGCTGCAACATAGCTGTATTACTTGACCTTCATTTCATCATGATGTGGTTTTAGGTATATGGCCATTTGCTGATGATTGGAGGGTCTGGTGTGGAATCCCTAATGGTGGTGGTACACACAGGAAGTGTACCAACACCATCCTTGTCCACCCTCCACCCTTCCATATCCACCCTCCCTGTTGCTCCCCAACCACTTGGCCTGTCCCGCTCCCCTAAGAGGGGAGCCGTCTCCTCCGCTCCAGGCACCTCAGACCATGCCCCTGTGCCCCCACTGCCCTGAGTGAGGAGGCTATTGACCACCTGATGCACATCTCTGCAGGGCAGACTGCACTACTGAATGCCATCCAGGGGCAAGGCAGCCATCTGCCACAGATGATGGCCTACCTGGAAGGCATCCACAGTGCTATGTCTGGCCTACAAAGATATTTTCAGGCTCCGGCCCCCTCACTCACAGCAGCCTTCCACCCATCCCAAAACCTTCACCCCACCTCCTGCCTCCTCCCCTCCCCATCCAAATTCCCATTTCCCATACCTGTCCAAAGCACACTCATAAATATGCATGCACCCACTTCAACAGCCCCAAGCAGCAGATACAAACTGAAACACAAAAAAAACACATAAGCATGAAACCACTCAGCTGACAGTCACCATCCTCACTACCACCGCTCCCCCAGCCTACCCCCCAGACACTACACCCACACCCCAAACACATTCACCACCCCAGCATATCCCCCACACACACACCCCTAGACACAGCCACCTCCCCCGGCATCCACCCAGACACCACACCCACAGACACATCCACCCAACATACCTCCAGACACCACACCCAAAGACACATCCACACCCCCAGCATACTTAGCACCTCAACATCACACACACCAAAACCACAAATGCCCACATTCACCTGCACAACAGACACCTACGAAACACACCCCAAATGTACACAAGAGACATCAGACAAACAGACACCTGCACCAACAATACACACCTTTCACTTTCACTCCCTCTTCCGTCTCAGGCATCCTACCCATGAAAGCTTGCTTTTTGCCCCTGCCCTTACCCCTGTCATAGCTGAACCCCCCTTTCGAAGCCAAAAGTACCCCTTCCACACCCAAACCCATTCTACTCCTCACAAAACTGTTCCCCCATTAACCCAGAACTCGAAAACTACTCCCAAACCCAAGCCCACCCTCCCAAACCCAAGTCCACCCCTCACAAACCCATGTCCATCCCTCCCAAGTGACATCATTAAGGTGCCTGGACTCCACACCTGATGGCCCTCCCTAGGGAGGTTCCCCTTACAGTGTTATAGGAGGCAAGCCTGCTGCAATATGGCAGTCCAGAGGAGTTGAACTTTACAAATGGAATGTCATTTGACTTTGTTTTTGTTGCATTTCTTTTTTAATAGTTATGAGAATAAATCACGATTTTGATTTTCACCAATCATTTCAATTGTTGAAACGTTTCATTTAAAGATACATAATACATATGAAAGTTTAGCATGATGACAGGTACTACTGCTTACTTTTTAAATGTATACTATGTTAAGTGCATACATTGGTGAACGTGGTATGTGATTGTCATTTGAATTTAGGTACAGCCATTCAACATAGTAGTGGAGACTTGCTCCAAAAATTAGTGGTTGACAATTGCTTTAAGGCTAGTTAACTACAGGTGTGTTTCCTTCAGCTCCTTTAGTAACAGGTATGTAAATATATGCATTGCACTTTGTTAAATGATGTGACCATTGAAGTAGTACACAATACAGGACTTGCTGTAGACAAGGGGAGTAGTTACATGAATGATGTTGTAGAGTATAGCTCATAATTGGTACTTCCATTTTTTAAAGGTAATGTGTGGCTGACGGTAACCCCTTGTGTAGCGAGATTTCTACATGATCTTGCATTGCACTTAGTCCAGTGATTTGTGTAGCACATTTTGAATTGTGAAAATGTTCTCAATTTTTTTTAACACACCTATAATGGTGAGTTTTTCCTTTTAGATTTGCTATCCCTGTTTGTGCAAGTGTGCATTATCTGTTGCCAGCTAGCACCAAAGTTGGACACAATGTTGTTTTACAGGTGTGTTACTTTAAATGTTGTTAACCTCAACATTAGAGATATGAGCATGCCATTTGGTGATGTTGTTAGTTATCCCTGATATACTTGGAGCTAGGGGGCCTGTGCACAGAGACGTTTAGAGGCATGGAAAAGGAGGACTGTGGCCCAGGGAGCCAGACTGTTAGGGTGCTACCTGATTGAGCCAACCCCGCTCTACAAAGAGTCTTGCCATGATGACCTTGAAATATTTTTTCAACAGATTGATTACAGTTTCCACAAACTTATTTATAATGTTAGTGGTGTGTGAAAGTCTATCGCAGAAATTTTCCAGAGAGAAGGTGTGTTTCTGTTTCTTGCATCATCCATACTTAAACTCATTTCATATCAACACAGGACCTAACATGTGGGAAATGAGAGGGTGACACAAAACGTGTTTGATGTAATGTTAGTGAGGAGCACTGTTCTGCTGCAATATTAACAACACACATCACTATCCAATATTAGATGTCAACACATTTGTAATTTGTAAGGGTGTGCCTGTGCAGTGTGAGTAACATGGCCAATGAGGGCATCAAAGAGGTGCATTTAGATCACACTTTCAAAGCTGTTCTGAGTAGGAACCCACAAAATAAGGTTTGGGCCAGGGCACCCAAACACCTCAAGATGTCCATACCTGTACATCTGTTAAATGGGAAGTTAATGGTTACGGGATGAATTGTGACTTACCAGCAGTTTTGTCCTTGACGGTGTTGGTTTTGGATGTCATAAAGCATCAGCAACAGGAGTGTACGATCGCACAGCTTTCCCACCTCTTTCCTCAAATGTGCGAATGGAGGATTCTTCCTGTTCATTTTTAGGTCTCGCCTGACCCAGCGCATGCGCTGGTCTGGCGAGACTTATTGAGAGGGCTCCAAAAAGTGCTACCAGGCCAGCCTAGAGCCACAGTGCATGTGCGCGGGCGCGCGCGCCGCATTTTACCGCGATTACTTTCAGTTTCGCGGTTGAGGTTTGATCGTGATCGCGATCACTTTTACTTTTGCGGCCGCACGTCCGCTTGGCATAGCCAATAGGTCTCGCTTTTAGGGACCTTTATAAGTATTTAGTTATGCAACTGTTGCATGGCTAAACACTTATAAGGTCCCAAAGGCGAGACCTATTGGCTATGCCAATGCTTCTTGATATTCTTCTGGATGTGGTTTTTACGCATTTTTTATCGCTATTAATGGTCTCTTCAGTACATGAAGCTCCTCATTTGTAGTGTTTTCACATAGATATTGTTCCTTTCACTCGCTCTATAATATATGTGCCCACTAATGATTATGGGGAGTCCTCCTGAGTTGGAACGCTTTTAATTTTTTTACAATTGCCATCTTTATCTGGACTATTATTTTGCACAAACTTATCATTTATTTGGGCTTTATTAATATACTTTAGCAATATCTTATACCATGGAGTGATTTCTGTTTTTCAACACTGTCATACCTTGGGGGCCTCTCAGAAAGCATTGTCTACTGAAAGGGCAGACTAGAGAAATATAGGCTGCATCTTTAAAAGGTTTTACCCACCAACAAGTTATCACTCTTTTCCAAGCCTCATAAGGGCCCTATAGAGAGTGCCCCTACTGCCTTAAAAATGTCTTCTTCACCCTCCCCTGCCACAAAAATATGTCATGAGTCGCCTTCGTCTACACATAAATGGGTCAAAAAACAGGACTCACCATATCCTTTTGAACCATCATCCTCTATATCTTTTGGATTGGTAATGGATGAAATTTGGGAGCTACGGCCAGTTGTTGAGGAAACCAACATACATATGCAAAGCCTTGATGACAAATAATCTCATATGGAAACAAAAGTTTCAGCTCTGGAGCAGCATGTTACTGATGTTCAGGATGAGGCGAGTAAAATCTCCACTTTGGAAAAGGAAGTAGCTCTGTTGAAGACACATTCAGAAGTTTCGGCAAACAGAAACAGGCAAAATAATCTTTGTCTTTGTGGCCTCCTGGAAGGTCTTGAAAGGAATGACTGTGTTGCATTTTTTACTTCCTTTGTGCCTCAGTTAGTAGGTCTGCCTTCCTTCACAGTATTGAACATTCAGAGAGCTCATCGTTTAGGTCAGCATCCTCAGCTTCAACCTTCCTTATCTGAACCCAGAGGTGCTATTCTTTATTTCCTGAAATTCACTGGCCTACTGAAGGTGCTTAATGCAGCAAAGACTAAAAAACTATTACTCTGTCAGGGAAGTAATTTTTTTATTTCGCAAGATGTCTCAAAAGCTACGGCAGCCAAGCAAGAAGAGTTTTTGGATCTTAAACCTCACCTTTGCTTGTTGGGTGCCCGTTTCGGATTATTTCACCCATGTCTTTTCAAGGTGACTTTCCAGAACAAAACATCTTCTTATAAATCTCCGGTGGATCTTTGAGACTTTCTTTATCTCCAAACTGCTAGCTTCATGGATACGTCTGGACCTTCTTCAAGATGAATACAACTAATGTCTTCTCTTGCATTACTTTACCATAGACATTTGAGTTTTGCACATGTTTTGCTATAATGTTGTTCTTTGATATGAAGCTTTGAGTTTACGATTTTGCTGATTAACCTCTTTTCTTTTTTACAATTTCCTTGTCGTTAATTGTATTGTTCCTTGTTATATTCCATCTGTCCATCGAATCGTCTCGTTCCCTTGCTGTGCCGTCTTTACCCTGTGCTATCATCGACCCCATCCTACTGTTCGACCTTATCAGGTATGTTTTTACAGTTGTCCTTTTTTTGACATATACTGTATCCTTTTTCTGGATTTTCTTTCCTCCTTTGTCCTTTCTTTACCTCTTAGCCTATTTTCTCTTCCTTTCCCGTATCAGTTTCTTGTCTTTTCTATATTTGGCTTGTTTTTTATCTCCAAAGACTGTTTTTTTTAAAATATATTGCTCTTTGTTTTATCATTCAGAGTCATTTTTTGGAATGTTTAAGGATTTATCAATCCAGTTAAAAGGCAGAAAATGTCATCACACTTACCTAAATATAATGCTGACCTTGTCCTCCTCCAGGAGACCTACCTATCGGAGTCTGAGGCTGCAAAACTTAAGTGTGGTTTGGTAGGTTCTGTGTTTGCTTCTCTGGCCTCTGCAAAAAAGAATGGTGTCATAGTCCTGTGTCATAAGAAAATAAAGTTAGTAACTATTTCAATTTTACTTGATGCCGATTTTTCTTCCTCTTTCATTAAATTTACTGAAGAATTTCTTAATATACATGCAGACTCCAATACTTCTCCTCAACTACTTTTGGAATACTTTTAAAGAAACTGCCCACGGACATATTATTGATTCTGTCTCTAAACATAAGTCTTGTATTAAACCGCACCAAACCCTATTGTCAAACATTAAACACCTGGATCATCAATGCTATTCTTCCTCTTCTGCTCCTCATTTACAAGAATTTATTGATGCAAAATTGCAATTTAATAAAATCTCAATGGACAGTGCACAATAAACTTGGATAAAACTGGAATACTTCTGTTTGCTAAATTTTGCTTTCAACAACCGTTTTTAGCCACATGTTTCCCTTGGAAATCGACTAAAATGAAATATCTTTGTGTTTGGTTTAATTCTTCTATCAAGGATTCTATTAATGTGAATACCAAAGAGTGTCTTGATAAGGTTGATAAACTACTTTCGTAATAGAATCCTCTGTTTCTTTGTTATTGGGGTCGTTTAGACTCTAATAGAATTAGGATTTCACCTATTGTCATATACAATCTATCCATGACTTTTGTATCTATACCGGTTTCTTTTTTATAAGCTGTTGGACTCAAAACTATTCAAGTTTCTCTGGAACAATAAGAAATCTTGAATTTCTGTTACTTGTCTTCAGAATCCCAAACTAGAAGGTGGGGTTAATTTTCCAAATTACTGATTGTATCACAACACTTTTTGCTTAATGCAAGCCTCTAGATGGGTCTCTTCGCTGTCTTCCCCGTTTTATCCCTTGTGGCTTGACATGGAGTGCTACTTTCTTTCTTCTTTTTCTCCCTCTTAAGTCACCTCAATAAAAGATCATTATTCTAGAAATCCTTGTGACAAAAAGGCATTATATGGGTTAAGGATTTATTAATTGATGGTGCTCCTCTTTCTTTTTCCCAATTTAAACAGAGATTCAGTTGTCCTCGCTCTTTTTTATCTAAATACCGTTCCCTCATCAATATTCATTTTGATGCCCTTTATTCATTGCCAACATCTTTGATATCTTTGTCCTCGCAGCACTCTCTCACCCATATTTTTAGGTCTCGCCTGATCCAGCGCTTGCGCTGGTCTGGCCGAGACATTTAGTGTACGGGTTTTCAAAGTGCTGCCACACGGCCTAGCACTTGTGTTCACGCGAGCAGCTGGCTGCTTTCAGCGCCCGAGGTGCTTTCACTTTTTCCGCCCGCGTCGCACAGCCAATGCTTGTTTTCCAAGCTTTGGCCGCGCGCGCACACAACTCCCGCTTCTCCCCCTCCCCCCCCACATATGGCGTCTCACGCACGCGGCCAATGCTTGTTGAAAAGAGCTAGAGTGTCGAACCTACAGCTTCTGAGCCCCACGGTGTCGCCCGTCTGAAAGTAAGTTGGTTCATACTCGGGTGGGGGTAGACCCTTTTACGAAGTACCAACACGTTTATCTCTATTTAGACAGCCATACCTACCCCTCTGGTTTCAAGTAGTCCTGGTAGTGGGCGCTATCTTGGATGTCAACCCTTCCGCTTTAGTCCATATGCTGATTGACATTTGTGGATTTCTAGAGTGGGGCCGGTGCCCGCGGGGTCTGCAAGGTGACTGCACAGCTGTCGCCTTGCACGCCGGGTGCCTTGACCTAACAAACGCCCAGTTGAGTTAGCCCCACTCTCTTCACGCTGCCTTTGCTGTAGTTTAGATGGCAAGCTCTGGTGCTTGTTTAGTCTGTGCAGCAGGTGTGTGCTGAGTGGTTCTGTTCTCAGGGTTGCACCTTTTGATGTCGAAGGCTTGGCAAGCCGCTGCTCCACTGGCCACCCCCAGTCAGCCCCCCTCCTACCATCTGTCCTGTTTGTTGCTCTTCCACGTCTAAAAGCAGAATTTGTAAATACGCAGAGTAACCCAGCATTATTTTGTTTCTGAACGTCCATCAATTGTATTATTGCAATAGTTGAAGAAGTAATCGAGCACAGATCTTCTCTTTCGAGCTTGATACTCTCTAGTGCTATTTCCTTTTGTATCATTCTTTATCCCTCGAAATTAGAAGTTTAATTGCATGCGTTTTTAGGCAGAGGACATGTCAATGAAGACTCCAATAAACAAATGTCGTTTCCATAAGTGGGCAATTAAATGGTTGTTAGTTTTACCAGATGCGTGCATTCTGCTTGATTCTTGCGTCCACGCTACCAGCAAAGATTCTTTCCCACGAAACCGTCCAAATATCCATTGATTGCGTCACTTCCTGCAGTATGATTTTTCCCCAGTGGGCCCTCCTAGCCTATAATGGCCCGTACTAGTTACAAACATTCGGCTCTTCCTCATGACATCTATTTGGGAACATACATGCTGGGCGGTGCACACAAAGACGGTGCGCCTTTTTACCACAGCACCTATTACAACAAGCATTGCCAAAGACAGAGGGTCTGGCCTGGGCAGGGTGTGCATTGATTTATTCTTTGTAATATTTTTATTGCAAGTGTATCCCACAAAATGAAAAAGGGGAAACAATAATAATTGGTGTTACATGTTTACATTACAAATATTATATTTAGAAATCATTCAGTGATGTGACCGTTTCAAAAGTCATGTTTTTAAATAAGCAACCTTTCAGTTCCCTTCATACTGTTGTTGTTAGTAGTAGTAGTTGTAGTAGCAGTAGTAATAATAGTATTTGTGAAGGAGGCGAGAATAAATCACTAGCTAACCAAGCATTTTCAAAGCCTGTAGGTCTGGCCGTGGCACGCTGTGATAGTTTATTTTTTATTTTTTTCAAATTGCAGGCGCATGCCTCAGAAAAATGCCCACCAAATGCTTTCTTTAAAGGTAAACATTCCATGATGTGGCGTCTCTACTAGTGATGACAAACCTTCCAGCTGCTCTGCGCATTTTTTTTTTAAATATATTATTTTTGAGGTAAATATATTGTTTTTGAGGGAAAGAAGAATTTATCACAACTTAACCAAACACTCAAGTTGCTTGCAGCTTCAATGTTACAATGACATTTAGGCACTTCACGATAGTAACTTGAAAAGGCATATGGAAGATAAATCCACATCTGACCGGGTAGGGAAATGCCTGGTATTTCATGTTAAAATATATACATATAAATATATATATATATTTTTTAAGCACTCTTTGAACAAGCTTTGTCTTTTAAGGGAAATGTTTAGGCGGATGTTAAAAATGAGCATAGGCTTTGTTCAGTCAATCAGAGTGATGGGAGCCAGTGGGTAAAATGGGATGACCTATTTTCCCGTTCTCTATACCTTGGTGAGCTTTTGCTGTCTCCGTCATGTCCTGCTTGTACCCTGAGATCCTGAACCCAGCGCTCTCCATGTTGCTCGCTCATATCCTCATCCCTACCAATCGAGCTGCTTTTAATTTAGTTTTTCATTTGCCCCTCCCCAGCTCCTCTGTTGCCCCCGCCTTGCCACTATTTGTGGCCTTTTCATTTTTCTCATTGCGCAAAACAGGTTTCTGGTAGCAGCTTCTAGCGGGCTGTTAGATAGGGTTAGATGCGGGTTTTTACCTCATCACGCCAAACACCCCATTGGTGGCGGGCTCTTAGATCTAATGACGCTTTGCCTTTGAGGGGGTGCGGTGTTTTAGCCCTTGCAATTTTCGCATCGAGCAAAACAGCTTTGTGGTAGCGGGCTCTATCGGGCTGTTAAATCACGTGCCGCTTTTACTTTCAGGGAGCGCGGCACTTTGGTTTGGGTATCTAGTTGTCATGCTGATTTTACTCTCATGCCGCTTACTCTTTGAGGGAGCGCGGCCCTTTGGTTTGGGTTTCTGGTTGTTTACACACCTTGCAATGGTCCTCTTTGGAGTACTACTGACCCAATATTTGTAGCATTTACCAATAGGTCTCACTTTTGGGACCTTATAAGTATTTAGTTATGCAGCACAATATC
Source organism: Triturus cristatus (assembly GCF_964204655.1). Taxonomy (NCBI): domain Eukaryota; kingdom Metazoa; phylum Chordata; class Amphibia; order Caudata; family Salamandridae; genus Triturus; species Triturus cristatus. Next base: position 218,537,611 of record NC_140594.1, on the reverse strand, counting down.
CTTGGTGCAACATCAACTGTTGCATGTCTAAACACTTATAAGGTCCCAAAAGCGAGACCTATTGGCTATGCCAATGCTTGTTATGTCTATTCCTAAGGCATCTCTTACTGATAAACCTTTGTCTTCTTTTTTGACTTGTAGACTTAGAACTATGATGGAAATTCATTCATTGCTTTTTAACAAATTACATTCATTTGGAAGTGTTCGTCAAAGATTTCTTATGAAGCTTGGTGGTATAATGTTTGTCATTATCATAGATTAGACACTGATTTTGCTTCATTGAATTATCCTTCTGTTAATAGACATTTATATTGGTTACCTATAACTTTCTTTCTAGATGTTGCTGTTCCTAATTCTACCAATTGTATTTCATCTGAAAACTTTAAACCTTCATGAGATGTGTTGTTGTCTGCAAAGGTTTACTTACAGTAGCGGTCTGTGGAGGGAGTGACGGTGGGGCAGTGAGGCGGGGCAGGGGAGGGGCAGGGTGGTGAAATGTAAACACCGGAATATGGATGAACGGAGGTAAGTACACATTTAAATAAATAAAACGAATTCCTTTGACCGCGCTGCGCGGCAAAATGCGATGCAGCGCGCGCAACGAAATTCGTTTTACTTATTTAAATGTGTACTTACCTCCGTTCATCCATATTCCGGTGTTTACATTTCACCACCATGCCCCTCCCCCGCCCCGCCTCACTGCCCCACCGTAACTTCCTTCACGGACCGCTACTGTTTACTTACTTAGTTTATTTACTCATAGTATTTCATGTAATTCCTCGTATTGTTCTTTCAAATTTTTCTTTTACTATTATATGAAGTTTTTATACATTGGTCTTCTCCGATGTCTGCCCCTTTCCTCCCTTTCCCATCTTTTTTCCTTAAAAGAATGTTAAACAGCTTCTCTCCGTATGCATAGTTTTGTTTTTGCATTTTTACAATTATTTCGATTATTTCTTTAATAGTTATTATTGTACTGCTGTTATGTCCTAATAAAGCTGCTTTACCTTAGAATTGTTCCCTTTCTTCAGAGAAATAACACTCCAGACAATAGACCTGCGACTAGTTAAAGCAGTACTTTGCAACTTCACATAGCCGTATTCCTTTCCTGCTGTCAGCTCCAAATGACCCAGTCTGGGTGCATATTTCAGCTAACAAACACAAGTAAAGTGAAATTACCCCCCCCCCCCCTTACATACTGTATTTCACATCCTTCATCTTACAATATACCAACATGAACACAAAATGAAGGTTGCAACCCCAAATAATCCCATTGAATGTGGAAGCAGACTGAATAAACCCGGTCATTCTTTCAAGAAAGTGTTGATAGGAGTTGGGAGCTGTGTGTTTACTCCCCTAGTGATGATTCTCCTGTGTATCTCATTTGTGCTGCTGAGATGTTTGCTTGACTTTGTAAAGTAACATTGCATCATGTTTATCAAGGGACACACACCAGATGGGAAGCACAAGCATTTAAATGCAATCACTTTTTTCCTCTGGGTAGAAGAACTTGGCGGCAGGTAGTAATTATGTTCTTTGAGAATAAGCAGTTGGTTCAAGGGATAAGCATGTCAGAGAAATTCACAATATTTATCCTTAGTACAGCGTCAGACATTATGATATCAATTTAATAAATGGTGCAGTTCATAGTCATGAAGTGATGCATGTTCCAGTGCCTCATGACACTATGCATAGAAGAGATATAGCAATATAGACCATAAAGTCTAAAAACAATCATAGAATTATTATTATTAAATTAGATTTGTAAGGCGCACAGGTACCCGGAGGTTTCCCGGCGCCTACAGACACAGTACGAAAGAAAGAGCAACATCTACTGATTAAATAGCCAAGTTTTGAGGCCCTTACGAAAGTTTTTGTGACTGGTAATTGAAGCATCCTTTTATCGATATAATTGATGCCCCAGTGGACGTGAATAGTGTTTTTCAATGAGGTACTCTCCATCCTTTGGGTATTGAAAGCACTCAGCTCAGCTGTCTCTATTTTCCTGCCTCTTGTTTTCCTCACACAAGCAACCTACAAATATTTGTCACATGTTGGTTTCCAAACTTTTTCATTTTCATTTTAATTGTGTTTTTGTCATGAGATGACTAGAAAAATATAACTGTTGGATGCAGAAATATATCATAACCTACTTTTCACTGTTTCATGAAATGAATTCATGATAATATTTACACACACAAACACACACACCACATATATTAACAGAAATCAAAAAACACACATACGAGCAATGGGCATACACATAGCACTAACCCAGCATTTTTCTGCAGGGAGGCAGTTTTCTGGTTGCCCACGCAAAACGCAAAGTGGCACAAACTTTGCATTGATTTAGGGTAACGTTCCAGTGACAATCAAGAGTTGTTGTGGAAAGTAAATCTCAATTCAAGCCTTTGTGTGCGCTTGCAGCACTTTTGGTAACACTGCCCCAGCACAAAGCCGTGACACATCTGGCTGAAAATACCAAGTAAACACCCGCCCAGTACATAGTATCTTGCATTATATTTAGCCAGCGTCAAGTACAATTTTCACACAGATGTCATCCCAATACATTCAGCATGTATTTTGTTTAACTTTTATACGAGAGACATACCTTACACATTTCCCCCAGGTTGAATTGACCCTGTACAAAATGGTGCAGGCTTTCCTGAAGACGATAGTGGATCTGAGTAACTCAGAACCTGAGTGAACATTTGTAATAAAGCTGATCACACACACTCCCCCTCATTCTGAGCAGCAGAGCTACGAGAGGAAAGGTAAAGGCTCGTAGTGGAAACCTGCAACTGATGCTATCAGTACTCCCCAGGGCGGCTTTGGCTCTTGGGAATACAGCTGTATTCAAATGATGATTTTAGCATATTCTTTTCTAAGTTAAACCAAATATAAGTTATAGAAAGCTTGGGTTCCTGTTTTTGTTGGTCTTTTAGTTGCTTTCTAAAAGTCTCGGGGACATGTATAGTTTCCTGATAAGGGCAGACATATGACACATGGCAGTCATAAACAGCTAGCAAAATAACCCTGACAAACTGGGAAAACCTCCTTGCATGTCAGAGGCATGTTTAGTTTGTACTGCAGAATGAGGCACCCATTCTGATGGTTCTTAACCATATTCATTTTTGCAGCTTCTTTCAAGACATCTGGTTCAGCTCTTGAGAAAAAAGATCTGTTGCCTCTTCGATTCCTTTCTCTACCTATTGCTGACTTTCTGGCCACTAAGAACAGGGGCCACAAATGCAGTGCCAATGGTGGACAAGTGTTAGTCAGAGGGGTCGTTGCCACCCTTAATGGACATCCAGGGAATTATTGCAAACTTCAGGTTCAGGTTGCTTATGATAGAGAATCATTTTTCCTCAGTAATCTCATGAAATTGACATTTGAAGGGGATCTAGGGTAGTCTAGAGTTGTCAGAACTAGGCTTTAAAATAGTTACTGTCTGAGGATTTGCTTCTTAAATGATCCTTCTCTCTCTCTCTTTCTCTCTCTCTCTCTCTCGATCTCTCTCTCTTTCTGCTCATCTCTCATTTCCTGTCCCCTCTCATATTTAAAAATGAGTCTCCTAGCAGCTACTTGCCTCTCAAGTCTTTTCACTACGTCTGCTGTATGACCCTGTATCTTCAATCAGCCATGTTGGAATGGTTTTAAACCCATTCCAAGAAGGTCTTGTTTGCATGTGCAAGTGTGCACATGCGTATAGGCACATGGCCATCTTAGAATGTTGTTAGGAAAGCTTTAGGAAAAACTTTGCTCTAATGGCACAGTTGACACATGCATGGAGGCCATATTTTGAGGGAAAAAGCATTTGCAAAATCAGCAGATTTGTGCCCTGTAACACAGCCAAGATCTATTAAATTTCCCAATGCTTGTGAAGACAAGCGTTCAGCAAGGGGCTCCTAAGTGGAGATATGATTGTGTCTTCCATAATAGAGAATTCAATGAACGTTTTCAAGTGTTATATTCACACAAACTCCCACAAAGAAGACATATATTGTTGGCACAGAAATGTCCCCTGCATGGCAAACAGATGTGTTTCCCTGCGCTGAGTGCCCAACCGCGTGTATGTCTGGTATTCTGACTTTTATTTTGGCCACAGATGTAGGCTGTTGCTAACAATGTGCAGAGAACAATGTGAGGTGATGCGCCTGTATTGGGACCTGGAACAGTGCAGCTGGAGTGTCCTATGTATTGGCAGTGGACTAACGTCCCTATCATTGGTATAATGCTTAGAGCAGTCATGGAAGAATACCATGGTTAAGAAGAGTCAATAATGTGACCAGATGTTTTATTTCAATCAATCAATCAATCATTCAATCATAGCATTTGTAAAGCGCACTACATACCCGTGAGGGTCTCAAGGCGCTGGAGGGGGGATGCTGCTACTGTTCGGAGAGCCAGATCTTGAGGAGTCTCCTTAAGGTTAGGAGGTTTTCGGTCTGCCGTAGGTGGATGGGGAGGGTGTTCCACGTCTTGGCGGCGAGGTGGGAGAATGATATGCCGCCGGCGGTCACTCTTCGGAAGCGGGGGACGGTGGTGAGGGCGTGGTCTGCGGAGCGGAGCTGGCGGGCGGGGGTGTAGAGGCCGAGTTGGCTGTTGAGGTATGCTGGTCCGTTGTCGTGAAGTGCTTTGTGTGCGTGGGTGAGGAGCTTGAAGTTTATCCTCTTGTTGATGGGGAGCCAGTGCAGGTCTTTCAGGTGGGGTGTGATGTGGCTGCGGCGGGGGATGTCGAGGATAAGGCGTGCGGAGGCGTTCTGGATGCATTGGAGTTGTTTCAGGAGTTTGTCCGGGGCTCCTGCGTAGAGCGCGTTGCCGTAGTCCAGTCTGCTGCTGACGAGGGCCTGGGTGACCGTCCTTCTAGTTTCGGTGGGGATCCACTTGAAGATCCTGCGAAGCATGCGAAGGATTTTGAAGCAGGAGGAGGAGACGGCATTGACCTGCTTTGTCACGGAGAGTGTGGAGTCGAGGATGACCCCCAGGTTTCGTGTGTGGTTGGTGGGTGTTGGGGGTGCTCCTAGTGCCATCGGCCACCAGAAGTCGTCCCAGGCCGAGGGGGTGGAACCGAGGATGAGGACCTCCGTCTTGTCCGATTTCAGCATCAGACGGCTGTTCCTCATCCAGTCGGCGATGGTCCGTATTTGTGTTCCTGAGCTAGTGGTATACAGGACCACCTGTGTAAAGGTCTGCTTTTATTACCAGACCCTTGAGCTGACATCCCATGTGTGTGTGCACAGCTTGTGTGGATTTGTAGTGAGACCCCACATTCATGGTGGGAAAGTCAGTAGGAAAAGATTTGGATACCCCTGGCCTGTCCTAGTATAAGATGGAGGATGATGACTATGCTCACAGGCAGTGGAAGTGCCTTGCTGTAGCTGGAGGGAGCAGACAGACACAGACACTGAAGTGAGGAGGATGATGGCAGGTCTACCTTTAGAAATTCTGTGAGGTCTTTGGTTACCAAGGAGATGCATATTAGTCTTCCTGAGCATTGCCATTTTATGGATGATAGAGGCTGAAGCATGGAATTCAGGCTCTGTTGCGAAAGGTGTAAAAGCTGTAGAGGTTTCTAGGTGAGAAGTGCCCTTTTGTCCATCCCTTATTACTCCTTCATCTGGACTGATGGAGCCAGGTGCAAAAACCTTATTCCTCTTTGCACCTCTTTTTTGGGTGCTGCAGGATAGAAGCAGCCCCAGTGGTACCTGCTGTGCAAATCGCCAATGTTCACAACTGTGTCCAAAGAATAGCCTGAACAGGATACTTGAAAGGAGGACCGCCCTTCACCGTTTCTACAGTTTGAAACTGTGGATCCACATCCAGTGTCTGCAAGTGTTATATCAAATTGGACTGTTTGGATGCAGGGAGGCCTTTTGCATCCCCAGTGGCTGTAGGGTCTCCAGAGACAGTGGGCCACTTGAGTGAACTGGAAAGAGTCCCTGTGGTGCCCCTGGTTTCTCATCTTGGTTCATTGTAGGAACCGTTGCACTGTGTTCCTCGTTTAGCCAGTCTGGGCTCTACCTGTGTGATTGCTGAAAGCCCGAACAAGAGCTGCATCGACTTAATTGCAGTGGGCATGGACAAAGCCTGCAATTGCATGATTACCGAAGGCCTGGAGGAGGTCTGCAACTGTGTAATTGTAGTCCTCTCAGACGAGGGCTGCAATTGGCTGGTTGCTGTAAGCAAGTCGGGCTGAACCTATAATCGATCAAATCGAGACCACTAGCTCCAAGAATGGTGCAGTCCATCCCTCTGGCTGTAGCTGCTTCAGCCCAGGTTTGGCCACATTACTGCGCCAGATGAAGACCACCACAGTGGACCCATGCTTGCATCTGCATAAGCCCGAGTGCTGTAACTTCTCCAACCAAGGCTAGGTGGATATACAACTAAATGCAGCCCATGCCCACCTCTGATTCTCCAGCCGTCTTAAGAGCTCCTATCGACCTCTACCAGGTTCGTGGAAGGGCTGCTATCAGTACAAAGCCTCAAATGAGGACTTGTAAACTGTTTACCATCCCGAATAGAGGTAAGACCAAATGTAAACTGAGTGGTTTCACTGAGGGCACCTAAAACTGCACCTGAGCTGTATTCATACTACTACTGATTTCACAAAGTAGAGGGCACCCCAAGTTAGAGAGACACCCAGGAGCAAAAGTAAAGGGAGCGGGGAGGGTGTTGCATCTTCAGGGGAATAGCACTCAGGAACATTGACTGGTGTGATCAATGAATTGTGTAGTATTTAGAGTAACTGTGTGATTAAAGTACTCCCTTTCTTGTAAAGACAAGCACTGAGCTCGTTATTAAGATTATTGTGTCTGTTGGTTGATTGTTGAATGCTCAGCTCGAGAACTTGCCTGAGAAGTCCCGGAGAAGCATGAGAACGCTCACCCTCATACTCTGGGAGTCATTTATGGAAGGGGTTGTACTTGCCCGAAAGAGAGAGAGAGAGAGAGAGTGTGTGTGTGTTTGTGTGTATGTGTATATATATATATTTCAAAGGCAATCTTCTGGATAAGTAGTGAATGCTGCACAAAGTATCCCTATAAGCCTTGGCCTTGTAAAGAATCTGTGATATTTGTTATTGTTTGAAAGGAGATAACTCGCACCTTCTTTAAATGAATGGACTATGTGGAGAACAACCTAAAACCTTCTTTATATTTTGTATTGGTTTTATTGTTTCTTGTTTACCAAGTGCGTGATTAATGAACTCCTTTTCGTTTTCTGTATTAAGGCTCCAATCTTCTGTTTTGGCAATGTAAGGTGGTTGAAAGGGCTTTAATTAAGTCCGCAAATAAAAAAGTTGAACCTTTGAATATTGGGACAGCAGTGCTGATTTCACCATTGTGCAAAATGTTTATGCACGAGTGCGAATTGCTTTTCTGAATTTGCAAACGCTTAGTAAGTGTCCGATGGTCTGGAGCATATTGGAATTGAAAAACTTCTCCCTGGTTTGGCTAAATCTGTTGAAATCCGATTCCATATCGTCAACAATTGATATTCAATGACTCCTCTGAATTCTGAAATTAAATGTGCGCTCCACTTTTGAATTGATTTGTGACAGTCTCTCTCCCCTTTTAACTCCTTTTGCTTTTCATGCACCATTTCTCATGAGAAATAAACATTCATTTTGACTACCTGGTTACTGTTACTTGGGAAACCAGTCCCTTGGTGTCCGCATGCACATAACATCTGCTTCACTTTCCTGCTGGCTGTCAGAGTGACAGTTTCAGGAGTTGCTTGACAACGCAGAGAAGGGACAATTCATTTAAAAAGACTTGAAATCACGTTCCGTAAAATCAAAATTACTAAATAAAACATTTTCACAAATTAAATGAAGCTCCCCTTGTTTTAAAGTCCGTTTCTAATTTCTTGGGCACAAAGCAATATGCGTTGTCTCATTTCTATTTCCCTTGCACAGTATAAATAGAAACGCTGTATGCCGGCGAGGTCGGTTTTGCACAAGAGGAGCCCAAATTCATCTTCAAAATACTTTTTAAAAGTCACACTTGAAAGCATTAAACGAAAAACGCCAAAGTGAGTGTGCGAAGCCAAAATATAATGATGCAACCCTTTGGACAAAGTCTGTGATGAAAGTACATGCAAAGCTGTGCTAGAAATGTCTGATAGTGAAACGCTCCTCCTAAACTCTGCCATTGAAGCTATAATCGCCATGGCCATGTATTGCAAGAGAGGATTGGGCCTGGGTTGGACACTATTCATACTCACCTGATGAGAGTCAGCAACAAGGTCTTGAACTCCTTTGTGACATGTCCAGTATAACAACAGTAACTTTGTGATCTGACAACACACTTCTACCAACTGATGGGAGATCAACCAGTGCATGACACACTCTACTGGGTGGGGAGGTGGGAGCAGAAGCAAGGGCAGATCAGCATAGCAGCCCGGTGGATGTTCCCTAGTTAAAGGCTCAGAAAAAGGTGCTAAAGGAAAACTAACATTTAGGTAAATCCCAGGATGAAACCATTGGTTTGCATATGTCATGTGACTGTGCACAAATGAGCTGTTTCCAGCAGCCCTTCCTCCTCTGTATCTCCAGGGACATAATGATGGATGATTGAACCCCCAAGATGGCTGCTGCTGCTAAGCCCATCTTAAAAGGCTCCAGAAGATGTTCTTGAAGAAAACCCCAATATAGTGTGCCTGAAGAAAAAAATAATTGGATTGCCATTGGATCTTCTTTAGAAATAGCCACATGCTATGGCCCTATCCTCTCAACATTGATATCAAACGAAGGGGCAAAATGCGATGCAGCGCGCGCAATGACATTCGTTTTATTTATTTAAATGTGTACTTACCTCCGTTCATCCATATTCCCGTGTTTACATTTCCCCACCCTGCCCCGCCTCTCTGCCCCACCGAACTCCCTCCACGGACCGCTACTGTGCTGTAGGATCTGTGGCCCTAAGAACATCAAATGCAGCATATAACATTCACTTGTTTTGGAGTTCAATATTTTACAGAAGAAACAGCATTGCCCTCTTGACTGGAAGCCGCAGGAGCCTAGAGGGTGTTGTTGCATCCCTGCATTTGATTTATAAGTGTTCCTTCTACTTTTTTATTGTTTGGATCCTGATTTGTGACATCATTCACTGGCATGCCAGATATTAGATTATGCCAGCTAAGTCACTGTTATTTCTACACCATACATCTACCCTGTTGCTGCCACACCGTAACATCATAGACATTAGGTGCCTGATTATGAGTTGGGCTGAGCCTTATCAATTGGAGGACACCGCCATACCTGATTTCAAGTAACCGACTGTTCTTGCACCCAGGATGACCAGGTGTGGGACTATTGGCCCAATTTCACATGAAGCCTTAATATACTCTGGAAAAGCTACTCCAGAAAAGGGACTTTAGGCAACGGCACAGCCCAGAATCCCAGTGGCCTGCTGCAACACAACATGGAAACATGTACTCAATTGAGGTCAAACTCAATAGTCCTCCAGACCCCTTGAATCCATCATGACCCCTCACACCAATGTAGCAGCCGCTTAGCGCGTCTTTTTGCTGAACAGGCCAAGTGTGTTCAGTAACAGTATTTCCATACTTTTGTGATGTGTTAATCAAATTGGTTCAATTAAAGCAAAGGAAGACTAAAATACGTAGAACTTGTGGGCTTGCTCAATTAAAGCCAGGACTAGAAACACGGGGCCTTAGTCATAAAAACCCTGCAATAATGGCCAGATATTTACATGTCAGTCTGAATGCACTGTTACTTTTTGTCATTCACAAGCATTCCTATTTGTTTGTCTGGAGTGCTGCACAAGGAGCAGATTTCTGGGAATGTCTTGAGACTGTTCCCAAAGACTCTAATTTAATCTGTATGCAGTTCTACACAACGCAGAACTACACAAAGGGGGAATGGGGAATGGATCCTTCTGTGCAAATGAACATTTTTCCCCAAAATGTTTTCCCTGTGAGGGCTGATCTGTTCTTTTTCCCATCCTGGAAGTGGGTTACTCCAGCTCTCAACCCTGAGTACCAGGTAAGAATCCCATTGAAAAGCAACTCTGGCAACTACTGATGGGTTAAGCCTAGTAATTCTTCATCAGTGAGATGTACTCTGATTTGTGTGGCACAGTGAGGACAGAACCCATGTCTATAAATAGAAAGGCACACCTTTTGCACTTAGAACATCACAATGAAAAGCACACAAAGGTGATGTGTGTAATGCTTTCAAACGTCTGTGCCACTGGCAGCCACTTGAGCCACACTCCAGTCCATCCAGTTTTGCCCACTGTACACCTTTAGAAAGAGACCAGCAATATGCAAATCAGCCTTGGTCCTCCTCTAACTGGAACAGTCCATCCTGAACTTCCAAGGAAGGTCTATTCTGAACCCCCGGCTAGGTTCAACCATCTGAAACTGTCAGCAAAGCATGTCTCAAAAAAGACCTGAGACAGGTGTCAGGTGTTATATTTAACAGCACAGCAAACCCCAATAGGTAAAAAAGAAATTCAAGATGCACACTGAATTTAAGGAAAAAAAGGTAACCATTTCGTAGAACAACCATAATTGCAGTTCTTCATCTGAGCTGAAAGTTGCTAGTGGGGGCCACTGTCACTCATTTTGGTAACCAACTCTTATTTTCTGCATCAGACATTTACTGAGTGCATGAGAGGTAAAGACAAAGTGGAGAAGGGGGTTGAAGAGAAAGACGGAAAAACCATCATAAAGGGAGGAAGCAGGAACCTGCAAGAGAGAGACAAAGGTGACAGAAAGTTCCTGGTGGTAATTAAAGAGACATGAGGTGGATTCCAAATAAATAAATAATAATAACCTGGTATTTGTAAAGTGCAAACTATTCACCCCTAAGGGTCTCAAGGCAGTGGAGGCCGTCTGGAAGATTAAGCGAGCCATTGCCCAGAGTCTGCTGCCGGTGATTGAACCATGAGCCCCGTGTTCTGGAGCGAGCCACCCTGGCTGGTGTGCCACACCTCTTCCTGATTCCACACTACAAAGCCTTGGTATTAGGCATGCCAAAATTCAATTGCACCCACTGCAGGCTTCTGAGTAGAGCTGTAGAGACTGGCACTCATTCTTTCACAAATTAAGCCCTGCATAAAGGATAATGGAGATAGTTAAGTGATTTAAAAGCAGTATTGGAAAAATGCAACGCGGAATACAAAAAAGAGATAGGTGGCATGTTTAAATTATTCTCAGACACTGGCTATTACTCGCTACCTCATCCTAGTCCATTGTGTGTTTTCCCACCATGCCAGCTCGAATAGGTACCAGTCATATGCGTATCAGCCTTTGTCCTGCTCCAGCAGGAACTAACCAGTCAAAACTGCCAGGCCAGGTTCCCTTTGATTGGGAACACAAACAATCCAGAATAGAATCGGTCTATTTGGGCATATTCAGTAGGGTGCAGTTTGAATCCTATGGCACAGTGAGCATGGGGCATCTGAGCATACTTGTCAAACTCACAGTGTTGCACTGAAGAATACAAAAAAGTGATGGGTGGAATGCTCCCATAAATCTCAGCCACTGGTAGTTACTCTGGCCACATCCCAGTTCATCAATGTTTTGCTGACCAGGCCAACTCAGACAGGAAAAATGCAGCAGCACAATAAGAACATGTAAACAAAGAAGGAAAAAAATGTTATGTTATTCAGTGGGGTAATCCAAAACCCCTAGAATCATCACTGCCCTCAAATGTAAATCTATGTGTTTGCCAAAGAGAAGTTGATTCCTTCTGGTTCATAGTGCTTTTCAGTTTAATTTAAAATTCAGTTATATTAGTGAGCATATGACATTTAGTGGAGGAGTGTTAAATCCAGAGTCTCATTGGCCATAGCCTACGGTTGTATGATGTTACAACGCATGCTTTTACCCCGCATGCCATTACAATGGAATTTTTTATCCTGACTTGCTGTCGGGGGTGCGCTGGTGTTTGGAAGAGTATAATTTACTATTCCAACTCCAGTCTTTGCAACAGTAGGGAAGGTGCTGGAGTTAAAACCAACACCTTATGCCCCCTACAGCAAGCCATTTTCGTTGTAATGGCATGCGGGGTAAAAGCATGTGTTGTAATGCATGTGTTGTAACAGTTGTTTCCCACAGCCTGCACATAGTTGAAACTCTGACCCATAGTTGTTGAACTTCTAGTCATCAGTTTTCACCATCAAGTTTAGGGGATCATTCTGATCCTGACATCAGAACTGCTGTTCAAGTCACCTACTCTCACATCTAGAAGCTGGCAATGTTCAACTCCATGGCCTTCCAAACTCCCCACTATCCCCCTCATAGCCAGCGAACATTCGGCAGCACATCTCATGCATGACCTGTAGAAATATGGCCACATCACCCATATCCTTATAAAAGTCCACTTGCTCCCCTTTCCAGCAGGCACCTTCTTGAAAGCAAGCTGCATCATTTACAAAGGCATCACAACCAGTACCTTTGCCTATTTGTCTGACAAGCTCACCATTTCTGGTGGTTTCTGGCTTGCCTGCAGCCAGGACATGATCATGCTGAAGGCAAAACAGTGTGAAAAAGAAAACAACATGTCAGCAGGCCTTCTACATACATGCACCTAGGATCTGGAAGAATATCAGGACTGCCCCAACCCTGCTCCAATGTAGTAAGCTCTTAAGACACACTCCTTCTAAGAACACTTCATCACTATGCAGTAATAGTCAACCATTGCTTCCAGAACCCGCACCCTTTTCAATTATTTGTTGGCTGTACTAATTCCATGTATATATATATATATATATATATATATATATATATATATATATATATATATATCTATATCTATATATATTAGCTCCAAACCGGGTTCCTTGCATACGAATCAGGCACCAATATATATATATATATATATATTACCTACTGGCGGTCGCCAGTAGGTAGTTATAGTTAGGACCCCTTTTCCATAGGAAAACCTCAACATTCTATTTTGAATAACTTTGGCGCCGGTCGATGAATCCTCGCGAATTTCTCAAAATAGGTGGGGCGCTACGCTCCGCTCCTACCCTGAAAGTCTCGGGGGGATCCGTCAAGCGGGGGCTGAGATAAAAGGGGGTCCCAAAACGCGTTTTCCCCATGCATTTTTCCATAGGACCTTTAGAACGAGCTACAGCCCGAACGGCTGAACAGAATTACTCGAAATTTGGCAGAGAGGTAGTCCCTAGGTCAAGGAAGTGCCTTTTGTAGGTTTGGTGTAAATCTGTTCAGTAGATTCTGAGAAAATAGCCTTTAAATCAATATATATATCTGAGCCCGCTTACGGTACGCTTACCGTACGCTTACCGTAAGCGTACGGTGGCGTGCGCGAGCGCGATTCTGATTGGCTCTTAGATCTTAGTAAACATTCGAAACGGCCGAAACCAGGAAGCGGCGGCCGCCATTTTGTGTATTTCACTCAGAAAAAAAAGAGTGAAAACAAGAAAAGGGGGCAATGAGGAGAGTTACAGACCCCCTTACATTTGTGAGGGGGTCAAAGAAGGACTGTAAAGTACAAAGAAAACATTTATTGATTTTAAAAAAAATCACGGGGTACGCGTACGGTAAGCTTACGGTAAGCGTACGGTAGAAAAAAAAAAAAAAAAAAAAAATGAAAATCAGATTTAAGTGTTTAGATATTAGGGGGCTCTAAAAAGAGCCGTTGTGTTTATGAAATGATTTTTTAGTGGTACCTACAAGTAAGTACCGATGCAGAGTCTAAGGTTCAAGAGGAAGACTCTGTTCCCTTCATCATTGAAGTGCACACCATCTCCTCTATAAATGTCTTGCATGTCATAACGCAAGTTGTTGTGGTAAATGGCACCCATACCATAGTCACGGAGGAAAGCAGAAACAGATTTGTTGACGTGCTTTCTTGCTTTGTCATCGCACCGCGTGCCCACCGTGCGTGCACGGCACTAACTGCGTAAAGTGGGCGCACGGTGCGCGAAGCGCACCGCGTGCTCACTGTGCGCGCACGGTGCGCGAAGCGCACCGTGCGCGCACGGAACGAACTGCGTTAAGTGGGCGCGCACGCCACGAATGGCGTAAAGTAACTTAGCATTTAAAAAACCGTACAAATTCACTGAAAAAACCATAGATTTCACACACGTTATAGTTAGGAATTAGCATTTAAAAAACCTTGCAAATTCACTGAAAAAACCATAGGTTTCACACATGTTATAGTTAGCGGAAATTTTACTGATAAAAAACCAATGAAATTTCCCCGTTATAGTTAGTGCAGGCAACTATAACTCACGCGACCGCAATCTTCTGCTGATGACACAAGTTATAAATTGCAAGTCACCAACAGATGTCTCTTTTGAAAGCAGTAATCTGCAGATCTGTTTCCATCTGCGGTATGAAGGCTCCGGACCCGCGACCGCAATCCTCTGCTGATGACATATGTGTCTTTATGAAAAAAAAATATTTGTAATATATGTATAGCTAAAAATGTATGGAAGAAGACATGGGCAAATAAGTGTCTAAATACAGTATTAGCATCAGCAGAAGATTGCGGTCGCGTGAGTTATAGTTGCCTGCACTAACTATAACGGGGGAATATATATATATATATAGACATCGCTATGTAAACAGGAATTTGCACAGGTTTCTGAAATAGGAGTTTTGCAGAAATTTCCACACCTCTGAATTTTCCCCTGATAAATTACGGAAGATCAAACCTACTGAATTTTATTCTGCGCAAATGTAAGGAAACTCTGAACCAGAGATATTTGCCAAACCCAACAAATACCTCACCATAAGGAATCATTATTGCCAGGTTAGGAAAATACTCCCCAAGTTCCGCCACACTCACTCGCATGAAAGTCAAACTGGATGCTGGGCTTAATTTAAGTCGGTAGTTTCCCTTGCTTAGTACTGCACTTAATCATCAATACAGACACTTTTCATGAGCACCAGTTGAGGACACATTAATTTACTGGGAGATTAAGTGATTTACCTAGAATCACAGGATGTTCAGCTGGTTCCCCGTCTCCAAGCCTGCAGCTCTTGCCATTATGCCACATCCTCCCCCCACTTCTATGGTTAGTTGTTGGTTCTGTTTTAGGCGGCGCTAACAGGAGGAATGGGCTCCTGAGGAGAGGCCAGACCCTTATGTTTTTTTTACAAATAAAAAACACTGACCTGATGTATGTTTTGCATATTGAATGCCAGTGTGATGTCCATTGAAGCGACGTCAAAGGCAAATAAGGACAAAAATATCGCTCAGTATATGGCTCCAGGTAAGGATGAAGAAGCAATGGTCCAACAAGCTGGTCGGGCCGTGTGTCATACAGGTGGATAATTTGGCCTGATATTAGTGACCGTCTACTCATGGCAGGAATAAGGAAAGAATGCAATTTGTAGGAACTGCATTGATGAGACAAAGATGCAATATATCAATTTCAAAAAGTTTGGATTTGGGGGTCTTTTAGGGGACCACCCAAAGGTGAAGGGTCACCGTATAGTCCACGGGTCCGGAATACAAACTGAGACCAACACTGGAGCACGAAGAGAAAGGATATTTATTACAATCTCATGAGAGAGAAAGCATCAACAACAGACACCCATAGCTGTCTGAGGAGGCAGTCTGCTGAGTGCTTTGGTTCTTCATCCCCACCCTGTGCGTGCTAGGTGAACAAGAACAAACACCAATAATTTACAGACAAGCAATGGTCAGTTCTGATACAATCAGCAGGTGGTGGCTGTTTGGCCCCTGCAGGGCATAGGTGAAAAAGGCATGATTATATGTCAAACAAAGGTTAATCTGATAAGTCCATAGATGGTAGCGGTGAGGCCCCTGCAGGGTGTAGGCGAAAAGCATGTTTATAAGACAAGTAAAGTTCGATCAGATAAGTACGCAGATGGTAGTTGTTGGACCCCTGCAGGGCACAGGCGAGAGGAATGATTACACAGAAAGCAGAGGTCAATCTGATAGGCCTACAGATGGTAGCTGTTGGACGCCTGCAGGGCATAGTGTGCAGGGTGAGGATGATAAACATCTGGGAAACTCCCTGTCCGACTGGTTGAGCATGGGCTGGTCAGTTTGTGGCAGGTCAAAGCATGAACAGGGTGTGAGCGTCCATGCAGGAAAGTGGGAGGTCAAAAGTGGAGCTCCAGAATGTTCGTGATACAGAGAGAAGGTCAGTCATGAAGGGTATAGCACAAAATGGCAAGATAACAGACCTACTTTTCCACAGTCCCTCCTTTTGCCATAAGCGAAACCATTTTTTTTTTTAGTCAATTACAATGTTCATCAATAGCTGTGTCTCACGTTCAGTCCTTATTTTATCGTTCTTGACCTGTGCATTTACGGGGACTGATTTGATAGCATTTGCGCGGAGGCCACAGAGTGGGGAACCACATTGAAGGCAAAGACAACAAAAGAGAACCAGGGCAAGAGGTATCAGGATGATCATTAGAACCTTCCATCCCCATGTCAGCAGAAGTTGCCATATCCAAGAACCAAAGGGACCATGAGTCTGTATCTTGATGGAGGTCAGAGGCTATTTGATGGAGTGCGGAAATATCCTCGTAGACAGATGATGAATGATCCGGAACATACACGCAACAGCTGGTGTCGATGATGCAACATGCTCCTTCGTGGTCAGCTAGGATGACATCAAGGACCATGCGATTTTGTAGAGTGACGAGGCATACCGCTTGGAGCTCCGAAGTGTTGTTGGCCAAAATACCAGCTGTGATGTTGACGGTGGCTTCCATGACTCTGGTGAGGTGGCGAATGGCTCCGCTGTTTGCCATTGGTCCCTAGAAGGGAGGGATACCCTTCATGGCATCCGGGAATTGTTGAGAGGTTGTGTCTGTTTGAGAGCGATGATGAAGAGGAGAAGCAATGTAGACAGGGGGAAGGAGGAAAGCTATGTAACATGTGCCTCCCCAGTTCTCGTGAAGCCAAGTGTATGCCTTTGTTCCACACACGAAGTAGGTGTTTGGGGGAGGCAACAAGGGGCAGTGGAGATGTCATATTCAGAGTTGTTGTCACGGCACAAGAGCTGTCCCCAACGTACTCAATACCTAAGCCTCTGATACACATAAGTCCAGGAATGCGAACAACAGCTAGCGGTGGGGTCCGCTTGGCGGGTGTCCTTGCTTTGAAGTTGGAGAAGCGTATTCTACTGGTAGAGTCGAATACCAGCATTTCCTCCTTCTCATCCTCAGACATGCGTGTAGAATTGTTCTTTGGACAAACAACATTGCCCGTTTTGTTCTGCCAGAACTCATCTTGCAATTGTTGGAGAATGATGTTGGCAAGGCCGCTGGACCGATGGGCGCCCATGATGAGCGACATCCAGGCAGCGCAAGAGGTGTGTATAGAGTAAGAGTAAGGGAGGAAGGGTATGTTATTCTCCGTGGAGTGAGGCAGGAGACCACAGACCCAACAGTTTGTTTTATTCAATACCTCATTATGTTGATTCAACATATGGATGAAGGTGTTGTTGCAAAACTCTTGTCCCCTATTTAGGGGACAAGGAGACATGGAAGTGTTCAGGAGGCGTGACATCAGTGGGCAATATGGTATCCTTGGCTAGTGCCCCTTCCTCTAGGATCCAGAAGAGGATGGCGAAGATAATAGTGAGGAGGAGAACTGTCGTCAAAGCTATTGACCTGCTATTATGCAGTTTGTTACATAGTGCTATCTTCTTGTTGGAAAGTTCCATGGTTTCGTTGTTTGTCATAATCAGTCTTCTTTTGGGCTCTACAGCCGTTGGAGAGAAAAGGTGAGCCCTATGCATCGCCAGTAGCTGGTGGTTGCTTCTCCTGGCTAGGCTTCTCAGTACCACGCTACCTGGAGTACCAATCCACCCTTCCAGATAATACAACCGCCCTGCGACTTTTGGCTCACCTCCCCTGTCCTGTCGCTGGAGCTCCAGAGGCTGTGCGTGGGCGGAGGTTGTATCTTTCTTTAGTTGGCACGGTGTTATCTTTGAATACATCCAGTTCTGGTTCTGGGAGACCACACACAGGGGGGTCGCATGTTAAAACTTCCTTGTAGGTGGTCAAGGTAGGATCAGTTTGAGTGATGCTGGGGATCTTCCGGCAGTGCACAGCATGGATCCAGGATTTCTTGCCTTCCACTCGCAGGGCCGTTCTAGTGGTCTGAAGGACTAGCAGGGGCCCTCTCCACCGGGGTTCCAGCGTCTTCTTATGAGCGAAATTCTTTACCATAACAATATCCCCCGGTAGGATGGCATGTCCCGGCCCGGTGGATCGATCAGGCAATGCTTCCAGGACCTGCTGATGAATGGAAGACAAAGTTTGTGTAAGTACGGACAAATAATCACTCAATAATTCACAAGGGGAATCAGACAATGTGGTAGCGGGGGGTGCGCCCCAGATGTTGATTGGGCGTCCAAAGACCACCTCATATGGAGTCAATGAGGGGCGGGAATGCGGGACAAATCTTATTGATAGAAGGGCCAGTGATAGCGCATCTGGCCATTATAGCCCTGTAGTTTCTACTATTTTGGCTAGTTTGGATTTGATCGTGGCATTGTATCTTTCCACTAGGCCTGCTGATTGGGGGTGGAAGACGGCATGGAATTTTTGTCGAACCCCTAATCCTGATAGTATATGCTTGACTATTTCTCCAATGAAGTGACTCCCACTGTCACTCCATATGACTCGGCAAAGGCCGTAGCGGGGAAAGAATTCCTTCAGCAATATCTTGGTGGTGGTTAGGGCAGTGTTGTCTCTAACCGGGTAAGCATCCACCCATTTGCTGAACGCGCAAACAACCCCCAAAACATATTTAAGGTTGTTGCATTGTTCCATTTGGATATAATCCATTTGCAGCACCTCAAAAGGTGATGTGGGGATTGCATATTCTGCCCGAGGTACCCGATTCCCTTTACCTACATTGTAGCGGAGACAAACCAAACACTGTTGGACCAGCCTGGAGGTGGTAGACCAGAGCTGGTTGTTATCCCACACTTCCTGTAATATTTTAGTCATGGTGGCAGCATTGGTGTGTGCTGGCAAATGAGTCATGTTCAACAATGGGAGGAGATAAGCATTTGGTAATTTCCAAAGTTTTGCATCTTTGGATCGCCAACAATTTTCTTCATCAAGCATGCCCTCCTTCTCCCAATTTTGAAGTTCTTCAGAGGTGGCAGTGGACTGGATGTCCCGGATCTGTTGTTTAACATCATGCCACTTCTCTGCTTGGGATTTTACTATGTATATAGGGGTATGTATTCTTTCCTGTGCAGTAGCCCGGGCTGCCTCATCAGTAAAGGCATTTCCTAATCCTATTTCGTCTGTGACCTTCTTGTGTGCGTTGCATTTAGCAATAGCTAATGTTCTGGGTGGTGTCAAGGCTTGGAGCAATGCAGTGACTAAGTCACCATGCTGAATGGGCGTACCATGTGACGTTAAGAACCCTCTCTCCTTCCAAAGGATACCAAAAATGTGGGCTACTCCAAAGGCGTACTGGCTGTCGGTATAGATGGTGACAGCGAGATCCTGGCTAAGGATACAAGCGCGGGTGAGAGCTATAAGTTCTGCGGCCTGGGCCGATTTCTGAGGTATGCGTGCAGTCTCAACAATAGTATTGGTAGTGGTGACAGCATAGGCAGCAGATGTGGTACCGTTTGATAGTTTAATACAAGACCCGTCCACCCACAATTGCCCATCCTGTTCCGTGAGAGTGGTGTCTTTTAAGTCTACCCGTCCCTTAGTATGTTCTTCTGTTCCAAAAAGGCAGTCATGTGGACTGTCTGGGATGTCAGGATCTGGTGTGGGCAGGAGTGTGGCAGGACTCAAGGTCGCACATCTCTTTAGCGTTATATGGGTTGCTAACAGCGTAAGTTCGTATCCTGTTAGTCGTGCACTAGTGAGGTGTTGTGTCTTTGTCTGATTCAGTAATATGTTGACTGCGTGTGGAACTAATACCGTCAATCTAGATCCCAACACAATCCCTTCACTTTGTCGAATAGAGACGGCCGCTGCTGCAACCGCTCTAAGGCAAGAGGGCAGACCTCGGGTCAGAGGGGCTAAGTTGACCGAAAAGTAAGTGCATGGGCATTGTTTGGTGCCGTGAATTTGGGTCAGGACCGAGAGAGCACATCCTGAGCGCTCATGGGTGTAGAGGCAGAAGGGTTTCGAGTAATCAGGTGTGCCCAATACTAGCGCAGAGCAAAGAGCGTGGCGTAAGTCGTGAAAGGCTTGGTCGTGTTCATGTGTCCAAGGAAGAGGTGTGGGCGTGTCTTTTGTAAGCAAAGCAAGGAGTGGCTTAACTATGAGGGAAAAATTCGGTATCCATTGGCGACGAAAGGAAGTGAGACCAATTAGTGCACGAACATCTCTTTGGGTGGTGGGAGAGGAAAGGTGTGGTATTGTTTGGATGCGGTCAGGTGTGAGAGCATGTCCCTCCTTAGACAGCAGATGGCCGAGGTAGGTCACCTGCTGTCTACAATACTGTAGCTTATTCTTGGATACCTTATGGCCCTGTGATGCCAAAAAGCGTAGTGTAGTAAGAGAGGCAGTGCAAGCCAGGGCCGGAGTGTCTGCAGCCAACAGAATGTCATTGACATATTGGATGAGAACAGCGCCGGGTGGTAACTGTATCTGGTCGAGCTGTTGTTTAAGGGCCTGGCTGTAGATGCTAGGGCTTTCGGTATACCCTTGAGGAGCCCGACAGGATCTGTACGATCTGTTTTTTATGGTGAAACCAAAAAGATAGCGTGAATCAGGATGTATTGGTATGGAGAAAAAGGCATTTTTTAGATCTATTACTCTGAAGGTGGTAGCAGTTGAGGGGATCATTGTCAATATAGTTGTTATGTCAGAGACCACAGGATATTGTGGGACCACTATTTTGTTAATTGCGCGGAGGTCAATGACAAAACGGTATATTTTCTCAGAAATGGATGCACGTTTCAAAACTGGAAGGATGGGGCTATTGCAAATGTTAGACTGAACTTCCTCAACTACCCCAGCTGCAATCATATCCTGTACTATAGTCATGAGAGCCTTTTCGCTGTCTGCAGAAATTTTATACTGAGGGAGGCGAGGAAGAGGTGCATTCTGTTTTACTGTTATGTGGACAGGATCCATCACAATCTCCCCCACGTCGGTGTCTGTGATGGCCCACAGGGTGTCAGGTAACTGTGACAAATCCTGCTGTTCGGAATCAGTGAGACAATAAAGGCGGGATTCATAACCAAGGGGGCAATCATTATCAAACAGTATGACTCTGACATTCTGAGGAGAACAGCGAATGGTGGCTCTGAAATGCTTTAAGAGATTAATGCCCATCAAATTGTCTGAGCAGTTTGGGGAGAGCAGAAAAGAGGCCATCACTGCATTCCCCTGTATGTCCAGGGGCACCTCAGTAGAAAGGGGATTGGTGGAGAGCATGCCGTCAAATGCTACAGATGTGACCGATAAGCCATACAGGGGCGCCCTAGGAATCAGCTTATGTGAGAGGGCACTTCTAGAGGCCCCTGTGTCGACCAAGAATTTGCCCTGAGTTCCAACCACTGAGGCTGTGACATAGGGCCCTGATTGATCAACTGGAAGTTCCACTGGTTCCTTTCCCTGTCCCTGGCTGTCTCATGCAAATTCATTGTCGGGGAAGTGGTCACCAGAGAAATCGTGTGCAAAAGCCTGTCTATTGTTATCGAAGACATTAGGGCGTTGTCCATTGGAGGGTGGGACTCTTCCTCTACCTCTACTCAGTCCCCTTCCCCGACCCATTGTATTTCGCTGTAAAAGAGGACAATCTGCGCACCAGTGGTCTGTTTCCTTACAATACGCGCATTGGTCCTGGGATAGTTTACGTGGGGGTGGGTGTGTTCCAGCAGTCGCGGGCATATATTTATACTGTGGACCTTCACCGTTTCCTCCCCCTCTAATGCTTATTTGGGAGAGCATTACTTTTTCTTTGAGTTCTTTTCTTTTCTTATCTTTTTCCTCCTCTATCTTATTCTGCAGATGTTCATAATATTGGGCCATAGTCAAGATCTGTGTGGGTGTTGCAGCAGGCCATGTGCTTTTGCTACTCTGTAACTTTGTGGAGATGGGTGGCGACAATCCTTTAACAAAAGTCTGAACTAGTAAGTGTCGACCTGTCTCAGTCGTCAAGTCCTGTCCACTATAGTCAATAAACACCTGGCTGAGGCGGGAGAAGTAGTCAGATGTATTTTCATCAGATTTATGTTTACAAGCAGTGATGGCTGTCCAATCTACTTTCTGAGCTGGAATTGTGGCCTTCAATTTATTTACTATGTTACCTGGCAGCTCTAAAATAGCTTCTGCAGGCCTTTCACCTGGTTTTCTGTCCCTATCCATTGTCGTCAAATCCTCCCACTTTTTGAACAAGGCCTCATCGTCAACTTTCCTTATGGGTCTCCAAATATCTAGGGGCATAATTAACCCAAAGAACTGATCTATGTCAGCCAGTGTCATTGTATAAGTGGTAATAACCGTGTCCAGCTCTTCGTAGAATCCTGTAGGATTCTTCCGGGGGTCAGACAAGTCCTTTTTGAAAGCTAAGATGTCAGCTCGAAGCCACGGAGTGTACACCCAATTATATAATGTCCTACTTTTGGTATCTGGACTATCCAGTCCCTCAGCAGTACCTGCCCCTCGAGCGGGGACAAAGACTGGAGCTGCTTCCCTTATTGGTGCCATACGACCTCCAGTCGCACCCTCCATTACTAGTGGCTTTTCCTCTTCCTCCTGGTCTCTCCTTAGACCCTCCATCATTTGTAGCGTGAGTGCTAACAAACTGTTGCTTTCCTCAGCACTTCCTCCCTCCTCTGGCAACTTACGATACAATCCTCTAACATGGTCTGCTGGTGTCACTTCGTGGCGTTTCTCATGAAGAGAGAATACTTCATAAGCAAATTGTTGTAGGAAGTAGCCCTTTTGAGGTAGTGCATAGGCCTCATAGATAGCACGGATCTGGCTAGAGGTGAAAAGATCCTCCAGGCAGGTGCAAACTAGACCATCCAAGGCCTGTTTCTGTGCAGATGTAATGTGGGGTGTGTGGGATCTAGCAGAAGATGTGGTCTTGGGGTCAGATTGAGCGGGAGGGGCAGTGGGATCGGGAGGCAGGGGTTGGGAATTTTCGGAGGGTACATTTCCATCGGCAGGCCGTGGAATAGGATGGGGAGGGACATGGTACGGTGGTGGCAATGGATGGAGGAGAAGCTCCTCTTCATGGGAGTCCGCTCGCGCTAGTGGTGTATGACGCGCAGGATACTGACCAGACACATTCAACCTGTGTTCTCTGTCTGTGCGCGCAAGGTTGGATGCAACTTTTTCCTGCTGTAATTCTATTAATGTCTGTTTATCGCCCTTTCTGTAGCCTCGCCTGAGCCCTTCTCTCTCTTTCAGCTCCCTCCTGTTTCCATTGGCCTAGGGCGTCAAACATAGCTTGTCGCGACCTTCATCTAAGGAGCTGTATTTCTACAGCCTCAATTTTGAGAGATTCAAAAGAACCATATATGGGCCACTGAGTCTCTTTATCCTTGGACGTGTATTTATGCCTTTGGGAGAAATACCGTATTTTATGTACATACCCTTACTTGAGGAACCTTCCGGGGGAGCCAACTGACAATTTTCCAACACCCATGATCGAGGTATACAACAACCAAACCATTGTGCAAATTTACTAAACGCGGGCACGTTTTTATATGTTAAAAAAGTCTCTACAAATTTCTAGTTCGGACAAAATGTCCACATTACCCGCCCAGTATCACTCTTTGCAAAGAGTGACTTCTTACCGAAGAAAACCAGATAACCAAACAAATAACAAAAAGGTTTCGCAAACCAGCGACCCAACCAGAATCCTTTGTCTCGTTCTCCAGGTGGTCTCTTTACTGCAAAGTTCGTCCAAGTCTATCGGGGGCCCGAGTCAGGACCGGAAACACTTGCGGGGGTCTTTTCAGATGTAGTGAAGGTCGGGTGGTGGCTACGAGGACGAGGGTCTTTTTCGCGTAGACATGCCCCACCACCGTCCGTTCAACTTCCTCGTCAGGAACCCTCGACTGGGCAGCCGCGTCGCTGATTGGGCCTCACGTGTGGGCACCAATTGTGGATTTGGCGGTCTTTTGGGGGACCACCCAAAGGTGCAGGGTCACCCTATAGTCCACGGGTCCGGAATACAAACTGAGACCAACACTGGAACACGGAGAGAAAGGATATTTATTACAATCTCATGAGAGAGAAAGCATCAACAACAGACACCCATAGCTGTCTGAGGAGGCAGTCTGCTGAGTGCTTTGGTTCTGCACCTTATACACCCTTCATCCGCACCCTGTGCGTGCTAGGTGAACAATAACAAACACCAATAATTTACAGACAAGCAATGGTCAGTTCTGATACAATCAGCAGGTGGTGGCTGTTTTGCCCCTGCAGGGTATAGGTGAAAAAGGCATGATTATATGTCAAACAAAGGTTAATCTGATAAGTCCACAGATGGTAGCGGTGAGGCCCCTGCAGGGTGTAGGCTAAAAGCATGTTTATACGACAAGTAAAGTTCGATCAGATAAGTCCGCAGATGGTAGTTGTTGGACCCATGCAGGGCACAGGCGAGAGGAATGATTACATAGCAAACAGAGGTCAATCTGATAGGCCTGCAGATGGTAGCTGTTGGATGCCTGCAGGGTATAGTGTGCACGGTGAGGACGATAAACATCTGGGAAACTCCCTGTCCGACTGGCTGAGCATGGGCTGGTCAGTTTGTGGCAGATCACAGCACGAACAGAGTGTGAGCGTCCGTGCAGGAATGTGGGAGGTCAAAAGTGGAGCTCCAGAGTGTTCGTGATACAGAGAGAAGGTCAGTCAAGAAGCGTATAGCACAAAATTGCAGAGTGAATGGCAAGATAACAGACCTACTTTTCCACAAAAGGACATGGGGCTGAGATGTCTTCAGTAGGCCATGGTCCACAGCAGAGACTAAATAATACAAGTTCTGGGTAGAAAATAAATATATACGGGAAGGCAGAATTATTATTTCCTCAAAACCATGAAGAACGTACCACAGAAGAACAATGACGGGACATTTTGCGAAAGTCATTGCCCAAGCATCTCATTTTCTCTACGTCATTTGATCTCTGTGTGTGGGTGAGTAAAGCCACTGTTTTCATTGATTGAATTCTAAGGCAATCAGGGGAACATTGAAGGTAAACCCACATTACATTTTCTATTAAATTAATCTAATGAAAGAACATCTGAAATGTGTTTGCTTAAGTAAACTAAAATATTTATGCTCTAAATCATTGACATAAAGCAGAATGTCAAAATGAATATTGAGTCAGCAGTGTGGTGAAACAATAATGTGTGGCCAAAGATAATTACAAAGACGATATATTTTGACAAACGCCTGTTGTGAATAATAAGGGGATACTTGCTACCGCCATTGCTCGCTTTTTTCATCAAGAGCAAAACAACAACAAGCAGTCTTCCAAAAGAAGGGATTTATGTGATCATGCAATTACCTAGAATCTGAAAATAGGAGTTAACATCTGAGGCGACCAATAGTGTTACAAGTGCAGTGATGCGGGGTTTAACCCCTTCAGTGCCACGCCCTTTCCCCACCCTGTGCCGGGCGTTACATTAGCGGGCGGGGTTCATAACGAGATAGTCTCGTCATGGGCACAGCGCAACCGTGCTCCATGACGAGACTATCTCGTCATGGGCACTGAAGAGGCTAGAGGTGCGAGAGGTCAAATGCACCTGATTACAGATGTTTTCTGCTGTTACACAAGGGAATGGGGATTCATGCCCCAGCCCCCACTCACCTGGACTGGTCCTCTAACCAGTCTAGGCCCTTTTGGCCCCAGCCGCCTGCCTCGAGGTCCCACCTCGCTCGCTCTGCTTCTCCTCTCTCCCTCTCCCAATACAGTTCTCGTGCTCTCACGCACTCTTGGCCTTATTGACTATCCTCAGATGTCCTGTTCCTCTCCTGTTCTCGCTTCTTTCCGCTCGGCTGTCGACTTGCTCTAAGTCGCTCTGACTCTTTTCACAGTCTTGTGCTCGCTTCCTTCCACTCTCACCTGTTTGTATTCTTTTATCACTCTTGCTTCTCCCCATTCTTGTGTCTGTTTTGTGTTTTACCCCATCTCTTGGCCCTGTTTTCGGCTTAGTCTTGTCTTTTGTGCCTGTTTTGTACTCTACCTTGTATTTTCTGCCCGTTTTGTGCTCTGCTTCATCTTTAGTGCCCGTTTTGTGCTCTGTCTTGTATCTGCACCTGCTGTTTTCTCCCCCATTTCTCCCCCCCACCTTACAGGGACTCTCCGGCCTCCCTTCTCATGCACTTTCCTGCCTTCCTCCTCCCCTCTCTTTACTTGTTTCTTTCATGTCTCCTTGTGCCTTTTCCCTCCTCTGATCCCGCCCCATCCTAGACCTGCCCCTGCGCTCCCCCCCTTCTAGAACCAACCTAATGGTGCCCCTGTGCAACCCCATTGAGCAGCTGCCCAGGCCCCAGCTCCCATTTACCTGGACTCGCAGGGCCGTAGCGGGCACTGAGCGTTTCCCCGGTAGGTAGCCAGGGTGGGGGCCAGATTTAGGCCCTGGAGGGACATCTTTCTTACCGGGGGCCCTCAATATCGGCACCCTGTAACAAAATCGGCTAAATCGTCCGTAGTAAACAGCTCGGCTGCACCCCCCTCTCCACCCCCAGGGGGGCCGGCCAAGCAGTTTGCCAGGGCCGGTTTCAGGTCCTAGTCCGGTGCTGTGGACTGGTCCTTCGAACAGTCTAAGGGCCTTTCGGACCCACCCATCTGCCTTAAGGTCCAGCCTCAGTAAGCTCCTCCCCTCTCCCTCTCCTACTGCTCCCCTCTCCCTTTCCCACTGCTGGCCTCTTGCTCTCACTCACTCTTGACCTAATTTACTCGTCTCTGTTGTCCTCTTGCTGTTCTCTGCTGGCCTCTTGCTCTCACTCACTCTTTGACTCTTCCCGCACTCTTGTTCTCGCTTCATTCTGCTCTAGCCTGTTCTCCCGTTTACTCTCGCATTGCTCCACTATTGTGCCCATTTTGTGCTTTACCCTGCCTTTTGTGGCTGTTTTGTGCTCAATCTAGTTTTTTAGGCCCGTTTTGTGCTTTGCCCTGTTTTTTGTGCATGTTTTATGCTCAGTCTTGAATTTTGGGCCTGTTTTGTTCTCTGTCTTTTTTTGTCTGATGTCTGTAAGAAGACTTGTGTATAGCACCAAAGTGTTTTCTTTAGTACAGTTTTTTTTTCACACTGGTCTTCAGATAAATATATTTCACATGTGAAATGTATTTATGCTGGTGATGCAAAGCACTGATTTTTATTGGTAAAGGAACCATATATCAAAAGAAAAACAGTTCTCTATACCCAGTCTCATGCAATCGACAACAATAGGCATTCAAGGACTTGCCTTTGTTTTATGATGATAGATTATGTAATTAGGAGATTGGAGAGTACAATTTTGGACTGCCTTTGTTATAATGTTTAAATGTGTGGATAGGAACACACACTGAATGTGATAACCATGCTATTTCATTGGGGCATCCCTCAATGTATTAACACCAGTCCCTAAAAGAGGGTACATGGTCATAGTGCAGGGTTTCATTAATCTCAATCTCTTAGTCAAATCATCAGAGAGAATTCCCCATTAGTGGTATGGACCTTAGGTTGTCGACTTGAAGTGTAAGAAAGGAGCTAACATCAGCAATGCAAGTTATTTAGAGTGAAACTAATGTGACTCCACAAGAATGGCAGAGAGGATTGTGTATAAACCTTAAGGGTTTTTTAACAGTTTAGTTCAGGTTACAAGTTAAATCATTCAGCAAAATTTAAGAAAATATATTGTAAGAGCATACATATTCAAATGATCCTGCAGTCTGAATTTGTATATTGTATGGAAAGCAATGCAAAATCGAATCACGGACAGCAAACAAAATATCACCCATGGAGGAACTTCCCCATTCTAAATAATGTATTGAAAGTAGCAATGGGAAACAATATGAGGAAGATGTCAGCATCAGATGAAGCAAGTTTAAGGTTCACGAGAAAATGTGTGAGTACTCTAGCATGAAGCTAAACACTCTGGGTAGGGAAAATAGGAAGAGTTAAGAAGAACTCTTCTATCAGTGAAGGGTCTGGTCTGCCATTCTGAAGAGCACACAATTAAAGCATGAACGAAGATTCTAGAGGCTTCTCCATATCAGTATCAATTAAATGGACCAGTCCGAAACAGTGTTCTCTGAGAGCAGGTAGGCTTCCGTTTTTTCCAGAAATCAACAAAGGAGCAATCATTTAAGCTCTGTGGATGTACCATGAGTCTGGTCTGCCTGGTACAGGAGGATCTCTTCCACCCTCTCAGTCTCCATATCTGAGGCCAACCCTTAAATAAGGTTCAGTTGCCTACCAGTCTAATACAATAAACAAAGAACCTATTTGAACTTAGCAAACATGTTGACATGGCACCTGCAGAGGAAAGAAAAAACAAGTCACTGGCAAGACATTTTAAGAAAATACGTGTGCAACTTGGGCCTGGTTACAGGTCAGGCCAATATTAGATTCAGAATAGGTCCTAAACCTATACAGTTTGCATAAGTATATATATATATATATATATATATATCAAATATATTTTAAGTGAGGGGGAATACATTTCCTTTCTAATGTGAATACATTTATCATAATTCAGCCAAAGATATGGGTGAATCTCATCAAAGTGAATTTATAGTCACTTGCTTTAATTGATTAATACAATTCACACAGATTAACTCACATTGAGTATATAATTGCATACACTATATCATACTGCTCCAATGGTCCAACCCATCAGTTCCTCATTAATGCACATCTAAAATAAAGCACTGTAGAGTCTTAAACAAACAGAGCATGCCTTCACCTCTGTGAAAGATTATTGAAAGTTTTGAAATTTAAAAATGTATTCCATCAGAATTCTGCTTCTTTTAGTGAAAATATCTTGCATGCAATTAGTGAAGAATTCATCTAGTACTCGAGTATTGTAGAACGTTGCTACGTCATCAAATGTGCATCTTTGCATAGTGTTTGTTTACATTTCACAAGGTTTCATAAATCCTACATTTGCAAAAGTAGAAACTGCACCATGCTGGCTGAATTCTTTCATTTGGAAATGCGCGTTCTTTTAATCCAGGGGTCTCAAATCTTTTCGGTAATAAGAGCTACTTATGTTCAATAAAAAACATCCCAAGGTGCTGATCTTATTAGTGTTGTACACATCAGACAAGATTGAATTTGTGGCCACATTCTGCACGATTACCAGCCGTGATCACGTCAGTGCAGGGTGGCCAGCAGAAATGTCAAACAGACTTTTTGTTGCTAATTTGGAATAATTTGGAATTCCTCTTCAAGGATAATACATATCCGCCGAGGCTGCAATACCCATGTCACCAAAGTAGTAATATCGAGGTAATAACGTTAATAATAAGTCTTTGAATGAAGCATGATTTATCATTCAAAGTCAAATAAGAGCTTGAAATACATTTTTGGCAATGGGTTCTGAAAAGACACACATTTTAGTCTTGAATACTCGCTTTTCAATTTTTGTATACAAGTTATAATTCAACCAAGCAAAAGTTTCTGCATGCGTAGGCTGGGCTGCACACAGGAGAGCTACTGCCAGGTAGCTGGGGAGCTACCAGTAGCTCACAGGCTACTCGTTGGAGAAGGCTATTCTAATTGGATTCTTTCAAATACATTTGGAATTTTACAGATGCAAATGTGACATTTTGGGTGAGTAAATTCAACCCATGTCCACCCCAAAGCAATATTTTCAAGCCCAAAGCTGTGCGCCACCCAACACCGCCCTCTGCACTGCTCAATACTATCCAATACCATTGCCAGAACTGCAGATATCTGCACGCCACCCTCCTACAACCTGCAACAGACACTGCACTGTATGCACCATTTCATGCCTCTCCCCCAGAGCCTCTTACCTGGTGCTCGAAGGGGGGTTCAAGGCAGCCATGGTTTACTGCTTCAGGATGTCCTGGGAACTGCACATTTTGGAGAAGGAAATTATGGAGGAAACCAGCCCATGCACCACAAAAGTTGCCCCAACTATGCCAGTTAAAGTCAGGAAATTTCACCCATCTTCACCAAGGGCAGAGGGACAGATTTAGAGTTTGGCGGACAGTTTACTCTGTCACAAGAGTGAGGATATACCACTCGCCTTATTACAAGTGGCGTAAGACATAATCACTTGCAAAAAGGTGGACAGGATATCCTCCACGTTTGTGATAGAGTAACCCATCCACAAAACTCAAAATCAGGCCAAGAGTTTGCTCACATTGCTTGATTATTGTCAGTCCTTGGAGTACTGAAATGCATACAATGTTTGCCTGTGGATTTTTGGTAAATTCTGCATGTGGAAGACTAACACAGGGCTATCTTTGCACATGTAACTCCGTTACTCCATCTTTTTCTAGTAGTGAAACGTATTCCTTTACACTCCACTTATATGCGGGGGCCCTCCCAGTTGTTAAAACTGTGATGGAAACACATTTGCATAAGTAAATGTGTGTTTTTGAAGGTGGGAAACTACCTGCAAGAAGAATATGAATACGTACACACATATGAGTTTTTCTGTGTTCATTTATTTTTATAATAAGGACCACCCAGAAAATCCCACTAAAGTCCACTCTTGTAACTAAATTTGCAAAAGCAGAAATTGCACTATGTTGTCTGAATTTGTACGTTTTCAAATTCACTTTCTTATAATGTAATGTTGACATTTTTTGCCTCGAACTTCAATTTTACTGTAAAATATTTTTGAAGCCTCTGTACATTATGTTTTTTAAAGCTTTTATATCTAAGTTAGAGTATACTTTGTCTCAATTGACAGAATACCAAATACATTCCACATTTGGACGGTGCACAATTTGT
Source organism: Triturus cristatus (assembly GCF_964204655.1). Classification (NCBI taxonomy): domain Eukaryota; kingdom Metazoa; phylum Chordata; class Amphibia; order Caudata; family Salamandridae; genus Triturus; species Triturus cristatus. The sequence goes on along the minus strand of NC_140594.1, from coordinate 218,506,756 downwards.
AACAGCAAATGCAATATAACAACCTTTCCAGCAAGGGGCAACTGACAATTCGAGCAATTTGTTATTTAAGCTGTAATACCCTCGGACGACTCAGACGGGCCTTTTTCCCTTTTGAGAGAGTTCTTTCACTCATTCTTTTTGATGTGAAACCTCTGGCTGTGCAAATATGTCTGCCTTTGTTTTGCCAATAGTTCCACAAATACGACAAGACACGCATTCGTGGTTTTCATGCAGTCAGCCAGATTTGCAAGGGGTTTGGCTGCTGCTGCAAGGGCGTGCATTAAAAAGGTCATCGCTTGTTTTTTGTTTACTTCGCTCGAACTTGTTTGTCTGTCCCCATTGACGGTTATTATGCGCTTATGTGAATAACACATGATCTCTCGGCTTTTGCAAATGTTTGTGCTTTAAGTTTTCAAAGCCTTAAATAACATTATTCAAAGCAAATGTCGTGAAATGTGTCTTCACGGCTTATTGAATAGCTAGACACGACTGATCCACTGGTCGAAATAACAACATTTCAGAATTTTACAGCACTGACGACTTTAAAGTATAACTAGCTGCACAAAACTTCTATGAATGAGCAATTGAACCCAACTTTCACAGGGAATTTTGAGGCACGGAAAAGTCGGTGAAAAAATGGGTCCATTAGGCACATTTTGCAACATAATTTCACAAAAAAATGTAGAATAGCAATTTGCTTTATATCTAATCCAGATAATCATGAGACATGAATTGACAAAACCTACTGTCAGTTTTTAAGATGTGCATAATCTATTTCTTTACTTCTCCCTTCCACTTGCTTTAATTTTTAGGTCTCAACTTAAACCACTGTTGCAAAACCTATTGAGAATAATGCACTATATAGAGTGGGCGTTGTGTCAGCCTCTTGCTCCTGATTCGATGAATTTCTTGTCAATCTCACTTCTGTGCTCCTGGTTCACCTGCTTTCCTTATTCTAGTGTTTGTCCCACAGAGGAGTGTATCTCACCACGTTTTGGTTGGATAGCATGTATACTTCCACTGTTCACTTCAGACTATTGCCGTGCAGATGAGGGACTATTTTTTCTCGCTGCTTCACCATATCCCCGCACTGCTCTCTCCTTATCAGACTTCCCTGCAACCTCTCAGTTTAGCAGCGGATTTCCATACAGCCCCCATGCGCTTGCATTGCCACCCTCAGCAATAACGATGATCAGCCTTCTGAAAAATTGATTTACCATTCCACAATGGCCGCCGACACATACTCACATGAATGGAAAGCTTCTTTGAATGTGTTTCCTTATATGTTAATGAAAATTAATTCAACGATGGCCATTGCAGATGTGCACACATTGTTTGCAGCAATATTTTAATGGAGTTAGTTAAAATAAAATGTAATACATTCAAAGGTGTCCAATGTGGTGTGCGCACATCCAGGATAGCCACCTCTGAGTCTGTTTACTTAAAATATAGGAAAAAACATACTTATTGTTAGAAATGGGGGTCTCAAGTTGGCAATGACTGGCCGCTGTCCAAGTAGGGACCCTTCTTCCTAAGTCAGAGTAAGCAGACTACACCCTTTGATAACCCCTGCTCAACCCTGTGGTAACGTAGCACGAGCAGCCAGGCTTATCTCAGAGGCAGTGTGTGAAGCATTTATGACCATACACAGTAACACAATGAGGAACACTACAAATGGACACCACTCAAGTAGTTATAAAAAATAAGTATATTTATATAGACTTAACACAAGACCAATAACAGTAAAAATCCACAATACTAAGAAAATAGGGTTACTCTAAAAATGCTGCAAAAATAATTCAAGGTGCACAAAGGGATGTTCAGTTCAATGCAGTGGTCTCTGCGACCCTTTTACTCACAAGGCATCTGGATTCTGTAGCAAAGCAACAAAAATGTCGCTAAGGAGTTGTAGCGATAAATTTCCTCACGCTAATCAGCGATGCGTTGAATCCTTACCGCAATGGAGGATGATGTGCTGCGTTGCGGGCAGGACAAATGGACCAACTTCTGCACGCTAAGCTGGTGATGTGATAAAATCCTTGCCGCTAAGGGAGGATGATGCGCCGAGCCTATTGCATGTGTGATCTTGCTGCGATGAAAGAAAATGGCGCTCCGCACGGGAGCGACGATCCTGATGCGATGCGGGAGAAAATGGCGAACGCTCGCCGTCCGCGCTGTGATGAACTTGGTGCGAAGATTTTTGGTTAGCGAGCGTTTTGGGGCACGCTAACAGACAATGTAACAATCTTTGGGTTAGCGAGCGTTTTCAGGCCCGCAGTCAGGCGATACAATTACTTGGGTTAGCGAGCGTTCTGGGACCCGCTGACAGGCAATGCGGTAATCGTCGGGATAGCGAGCACTTTTACGCCCGCAGATAGATGATGCGATGCACTTGGGTTAGCGGGCGTTTTGGGGCCCGCTGACAGGTAATACGATGATCTTCGTGTTAGCGAGCGTTTTCAGGCACGCCGACAGGTGATGCGATGATCTCCGGTAGCGAGCGCTCGGCAGCAGCAGAGCGACGATTTTCCTCACGCTCTCCAGCTGCAGCCGCTCGCTCACCGGGGTTAGTGATGATTTTCAGCGCTCTTTTATCAACAGTAGAACTAGAGGCCCTGGAACTTACAGGAGCCTCACCTGCAGATATAAATCCTCGCTGGGAGGAAACAGGAGGCTGGTGGTGGAGTCTGATGTGCCTGAGACTCCTGCAGGAGGCTAGCTCTCTTCTAGCCCTTGGGTGATTGCTGTAGCAAAAATAAAAGTTCCTTCAAAGTCCTTTTCCTCTTCTTCCAAGTCCAGTAGTAACCACTGCAGGGCAGTCCAAGAAACAGCACACAAGCACAAGGACAGTGCTTCTCCTGCGGATTCCTGTAGTTACACAGACAGAGGTTCTTCTTGTTGTCCAGGAGCAATACAAATTGTAGGGGTTTGGGCACAAATATTTATACCCCCAAAGTCTTTGTTCTTAGGAGCCACAAGTCTCTGAACCCAGCCAGAACCAGTTCTGCCCAGCCCTGGAGCACTTTGTTTACCAGGCTGCATCCTTCCTTTCAGAAAGAGGGGGTTTGCCTTCAGATGCACAGTGGGAGGTGGAGCCAGCATTCACCTTGCCAGGCACAGCCCTATTCAAGTGCAGGAGCTACTCCTCCCCTCACTCCAAGGCAGATCTCTCTATTCAACCTAGGTCTGACTCAGCCTGCCCTGTCCCTCCAAAACCAGACAGCCAATACACATAATAGCAGAGCACACTGGAAGGCTTAGGCAAGAAAGTACCTATAATCTAAAAGTGGTAGTTTCAGACACAGAATATAAAAATAACCTTCACTAAAAGATGTATTTTAATATTCTGAGCTCAGGCATACTAAATTCGTTTTTCTACCATGTTCTATGGGTCAGCCAAAACCTCCCATTCTGGCCTATGGAGAACAGGTAGCCTTACAGTAGTGAAAAACGAAATTGGGTGTAATTCACTACTAGGACATGCTACACACATCAGAGCATGTCCTACCTTACACATACAATGCACCCTATCATAAGGGTGGCTTACAGGATGCCAAGGGAAGGTTCAGGGGCTGGGAAGTGAGTGCACTTCACAGCCAAGATGGCAGTTCTGGACTGCACGCAGACACTGCAGTGGCAGGACTGAGACACACTTTACAAGCTGCTTCTGGGGGTGGCACAAACCAGTGCTGCAGGCCCACCAGCAGCATTTGGTTTACCAGCCCTGGGCACACACAGGCCACTCTACTATGAACTAACAGGTAAACCAAATAAGCCAATCATGGATGTACCAATTCACATGTCATCTTTACAAAGGGAGCATTTGCGCTGTGGCACTGAATGGCAGTGGCACAGCGCCAAGAGCATCTATAACCAGCAAAAACAGAAGAGACACAGCGAAAAAATGGAAGGGAGACTCACGCCAATGGTGCCAGGTCTAACACTTATACTTCAAGAAAGTCCATTGAAAGATAGCTGCTGTGAGTGACAGCTTCAGGCCGGAGGAGCTCAAAGGGGGTCTCCAAACCCCAGCATTCCTTGTGGCCCGAGTGCCGCCAATGCGACCTTTTGCCCGTAGGCGCACATAAAGGGCCACGGCCTCCCGCAGCACGGGAGACAGATGCACACCAGAGGAGCTCGAAGGGGGACTCCAAACCCCAGCATTCCTTGCGGCCTAAATGCCGCCAACGTGACCTTTTGCCCGGAGGGTCACAAAAGGGGCCAGGGCCTCCCGCAGCGCGGGAGAGCACTGCAGACTGGAGGATCTCGAAGGGGAACTCCAAACCCCAGCATTCCCTGTGACCCGAGTGCCGCCAATTCGACCTTTTGCCCGTACCCGGAGGCTCACATAAGGGGCTAGGGCCTCCCGCAGTGCGGGGGACAGCTGCAGACCGGAGGAGCTCGAAGGGGGACTCCTAACCCCAGCATTCCTTGCAGCCCAAGTTCAACCGACGTGACCTTTTCCCTGCACCCGGAGGCGCACAAAAGGTGCCAGGGCCCCCTGCAGTGCGGGAGACAGCTGCAGACCAGAGGAGCTTGAAGTGGGACCCCAAACCCTAGCATTCCTTGCGGCCCGATTGCCGCCAACGCATCCTTTTGCCCGTGCCCGGAGGTGCACAGAAGGGCCAGGGACTCCCGCAACATGGGAGACAGCTATAGACTGGAGGAGCTTGAAGGGGGACTCCAAACCTCAGCATTCCTTGTGGCCCGAGTGCCGCCAATGCGACCTTTTGTCCAGAAGTGCACATAAGGGTCCAGGGCCTCCCACAGCGCATATGCAGCCCAGGTAGCATAGGCAGCCCAGGTTTCGTCTCTCAGATGGTGAAACGGAAATCCGCCATACCAGCACATGGAGGTGAGTCCATGAATACTTTAGAATCTTTCCTTTTAAGAGCCACCAATTTATTGGATAAGGAGATACAATCCATCTAACGTAGGCTATCCATGGGGGCTATGGGACACCCACCCATCTGGCTGAGCCCCCAATCAGCGAGCACCTCGTTGTGGCTGTACCTGGTACCTTACTCCCAATTCCATATTCAGCCGCCACTCGGCCCAAACGCCTGATTTCTAGGAAGGATAATGCCCCACTCTCCCCCCCACTACCATCAGAACCTCCCCCAAAGAAGGAGAAAGGAGGGGGGAGACCAACCTCAGCTAAAAACTGTCGCATCCCAAGATCCTAGTGCACTCACTCCACTTATCACGGATTCCCTGATTTTAAAGATCGAACAGTCAATTTCAGTTTTACTTCAACCATTGATAGACGGACTTTCCAGAATTGAGGCAAACATAGCGACTTTTCGTTCTGCGGGTGAAGATCTAAATTATCATAACTTGCCTGTATTATTAGCAGGTTGTCATATTAACTGCATGGGTAACCAGGGTCCAAAGAGAGTGGACACTAATCTCCTTTCATGGGGCATGCCATCAACTCCCGCCACTATCCAGGCCCAACCCGTTCCCCATATCTTAATAACTAGGCGTGGAAACCAACCAGTGAGGACCATAAAGGCACCCCATCCCAAGGGATATCTAAGGATTCAACGTTGCCATCTACAAGACCCTACATAAGACCAGATCGAAAGTCTGTTTCAGAAAAAGGGGGCAAAAATAAACACATGAAATCGGCACCTCCCCTGCAGCTTGCCCCTATGTTGTAATATTGGCAAATGTTCCCAAACTACAAAGGATCCAAAAAGAGACCACAGATCAACTGATGTCCAAAGCATGTCACTGGATTAGTAAATATGCGGGGGGTAGGGAGGCGATGTTGTCACAAATTTTAATGGAGAGAAAAGTGGACTGGGTGGGAGACTCGGAGATGCATTGAGGGGGATTGTGTGGTGGTCAATTTCAATTCTCACCAAGCGGTCCAGGAAATGTTTGAAGGGCTTCCGACAAGACCATTGTCACTCACACAAATATTCATCCTACTACTGGGGTATTTTTATAAACCTACCACAACTATATTGCGGGGACAAGAACCCCTGGCACCAGCCCCCGTCCCCTTCCCCTTATTGAAGCACCACCAACTCTCTTTGGCTCAGCCCCCTATCTTTCTTCCTATATACAATCGATTCAATGCGCTTATAGACTTAGAGAGCGGTGATTGACAGAGGCTGAACAGGAGAGCCCCCACTCCTGCTCAAAACTCTTCTATATTAGAATCTGAAATTCACATGCCCCTAAATGCAACATACGGTCAAACTGAATCCATTACATTTATGACATGGAATATTGCTGACCTGAGTAGTAAAATATCTGACCCTGATTGGATAAAAATTGTTACCATGTATGATCTGATTTGTTTCCAGGAAACATGGGAAACTGGGCGGATTAATTTAGATGGTTAGCACTCTTTTTATATCGCCGCCCTCCCATCCAAATTAGGTAGAGCCAGGGGAGGGATTTTAACTCTGCTGAAAAATACACTAAGACTGGAAGCCGTGTCATAGTACAATGTTTCATCATCTATTACTTTTAAATGACCTATGCGGTGATAAAATCCTCTTTGCCAACTTTTATAATAATAATTTCACAGGAGACATGAAAAAGGTTGTAGACCAGGTGGAGGTAGACATTAATAATCTTCTTAGCACTTCAAAACATATCCCGAAGATTTTATGGATGGGCGTCTTCAATGCACACTGCTGTCATCGCTCAAATTCAGGAGCATGTGGCATAACTGATGACACAAGTAAGCCCTCATTTCATTTTAACCATAATCAATATGGAGAAGTCATGAATACTCCCTGTGATTAATAATTTAGAGATCTGTAACCCCATGATATACCCTCAGGTATGTTGCAAAATACATTTGGCACACCCACCCAGGATACCACAATTGATTACATTATTATGTATATGTTACGCATTGTTCACCATAAGTTGGCAGGGTATGCTCAGACGTGAGTCCCTTGCTCACTTTGCCATTGGATTCAAGCAAGCCTGGCTGAAGACGGCTGAAATGCCAGAAACCGGTCCTAGGAAGCTTGTTTCCGGTCCAGGGAAGGCATGGCTTGGCAATTCGGGCTGGACTGTTCCCATGAGGCACAGGGTCAGACTGATTTGCATATGGCCATGTCTGAACTGGGGTGGCAGAGTGGGCTAAAGAACGGTGATGGATCAAACCCAGATCTGTTGACTGGGTGTGAGTGTTTGATTGGTTCTGATGCTCCGTCCATCACCACCTCCTTTTGTACCGCTTTGTTCGCCATAAGTTGGCAGGGTATGCTCAGACGTGAGTCCCTTGCTCACTTTGCCACTGGATTCAAGCAAGCCTGGCTGAAGACGGCTGAAATGCCAGAAACCGGTCCTAGGAAGCTTGTTTCTGGTCCAGGGAAGGCATGGCTTGGCAGTTCGGGCTGGACAGTTCCCATGAGGCAGAGGGTCAGACTGATTTGCATATGGCCATGTCAGAACTGGGGTGGCAGAGTGGGCTAAAGAACGGTGATGGATCAAACCCAGATCTGTTGACTGGGTGTGAGTGTTTGATTGGTTCTGATGCTCCGTCCATCACCACCCCCTTTTGTACCGCCACATTATTATAATGGCACCCCCCAAAAACCCCATTTCTAATACCAAGATTAGGTATTAAAATTTCAGCGACCATGCTGCCATTATTGGCAAGCTGGACTGGGCAGGAATCCACTTGGAGCAGCCAAAGCATGTTAAACCTGAGATAACAAGGACCAATGGGATAACTTTAAAATGGGCTATAGCAGATAAAACTTCCTTGTTTTGAACGTGGTTGCAAAGAGGCAAAACTATATTTTAACGTGCCTAGAATCAGCCCCTAATCCAATTCAGGTATCAACGGTATTTGAGTCAGTATTATCAGAGATCAGGAATCATTTAACAAGAAAAACTCCAACAGCTAAAACATCAGGTCACAGATGGCTTGATCAATCATGTACTGAGTCTCTAAAAACTTTGCACCAGGCTCTTAGAATGATGCCTAGAGACGGCTCTAGTTAAGCATCTCCCTCTCCAATACAAAGAGACCATGAAGATTAGAATTAAATCTCTAAAGGAAGAAGCTTGGGAACAACTCTATCTAGCCAATATCTCAAAAAATGCCAGAGCCGTTTGGAGTACTAGCAATGCTCCTTTCCTCAAACCAACTAAAATACCAACACTGGATTGCCATGTGTATGAGGAATCTTGGGTTACATACTTCTACTGAATATTTGATCCAAATGCTGAGGGGGTGATACCACAGAAGGCATCTACATCTCCTCTTACCAAACTCCTTTTGACTTTCTATCACCATAAGATCACAGAAGCCCTTATGCAGTGTTTTAGCAACAAAGCGCCCGGACCAGATGGTACTCCTATAGATTTTTTCATTGACCAGCTGGACTTATGGGGACCTGTGCTGACAAACACCTTTAACGTAGTCTCCAAGGTGGGACCACCAGACTCATGGAAGAATCAATTTTAATGCCAATCCATCACAAGCATTTGCAATAGGTCTCGCATTTATAAGAGTTTGAGCTATTGGCATTGTAAAATTACAATGCCTTTTATGTTTTGGTTTTAAAACAAATAAAAGGCATTGTGTGTGTGGCGTGTAGCAGTGTGCGGCGTGCAGCAGTGTGTGGCGTGCAGCAGTGTTTCGTGTAGCAGTGTGAGGCATGCAGCAGTGTGTGGTGTGCAGCGCCGTGCAGCAGTGCGCGGTGTGCAGCAGTGTGCGGCGTGCAGCAGTGTGCTGTGTGCAGCAGTGTCGTGCAGCATGCAGCAGTGAGTAATGCAGCAGTGTGCAGCAGTGTGTGGCGTGCAGCAGTGTGCGGCGTGCAGCAGTGTGTGGCATGCAGCAGTGTGTGGCGTGCATCAGTGTTTCGTGTAGCATTGTGCGGTGTGCAGCAGTGTGTGGCGTGCAGCAGTGTGTGGCGTGCAGCAGTGTGTGGCGTGCAGCAGTGTTTCGTGTAGCAGTGTGCGGCATGCAGCAGTGTGCGGTGTGCAGCAGTGTGTGGCTTGCAGCAGTGTGCGGCATGCAGCAGTGTGTGGCGTGCAGCAGTGTGCGGCGTGCAGCAGTGTGAGGCATGCAGCAGTGTGAGGCGTGCAGCAGTGTGTGGCGTACAGCAGTGTGCGGCGTGCAGCAGTGTGCGGCGTGCAGCAGTGTGAGGCGTGCAGCAGTGTGCGGCGTGCAGCAGTGTGAGGCATGCAGCAGTGTGAGGCATGCAGCAGTGTGAGGCGTGCAGCAGTGTGTGGCGTGCAGCAGTGTGCGGCGTGCAGCAGTGTGCGGCGTGCAGCAGTGTGAGGCGTGCAGCAGTGTGTGGCGTACAGCAGTGTGCGGCGTGCAGCAGTGTGCGGCGTGCAGCAGTGTGAGGCGTGCAGCAGTGTGCGGCGTGCAGCAGTGTGTGGCGTGCAGCAGTGTGTGGCATGCAGCAGTGTGAGGCGTGCAGCAGTGTGTGGCGTGCAGCAGTGTGTGGCATGCAGCAGTGTGTGGCGTGCAGCAGTGTGTGGCGTGCAGCAGTGTGAGGCGTGCAGCAGTGTGAGGCGTGCAGCAGTGTGTGGCGTGCAGCAGTGTGTGGCGTGCAGCAGTGTGAGGCGTGCAGCAGTGTGATGCATGCCCCAACATTTTTAACCAAACATTTCAAGCATTGCAAAGATGTTCCAGGTTTTCTTTCATTTAAATTGGAGAAACAGGATTTTTTTTCTGGAATACATATCAGGAATACCCCTCTCTTTGTTGGAAAATTCTCTAGCAAAGGTCAAACAGGAAATGTCTTTAGCAAGTTTACGCAAGAATGTCCACACACTGTTTAGTTTTCCAAAGTTTTGTTAAATTCACAAAAATGTAACCTGCGTAACGAGTGAAGTTTTAGAATTTGCAATTTAAATGTGCGCACGCCAACCTACTTTTTACAGAGCAAAATCAACTTTTAGAATATTCCGTACCTGGTAAGAAGGTCTAAACTCTCTGGGACAGTAGCCCTGTGGCATTTAGCTCTTCATGTGCTCATTCTGAATGACCCGATCGGTTTACATGTGCAAGACTCATTTGTGTCAAATGTGTTAGCTATGTTTTGGTCTGCTGCTTACAACAATGCTGAAACCTGTTGAACAATAGGTGTAATCCTAAGTGGCATTCCATTTTATCACGGGAGAAATACGGTCTCCAAGACCAGGTCACAACAGGACAACTGACAGCTGATGGCAACTGATTAACAGCTATAGGACAGAGGCCCCTTTACCTGCTCCCAGTAAAAGATTAACTGCCAGCGCCTTTTGCGTAAATCTGTGCAACATATCAAGACGGACCCCTTCTGATTATCCATCATTGTATGTGAAGTGTGAGCAGTGCTTTGGGTACCAAAGGGTGGGCTGCTTTTAAGACTAGCATGTGAATGCAGACCCTAAGGTGGAAGGGAACTCCAAATGGTTTAGTGATGGGGAAAGCTGCTGTATACCTTTACTGCCTGCTTCTCTGTTCTTCTGCAGCAATTAATGAGTAGCCAAATGTCTGTCCACTCCACAAGAGATCTCTTTGATGGCATCTCAACTGCAACCAAACGAGCAGTTAGGGTGCGTGCATGGTGACTCAGTCTAAAACCAGTGCTGCCTTTCCTAAGGGAGAGACTGAAGCCGTCAGGCGCTGAGGGCACTGTGTACCACGTCCATGGTCTCCACAGCCCCTATGAAGAGACAGACACCACGGCATAGCACCAACCAATGGTGCAAGCAAAGTGCGTTTTCCATGTGCAATCCACTGTCCAATCATGTGCAAGCTAGACGTATATGAAACAATAAGATTCTGGCAACTTCAGGTTGTGGGGGCAATTTGACTAGAGTTACACTTGCATTTTGAACCACTGTCTTTGTCACGAACGTAAACAGGAAATGTGAGAGTACATATGGAGGTTCAGATTTTAGACAGCCCAGAGGCAGGACATTTATTAATTTCATAAAACCTCCAGAAGCTACTTTTACTTAACGTGAATAAAGTTTCATTTATTTTTCGGAAAGATTAACATGGATTGGACATTATATTTATTGTGAGTTATACACGCACTAATTCAAAGAGGTGTTCTAACGCTTGCCATCCTCCAAGACTAAGCCATGACTCTTCGGCCCCTCTACCCTCTGAAAGTGAAAGCCTAAAATGAGGTACTTCGAAATCCAGTGAGCTCGCTGTAGCATCCGCCTTGGTTCCAGGGACAATGGCAATACCGTCACAAGGACTGCCCAAAACCACTGCAGGACATGAACCGCTGGTCTGACACTATTTGTTTGATGGTCATCTGTGGTAGAAAATGGGGAGTTACTCTTCCCCCTGCAGGAGCAGTCTATTCCAGGGAACATGTAATAACAGGGACAGGATATCAGCCACGTTATGACATGGAAGGGGGGCGGGGGGCGGTGAGTGCTAAAGCAACACAGGGAAGGCTGGCATATGGTGAGCACTTTCGTGGCCGCTTTGATGTTCTCAGTGGCCGCGCGGCTCACTGAGAACATCAAAGCGGCAGTGAAAGTGATCAGCAGGCTGCCAAATGGTGCGTGCGCCCGGCGCACATGCACTGTAGTTGGCGGCCTGAAAAGCACTCGTTTGCACTTCCAAATCCCGCTTTCTATAGCTCTCGCCAGAGCAGCGCTAAAGCGCTGGCTCAGGCGAGACCTAAAAAAGGAGACAAACCGAGGCCAAAAACTACATGCCAATTTCGTTGCTGGATAGCACAGCAAAACATATGGGTATTGTTTTACTGAACAGACTCGAACAATGGGCAGCTCGCAACAAGGTTCTGATCCCGTTCTAATACAGCTTCAAAAAGGGAATTGGTACTCAGGAAGTGCCGTAACTTAAGCTTCCTAATCGCCAAGTATACCCAAGCCAAGCCTGGCAAGTTATACTTGGCGTTTATGGACCTGTCAGCAGCATTCGACTGCGTTGCACACCAACACCTAGGGAGGATAATGAAAGAAATGGGCATGGATGAGGCCATCGCATTTTTCATTAGGCAGCTTTATTATTCGGCCACGATCAGTGTCAGATACGGGAGACAGGGGGAGTGCAGCAGGGCATTTCCAATCAATAGGGATGTCTGACAGGGTTGCATTCTCACCCTAAATCTCTTTTTCATCTATACCTGTGGGGTAGAAGCGCCCCGTCGGACTCAACTCCAGACGTTCCAAGATCAACTATGTACGCACCCCAATTCTCCTGTATGCCAATGATGCGGTGCTAATTGCACGCACGGTCCGGCCTTGCAAAAGTTATTAGATATTTATGTGAATTATATGCATAAATTAGACCTTAAAACTAATGAGGCCATGTCCTTTATTTTAATCACTGGCCGCAAGGATAGGAAGGTCTCAAGCTTCCATATATCTGGCCAGAAAATACTGACACCTTCTCCTACCTAGGTGTAACTTTTGATAGGCAACTAACATGGTCCAATATGATCACCACAAGGGGTTTATCATTAGAAAAAAGTATTATCGCTCTTCATTCTTTTATTCAAAAACTGGGTGCTAAACCCATCAGCATGGTTAAAAGTCTACGCAGCCAAATCGGTTTCGGTAGCAACTTATGGGGCAGGCATATGAGGTTATACTAATCCAGCAGCCCTCCAGACCACAGAGGACACTTTTTGGAAGAAATTAGTAGGCCTCCCCCTATGCTGCTCCAATTTTATTTCCCACACAGTGCTTGATGTCCCATACCTTACTGATACCATTAGACTGGCCCCAGTCATCCTGTGGCACTCTATTTGGAGAAGGGAATCCATTCATGTCACCCAAAAGCTAATCGAAGATTGCTTATCCCTGGATCACTTATGTTAAATCTACTCTTCCTTCTCTTGGTTTAGAGAGTCTATTTGTTTCCCCTAGTGATTGCTCCAATATTTAAAAACAGGAGATAAAATCCAGCTTTCCTAAACAAAGGGCTAAAGAAAGACTGATAAGAAGCCTCACAAAAGCATCTGTCAAATTATATTTAGAGGGACCAATGGCACAGGAAGGGACAGCGTCATATTTATTTACTGTGACAAACTCACGTCATAGATTCTTTATAAATAATCAGATTCCAAATGAACTTTATCCCATGTATGTTGGCCTATCCAGCTGGAATTTATTCCATAAATGATTTACCATTCTGTCCTTGCAATGGGGTTTCTGCACAATCAAATTTGCACATTTTCTTTGTTTGTAAATTTTACATGGAACCCCGCAAAAGATTTATATTGCCACTGGTGTGTAAATATCATTTTAAACAATGTTGTGTACGAATGTACTTTTTACAATCTTTACTTGATCCTATGGTTTGCTTCTCTATGGCGTCTTTTTTAATTCAATCACGGAAGATCAGGCAATTGTATAATACCCAAGAATAAATTGTAAATCTTTGTTTTTATCATCTGGATCTCTACCAACTGTCTCATAACTGGGAATGCAACGAACATTTTAACGAATACTGTTTTAATTGATTTTTTTAAATTATTTATGTATGGATGTTCTTTTTTTAACTGTGTTTACTTGTACTTTTATGATCTTATTGCATAAGTATTGAATACAGTGAATTGACTGACTGACTGGCTGCTGTGAATTCACGCACATCTTCCACACCCATCTAGGAAAAAATAAAAGCATTAGCAAAGTCAATGTGTTTCCTGGGCAAAACCTATTGGTTTTGTCAATATAAGCCTATTGGTTTTGTTTATTCCTGTGAAAAAGTTGCATGATGAGAAAGTGAAAATGTACATAGATACCACAATTTCAGGCCATAGACGCCAGAACAATCCCTCTGGGTTGTCAGTTTTCACCGTCTCAGATATTGTAGGTACCACTCAGTTTATAGAAAACGAATAACTTAATCGTACTACATAGGGGCATATTATCAAGGAAGGCGTTAACATTATCGTCGGTTTAGCGGCAGAAAACTGCAGCTAAACCGGCGATAATGGGCTTGATAATATGCCCTTGAGAATTCCCATAGAAACCCATGTTCACACACATGGGCTTCTATGGGAATTCCATAGAGCATATTATCAAGCCCATTATCGCCGCTTTAGCGGCAGTTTTCTGCCGCTAAACCGGCAATCATTTTTAACGCCGTCCTTGATAATATGCCCCTTAGTTCTAAAGTTACAACAGTTTGATGGACTCCGATCTCACCCAAGATTTATGATGATAACTGATGTCAGTAAAAACTTTGTTAAAACAAATGTTGAAATCTTTCCACAGTCGCCATGACATAATTTTAAAAGCACTGAGTTCACACTGATAGCAAGAGATTAAAATTACCACACACAACAAGGGACCTCGTCTCAACATGAATTATCATCCAAACCATTTTTTTAATATATTATGGAAATGCTTGCATGTTTTTCGGAAGTTTGCTTTTAGTAAAAATATGTTCAGTTTGTCATCCATTTTTAGTTTTCGTCTTCACGTTTTCTGAAGATACAAACATCCTGCCCCTGAATACCATCTTTTAATTTTTAGTAAGTAAACCAGTTTCCCGAAACAAAACTTGCCATTATCTTCAAATAATTATTTTCACCCCCTAGCATTAGCTTGTCTTTCAGATGTATTACTGTCACATGTTGGCAGTTTCTGCCTCATGTGCCTATGTAGGACCATCACATACCAGTAATGGCTACCGCGTACCAAGGGTGAACGCGATGTGCCACGAGTATCTATCATTATATTAGGGTAATAGTTATGCAAAGGATAGGCATAGATATGCCTAGGATGATATTATGCCAGTGATGGCAAAATTATGAGAGGTTCACCACTATGTGAGGGATAGACGCGTCTAGGCACAGGATTGCTACCAACATGCCAAGTATGTCACAATAAGAAGTAGTGCAATTTAAAACAGGGCTGGCCAAAATCATATGGCTATTACTGACTGCTCTGCCTCAGATGAGAATCATTAGCCCATAGATGGCCACCAGAATGACCTGCATGCACACAGTATAGCGAAAACATGGACAACACGTCAATGCCAAATTTATGACTGCGAGGGACACCATTAAGCCGGGGACAACATTAACTATGCCTTCAGTGGCATTTATTAGGCTAATGATAGTAATTGTTATGTCAATGATGCCCACATTGTAGAGGGTCACAATTATGCTGAGGTGGCCACCAAATATCAAGAAGGGCATATTACACAAAGGATGGCCAAAATATTGGAGAACCATCATTACACCGAGCGGGCCACCTTTATGCCGGGGCTGTCCAGAATAATGCAAGATGGGGCTCAGTATGCCAAGGATGCTGATATTATTTCTGGACTTTTATTATGCGAGCCACACAGGAGCCACTGATATGCTGGGGAATCTACCATTATGCCATTGAGAACTCACTATATCAAAGATGCTTAGAGTGTGCTATAGCCACTAATATCCCAGATGGAAAAAAATATATCAAGGGTGCCCAAAATATGCAAGGGCAACTGTCCTGTCAAGTATAATTTCGTAGGGTGCACAATATGCCATGGATTTCCAAAATGTGCCAGAACCACCATTTTGTCATGCTTGGCAACCAATATACCAACCATGGCCAAAAACCTGCCAAAAGAAACCTGCATGGCTTGGGCCGTATAGTGACTGCTACCCTGGGGCAGGCCGACTAGGCTAGGGTGTTTTGACACCCGTCTGGTGCCGGGTAGGAGTAGGCAGCGCAGTGCCAGTATCACCATGGGTCCCGTCTCTGAACTAGTCTCTCCCAGGCCACGCTCAGCTGTCCAGTGTGACAACCACTGGAGCTGTGCCACCAGGAAATATGCTTTGAAAGGATGGGGCCCCTAGTTCTCCCTGGTTTATTGGCAGTTGCATCCTGGTTAGGGAAACTCTTTGGAGACCATTGCCCCATATGAGGGAATTGAGATGGGAGTCAAATTCCAGAAAGAAGGAGCGTGGGGGGATGACCAGTAGATTTGTGAAGTGGTCAAGGAGATGGGTTACTGTGACAATTTTCGCCAGGCTATTCTTCAAATGGGGGAAAGAGGTAGGGTCCTCCAGAAGCCTAATGGAGCTTGTATACCTGCCAGTTCCTTGCAGAGGTTGCCCTCATAGCGATCAGTGGGAAAATGATAGAGTCTAACTCCTAAGTAACAAGGGACTCGTCACTCCAGGAGAGCCTAGCATCGCCGACACATATCTCTTGCGGGGGTGGCCGGGGCTTTGGGAATATATAGTGGATTTCACACAGTTGTCATTCAACCCGGCTGCGAAATCTGCGAGCACAGCCCAGAGGGATGTATGGTTCATTGGGGTGTCCCACACGTATAACAACAAGTCATTAGCATACAGTGTCACGCTGTGGGTAGTGCCCGCCAAGGGGATTCGCTATTCCCTTCCCTCTCCTCAGAGGCAAATTGACAGGGGTTCCATTGCTATTTCAAACAGAAGAGGGAAGAGTGGGCACCCCTGATGTGTGCCACATGCCACCTGGAAGGTGTATTCGGGTTGTCAGCTTCATATACAGTAGCCTTGTATACGTCATCAGTGTGGGACCCACTGTAACACTGCAAAATGGTATAGCCAGGTAAGGCTGTTGAATGCCTTCTCCAGGTCCAGGACCAGGCAAGCGGCACGGGGAAACTGGCCCTGTGTCTGATCTTGGATGTGAAACAGCCCACGGATGTTATGGGAGGTGTTCCTGCCCTGTACAAACCCACACTGGTGTGGGTGCACCAGTGCTGGGAGGACCCGGTGTATTGATCCACTAGGATGCTACCGAGGATCTTACAGTCATACGATAGCAGTGTGATTGGTTGGTAGAAAATTCAATAGTACAGGGTCTCGATCTGGCTTTAGGAGCGACACTAGGATAGATTTGTGTAGTGAACCAGGGAGTTCTCTGCCCTTCAGCACTGCCCTGTATATCTCTTCCAACCTGGATGCCAGCTGCGTGGAGAGCATGTTGTAATATTCTAATGGTAGGCTATCTTGACCCGGGCCTTGTTACATGCCAGGGCTTGGATCACATTTTTCACATCCGTTGACGTGATGTGCACATCAAGGGAGGTTCTATTAGATGGAATAATTTGAGATATGGTCAGAGGGGCCAGAAATCAATCTACAGGTTCCGGACTGTCCTGTCCTGGGGCTTTGTATACCCTGTCATAGTAGTCATGAAGGTCTGTAAGGTATTGAGTGAGCTACGATTCCCATGGGGCTGGCTATTTCTGTGATTGGTCACATGACTGTGTCCTGGCGGATAAGCCAGTCTAACGGTGCTACGGACAGGTCCCGCTCCCGATGCATCCTGGCTGCATTTGCCTTAAAGTTGTACACATGTAGATCTGCCAAAGCCTCTCTACATACGTGGTCTTTGCCTCCACCACCTGAGCCGGGGATACCATGCCTTAATCTGCGGCGTTGGTCAGTGTCGCCAGCTTGGTCTCCGCCACTAATAAGTTGCGTTCCAGTATCACACGAACCCCTGCTACCTGTCTGATAGTGATGTTTACTTGTCATGTCGAGTTTTTTTTCATAAAATTGTATATTATATGCACTTACAGCTGTGCACCACGAGATGGTACACGAGCTTCGAGAGTGCATTTGACTCTGTTGCACATTAGGTAAGCATTATGTTCATGATTGAATGGAGCATGGGTGCTTTACGTAATTGCCACGTATCTTTAACATGCCCATTTCTCCCACAGTTTCACGAAAGCCTCTGGAAGGAAGAGGGACGTTGGATAACAGGCCACACAGTTCCAGTGGTGGCTTTCATTCTTTCTATTATATTTCTTTTTTATCACTATTCGCAGAGTGACTGAATAAATGGGTCCTGACAAATGCCTGTTGGCGGAAACATGTTGACCTTACAAATCTAGGGTATATCTGTTGAAGCCCTACCTCCTCTTCCAATTTAATCAGGTCGCTGTGACCACCCAATACATTTTCAGTGGATCCAGACAGACATTTTTAAATCACACTTTCTTGCTTTTCTGCACTCTGCCCCTCACTCACCTATCTTTCAACGCTCACCTTCTGAGAAAACAACTCTGCTCCTCCCTTCGGGGAGTCGTAGCCCACACCACGGTGTGAGTAGGGAACCCATATGAAGAAGCATGTCACCTAACGGTGAGTGAGGGTTCTCGTCCTGAGGGATTTCTTCCCCCCCCTATAGATTTCTAGATAGCACTCGCCCTTCTTGAGAGAGATAGTTATTTTCCCTCCTGCCCACACACGGCCAAAGTACTTCTGTGTGATTTATAACACATTATGTTGAATCATAATTCAGTGAACTACATAAAGTGTGCTGTACTCCAAAAGAAAACAAATAAATGTTAATAATTGCCTACAATTCACAACACCTCTATTTTCAAATAGTGTTCACAATATTAATAAATCACCAGTTTTCATTTAGCATAGTGACTGTTTATTATTATTATTTGTTTAATTTAAATAATCTTTATTAATTCATTCCATAAACATTCCCGCCCCATCCCCCCAACCCACAGCTGGTGACATTCATAAATACATTAAAAAAGTCAAAACACAATTATACCATTTCATACATGGAAAAACTTCTCCAATAATTAATTTACGTATCTGTGATAAGTTTATAATAAATCACTCTGTCTATCCACCCTTGGGGGCGTCAAATCCCCAACTTCCTAAAGTGTCTAGTGCAAATCACAGCATAATACCTAATACCCAATAAAACCATGAGCCCTTGTGTCTACCATGGTCTACTTTGATCATGTACCCACTCGGCTAAGTGAGCCCATATTCTCCACCCTTTTCGTCATGTACGTCTCCCTTTCCGTATATATATATGGCTTTTTCCAAGTTGTAAACTGCTAGCAGTCTGTCCAGCCATTGTTGGAATCCAGGTGGTCTAGGGTCTAGACAGACCAAAGCGACACAAAGCCTTAAAACTGCCATTGCAATAAAAACCAATTCATGCCCTTTTCCCAATTGTTTCGTCTTGGATATTCCTAATAAAATTACATCTGGGGATGAAATTACCTCTATTTCTAATACCTCTGACAAAATTTTATATATATTACCTACTGGCGGTCGCCAGTAGGTAGTTATAGTTAGGACCCCTTTTCCATAGGAAAACCTCAACATTCTATTTTGAATAACTTTGGCGCCGGTCGACGAATCCTCGCGAATTTCTCAAAATAGGTGGGGCGCTACGCTCCGCTCCTACCCTGAAAGTCTCGGGGGGATTCGTCAAGCGGGGGCTGAGATAAAAGGGGGGTCCCAAAACGCGTTTTTCCCATGCATTTTTCCATAGGACCTTTAGAACGAGCTACAGCCCGAACGGCTGAACAGAATTACTAGAAATTTGGCAGAGAGGTAGTCCTCAGGTCAAGGAAGTGCCTTTTGTAGGTTTGGTGTAAATCTGTTCAGTAGATCCTGAGAAAATAGCCTTTAAATCAATATATATATCTGTGGCAGCTTACGGTGCGCTTACGGTGCGCTTACCGTAAGCTTACCGTACGCGTACGGTGGCGTGCGCAAGCACGATTCTGATTGGCTGTTACATCTAAGTAAACATTCGAATCGGTCGAAACCAGGAAGCGGCGGCCGCCATTTTCTCTCTCGCACTCTGAGGGGGGGGCTGTAAACAAAGGCAAAAAACATATAAAGGGGCTGTTTAGACAGCGCCCATGCACATAGCCATGTTAGTTGAGTCCTCAAAGATCCCCCAAGGCCAAAAACGGTAAATTTTTATTTTTTGAAAATTTCGCCGATTACGCTTACCGTACGCGTACGGTGCGCTTACGCTAAAAATTTTAATAAAAAAAAAAAACACTCTCTGTGCATGGCATATTATTGTCATCACTTACAAATTAAATTTAACAGATTACCTATCACAAGGAAGCGCATAATATGTCCTCCATGTGCGCACGGTGCGTAACGTGGGCACGCGGTGCGCGTAGCGCACTGCGTGCCCACCTTGCGTGTACGGCACTAACTGCGTAAAGTGGGCGCGCGGTGCGCGAAGCGCACCGCGTGCTCACTGTGCGCGCACGGTGCGCGAAGCGCACCGTGCGCGCACGGAACGAACTGCGTTAAGTGGGCGTGCACGCCACGAATGGCGTAAAGTAACTTAGCATTTAAAAAAACGTACAAATTCACTGAAAAAACCATAGGTTTCACACACGTTATAGTTAGGAATTAGCATTTAAAAAACCTTGCAAATTCACTGAAAAAACCATAGGTTTCAGACATGTTATAGTTAGCGGAAATTTTACTGATAAAAAACCAATGAAATTCCCCCGTTATAGTTAGTGCAGGCAACTATAACTCACGCGACCGCAATCTTCTGCTGATGACATATGTGTCTTTATGAAAAAAAAATATTTGTAATATATGTATAGCTAAAAATTTATGGAAGAAGACATGGGCAAATAAGTGTCTAAATACAGTATTAGCATCAGCAGAGGATTGCGGTCGCGTGAGTTATAGTTGCCTGCACTAACTATAACGGGGGAATTTCATTGGTTTTTTATCAGTAAAATTTCCGCTAACTATAACATGTCTGAAACCTATGGTTTTTTCAGTGAATATATATATATATATATATATATATATATATTACCTACTGGCGGTCGCCAGTAGGTAGTTATAGTTAGGACCCCTTTTCCATAGGAAATCCGCAACATTCTATTTTGAATAACTTTGGCGCCGGTCGACGAATCCTCGCGAATTTCTCAAAATAGGTGGGGCGCTACGCTCCGCTCCTACCCTGAAAGTCTCGGGGGGATTCGTCAAGCGGGGGCTGAGATAAAAGGGGGGTCCCAAAACGCGTTTTTCCCATGCATTTTTCCATAGGACCTTTAGTCAGGGCTACAGCCCGAACGGCTGAACAGAATTACTAGAAATTTGGCAGAGAGGTAGTCCTCAGGTCAAGGAAGTGCCTTTTGTAGGTTTGGTGTAAATCTGTTCAGTAGATTCTGAGAAAATAGCCTTTAAATCAATATATATATCTGAGCCAGCTTACGGTACGCTTACCGTAAGCTTACCGTACGCGTACGGTGGCGTGCGCGAGCGCGATTCTGATTGGCTGTTACATCTAAGTAAACATTCGAATCGGTCGAAACCAGGAAGCGGCGGCCGCCATTTTCTCTCTCGCACTCTGAGGGGGGGGCTGTAAATAAAGGCAAAAAACATATAAAGGGGCTGTTTAGACAGCGCCCATGCACATAGCCATGTTAGTTGAGTCCTCAAAGGCCAAAAACTGTAAATTTTTATTTTTTGAAAATTTCGCCGATTACGCTTACCGTACGCGTATGGTGCGCTTACGCTAAAAATTTTAATAAAAAAAAAAACACTCTCTGTGCATGGCATATTATTGTCATCACTTACAAATTAAATTTAACAGATTACCTATCACAAGGAAGCGCATAATATGTCCTCCATGTGCGCACGGTGCATAACGTGGGCACGCGGTGCGCGTAGCGCACTGCGTGCCCACCTTGCGTGTATGGCACTAACTGCGTAAAGTGGGCGCGCGGTGCGCAAAGCGCACCGCGTGCTCACCGTGCGCGCACGGAACGAACTGCGTTAAGTGGGCGTGCACGCCACGAATGGCGTAAAGTAACTTAGCAGTTAAAAAACCGTACAAATTCACTGAAAAAACCATAGGTTTCACACACGTTATAGTTAGGAATTAGCATTTAAAAAACCTTGCAAATTCACTGAAAAAACCATAGGTTTCAGACATGTTATAGTTAGCGGAAATTTTACTGATAAAAAACCAATGAAATTCCCCCGTTATAGTTAGTGCAGGCAACTATAACTCACGCGACCGCAATCTTCTGCTGATGACATATTTGTCTTTATGAAAAAAAAATATTTCTAATATATGTATTGCTAAAAATTTATGGAAGAAGACATGGGCAAATAAGTGTCTAAATACAGTATTAGCATCAGCAGAAGATTGCGGTCGCGTGAGTTATAGTTGCCTGCACTAACTATAACGGGGGAATTTCATTGGTTTTTTATCAGTAAAATTTCCGCTAACTATAACATGTCTGAAACCTATGGTTTTTTCAGTGAATATATATATATTTAAATATTTTAACTCATCACAGGCTGCAAAGATAATGCACAATATTTGATTTATATATGGCACAGTGTGGGCAAAATGTCCCTTTGCCCACCGCCTATTTAGCTATCTTATCGGAAGTATAATATAAGAAAAAGCAGGTTTTATAGAACTGTGCCTGTTGTCCTGATGACATTAAGATGGATGCCAAATCAAACGCATGAATAAATGTGTTATTATATACCCCTATCTCCATTTGCCATTTTTAAAGCAACCATAATTTCCCCCAATTGACATTGCTCTTCCTTTCAAATTTCTTTCAATGACTTCTATTCTCTCAAATCCGACCTGCCCACCCCCATTCCTCAGTAGAAAATCTCTTACTTGAAGGAACTTAAAGAAGACCTTCCAGTCAAACTTAAATTCGTTTTTCAACTCTTCAAAAGAACGAAGCCTGGAGAGAGAAAAAAAACAGCCCACCCGGTCAACTCCACTGCTGATAGTCTTCTTCATAGGAGACTCTCTAAACAACTCCAGCAGGGTAAAAATTTTAAACAGGGACATATAAGAAGATAATCTACCAATTCGTAAAGCTCCACGTATTACACTCCAGACCTTATATACACTATAGAGAGTCTTAATACGTGTTTTATTTTTATAATAGCTGTCGTTCAGTTGTCACCAAAGACATCCCCAAGCTTCTCACCCCATCATAAGCTCAAATGGAGAGGGCACCATCACCATTCCTACCCTGCCTTCATTCTCACACAACAGCTCTCGACTGTAGATCAGTGTGGTAGCCCAATAATATAATTTCAAATTCTGTAAAGCCCACCTCCCTCACTCCCTAGGTAGTGAAAGATACCTGAGCACTCGTCTAGGTCTGGAGTACGACCAAATAAACCGGGAGAATACGTTTTCCACTGATTTAAACCATTGTGCTGAAAACCCTAGAGGGGTTAAAAGAAATATAAAAGTTTAGGCAAAAAAAGCATTTTGATTACATTACATCTACCAACTATGGATAGATGTAGATTATTTACCCTAACAAGATCTTGCTTCGTTCAACCCAAAAGGGGTTCCAGATTACCCCTGGCCACATTATCTAATCGAGCAGACAAGCTAACACCTAGATAAGTTGCTTTCTCTGCTACCGATTATCAATCATCTTAATTATTTCATTAATAATAATCTGGGTTTTGTCTTTATTCAGGGCATAACCAGAGATACACCCAAAGCGTCTGGCTTCCTCTTCAACTACCTTAATAGCCTAGATTGGATTTGATGTTACAAGAGCAATATCATTGGCATAGGCAAGAGTCTTAGTCGCCCAATTTTGTGACCAAATTGCTGGTATTTAACCATTAGACTCCAGTCTACGAATAAAAGGGTCAATGAAAATCGTGAATAACAAAGGGGAACACGGGCAGCCTTGCCTAGTTTCATGTGAGATTAGGAATGTTTCAGATACTACACCATTCACCACAACCCTGGCTGTTCAACATATAGCCTTTTATTCACCTGAATAAAGCCATCGCTGAGTCAGTTCTTGACATCGCAATCCAGAGATACTGCCAGGAGACCCGGTCAAAGGCTTTTTCTGCATCCAGCAGAATAAGAGCCATGGGGTCTCCTGTCGATTCAGTGAGATCAAACAATGATATAAGTCTCCGTATCTGATATGTCATAGACCAACCGGGGATAAACCAGTGTTGACGCACCAAGATGACTTTATGAATTATGGGTGCCAGCCTCATAGCCAGGATTTTTGAATAAATCTTAGAGTCACAGTTTATCAAGGTTATTGGGCGATAAGAACCCAGATCAAGAGGAGATTTGTTTTTTTCAAGAAAACCACTATTTTAGCTGAAGACCATGAGCCCAGGGCTTTTCCACCACTAAAGATATGTATAAATCATTTGTTCATAATTTCCTCTAGATGAGGGGCAAATACTTGATACAATTTGGTTAGAATGCAATCTTTCCTGGTAGCTTTCCCCTCTGCTAAACTATTTATGGATAGCAGAATCTCGGCCCTTTGCAGGGGATTATTTAAATTTTCCTGGTCTTTGGTAATAAACTGCACACAAGGGACTAAATCCAAATAATCCCTGATACAACTCAGTTCTATCCCACTACCTAGGGTATACAAAAGTTGATAGTACCGTTTAAAAGCGTCCCTGATCACATCTGGGTCAGTAGTGTGGCCTAGAACTGGATCTTTAATCTCCCGAATTAAGTTGGACATTTTTTGTTGTCTAGTCTGAATGGCTAATTGATGACTGAACTGCTCATTAAGCTCATAAGCAACTTCCCTCTGGGCCATAAACCTATCCATGGCATTATTTACCATCACTTCAACAAGAGCAGACTTGGCATCTGCCACCCGCCATTGCCCTACCTCCAAATCACCTCTCCCCCAAGTGGCCGCTACCAGTTCCTCTTCAGCCACGGCCAGAGCGTCCTATAGATTCATAATAACCTGCCTGGCACGTTTGTTATAGTTCAGAGAGAATCTCATAGTTTTGCCTGAATTCCAGGCTACATAGCGTCCCAAACCGTTTCGATGGAAGTACTCCCTAAATTGTATTCCAGATGTAGGGAGATCCATTGTCTTATGTGTTCACAATAATCTTCATTCAATAGTAACGTTCTTTCAAAATTACATGATCTCAGCTTTGTATTAATATCGGCTACATCTCATTCAAGAACGAGTGGAGTGTGATGTGACAAGATCCTTGGCAGTTTTTCTATACGACATCCCGAGAGTAGTGCATTGGATACAAACATATAAATAATCTAGCATGTGACAAATGGGGGTTTAAAAAAAGTGAACCCGGGGTCTAAAGGTTTCAAATAATTCCAGAAATTGACCAAACCATGAGTTTGGCACATACCCCTCAATGCCTGAAACACCTTTGGTTTCCTCCCAGAGTAACCACTCCTCCTCTGTGGACCAATCTCTTGGCAGGTTGATATTCCAGTCTCCACATAAAATAATAGGAAGCGGCCATAAGGCGAGTTCCTTAGAGACTGCATCAAACACACAGGGGTCATCAATATTACTCCCATACAGTGTACATATTGTCAGTTTTCCTCCTGAGCTCAGTTGACACTCTGTAATAACCCAACGGCCAAACTTATCAGATCGTGTTCGTATAAATTGGACTCCACTTCCTTGAGCCAGAATGGCCACTCCTCATGTTCTCAAACAAAGTTTACCCATAGCTGATTACTATTTTATCCCACACTATAAACCACACATTTTTATGTGCTTTGGACAAAAATATTCCCCAAAATAGAGAGGCATATTTAAACAAACTCTTCCAATCACCAGACTCTGACCCCCCACACCCCTCTTGCCACCCCCACTCACCACCAAAACCTAGGCAATTAGGCTCAACCATGAGCCTAGAAAGTCTGTGCCAGTCCAACTGAGCCCTCCACCTCCCTCCTCTATTCCCCTCCTCCATAATCCATAGGCTTATCCAGCAACAAAATTCTAACATAAACTCAACCTCATATATCCTTTTTTTTTTTACCCACAATACACCCCCAGCTTGAATATCATGTAAGAATTTCTGAGCCTGAACTTCAAAAGTGAAACTATGGTTCTGACCCCGAAAGACTACTTTCAGCCTACCTTAGACTCTGTAAAAATTCCACTGCTCCTGCTTTCTGAAAAGGGGTGATAAGTTGCCTAAGTCGCCATATCCGCTCTACGGTGGCATGTACAAAATCAGCTTTAGAAAAAACGGGAGATGCTCTCAAAGCTTCTTTTAGCGTTAGGTCATGCTAATTCATAAACAGCTTGGCACAAAAGAAAATTCCCAAAATAAACCAAAATTTCACGACGCCGAGTCAGAACGCTAGATGTTTGTCTTGACAGCGTCAGAGGAAACCGATGCACCCAATGATCCTGCTTATCCCAGTCCTAAGAGGATAGTTCAGGGAGAAAGCCTTTCAATAGGGCTATGACATATTTCCGATTCTCATTGCCTTTGATGTTTTCAGGAATCCCCAATAGCCTTAGGTTGTTGCGACGCTGTCGATTTTTATAATCTTCAAGCTTCCACATCCTGTCTGTCAGTACACCTTCCTGTGATGTAGCTTGGGTCTTCAACGTCGCAACATCATTTTCCAGAGCTTCTTTCCAGGTCTCAACAATATACAACCTTTCAGAAATGCCAGAGCAGATTTTGCCAATTTTCTGCACAGACCCTTGCAGTTTCTTTTTAGCTAACCATGCCAGTTGGTTATCATTCTTTACATCCTCCTGAAACAGTTTCAATAATTGCAAGATTAATGACAGCGAGAGTTCTTCTGGTTTCCCCTTGCCTAGTGGCCCTGGTCCGCCCCCGCGCCTCATGAGACCACTTCGGATATTTCTTTATCTCTTACTTCAAGTCCTAGGGGAAGCAATTGAGTACCTGAATAGTCCCAACTGAGTTCTTCTAGTGTCTCTTTTGCATCTGTTTCGAATGGGGGGTCTCTCCTCCCCAGATCATTCTTTCTCCCCTTTTTCATAGACCATTGTTTCTGTTTCTTAAAGTTAGGTATCTCTTCCCGTGGGCTACTATTGCTTGATTAAGAGACCCCTTCTTCACTTGTTGCTGACATACTTGCATCAGACAGCTCTGAATCCACCATTAAAGAGAAAGAAAATTCTATAGAGTCTGGAGTCAAACAAACTCCCTCAATAGATTTTCTTTCACGTTCTCCTTTCCTATCCATGCAGGACTCCTTCTCTATTGCCTCCTCCTCACAACCAGTTTTTTTTGCCACAACCTTTGCCATATCTGCCGAATGCTCACTCGCCACTGCTTCCATTGACAGGCTGAGACTTGTTGTAGCCGAGGGTGCCTCTACAATGGTTACCTCATTATGTAATGACCAGGGGCTATTTGCTACTACTGCAGAGTTCTCTAACTCTTCACTTTGGTGGAAAGATATTGAGTTACCTGCCCCAGCCTCGTCACCAGCTTGACAAGTAATTCCAGCTTGCCCTTGACTGACACTGCCGTTGCAATCCTTAGATATATCTCCAGCTCCCAGGGGAGGAAATATATTTATGATAGATGGCTGCAACCCCCCGGTCTCCCGAGTGATCCATGCAGAGGATTTCTTTCCCTGCTCCACTTTTTTTTACCTTTTCCCCCTTACCGGACCACATCTCTCCTTTCTTGCCTGCCAATTTACAGTCTGTAGCCTCTCATTGAGGTTGGGGAATCACAGCAGCAAGGGGCATTGGGCGTTGTTTTCCTCCTCCGCGGCTGGCCATTCTAGTTGCTCCTGCAGTCTCTTCCTGTGTCCCGATTCAGCAGCCCAGCAACACCGGCTCAGCACGGTCGTAACTGCCATCAATAGCAACCATCCAAGAGCTTCCTAGCGACTGCAACCAGCCCCTGCCTTCTTGTAACAGAAGCGGCCCGATGTTCAAATTTCTCAGTCCTAGCACCAAAGTAATCCAGGTGCCGTATATTCATGGCTACAGACTTTCTGGTACTATGGAGAAGTGGGTCGTGAGGGGAGAGAGGTAAGCAGTGGCCTCACTCGGACGCCATCTTGCCCTCACCTTGAAACTTGACTGTTTATTAAATGCTTATTTTCAGCAACCTACAGATCAGCACAAAGGCACCTTGTATCTTAAATTATCTGTCCAAAGTGTGGCGAGAAATAAAAAAATTATAATATCAAAAATATCTTATATTTTATCAATTTAACATAAAGGAAAAAAAAACCAAAGAAATATTATTTTCAAAAGCAACAGAATTTACTGTGACAAACGTGCCACCCTGGTATGAAAGCAGTTTGATATATTACAACATAAACCATCTATGTTTTAAATCAATACTATTTATTACAGTGTTTGCATCTCACTATTGAACTATTTTGTGGATCTCCTAAAATCCCTTCACTGGGCATAGGTTTATACTAAATGACCACCCTCAGTGATGCTTGCTTTCAGGACACTTGAGAGATACCTCAGCCAGCCATTTGGAGCTTCAGGGAGAAGGAGACGCTGGTAATTACATTTATTCATTCATTATGGTATTTTGGAGAACACTATAATGTTGCACCTGGCATCTTCAGAGTGCTTTATGTAAAGGTGGTAATCAATCTTGATTTGAAAAGGCTTTTAGGTATGCTGCAATGAGCAGCAAGACCACTAAAAGGGTGGCTGAATGAATATAAACAGCCTCTAGTTTTGGAGGGATCAAGGGACACTTGGGGATCTAAGATTGGTGATGACTTAGGTCCTTAGTTAGAGCTTGGCTGTTCCCCCACCCCATTTAGAAGGGAACAAAGTATCAGGCTTCCACCACAGGGGCCCTAGCTTATTGTACCCACAAAAACATTTGACCAACAGCCAATCTGCCAAAAAACCATCAATCAATGTACATTAGTATGTCCACTCCATTTATTGTTCCAACAAACATATTTTCTGTTTAGAATTACCAGGAAAAGCCTGGTGGCCCAGAACAGAACACTAAAGAAATGACCCTTCCTCCATTTTGGGTGAAAACTTGGAGTGACTCAAAGTCATTTTTTCCAGACTGGAGGTCTCAAAACCTATTCACGTTATATAATAAGATGGCAGAAAGTCCATCTGGTTGACTAGATCGCAGAAGGGAGACAATAGTTATTCAAGAAATTGGGAGCGTCTAGTGTAGAAAATCCACCTTTTCTCAATGGTCACTCCTGATTTTTAATGCTGATTTTAGACTGCACACTAGGGCACTGCTGACCAGTTTCCACAGTGTGTGTATGGCTAATCCCTGCTTGGCACATTTAACTTTACTATTAGGCAATAGTATATGGATTGCAGCACTTATGCCATCCACTATTGTGACAAAAGAATACAAAACGTCAGGCATATCATTGTAATATAACTGCTGCAGTGTAAAACATGCAGCATGACATGATAATATCAACCTTTTTGAAATGTAAAAACCTCCTCTTTAATATTTAATAAATCACCCCTCTTTAATCCTTTTTGCTAACAAAGCATGATGCATGGTATTTAAAAGTGGAAAATCTAGAAAATGTATGTTTCCATGTCCCTATTGTGACAAGGCCCTAAAAGCTATTTTCACTGTGGCAGGTCCACCTCTCATATGTAAAAAACTAGAATACAGATTAAGATACTAACAATGTTTCAACGGAATGGGAGCAGCTAGAAAAATACTATGCAAAAGTCCAGAAAATATGCTATTATGCCACTTTGACTAATTGCAAACCATTTATGGTACAAAGTTACCACGAAACGTGCCATTCACAGTAAAAATTCACAGCCAACATCAGAAAGCTAGCAGTTGTTATTTGTGGTGCTTTTTGTTACACGCATGCTCAGCTAAAAATCGACCTGAGAAAGTATTTCACATTAAAATATAGCACAAAAGGACTTTCATTTTGTGTAAATTCAAAAGCAAAATTATGCAAATTTCAGACACCTCTAAACGTTCAGAGGGCTAATATGCACAAACCTCTGCCAGCTTTCAGCCTGTGCTCAGCTTTGAATGATGTGAAATGCCTCCCATGACCAAACAATAGTCTGACCTGAATTGGCTGAGATGACTCCGTTGAACTCCACAGACATTCAGAATGGGGGCGGTGGGCAACCTGTGACACCACACTGTCAAATCCTGCTTGGCAGGTCTGTTGAACCAAATGTAACACTTGGGCACACTTGAAAGGGAGACAGCAGGATGCTAAAACAATTCTTATATATCCCCTGTCTGGATGCTAAGGACCCTGCTTCTGTACTACCAGAGTTCTGCCTCTGGGTTTGTGGTGGGTACAGGACCTGCTTCAAACTGGATTTTAGTGTTAGATGTAGGACACTGGTGATTTCCCAATGACACTTTACACACAAAACCCGAAATCCTCAGAGCCCAATTTAAATATGGCTGAAGACTTTCCTCGATTTGAAAATGTCCTGATACAGGACATTTTGGGCCTGTTTGCAGTAAGACAAATAGGAATTACTGGGAAAGTAACATAGGGAGATCTGCTTGGCATACCACGCACCACCACTACACCGGGGTGCACGGAGGAGATTACCAATGGTGGTCCACCCCTCTCTGCATTACAGGCCGGAGGACGTTGCGCTGGCTGGACGCTGTGGAGGGTGAGGGCCCTGAGCTGCACCGAACTTGTGTGGCAGGAGCTCTGCAACTTCATGCCTAAGGGGCCCTGTTGCATCACCTGCATCAGGAGGTTCCCCAGCAGACTTGGCGGTGACTGCTGTACCCAGGCCTGCTGGCTGAGTCACAGATTTGTAGAGAGTGCAGCTGATTGCGCCACAGTGTCAATGTTCCGGTGAGGAGAAGGTGGTACGAGTAGCGGAGGAGGCACGGGGGTCGAGTCGGGCCCAGGCCTGGCACCTCTGGGTGATGCACCCACCATGGCTCATCTGCTATGGCAGAAGAGCTTCTCCCCACTGCTTTCAAGCAGTGCGAGAGGAAACATAACATGATGAGAACTTTCTGATGTACTCATGCTATGTTTCCTTTGCGGACGGGAGGGAGGTTGGGGCTTCTCTACTCACGGAGCAGGGCAGGGGCGGAGTGGTATGCCCACTTAATTGTGCAATGACTGTTCGGTCGGCCCTCTTAGGCCGCCAAAAGCAGTCATGCTCACATCTCTTTTCGCAGTGCAGGCTGCATTACAGCCTGCATGGAGAACATGCCAACCCCTCTAGCCCCTGGCTGAATGCCTTGTCACGGCACTCAAGAACAATTACAGTGCCGCATTGCAGCATTGTGATTGGCTTAGGCGAGGGAGTCTGGCTGCCTGCTTCCTGTTCCTGGAAGCAGACTCAGGAGAGCAGGAGCACAGAAGATGTGGGACCTGGCCTCAAGGTGAGAATTTCTTAAAAATATAGTTGCAACCCCAACCCCCCCTGCATCTCCGCCCCCTCCAGTGTCCTTTCTCGTGTTTGCGCCTCCCAGCTGCCAAGTGCCCCCCAGCAGCACTACATAAAGGTGGCTGCTGTGCTGCCATGCGCGGCGGGCATACCACTGGTGTGCCAAAGGCAAGACCGTCTGCGTCCGTCCGTCCCTGGACCACGCCCAGCACCAAGGACCCATCCGCTCGGACACTCCACCGCTACGATGCCAGCACCCTCCTCGCCATCAGCCCTTGATGTCACACCACCTGCCATCTATTAACACTGTAGAATCGTCTTGCATCCTGCACCTGTCGAAACTGCAAACGCAGCTTCTGCCACATCAGCACACCAGAGCCTCCTGCCACCCAGCCGACCAACAGCGCAGCCAACTGGCTTGACTGCATCCTCCTCAATGTGCAGTCCTTCCACAAACACACAACAGAAATCTGAGACCTCCAAGATGCCACCTCTTCAGACATCACCTTCTTCACGGAAACCTAGACCAACCTCTGCTTTGGACCGGACATCACTATCACCATCCACGACGGCTACAAATTCACCCACACAGATTACCCCAAGCAGCCAAGAGGAGGCATCGCCATTGTCTATAAAAGCACACTCCGACTGACCATGCACTCTAATGACCCAACAGTGACCATGGAACACCTCCACTTCCAGATCTGGACTAACACCACACTCCAAGGCACCCTCATCTACAGGCCCCCTGGGCGATGAACCACCATTCACTGATGCCATTGAAGACCTCATTTCAGCCCAGGCTCTCCCATCCACCGACTACATCCTACTCGAAAACCACCTGGACAACCCCAGTGACCAGAACACCACCCCCCTCCTGGGGAACCTCGCCAAAATCAGACTCAAGCAGCTAGTCACCGCACCAACCCACATAGCCTGACACATGCTCGAGCCCGTCTCCTACACCAGCGGCAACTTCAACTACAGCCACACGACAGGACTCTCCTGTACCGACCATCATTGTTTACATCATGCCTTCACCATGCCCACCGTACACCATCGCCATCATTACCCCCGGTGGCAGCTGGATCAAGACCACCGAAGAACTTCTCATCAACTCCCTCAGCACTACCACTCCACCTAAGCTTACAGACACCAACACAGCAGCGCGCAACCTCCACCGATGGATCTACAACTACACCGACGCCCTGGCAATCTTCAAGAAAAGACCAGGCAAACAACACTCCAAGAAGGGCAACTGGTTCACTCTCACCCTTCACTAGTCCAGCCCCACCTGCAGACGTCTCGAGAAGAGATGGAGCCACAACATCAATCAACTCCGCAACACATTCACCCTTGCATCATGGCGCAAGGGTGCCTGCGTTGGCGCATGGTAGCCATTGTGCACCAACGTAGGGGAAAAAGAAAGGGGGGCTTATTCATGAGCCCCTTGTGACAGTTTCACCCTGCCGGTGCAACATTTTCTTGACGTACTTGCAGCGTGATTATTGCACCACATTATGCCGTTTTTGCAAAGTTACGCATCTAGGCATATTCGTGAGCTTGTAGAGCCCTGTGCCACATTATACCTGCATCAGGTATGATGTATGCAGCGTGGGTGTTCCCACGCAACACAGCCTCATTGGAGTGGCGCAGTGAAATCCATCAGATTTCACTGCAACAATTGTAGGACGCCACTGCTTCAGTACCTTACGCCTGCCTCATGGCAGGCATAAGGGTGAAGCAGTGCCACAGGGATAGGCTGGCCCCATGCATTGCTGGAGTTGCATCATGCTTGTGACACAACTGCAGCAATGCGTGACTTTAGCACTGACAGATGTGTCAGACTTCCAGACGTATCTGTGATTAATTGCGACATGGAGCGCAGTACAGTGAATACAGCGCATCCATGATGTCGCTAGAAGAGTGTACTGAAAAGTGTTGCAGGGCTGTTTTGTCGCTGCGATGCACCACTTTTCATGAATGATGCCCAGGAATGCGCCCTATCTTATTGATGGTGCACATTCCTGCCCTTTAGTTTTGTTGCAGGGCAGTGCAGCAACATTCCTTGCAGTGCTGTCCAGCACCAAAACCTTCTGAAATGAGGCTGCAAGTGTTTGCACCATTTCTAAGACCAGCTATTTTCTGGCCTTAAAAAACTGGAGTTAGAGGCAGTTTTTAGGGTTTTGCACCATATAAGGAATTCCTTGTAAATATCGCAATGTGAGGTTAGCTGCAGTTTTTGCACGGGAACGCCTACCTTGCATCTCATTTTCGTTAAGTCCCGCTAACAGAAGTGATCCTAAAAATTTGCGTTTACGCTGGAAAACTGCCGCTAACTGCGGTTAGCGGCAACTTGTAAATACGGCGATGAAAAAAAAGCTACCGTAATGTAAAAAATTGATGCTACGACAGCATTAACTCCTTGTAAATATCCCCCACTGTGTCCTGATTACAGAAATCCTAATCAATGAGGAATTAGTTTGATAGTACCAGTCTCGAATAATTGCAGTAGAAGCGAATTTGAGTGAAACTGTCAAATTGTCAAATCTGCTCAAACAATTTGAAATCCTTAGGTCTTGATCTTGTTGTACAAAGACTGAGATTTGCCGAGAAATTTCAAGTTGCAGAAAGTCCAATTGCTAGACCTATTGGCATTGCCAGTGTTTTTTTTTTTATTGCGTATGAAAAAAGTGTATGTCAGCGAGAAAAAAAAACAACTGAATGAACACTTTTCGCAGTGGTGCGTTTTTCATTTTGTACCTTTGAACACAGTATAGCCCTTGGAAAAAAAAACAAGAGTGGCAAATCCTCATTGTACACCTACAAAACCCTTCAGAATAGTAAACGATCACCTGCGCTCCCAACATCCAAACACCTGAGAACCTCTGTAGTGTTGAATGTGATGAAAGCTTCATAGAATCCATGTGTTATTTGACATACAAAGGTATATATTTAGAAGAAAAACGTTTACAGAGAGATTTGGTACTGCATGCCTTATTCCATAATGTGCATGAAAGGTTTTTTTCTCCATTAAGTATCACAAGGCTATCACAAACTTTCTTCACTATTAATTATCACAATTATTTGATTATGTTTCTCATAAAACAGTTAATTGTAAAGCTGTGCCACAAATAGTGTAAATATTTCATCTAGATGTGCGTATTATTTGCAGTTTCAGTTTCCCATTATGGACAAACTGGTGTGTCAAATAAGCTATTCCTTGACAAATTAACATCTCCCAAGAAAACATTTTCAGGTCTGACCCCTTATATTGCACTAAAATCTCAGTACTGTAATCATGTGCACATAATTTCGCCTATCCTTCCGCAGGAAAAGCATTTACTTTTGTCTTCAGATAGCCAGTGTTTAGCCAGTGCTTAAACATGCCAAGCCTATAATCAGGAATTTGGCTTGCTGAAAATGTTTTCTTGTCTCCTGCCTCTCAAACTGGAATCTTGATTTTCAGATAGGCCATTGGTTTGATTTTCACTTCACCTAGTGAAGGCAAATCCTGTTATCCCAGCCTTGCTTTGACTCTAACCGACCGACCTGCACATTAAAAATAATATTCTCTGCTGGCTGTCACTGGAACTGCAGGCTTTGCACATTATTCCACATACAGCTGCCATTGCAGTGTAGGCGATAATTGAGCAGGATAGCTGCATACTCAGCAATTTGTCCTACCTCTACATACCCACAATCCTTTCTACTGTAGCTAAAACGCTTAGATGAATTTCATTTTCAGTAATGAGGCTAACTTTTTCTACTATGGAAACATGCTGCATTTTTCAAATTTATGTTAGAATTAAATCCATCTAGTTACCAAGACATGTGATTTACCCTGGGCTCAAGAATACTAACTTCCTAGAAAAATGGTTATTTTACATTCTTTTACAAGTATCTAATTTCCTCCTCATCTATTCATGATAGTTCGGTTGAAGCACTCCACTTCCCAGTTGCAGGCAGGATAATATGATGACATATATTGGTTTTGTAAAACTCGACAAAAATTGAGGACCATTATCTCACAATAATTCTTTAGGAATGCCTTCTCGAAGGAAAACCTTATCCAGGAAGGCAATTACAGCTATTGAACCACCTTAGTCAAAACTTCTATTTCAAGTCACTTTGAAAATAAATCCACCAACACTACAAGAAATTTAGGGGTGCCATTGAGATCTACAATAGGTCCCAAAATATCTACAGCCAGAAATTCCCATGGCGAGCAGCCTCCCTAATGGCGCTTAAGATATATATTTTTTGGTTACATATCTGCTCCACTGACCTCATGGCCCAGGTACGTGACAGAATTCACTGCCAATTCAATTCAGTGGTCAGACATTTTTCCTTCAAAATGCTCAAAACGTTTCTCAGCTTATCATCATGTTCTTGTATATTTTTCCCCATGAAAAGTATTTCATGCTGGAAGAATACGACTCCAGTGATCCCCTTAAATAGTTGGTACATTAACCTCTGAAATGCAACAGCCACACGGGCTGGCTCAAAAGGCATTCTTACAAACCTAAAGCAGTCAAAAGGGGTCACAAAGGCAGTAGGGTCCCTCCTTCCAGATGTAAGGTTACCTAATGGTAAGCTGAGGTGAAGTTGATAGTAGAAAACCACTTCACACCCTTAGTCTTTGCAAGTAATTCATTTATCCTTGGTAAAGGGAATGTATCCACCAAAATATTCCTCTTGAGGTCCCTCCAGTTAATATATGAATGTACCTGGCCGGTGGCTTTACGTGACACAACTAAAGGGGCTAACAATTCGACACTCTTTACTGATTCTACAATTCCATTCTTCAGTAACTTGTTTAACTCCTCCTGCACTTCATCCCTCACAGTGAATGGTTTGTTCCTGACTTAATGGCACATAGGCTTTGCTCCAGCATTCAGTACAATCTTGTGGGAAAATCCCTTAAGTTTACCTATGGTGCCTGAATACACACAGGGAAGCTCTCCTTCCATTTGCACACTTATCCTTGCCTCCTGTTGACCAACACGACAGGCTCCATAATATTTGGATTCAACACTGCGCTCAATGCTTCTGATCCCTCCAACATAATACAGAGGGACTGTACTCAGCTAAATCAAATTTTCATTTTTCTTGTCTGCATTTGAATACAAACAACAATTCCCTGTATCCCAACATGGGCATATCCTTCCTTGTATAGCTCACAGGCTGCACATCAGGTGGGAAAAGCTCTGGACCTATTTTCCCACAGAGTGTGTTGTTCCAAACTGCTTTGTTCATGAAAGTGTATGGTGAGCCCAAATCCTCCACTCTCTGCATTTCAAGCCCACCAATGGTCGTTTGGCAAACTGGCTTAGACTCACTACCCACTACGTTCAAACCTGTATGGCTAATGTCCAGAACACACTCTGGAGCATAACCATCTCCTACCTCTGAAGATTCAGACTCAGACTTCTCCACCACAGACTTCACAGATTTCTGTTTCATCCTGCACACCTCAGTGAACTACCACATAACTCCACAATATAAACAGTTCTATTTAGCAGCAGGGCGATTCCTGGTTCTAGCTAAATGATTACCAGTGCCACATCTAAAATATTTAAGGTTCTTATTGGCTTCAGTAGTATTTTGTTTTGTCATGGGCCTCGTGTTCTTCCGATCGCCCTTGGTCTCAGGTGTATATTCACATTTTGAAATGAATTTACACATAACCAAATTGCTACTCTCCCTCGTAGCATTGGCTGTAATACCCCTAGTTGTTGCCATGGTACATCGTTTGGACAATTCTGCTTTTTTTTACAATGACCACAACCTCTTTCAAGGAAGAGTCACCTACGACCCACAATCTTTTTAGGAGGTTAGAATTGTTAGTATGCATGATAATTTGATCACAAACTGCCAAATTTACAGATAATGGCCAATTTCTTCAATGCAGCAACATAACCACTAATTGTCTCCGAAATATTTTCTTTGCATTGAAAAAGGTTGAACCTGTGAATAACCACACACACTGTCCGCTGGAAATAGTTGGCAAGGTCTCCTAACACATTTGTGAAAATATCAGTTTCTGCATTTGTTCTAAGTTTTTTGTCTCTTTGCCTATAAATCCACAGCCCTTCTGGGCCCATGTGTTGCAACATGATCTTTTTCTTCCTTGAGGAAGAAAATTCCTCCAATGTATCATCCTCGAAAGTTGGAATATAATTTAGAAAATATTCTTTCTACTCCAGCCACTTCATTGGGGGCTCCCCATAGAGTGAAAGAAATGCATGGGGAGGAATGAGGCTTAACGTTTGTGCAGGTGCACACATGTTTACCCAGCACAGGTAACAAAAACCCACTAACAGTATAACATATAATTTGTATGGATTTGTGAAGAAGAGCTATGTTAAAGTACACAGGAGAATTTGAACGACTACTAAATGTTTATGCATATATGCGACTCTGTTCATAAATTAAAATAGTCACCTGAAATCCTTAAAAATCCCTTGGGACTGATCCCGATACCAATGCACCTCACCATGAAGCTCAAAGTTTCTGAACTCTTCCCAAAATGGCCACCATGTAATATGTGTACAGCGTGACCTCGTCAGGTCACATAGCAATGTCAGTGAGGCTGATCTGCTTTGTGTGCGATGTGCACAGCGCTGAAGGCTTCGTACATGTAATGTCCCCTTGCATCTGATGCCTCATGTGCTCTGGAGTGCACAGTGATTCACAGCATAAAATGCTGCACGCACTTCAACACGTGCCACTGGTCCCACCGTCCTCCACGAAGCAGGTGATGAAGCTCTGGGCCAACCTTACAATTTTCTTTGAGTCAATGAACATTTGTTGTAGCCTGAGAAGTGAAGGGGTTACTGACAAGTTTAGATCGATAAAGTGTATGACCAAATGGGACCACACATTAAGAGTCAAAGTCCGTATATTAAAGTTGAAAAGCATTTATTATAAACTCAAAGCCAAGGTAATATAAATTAGATGCAAAAATAAATATATAGAATTATGAAAGGAAGACTAAATCGACGTACAATATTGGTCCTTAACAGCAAAAAACAATCAAGATTTTCATAATTGCAATGCAAAAGATTAAGAACAAAGTCTGATGAGTGGTTTTGATCCCTCTCCCCATACATGGGAAAGAATTGCAGTATCTACTGTAGCTATCTCTACACTGAACTAAGAGTTAAGGAAACCCTATTAATCTAGAAGCAAGAAAAGGTGTCAGCATCAGAACTTCTGTAGACGTTCTGTAAGCAAAAGATCATGTACGGCATAAGGCCACAGAATCAGAAGTCAGGAGAGATCGGTACCTCTCGATGTCTAAAAGGCATCTCTCTGACTACAAGGTAAGTTCACTATTAAGAAACACACAGAAAGGTCGAGACACATGACTTCACATTATTCAACCTCATTATTTCCATTTCCCATGAAGAGTTCCAGCGCCTGGTATAAAACTCCCATTTTCCAGTCTTCGCTTCTGAGGCATCCTTGAATTCCTCACTTTGACAGATATCTCCAATTTGTAGCACTCCCTTGTTCTTCTCATTAAATGTATTATACCTTGCCAGTTCTTCCTTGCCTCACTATCTTAAAGTACAATGTTCTTTCACTAACTATGAATGCTTTGGCCGGCACCTGCAAAAGGCAAAAATATATTGCAAACAACTTTCACGTTCAATGTTAAATATCCCAACTGTAAGCTTAAGGCCTACAGGCACGGTAACTTAGCAAATTACTTTCAAAAGCATATAATTGTGCAACACAAATAGAATCCTGTAAATACATTAATCCATATAAGATTGTTCATCTATATTGCACTTTTGCACATGAATACTCTTTTATTTATTAGAACAACAACTCACCATGTTATAGGCACAACACCAACACTCTCATAATTCATTATTTCCTAACCTATGGAGAAGGCACTGCATGAAATGCATTTTAGTGTAACCCCAATACAATCTTAGCCTATAACTGAATTTTGCCGATTGTCCAGCTGTTCCTAAAAGAAAAAGTGTTAATGCACATGCTCCTTTATAACACTCAATTACTTCACTTTCTATACGAGTGCACTACGTATACTGATTATAATTTTTTTCATGCGAATACATGAGGCCAAAAGTACACACATATATTTGGCTTTATCAAGATAAAAGAGTAGAGCAAAATGATGCTACTCCACAGGGAACTCCGTCCTCCACGAAGCAGAAGACCTCCACACACAGAGCAGAGGCTTCGATTCCCATGCCATTCGGAAAGCCAACTCCACCTGCCAAGGCCTCCAGTAGTGTCACCGCCAGCGGCTCTGCCCCAAAAAGCACGCACTGCAATGACCCTCCGACAGGGAATACTGCTTGCCTGATAAGTTCTATCGTTCGCTTGTCGCCAATTTAAAGTAGGTGATCACACAGTTGTAGAGGTGAAACCTTTACTGTAAGCAGCCGGTAAACATACGTCCCCCCGACTTGACTGCTCCCAGTGGAATAATCCAATAACTCCTCCCATTCTGAACCTTCCCACATTCCACACCTATTGTCTTGTGCAGGATGCTGCATGAGACAAAAGGGATATCCCACAATTATGCCATAGAGTTTTCAAGTCATCCACCTCAGTATTATTTTCAAACTACTCCACTAGCAAAATAACTGGCCAAGAAACAAGCAATGTTGGTAGGGATGCAGACTTTGTATCAGAAAGGTGTTGTAATTCTAGTACCAGATCCTCAGAAAGGTTAAGGTGCATAGTCAATCTTTTTCGTGATGTTCAAGCTGGATGAAAGCTACAGACTTGTGCTGGGTTAGAAGTGACTTTTCTCACACACAAATCCAAGGCTGGGCTTGTTTGCCTCCCCAGGCAATGGCCTTCTACTGCACTTTTGTCTAGAGACCTGGCATCAAGATGTGTGAGCAATGAGAGCAGTGTTTTTTCCAAGGCCATCAGGAATTCTGTTTGCATTCCCACTGATTATCTCCTCCCGAAGGTCTTGCAAATGATCCAGAGCGAGCAAGTACAGGTGACCTTAGAGGCGCCATGTTGACCTGGGAGACCATGGTTTCCGCTGCTGAGCCTCTTAGTGAAGGGTCAGTATCTTCTGCTTCGCCTTTATCCTCCGCCTCTTAAATTTTTAACCAACCAGGCAGCTAAGACCTGGGAAATTGGATTACAAACCCCCCAGGGTGTAGGTTATTCAAAGGAGGTAGCATTTGACATTGAGCATTGTAGTACGCCTTCAACTTTGGCAGTATATTCAAGGTGTTAGATGCAAGGTCTTTTGATCAATTCCTTATTTTAGGTTTCATAAGAGATTGCTTTTTGTTAGGTTTGCTCCCATCTACACCTTCAGCTCAGTGGGCAGCACTTA
Organism: Triturus cristatus; assembly: GCF_964204655.1. Taxonomy (NCBI): domain Eukaryota; kingdom Metazoa; phylum Chordata; class Amphibia; order Caudata; family Salamandridae; genus Triturus; species Triturus cristatus. The sequence goes on along the minus strand of NC_140594.1, from coordinate 218,466,569 downwards.
ACAGGTTTCAGAGAACCATCTAGGAATAGTTCCAAGATTATTCCTCAGGCTTTCAAGATATTGAATAGTTTCAGTCTGAAAAGACCAGAGGTTCACACTTTAGCAGCTACCTGGGGCTTGTATGCCATTCTTAAACGCTTTCAAGAGAAACCATTTGTACCTTTGGATATGGCAGACATGGCATGGTTTTTGGCAAAGGTGTCCTTTTTGTTGGGCATAACATTGTCAAAGAGGTTGGCGGAGCTACGGGCATTGGTAATAAATTACCCTTATGTAAAATTCCTAACAGAAAGAACGGTTTTGAGACCTGAAACTAAGTTCAGGTCTAAAGTTCAGAAGCAGTTTCCTTGTTCAGTTGTGAATCATAATTCAGATTCAGGGATCCCACATGTTAGGAGAGCTTGTTTGAATTATGTGAAGAGAACCAAGGATTTTCGTACTTCAAATGCCTTTTGTAGCTTATGTGGCAGCAAATAAATGAGAGTAAGTGACAACATCAACTTTGAGCAGGTGGATAAAGTAGGCCATCAGACAATCTTTTTGTTTCGGCTGCGTGTGTTGTTCTAGAAAGTTTGCATGGTCGCTCTAAGGGCAATATCTACATGTTCAGCAGAGTCACCTGGTGTGTCCCTACAGGATTCATGTAGGGCGGCCAATGAACTCACTCCTAACACTTTAGTAATGCATTATAGGTTGAAGTTGAATAAAGATGACTCTTTGGACTTTCCTGCGGGGGAGGAGGTTGAAATCGGCGATGATGCAATTGTATGTAATATCAGAAATGTGCATTGAGTAGAAATGTTGTGTCAGAATAAAAGTTATATGAACTGTTATCGGTGCCTAGGAGCATTGTATATATCGACACAGGTGATGACTGAGACAAGGATTGACAATAAGGAGGCTTTGAACTTATTACTTACCAATAATCTTCATTACTTCGAATCAGTAACGTCTCAGTCAGATTCCTGGTCCTCCCTCCTTTCATGGCACTGATACATTTGGCTTGAAAAAACAGGAAGTGCCTGGGGAGGACACTTTGGTGGTAGTCTAGGTAAAGAAGTAGGACTGAGGGGAATATGTAAAATAGAAGCGGCGGAGTGAGGCGTTAGCCGTCATGGCTTAACGCATCACTCCACCACTTCTGAAACGCAAGGCTGCACCATATTTACAACAATATGGTGCAGCCTTGCATTTCCCCCTTCAATGGCGCTACACTTAGCAGTGTAGCGCCAACACAGGCACCCTTTCACCATAGCGCCAGGGTGTCTGCGTGCAGTGGAGGATTGTTTATGTGTAGGACGTTGTCCCTTTCTGCACATAAACAATCCTGAAATGCTATTTTGTCACTTTCATGTGTGCTGCTTAATGCAGCACATGTGAAAGTCAGAAAATGGCATTTATTTTTTAAGATTGTTTATGTACAGAAAGGGGGACCTTCCTGTACATAAACAAATCATGGCAGTTTGCTTTTTCCATGTGTGCTGCACAAGGCAGCACACATGGAAAAATCAAAAACGAGGAGAAATAATGCATTTCTCCTCGTTACGCCAATTTAAGACCACGTTATACCTAGTCTTAATTTGGGTGTAGCCTCCTATGTACGCTTCCCTTGTACATAGGGGCAACATCAAAATCAATGAGTGTTGCGGTGGAACACCCACAACAACACCCACTGCCCATCCCTTTCACGCTAACCATAGAGTGAAAGGGGGCCTTACTTACAAGGCAGCGTAAAGTCACATTAAGTGGCCTAACGTTGCCTTGTAAATAAGGCTAAGCCCCTATCGACACCACAACTTCGATAAAAGTGAGGTTGTGGTGGCGATAGAGGCTTGTACACATGCCCATAAGTTTGCTATGGAAAGTGGATGTGAGAAGGTGATGATGGGGATGATGGGGATGGGGGGGCAGATCCTTATTGGTAAGGACTGGGACCAGGAGCTCCTGATTTGGAGTAATGAAGATTACCAGTCAGCAATAGGTTCAGACGCTGTGATGAGCTGTACTGCTTTTGGGTAATGCTGTTGCATATGCACATCAGCAAGCGCACACTACTTAAACACCACCAGATTCTTGCTAGAGCGGGGTTGTTTACATGCGTGTCATTGCTCATGTGTCTTTTTTTGCATAGCAGTCTAATTTTAATCTACTTCAAATTAAATATGTCTGAGTAAAATATACTTTTTCAAGCAGTTCACTAAAATAAATTTATATTCAGTGATTGACACCTCCAACTAGGAAAAACTTGGGGTACCATCACAAACAAGGCTTTGAGCCCAGGCCCCAGAATGCAAGGAAAATACCTGGACTAGAGAAGCTAGTCACACTTGGACTTGGGATTCATGGCAGGGCTGAGCTATATGTGAGTTAATTGAAATAGCAGACGAGCAGGGACTGTTCAGGTTCAAACTGCTCTTAGTCCAGGCATAACAATGCAAAATAATTTTGTTTAAAAAAACTGCCACTGGTTGATGGTGTCTCAGCTGTCAAGTTTATCAGAACTATGCATAGCCAGGTGCTCTAGGCTAGGCGCCGTCTTTGCTTTCTGGGGTAGTCCTAGTTTTATAATGCTAAAAAGAATACTACAATTGATAGAATGCAAAGAAAAAGCCTGGTCTTGAGAAGCGAGTCGCGCATAAACCTGGGAAATCTGATAAGGCTGAAGATGGCACGTCTCTCTGAACAGACCCATCACTTATCCGTCACCTGCCCCCAATGCATGAGGATTACTGTTAGCAAGGATTGTTTTTTGACCCAACTGCTGAAGCATTCTGGGACTTGTAGTTCCAATGTTCCCATTCACTATGTCCACCCACCCATGCAAGAATACTTGGTGCTGACGGCTGGGGAAACTTCACTGGCTTGAAATTGCCTCGTGACACGGGGCCAGCTGACGTCTACGCCCTCATAGTTTCTGCAAAACAAGGGCGGTGTTAGCGTTTCATGTCCGCCTAGATGTTTCTGAAGGGTTGTAATGGAAACCAACCAAACCGCAACCATCCCAAAACTCTATCCCTATTAAAAATGCATCTTTACCAGCAGACAGCAAGCCTTTCATTTGCAGGAACGAATGGCCGTCATTATAGTTCAAAAGCAGAGCAATGATAGAAGGAAAGCGAGTTCAGGGATCCACGGACTGAGGCGCAGCTGATTACAAAGCTGCCTTCCAACCTACAAAACGGCGCAGAAAGCAAACAGACAAAGCCATTGTTGCATGTCTGCTTTGACTGAACTTCTCCTCTTGCAACGTTCTCTGATTAGCCTCATTATAGATTAATCATCGCTTTCCTTAATTCGCCTCCACTTTTTTTCAGTGCTCTCGAAACCATCTAATGATTGCTGCCTTTTCCAGAGACGCTTCGAACTCCGCGAGCAGGGAGGGCTCTGTGCGAAGTAAGCCCTTTGTGTGGCAGAGGCATTGATCGGGCCCTGAGAAAGCTTGTTTTTAATCCGGAGCGTCCATTATGGGCGGCCGCGCGACTGGGGAGTGGCAGGGCCGATACTGTACCAGCCCTCCACCGCCAATTGATGGGTCTCGGAGTCTAAAAGCCGGCGCACAGAGAGCGCCGCTGCCTTATAAATGGAATCACGTGAAAGAAAAACATTAATTACAGATGCTTTTGCGGCCTGCGATTCAACCCAGGAGACCGGCGCGTGCGGTGCTACTCTCGAATGTGTAGATGAAGCCGCTCTTCGTGTCTCCAAACTCGCTAAATACTTTCTGTAAAGCTATTAAAGACATGTTTTCGTCCAAGTCTCTGCATGAGAAATGCAGCTTCCACAGTAACTTGTTTTTAATACATCACTTCACAGCCACCAGTTTCTAAGTTCTGTCAATTGCAGGTTTAACTATATGATCCCCTGTGTGAATGCTACGTCTAGTTGCATTTGATTTGTAACATACCACAATATGTTAAAGAAAAAACTGCCAGGGCCCAAAGATTATCTTAAGAGGTCAGAGTAGATTTCCACCAGTGGTACCCCTCAGTTCCACTGTTGGTACAACCCACTGCCTCCATGCGGACCAGGGCCATCTTAAAGCATTATAGCCCCCCGGGCACAGCAGTGCACGGAGCCCTGCCTACACAACCACTCACAGGAATAAAAATGTAAATTAACGATTAAATAAACTTACATTATTGGTATCTCCAACAAAATTGTTTTGGGCATAAAAGAAATCGGGCCCTATGGTCGTAGGGCCCCTGGGCGAAAGCACAGTGTGCCCATGCATTAAGATGGCACTGATGCGGACCGCCCAAAGCAGTTGCTCTCTCACTCCGTCCCCTGCAAGTTGTTTTATTTTGGGTGGGGAGAGAGAAAGAGGGGGCTTATTAAATAATGCAGAAACATTTTCATAAAAAAATTACTAGAAAGATATTGTAGCAAAGGGGCCTCATGAAATATTCCAGTAATTCTAGGGTGTGGCAAACACGCGGATGCTTCCAAGGAGTGTGACCGCGCTGTGGGGTGTGCGTGCGCACTGGCTACCTGCAGTCCTTTTGTGACCATGTCGGCCTGCCACCGCTCTCACCCTCAGTTTTGCTCATGCTGTTGCATAAGTCTATGTGCTGTGCAATGCGTGCCTGTGGTGCCCACCAGAGACCACCAACTCTAATTAGGCACAGATTTAAAGTTAAACATCAATTTTGGGCATTTTTACTTTTTTTTGCAATCACCATAAGACTGAATGCTTTGATAAATTATGCGTAATGTTTGGATGTGGGCTATGCCGTTGTATTAAAATTTTACACAAAATCCTGATCAAGTACATTGCACGCAATATGTGTCATTCATTTTATGAAAAATATGTGTAATTTCCATATGCTTCACTTCTTACATTATGAAGAACTAACAAAGCAGATGTGAACTACTCCAATCATCCATCCAGCCATTCAGAAATGGCAACATCTAATCACGAAAGAGAAAGACCCAACCCAGAAGTTCAACAAAGCCCCAGCCTTCAGTGAGAAAGCAAGTAGACATGAACGGCAAGCTCAAAAGCTAGAAGGCACAGATTGTGTGCCCAGAGACGCAGGCTCGAATCCAGTGGACCTTAGCAGCAACCAATCCCCACAAGGTAACACAAGATCCAAAGAAGCTAAAGCAAGCCTTCCTGTACAGCCAGGAACATGGGCAAAGAAAGCCAGGAGGGGCCACAAGACAGCTGCACAAGCAACTAAGGAAAGCAAACACATCATAACCCAAGTAAAAACGAGACCATTAAGGAGAGATCACCAATGAACCCCAATCTGGAGTTAGTGGATCAATGACAGGTACACCAGATGAGAGAGCCTTGAGGCTGCACAAGACGTGAGACCAATGTCTTCTAAACAAACATAACTCCAAGCACCCTGAGGGGGACAGGGAGTGTCACAAATAGGCATGTTACGAATAGGGGTGGGTGGAACTCGCAGAGTTTCACTCTGCAGAATTCCGCTGAGTTACATAAAAACTCCTGGAGGCAGAGTTATGAGAGAGCACGGAATTTGGCATCTCACAATCCTTGTGCCGATTTTTAGCACTGGGCGCTTGTTCCACTGTAAAATCTGCACAAACAATACCATGTGGCAAGCCAGAGGGTGCTGTTTCTTTCTGCTGCTCAAGTAGTCAAGTATATCTCCTCAGCTGTAGCCGCCCGCGTTGAGAAATCACACCTGGTGGCATTCTAGCACCAAAAAATCGCACAAGGGACACAAATTCTTGCTCATGTTTGCCAACTTATTGTTGACAAACTGTGCATGAGAAAGAACTCCACTACGCAGCGGTTGTCAGAGTTTTACCGAATCTCCACATTACGAGTGGGCAAAACTCAGAGAACTCTGTCAGCGGAGTGGAATGTTTGTCCACCCCTAGACTGAACAGGCACAAAACCACACCCACAGCTGAGAGAAGATCGCACCAGCCTGAACTTGGCAACAAAGGACAACCAGATGAGAACACAAAAGCAAGGACAGTAGGCACTCACAAAGCAGTAGAAACAGTGCAATTCTTACAAAAGGGGAGACTCAACTTAGCAGGAAATGCAAACCAGACAAATAAAAGTCCAACAAGACCCCCTAGGAGAAGCAATTGCCCATACAAAGGCCAGTTCCCAGCAAACCATCAATGGAGATGAGCCCATGTGGCAAGAGACGTGCATGAACCCACTAAAGCAGGGCACATATCAAGCCAGTAAAGTGCATGATCTCAGAAACAAGAGAATTTGAAGAATGGAACAAAGCAACCTTACTAGGAAGTAGGTTCAGCACCTGGCTCCTGCTGAGCAGGGAGCTCAGGAAAGACCTTGTGCATAGGCCGCACTCCATATAAATGTGAGAGAGAGAGAACTCAAACAACAAAATAAATGTACACAACAGCAGGAAAAGAATGCCCATGGTGGACCAGACTTCGAGCCCAGCAAAGATCACAGAAGAATCTACAACCATGGGCCACACCAAAACAAGGTGTTGGGGGATGAGAAGAAACAAAAAGCCCCAACAAGGAAAGGTGTTCCAATTACAGAAAGCATAACCAGGGCACTCACCATCCCAAGCGTCTAGACCAGACAGGTAACCAGGACCTGAGAAACACACAAGAATTACCAGAAGACACAGGTTAAGGATCATTAGAATGTACTAGAGAAGAAAGCCAACTCCTGTAGCAAAATCCAAGCAAGGGCAGCAGACAGAAAACAGGACAATCTCACAATGTACCAGCTTCACAACCTCAGCACTCTACTGGAGCAGTGTGAGGGCATACTACAGTACAATACCCCAGTCATGCTTGCACACCCCAATAGAAAAGAACATCAACATGAAAGGCAAGGTAACAGAGTGCAGAAGTGGGAGGCACCAACAAGAAGGCCATGACAATATAGCCCAATACACCACCAAGGACCCAGAGGAAAATAGCAAAGGGAGAATGGAGAACAGGAAGCAAGAACCAGCCCATGTGAGCAAAGGTCAGACTCACAAAAATCCTAAGTTCAGCAAGATATAAGGGCACATATGAATGTATGTATGTATATATGTATGTATGCATGTATGTATGTACGTATGTTGTATGTATGTATGTATGCCTGTAATATTTGTATAGCACATACAAATCCAAATATGGGAGAAGACAGTACATGGTCTCTTATTTCCCTGTCCAATGTCAGCAACCTTCTCCCTCTCTTCATAGCCAATAGGACCACACACGTAATTGATAACTAGAGAAAAATCCTAGCTCACACCACTTTCACTCAGAGAACAGAATACACATTTCACTAGCACCCAACCACAGTTTTTTTCATAGTACCACCACTAAATAGGCTACATTTTAATCAATTACTAGATTACCAGGCAGTGCAGGAACACCATGTATACACCAGTTTGCTTCAATACCTTAACTGCAGATATGGGTTACAGGTGATTGCCAGATTATGTCTCACCATGAGCCAGTGTGCATCTTGCTCAGCCTCTAAGTTTTATCTGCCTTGGTGACATTCACTCAGGAAAGGAGGAACATTCCTGTTAGACCTGGCATCCTTGACATGGTTTCGCTCTAAGTTTTTGCCTTCAAATCTCCTGTTTTGCTGACTTTTTTTTGTGGCTTTAGGATTCTGCACACTTTACCACTGCTGATCAGCACTAACATTCTTCTGCTCTCTCCCAAAAATATGGTTGGCTTATACCCAATTGGCATATACAATTTACTTGTAAGTCCCTAATAAAGAGATACTACCTATGCCCAGGGCCTGTAAATTAAGCTCTACCAGTGGATCTGCAACCCTGATTGTGCCACCCATTAAAGTTGCCCTGTAAACATTCCTCAGTTCTGCCTTTGCAGCCCGTGTGTGCAGTTTTACACTGCCATTTCAAACTGGCAAAATCAACCTTTTACCAGGCCCAAACCATCCTTTTTGTTGCATACGTCACCCCTAAGGTAGGCTAGGCCCTGGACAGCCCATGATGCAGGTTGTAGTGTATAGAAATAATTGGACATGTACCTTTTAGTTTTACATGTCCTGATAGTAAAAAACCCTTACATTTGTTGTTTTACTACTGCAAGGCCTACCTCTCCCACAAGATAACATTTGAGATAACTTATTACATTTAATAACCAGTAACTTCCAAATGAGAGCAGGGACCCAGTTCATGTTTGGTATCTTTTGAATTGTATTGACTAATCCTGTTTTATGGTAAAGCCAGAATTTCAATAGCAATTTTGAAAATGCCACTTTTAGGAAGTTGCCATTTTCCAGCCTTAGCCATTTAGTGACTGCAGGCTATCTCTGGGCCACATGACTGGGTGTAGCGGACAGTTGGGCTTTGTATATTCCTCGAGACAGCCACACACAAAAGAGAGCTTAGGTATGCCTGGATGGGCCATCACTGGCTGAATGGGAGTGTGGATCAGGGCACAGCCCTACCTACACTTGAATAGGCTGTTTCCTGCCTTCATACAAAGGACTGCATACCTCCTGTAGTTAGTCTGGCGCCAGGACACGGGAGGCCAGAAACCTGTGCACTTCAAAGTTAAACCCATAGAAGCTTCTCCCACTTCATAGGATGCACCTGGTATAAATATTGGATCTCAGACACCAACTTTTCAGTGCACTGTGGAAACTGCCAGGAAGAAAGACCACTGTGCTGGTGAAAAGACCACCACTCTGCTGGTTTGCAGCCCTGCCGGAATACTTACTTGCTGGACTGCTGTCTTGCCAGATTGCTGCCCTACTACCCTCCTACCTCAGTCTGAACGATTGAACCTGCATCTGAACCCAGGACTCCCAGAGTAACTACAAGGACTAGTTTGCTGGCATCCTGTTCAGAGCACAAATGGGTGGACCTTAAAATCTAATTAAGGAAAAAGCCCTGGAGAATGAGAGGATAAAGGCTGGTCACTTGATTGCGTCCTGCTTACTTGAACTATAAGTAAACAAAGTAAAAAAAAAGTGACAAAAATAAGAGCAAACCTGCTCAATTAGTGGGAATTTTCCTTTCAATGCAGTGTCCATATTATGACATCTCCAGAAATGTGTGGGGCACACAGAATATAAAAAAGAAATTATAGGTGTGGCCTCATACACCTCCCCCCAGCGGTCATGCTTCATCGTTGGCCACACCTCATTCGCCAAAGAACCTTTCAAGTGTGAATGGGCTCCTCACAATGATGAGGAGTACATGGAAGCAGGATCTAGCCTCTATAAACATCCCTGTATCTAATCCCAAGGATTGTCCATTAATGTAGGTAGATTGAAAACAGTACTGAAACATGGCAATAGCTAGTATGCCTGTATCTTCAGAGGTCCACATGTTTCAACATGTGAACTGGCCCTTTAGTGAGTCACAGGCTTTCATCAGGACACCAGATCCAATTTTTTCTGACTTCTAGCTGTGAACATACATTAACAACCATACTTTATCAGGCACTCAGTACCTATTAGTACAGTCCTGTGAATCCTCTGTGGTTCGACATACTTTTGCAGGTGCAATAGAAGGGTAATACCTTTGACGAACGTGTGACTACAAGGATTAATAAGCAAACCTCTCCAAGGAACCGTATATGGCAGTTGTTAGAGACCCGTAAATCGTACAGTTCCAGTGTATGCTGATATTGACTGTTGCAGTTCAAGTCACTGCTATGATACTCTTCTCTGTGGAGAGGAAGCTGCATTATGAACTTTTTTCAGGACAAATCTAATGATTCAGGGGGCTAATTTTTCACATTTAGCCATCTATTTTCTCCACTGCCAGATCCTTCCTCTCAGCCTCCTGTTCTCCTGAAGACTTTATTGTCTTCTTCACTTCCAATATGTGATTTTTAACATCTTTTCAATTTCGTCTGATTTTCAATCCTCTAACAACTCACCTGGGTGCTTTCTTAGGCCCCTCACTGCATCTAAATATCTCCAAACATTCTCCTTGGTAACTGAATTTGAAGTTCTGGTTACCTCGCAGCCTTACGCTCTCCCTGCTGCTTCAGCAAAGCTGAGATACTCTCTTTTATTCCATTTCCTTACTTTTTAATCAATCTCCATAGTCTGATATTTTTCCTGACAAACTCAAAACTACTACTATACTTTTTCCTCTTAAAAAAATCATACATGGACCTTAATAACTTTTCAAAAGAGCACCTTTTTTCTTTCCTTTCATTTCTGTCTAAAATCCTTCTAGCAACTCTCAAGCTTTTTTCTCCCAATTCTCAAACGTTCTTCAAACCCATAATCTTCTTTTCCCTATTCAATCTAATTTTCTCTCTGTTTTATTCTATATACATGTTTGTGCTCTCATTCTCTAACTCTCTTCTCCAGTCTCATCACAGCAACTATGTGTATTGCCCACACTGTACAGCTTCCAAAAGGGTGGATCACACTATTTTACTATCTTTTTTCCTTAATGTGTCTTTCTACCTCTATGCTCACTCATTTTCTGTGACTACCTCATGTTATCCTTTGAACCATGTTATTCCACAGTGTCAGCTCTTTTGCCCTTTTCTGTTTTCTTTGTATACTACACCTCTGTCATAAATTATCTCTGCACATGATCTGAATTTGCATTTTTTCGCAGATTGGTCTATTAGACTTTTCTTTGTTCTCTTTTCTATTCAGGGCCATATTTCCTCTAGTCAAATCCATCTTCTAGAAACCAACTTTAACAAAACTGAAGTGCAACTTTTTTGAGCTGCCTGGCCTACACTGTAGTTGCTCTATTTCCCCCATTTTTCAACTCCTTTGCTATAGCTTGTAACCTAGGCTTCCAGTTTAATTCTTTGTTGAGTTTCTGTACCAGATTGCCTTTGTGGTAAAACATATTGATTTATGCTCTACAATGTGCGCATGCTAAAACCTTTTGTTCCTTTTTTCTTCTTTGAAACCTCTCTTACAAACAATGATTCTGTCTTGTTTCAATTATGGCTAGTTAGTATCCCCAAATATTTATTGACCCTGTGTTGGAATTGGCCCTTTTTGCAGGGTTATCCCTAAACGTTTTGCTTCTTCCTCCTTTGTTTTTCCTGACCTGTGGTTGTTGGCTATAGAACTCTGGGCACTTTACCAATGCTGATCAGTGCCAAAGTGCATATGCTCTCGGTGTAAATTGTTATTGTGATTGGTTGTCCATGATTGGCATATTTCTTTTACCAGTAGGTCCCTAGTAAAGTGCACTGAGTGTGCCAGTGCTGGTAATTTAAATGCTACTAGCGGGTTTGCAGCACTGATTGTGCCACCCACATAAGTAGCCCTGAAAAGAGGTCTCAGGCCTGCCACTGCAGTACCTGTGAGCAGTTGTTAACTGCCATGTCGACCTGGCCAGTATACCCAATTGCCAGGCCTTACCCTTCCCTCTTCTTACACATAGAACACCCCTATGGTAGGCCCAAGGTACCCCCTGGGCAGGGTGCAGTATATGTGAAAGGTAGGGCATGTACTAGTGTGTGTAACATGTCCTGATAGTGAAATACTGACAATTTCGTTTTTCACTATTGAAAGGCTATCTTGGCCATAGGAGAGAATGGGGAATGCTGTGTAACATGTTTACCTGCATATCTTCCCATAGGAGTGAGATAGAAAATTGGAGTCTGGTATCCCTGAGCTCAGAATTTAATAACACATCTTTTAGTAAAGATGGTTTTTAAATTCTGTGTTTGAAAAGAGCACTTTGAGAAGGTGGTTATTTTCTTGTTCAACCTTTCTGTGTGCCTCTGCCTGTTTATGGATTGATTGTCTGGTTTGAGAGTGACAGGGGCTGGGGTGGCTCGAGGAGTCTGGGTTAGTCAGTACTAGGTTGAATAGGTCGATCTGTTTTTGGAGTGGTGGGAGGAGTAGCACCTGGGCCTGAATAGGGCTGTGCCTGCCTTCCACAATGCTGGCTCCACCTCCTGTGCTGTGTCCGATGAACCTGGCCCAAACTAACAAAGTAAGAAGTTGTGCACTGGCAGAGTGCACCCAGAACTGGTTTGAAATGGGTCCAGGACCCCTTACACCTAGAGAACAAAGACTTTTGGGGTATAAATATGAGAGCTGAAATCCCTGAACTTTAGACTACTTCGTGATCAAGAGGAACCTGTTGCTTACTCGGCACCAAATAGATCCAGACTCACAGAGCCCACTGGGCACTCTGTTAAGGTATGGCATGCAGCAAACAAATCCTTTGTTGCCCTCCAGACTAAATATGAACTTGCTGATGCTGAACTCTTTTGATATAATCAGATTAGCCACGCACTGTATTCTCTCATCCCTAGAGGCACATCCCTTCCTGCCTCATCCCCGCTAGAGGATAGAAAATTAGATGGCCATGTTCCTGACAAGACCATTTCGCTAATTTACAATAAATTAATAAACCATATGGATGATCCTCTTTTGGCTTCGAGGGGGAAATGGTTAGCTGATGGGATAGAATTGGACGATGAGGATTGGCAGGAAGCGATCTTCTCGCCCCGGGTGGTGGCCATTTCGGCCCGATTATGGCTCCTCCAGCTTAAAATCCTGCACAGAGTATATATGACTGGCCCTCGTCTAGTGATGATGGGAAGAGCCGAAACAGGGGAATGCCGTAGAAAATGTGGCCTCACCGGCACTTTCATGCACATTATGTGGGAGTGTACCCTAATCCAAGGGTACTGGAGGGAGGTACATGAAGATATGAGCACGGTACTCACTGTCCCTATCCATCCGGAGGCGCGTAGATGCCTACTAAACATATGGGAACCGGCTGATTTTAATACCAACCAAACACAATGGCCAACTTTGGGCTTCATGCTGGCAAAAAGAAATATCGCTCAGGCCTGGGGAGCGTCAGCCCCTCCTACTCTGGACACTTGGGAGAGGAATATGGACTGGTGTATGTTCAAAGAGAAGACAGTGTTTACAGCCCGAGGTTGCCCCAAGAAATGGGTCCACATTTGGTCACAGTGGAACTCCTATCGTGGAGATATTTGCACCCCCCCCCACAAAGTATTGAGCTTCACAATTTACTTCCCCCTTAAAAGTCTTCACTGCATGTAATTTGCCATTGTCCTGCCTTATCTGTCATGCATATTTCTGTACTGTACTGATTTAAATGATGATATGCCGATTATTGTTTAATAAAAAGTTAAATAAAAAAAGAGAAACATGTTGCCAAAGAGGACAGCTGAAGTGATTGAGGAGAAGTACTGCTGTGTGTCTGGGGTTGGCCTGCAGTTTGCTGCTTCTACTGAGGAAAGGACCAAGGGATTTTGCTGTGTGCTGTGTCCCCGGCTTGAAGAAGGACTTTGCTGTGTGCTGTGTCCATCTGAAGAAAAGTCTCCAAGGGCCTGAGAAGAGCTGGCCACCTGTTTTTGAAGTCCCAGGCACAAAAGGACTTCACCCCCAGCTTCCCTGAACTTCCTTGACCTGCCAGGAGGTGCCTGTAACTGTGTGTGAGGCACTTGCCGTTTGGAGCTGAAAGCACGACACAACGAGGGAGAAGCGTGTTGCCGCCGCATGAGCCGCCGTCACATCGCCGAGGAAGCTTGCCGCTGCTGCCGCTTTTTGCCGCCGCATCACCGGTTAAGCGTGTCACAGGGCCTGTCGCGGCTTTGGAAACCACCGATTTCACCGCACGGCCATCGGGCTTGCACGCATCACCTTCACGTTGTCGCATCGCATCAAAGACATCATTTTGTCGCATCACACCAGATCGTCGCAACGCATTGAGGCACCATCTTGTCGCATCGGAACCGGAGCGCCGGAAGAATCGACGCATCGCCTTCTCTGCGACCCTTTTGTTTGTTCTGCGTTGCGCATCCAAGGTACTTTAAGAGTAAAGTGTCCCTTTTTTAAAGACATTCTACTGAGTATCTGTACGTTGGATTTTTGTCGTTTTGGTCTTGTTTAGTTTAGATAAAGATATTTTATTTTTCTAAACTGGTGTGGTGTCCATTTGTGGTATTTTCACTGTGTTACTGTGTGTGTTAGTACAAATACTTTACACATTGCCTTTGGGATGAGCCTGTCTGCTCGTGCCAAGCTACCAAGGGGGTGAGCAGGGGTTTTCTAAAGTGTGTATCCCCCTTACCATGACTAGAAGCAAGGGTACCTATTTGGTCAAAGGTACCTACCTCTGCCAACTACAGACCCCCAGTTCTAACACCATGCTTCAACTAAAACAAAATATGCTTGTTTGTCTTCTATATTCCATTTCACCCCCAATCTTTGATATCTTTCTACCTGAACCAGCTCCACTGGATTCCAACTCCTCTACAGAGTAAATGTTGTTTCCTCTGTATTGTTTTCAAATGTTATCATGGCATGGTACCACTAAATCTGTGTACCCTGATCAGGGGCATAGCTACCAGTGGTTTGGCCGGTGCAATGCACTGGGGCCATGAGGTCTGAGGGGCCCAACTACAGCAGCACCCGGAGCCCTGAGAAGGCACCTATATAACAATGCTGGAGTTCTGAAAGTGAACGAGCAATAAAGGAGACATTTTGTTTTTATCCGGTCACATTTGCTGTGCATTCAAAGGCAAAGATCAAATGTCAGTCTAGTCTTTTGACAAATTCCTGCTTATTCTTTTAACATAGAGACTCGTGTTTACTATCCTTTCACTAATGGCAAAGTTTGAGGATTTTGTAAAGTGAACTATGTGACAATCTTAAATCTTGATGGTGTGAATGGAAAAACATTTAGGAAAGCACAAATAAAGTGCTTTTTAAAAATAATTCTATGGTGTACTGGAAACAAAGATTTTAATAGGATCAAAACAAATGAAAACACTTTGCTTAGTGATGCACAATTGACAAATATTTGCTGAAACCACATTTTCACACATTACCATTTGTGTGCTGTATAATGTTATCACTAAAATTATATGCCTGTTCAAATTTATGAGTCATTTCATTGGAAAATGTGCTGTCTGTTAATGACAGTGGCAATCACACAATGCTTTAGTAATATATTTGTATTGTATTGTATTGTAATTGCATTTATGTAGCGCTTACGACCCCTGACGAGGCGTTAAGCGCTTTTTCGGCGAGTAGCACGTTACTCCGGAACCCATGAAGGAATAGTGGTGAATTAGTATAGTTTAAACATGAAAGCAATTTTAAAGGTGGATATATTAGTCAGTTATTTGGATTGAGAAGGATAGTGGAGGGACAAAGGTTTGCATTTATATAGCACTTGCTACCCTTGATGGGATGTTGAAGCGCTTTTTCGGTAAGTAGCACACTACTTTAGAACTCATAAAGGATTAGTGGTGAATTAGCATAGTGAAAATATGAAAGTAATTTGAGTGGTGGATATGTTAGTCAGTTATTTGGATTGAGAAGGATAGTGGAGGGATAGAGAAGGAAAAAAAGGATTTGCATTTATATAAGTCTTGGTACCCCTGATGAGGTGTTGAAGTGCTTTTTTTGGCGAGTAGCACGCTACTCCGGAACCCATAAAGGATTAGTGGTGAATTAGTATAGTCAAGTATGAAATTAATTTGAGTTGTGGAGGACATGTTAGTCTTTTATTTGGATTCAAAAGGATAGTGCAGAGATAGAAGGGAAGGATTTAGATTTTTTTCTTTCTTTTTGTTTGTTTGTTTTGGAGCTCGTAGTGGTAGGGTGAGTCTTGGGGTGAGTAAAAGGGAGGAAGAGGGGCCTGAACATTCATTATCCCCTACTCTATAGACAATACCATTAGTGAATTAAGAGGCACGTTAGTTGTCATGTGCACCTTTTATGTGGGCTATATCCATATTTGACACAGAGCAATGTTAGAAGTTGGGTTACTGCTTGACTGGGGTATGGGCCCTGGTAGAGTAGCAATCACAATCCTAGTCAGGGTAAGAGGCAGGCAAACCCTAAATTAACCTATACTCACCCTTTGGTAGCTTGGCAGAGAGATGTCAGCTTAAACTTAGAGGCAATGTGTAAAGTAAGTTCCATTCGAGGGGGAAAAGTTCACTGGGAGCAAGGAGAGTAAAGCTGGCGACGATTCGTGGGGTGCCAAGAGTAGTCCAGACATCGGTCACTACTGGGCTGGAGCCTCACGGTGGCGATCCACACGAGAGGACAATGTTTGCTGTGGAAATAGATGAACTTGCAGTTTTTTGCACTGATTTCCGGTGCAAAAGGCTTGGTTCCAGTGCACTTAAGCCCATTTGCAATCAGCAAGAGCTCAAAAGCTTGACTTTAAGAGCTCAAGAACCACACCAAGGGCCCAAGAACTAAGTGGCATCTCTTGGGGTCAGGATCCCATTGAAGGTGGGTCTAGAATCTGTGGAGAGCTTGTTATTTCCCTGAGGCTCAAATCAGGAGGCCAGCAGACTAGTCCTTGGAGTCACTCTAGGGTTCTGGGTTCAAGATATGTTCCAGGTCTAATTCTTCCTCCCCAGGCAAGAGTGCAGCAGGTCAGAACAGCAAGGCACCATCTCCTTCAGAGTAGCAGTCCTTTAAGTAACTCAATGTGATGGGGGTACGTCCTAAAACAAAAATAGAGTGTGTTTACCTATCAAGGGCTTTGTTGGAATTGGTCGGTTTGAGTGGAGGGTGCCCTAGGTATAGATTCCATTTCTAGCACCTCAACAGCTTTGAATTGGACTAGTGGCCCGATACACCAGATACTCAACCTATGTATCCTAAGCCACCATCTATCTAAACTCTGCTCCTTCCTTTTGAGCGGTGTACTGTGTGTGAGCAGTGTACTTGTATGAGTGCAGGATTACGGCCATATTTATTGAGTGCATTGTGAGGGGGTGTACCTGTGAGAATGCAGGATTTACATTGCCTTGAGATAGCACAGGGTAAGTGGTCCACAAATTGAAAGTTGTGCCTGTGTAAGTGCAGAGTGAGGCATATATCTGTACGTGTGCAGCGTGAGGGATCTGCCTATGTGAGGGTAGCAGTGTGAGCGTGGGTTCCCTGTATGTTATGTCTTTGTGTGCACGCACTTTACAAGGACTAAACCCATTAACTTTATTAATGCTTTTTAGGGATATGGCTTTGACTTGAAGAAATACAGTGCTGAGAGTGCAAATACAATAATGAAAGATACAGACTCTGTCAAAGGAGTTTGAGGAGTGTCAGGCCCAGCTGACAGACAGTGATGCCAGCCTAGTGAGGGGGCCCAGCTACTTTGCTTGCACTAAGGCCCAGGGCAACCTAGTACACCACTGCTAGTGTTTATTCATTGTGTATCCACCCTCTCCCTGTAGTTTTGTCCAGTCTTCCCATATCTATTTCTCTTAATCTCTCGCTACCTCTGCAATTCCTTAATGTGACTTGATTACTTTGTAAGGTAAAAAAAATCCTACTCACTTGCAGAATACCAGAACCTGAAACACGACATTCAATTGCTGTTCAAAAACTATGAAATTTTCATGTCAGATTACAGGCAGAACAAACATATTTTGATCAGACCAAGCAAATTCGAGCTGAAATGAAGGCATAATTAAAATGATGAAAGCACTGTGTTGAAAAGAAAAGCAGTGAGCAATTCTGCAGAATAATGCTAGATCTGCAGCCTCAACAGCTCCCAGGGCAGATGCCAGATGGACTGTCTGTTTTTTGAAAAGACACAAAAATGAAAGATTATTGTCCTGACCAAAACCCAGTAATTTGACTTTTTCAACTCTTGGCAGTGTATGATTTTCAAACAAAGGGAGAGCAATGGTTTCACAGATGCCATGCAGTGGAACAACCAACCCAAGCAAGAAGAAATCCTTCCTGACAGGGTTTTTCTTAAGGTGGAAATTAAACTCTTGAATTGCATGTCTACCAAAGGAGTGCAGATGATGGAAATGTGGCCTTAAATATGTACCTGTGGAGAGAGTTCTGTTTATCACTGAAGCAGCATGCCATGGATGTGACATTAGTCCTACTTTTGCCATGTGAATACAAACGATGAGGAGTATGCAATAAGACTCTTTTGAAGAAAGGGCCAGAAAGGGGATGGGAGAAGAGGTAACTGAGTGAATTTGAAGGGTCCTCAATTTTATTATTTGATTTGCACATATACACGGTAGTTACTACCGCCCACCATCCATATCAAACAACACAGAACATGACCACAGATCTGTACCAAATGCAAGTACCACAGTGGATACACCCAGGTAATACCAACAAAGGCTCTCTGCTGATGGAACGGTCCTTGACTTCATTTGAGGGTTTGGGCAGCTTCCAGGTGGAGGAGGAGATGAGAAAATAGGGAAGTGGATCAAGGGTGGAGGCAGAGCGAAACGTGGCTATTGGATTTGAACGATGATGCAATTACTGATTTGCAATAAGCATTTTTATGGCGGTAACATAGGTGCCATCATTGTTTCCCCAGTGATCACATGAGCTCCACAGGTCAGGAGTGACACTTCCCACAGGTCAGGAGTGACACTTCCCACAGGTCAGGAGTGACACTTCCCACAGGTCAGGAGTGACACTTCCCACAGTTCAGGAGTGACACTTCCCACATCACTGCTGAATGAGCCTGGTTTTCAGTGCTGTTTTCCTTTAATTAATTGAAGTGCAAGCATAATCCGATCAGATCGCTCAGAGCTTCATTTGGACTGACGCCTTCTCCCGAAAGCATTCAAACCACAAGAACTTGAACCAATTCAAAAGTATGACTACCAACCTATTCACTCCCCTTTCAAAGGCAAATCACAAGGTTGACAGAGAAGAACAATAATTCCTCAAATTAGAGCTTGTCTTTCAAATATGAATTCTTTAGAAGAGTCTGGAAAATCAACACACTGAATCATTAATTAAAAAAGCAGCACGCATTGACGTTGTGGGAAGGGTAATTATTATATACGTCATATTTACATTAAATGTTATATTTTAATAATTCCCAGAGGACCCTTCTGCACAGAGCTCTTCGAGGATTAGAATAAGAAGCAATTATATGATTACAATGGAAGACAAAAATCAAACCGCAGAGTATGTGTGATTAAACGGTCGTTACAACACCTTAAAACAAAGAAGACAATTACATGAGAAAAACAGAAAAGTGGTGAAAAGAAACAAATTATTTTCATGAGGAACTGAGGGAGTAGCTTTTTATACAGTGATTTGGTTGAAGAGAGGGTTTAATAGATGACTTTATGCAAAATGCTTAATATACTATTTGTAATCCGAAGTGTCTTTATGTTAATTCTAGGTAAATAGTTGACTTCACTCCTTTATTTCATGTAGTACTTGGTGGCTTTTCAGTTTTCTGTATGATGTTTCAGTGTGATTTTTAAATATAACGTAACATCTTATGCGCAAAAGACACAATAACTTTCCCTTAAGAAAGCCTTTTTCTGTGAATTGGATGTCCCCTAACCTGAATCTAGTATTAGCAGCGTCTAAGGTCATAAAGGTGGTAATCACATATGGTCCTTCCCTCCTGCTCAGCCTCCCTTTTCAATTTTTGAAAAGGCCAAGTCGTCCTAGATGGCAAAGTCCATCTGAAAAGGGAGACATGTCATAATCCTCTTGGTTACCCAGTTCCAGACTTCAGACATCAGGGCACCCAAATGTGGTGTCCATGAGCTCGTTTTGTGTTAAGAACAACTGCGTCAATGTATAATTTGCATGGCAGCCCACCAGCATCAAAAGGTCCTGTTTGCGTGTATGATCTAACCACTGTTTTATATTCTGGAGGTGAAACTCCAAATAGTGATTCTCAAAGTTAGGTAAGGCAAGTCAACCCCTGTTGTAACGGAGCTAAAGTTTGTTCCTCTTGATTCTGGGTCGAGTCCCAGTCCACAACAGATTGGTCATCAGTACATCCAGCTTCTGAAATATTGTCTGAGGCAATATCTAGGTCAATATATTTGTGAGAAGATGTACATAGAGGGGTGTTAGACTCCAGCAAGAAGTGTAGTTTGAGCCTAGATTTTGTATTCAATGTTCACTCCAATGATGAAGAAAGAATTTAATTGGAGTTTGAACAGTTTATTTAGGTTCTGTCCTAGTGCCCATCTCGAGACAATCCCTCTCTGGGTTCTGCATTAAACCAGGTCCAGTTCCCAGGAGTCTTCACCTCAACCCACCTTGAGACTGTGTGAAAGAGTTTAATAAAATATATAGGAAGTGCCTCACATAAGCAACCAACCAAGAGCTAATTGGCTGTTCATCACCAATTTGCTCACTTTTTTATCATTAGCGACTTTCCAATAGAAAATGGAGGAACCAACACCCAGACAGAGTGTGTCTGTATATACCTGTCAGGTGTGTCACACATCTCATGACCTCCCTGGGCCCTCATACAGGAAGGAGAGAATTCTTCCTCACAAAAAGGTTAAAAATTAGTTATGTGTGGCATTTAGCAGCCATTTTTATTTTTATGCCCACACTCATGATTAAAAGCAAACAACCATGTCTAGACCATTTTATTTTAAATGCCCGACATGTTTCATTGCCATCCCTAACTTACTGGAAATTCCATCAGGGCAGGAGGACTGTTGGACGTGGCCCTTTTTGCAGGGTTATCCTCAAACGTTTTGCTTCTTCCTCCTATTTTTTCCTGACCTGTTGTTGTTGGCTATAGGACCTCTGGGCACTTTACCACTGCTAATCAGTGCTAAAGTTCATATGCTGTGTGTGTAAATTGTTATTACAATTGGTTCTCCCTGATTGGCATATTTGATTTACTGGTAAATCCCTATTAAAGAGCACTGAAGTGCGCCTGGGCCTGTAAATCAAATGCCACTAGTGGGACTGCAGCACTGATTGTGCCACCCACATGAGTAGCCCTGAAAAGGTATCTCAGACCTGCCACTACAGTGCCTGTGAGCAGTTGTTAACTGCCATGTCGACTTGGCAAGTGCACCCACTTGCCAGGCCCTAACCTTCCATTTTCTTACATCTAAAGCACCCCTATAGTAGACCCAAGGTACCCCCCTGGGAAGGGTGAAGTGTCTGTGAAAGGTAGGACATGTACCGGTGTGTGTGGCATGTCCTGATAGTGAAATACTGCCAATTTCGTTTTTCACTATTGAAAGGCTATCTTGCCCCATAGGATAGATTTGGAAATGCTTTGTAACATCTCACAAGTATAACTTCTTATTAGTACAAGATAGAGAAATAACGTTTAGGCTCTCTGAACTCAGAATTCAATAACACATCTTTTACTAAATATGGTTTTTAAATTGTGTTTTTGAAAAACCCACGTTTAGAAAGGAGGCATTTTCTTGTTTAACCATTTTGTGTGCCTCTGCCTGTTTGTGTATTGACTGTCTGGTTTTGGAGTGACAGGGGCTGGGGACGTGCATTCACTGTACACAGACACTTGGGGGGGTTGAGGTGTGCCTGGTCCTGCCTGGATGACTCAGAGCGGAAGCTGAATAGACCCTGGCTGAATTTAGAGTAGTGGGAGGAGATTTTCTTGCACCTTGTGGTCATACTGCGCCAGTGAGGGCAGAACTGTTTTGGATTGAGCTCAGAGCCCCTTGCACAAAGAGAACAAACACATTTTGGGGTATAATTAATAGACCGAAAACCCCAGAACTTTAGATTACTTTTGAACTCAAGAGGAACCTCTGCCAAGGAGAAAAGCTGAAGAGTTGTGAGGAGGAGTACTGCCCATTTGCTGTGTGCTGTATGGGGTTGGCCTGAAGTTGCTGTTTCTGCCAAGGAGAGGACAAAGACTGGAACTTTGCTTTGAACCTGCTTTAGAGGATCTCCAAGGGCCTGTGTGTGCTGACCTCCTGTTCCGGAGTCTCAGGGCCAAAAATAATTCACCCCCAGCTCCCCTGAACTCTATTGTTGAGAGTTCTGACCTGCCAGGAGGTGCCTATTCCAGGTTTGGGCCTCTGGAGGTTGTTCCTGCTGTTGAGAGCTGGAAGCAACTTGAAAGAAGTAAGAAAACCTGTTTCCGATGTTGTCAGCGACACCGCTGTGATGTAGCAACCTGCACCGAGGCCGGAGCACCTCTTCTGAAGTGAACAACGCACCACCCAGCATGTACCGCAGCTCTGATGCCCTTTGATTCCTGCAGTTATCGGCTGTGCCCGATGCCAGCGCTCGCACTAACTCCGTCATTGCCAGCACCTGCATCCTGTTATCGCGGCACCGAAAACCACCAAGGGTGACTCCACGAACCTGCCGACTTTGCATCGTCATGGGAACTGACACCTCACCGCCGACACAACCGTCTTCCTCTGTCCTGGATATCACACGTCGCCTCCTCACGGACACGGCACCTCGCCTATCCCGTGGCAGCCAGGGAGCGGGCCTTGACCTCTGCACCGACGCCTCACCTCCACGACGCTGTGCATCATTATAGATTTCATCCCAAGGGAATGTTTGTTTGGGAGTCCTTGCAACTCAGTGCCCAATGCTGTGCTCCTCGCAGTCAGCACTGTACTTTGGATTTATTGCAGTCACAATGTTGCAATAGCCCCAGGTGGAGCTATTTGTTTCCTACAACCTTTATTTTTGCAATAACTGTTCTAAAGTCATATATTATTACCTGTATGTTGGATTTGTTTGTTGTTTTGGTCTTGTTGGGTTTCGATAAAGATACTTTATTTTTCTAAACTGGTGTGGTGTCCATTTGTGGTGTTCTCACTGTATTACTGTGTGTTTTGAGTACAAATACTTTACACGTTGCCTTTGGGATAAGTCTGTCTGCTTATGCCAAGCCACCCAGGGGGTGAGCCGATGTTATTTAAAGTGTGTATTCCCTCTTACCCTGACTAGAAGCAAGAGTCCATATTTGGACAAAGGTACATGTCTCTGCCAACTAGAGACCCCCATTTCTAACAAAGAGAAATATTTACACATATACTCACCAGAAGAAATGGCCTCTGGATGATGGCCTACGAGTAAGACATAGGGGGAAACTGTCAGAAATATGCAATCAGTTGCTGCTTGTGTCAGCAACCATGATCTATTCAAGCCTTCAAGGACTAAATATGATTGTTTGTTTTTAAACATGAGTATGGACATGAAAATAAAGACGGTTGCTCACTTGGTAAGCTACACCGAAGCCTGACTGTCCACTGAGGTTATCGAATCTCCCATTAGCCAGATTTGGACCAGCACTGCAGACAATGTGAGTGGACTTGTGCAGGGGAGAATTTTGGCATCTAAAAAAGTTCTACTTGCCTTCTAAAAAGCAAGGTGGTTGTTTTATTTGTAGTACAAGGATATGCTAATATAAATAAATGAAAACAAAAAACATGCCAACCAAATGTGGGGTCTATGTGCTTCAATAAAAAAATGTAAATGTAAAGCTTCACACATGCCATCTTGGAACAGTAACAAATACATGCAGAGTGTGCAGAATACTGTGAAAAATGGTGGCATGGCTTCGAAGCTTGCACAGTGCCGTCTCGTGCTCTGCATAACAAAGTTGTGATCCAGTAGTAATGGCAGTACAGCCACTGGTACACCCATCACTCAATTAACACATGCCTGCATTTGCATGAGCTACTGGTGAATGAACTAAAGGAAATATCTCCCGGATCTGATATCCTCTGGATGCAGAGTTACACACAGTATGTAGGCAAAATACTATTGGTCAGCCTGTCTGCCATCTAAAAGACCAGGGTTATCTACTAGGCAGAGCCAAACATTGGCAACAAAGCCAATGGATGAAGAGGGCTGATCCACTGGCCAATTGTGTGCAAGTTGTTCTGAAGAGATGAAGTAATATGTGAATGACACTCAGTCTGATGAATAACTGAAGTGGGCTTTCCTAAAGTCCATTTTCTTTAAGCAAGAATATGTAATATTTTTTGTGAAACCCTTTGACGCTCTACAAACTCAATATCCCCTGGCGGATTCAGAATATTATCGATACCTCCAAATCAGACACTCGCTGCAAACAGCAATTCCCGATGACTTGACTCCACCAGACACCTCCCCACAAGAGGGCAGTCTACTGGATGGCCACCTGCCTGACAGGGCCATTTCCCTAACATATCGCAAACTCATTAACAATATCGACAACCCCCTATTGAAACTGCGAGACAAATGGACTGAAGACGGGATAGAATTAGATGATGAAACCTGGCAGGAAGCAGTCTCCTCTCCTAAAACGGTCTCTATCCCAGTGCGACTCAGACTGGTGCAGCTAAAGATCCTCCGTAGAATTTATGTAACTGGTCCCCAACTGGTGCATATGGGTGGACTGACGGATGGCTCTTGTAGGAGGGGATGCCCACAATTGGGCACATTCATGCATATACTATGGCACTGTGAGCAAATCCAGGAATACTGGTGCAACATCCACACGGTCATGAGTGAAGTGTTGGGGGTGGAAGTCAGACCAGAAGCGCCCAGGTGCCTCCTTAACATCTGGGAACCTACCGACCACAACACTTATACTACGAAATGGGTCACACTTGGCTGCATGATCGCCAAGAGAAATATTGCTCAGCTCTGGGGAGCCCCTGCACCCGCCTACGGTCATAGCTTGGGAGCGAGATCTTGACTGGTGTATGCTAAGAAAGAAAACAGTCTATGTGGCCCGGGGTTGCCCCCGCAAGTGGTCCCCTGGAATGCATACCGGGGCGATATATGTACCCCTCCCCGTGATGCCGATGATGATGATTCCCCATCCCCGTGACTTTCAATGTAATTATGTTGTTGTATTGTATGTAACCAGATTTTACTGTAACCCTTAATTGATTCTGTGAATTTGTACCTTCATGTCGAGACTTTAATAAAAAAAAGATTTACAAAAAAAAAAAGAATATTTAATATTTGTGTGAAAATATAAGGCTGGTGAGACAGCTTAAACAGTTTTTTGGTCAGACCTTAAACACATGGAAATATATAAAGCACAGTGAGCACACACACTGGTCAAGAGCATCACAATCTTCCCTGAAAAACACAGAACAAGTGTGGGACTGCAGGACCAGTGCAACGTTCCTTCAAAGACTTGGAACAAG
Organism: Triturus cristatus; assembly: GCF_964204655.1. Taxonomy (NCBI): domain Eukaryota; kingdom Metazoa; phylum Chordata; class Amphibia; order Caudata; family Salamandridae; genus Triturus; species Triturus cristatus. The sequence continues at coordinate 218,441,774 of NC_140594.1, read as the reverse complement.
TGTGGAACTGCAGCGCTAGCTAGTTCAAGCTTTCTTCAAAGACATTAAGCAAGTATGCTACTGCAGGGCCAGTCAATGCAAGCTTCCTTCAAAGACATGGAACAAATGTGGTACTGCAGGGTAAATACAAGATTCATTCAAAGATATGGTACAAGTGTCGCACTAAAGGGCCAATGAAAGTTTCCTTCAAAGAAATGGAATATGTGTGGGACTCAGGACCAGTGCAAGCTTGCTTCAAAGACACGGAACAAGTGTAGTACCACAGGGCCAGCCAATGCAAGCTTCCTTCAGAGCCATGGAACAAGTGTGATATTGTAGTGCCACTGTAAGCTTCCTTTGAAGACATGGAAGATGTGTGGCACCGTGCCGCATCATTTAACAACTCCTTCAGATGCAATAACCAAGCAGTATTTCAGATTTGGTTCAAGTGCAAAGAACAGCTCTGGGGTGTATGAGTACGAGCTTGACTCACATGCATTGCAAGATTTTCACACACAAAACCGTTAAAGTGCAGGGCAGGTGTACACATTTCCCTTCCACTCATAGAATACATACCCAACTAATCAGAAACAATTAAATCTTCCCTCACATGCACAGAAAATGGCCTGCATCTGCAGCAGCAGTCCAAGCTTCTGTGTAAACACACATACAATGTGCAGCATTCAGCAGCAGTTTAAGTTCCCCTCACATGCAGCATAGGTACACCATGGTCATCAGCAGTGCAAGCTAATATTTCCTCACATACAAAACAGGTATCATACTTACAGCAGCATCTAAGCTTACCTCAGGCCCAGAATACCCAGAATAAAGTACAGAGGTGGATGAGCCTCTAAAGACTCAAGTCAAGTGCTCAATCAATCAATCAATCAATCAATCAATCAATCAATCAATCAAGGGTTTGTAAAGCACAGCTTCTCACCTGTGAGGGTCTCAAGGTGCTATGGGAGGGGGCAGCTCCGTTGGGTGCTAGGTTCATCTGAAGAGCCAGGTCTTGAGGTCCTTCCTGAACTGGAGCAGTGTGGGGCTTTGCCAGAGGTGGAGAGGAAGGTCCAGGTCTTGGCTGCGAGGTAGGAGAATGACTTTTAGATGTGTGGGATGGGGTCCAGAGAGAGGTCGGCTGATCAGAAGTTTCTCTTGAGGGTGTGGAAGAAGAGGCAGTTGCTTAGGTATGCATGGCCGATGTTGTGGAGGACCACGTATGCGTTTGTGAGGAGCTTGAAGGTTATTCTTATTTTAATGGGGAGCTAGTGAAGATTGCGAGGTGTTGGGTGATGTGGTCGTGATGGGGGATGTCTAGGATCAGTCTGGCTGAGGCGTTCTGGACGGTTTGGAGCTTATGAAGGAGTTTTTGATGATTCCGGATAGAGGGCTTTGCCGTACTCCAGTATGCTAGTGATGAGTGTGGGCGTGACCATTTTTCTGGACTCCGTGGGGATCCATCTGAATGTTTTTCGGAGTATGCAGTGGGTTTCGAAAGAGGCCAAGCTTACTGTGTTGATCTGGCAGTTCATAGTGAGCGATGAGTCCCGTATGATGCAGAGGTTTGGTCCATTGTTTGTCAGGGTGGGGGGGTTTCCGAGTGCGGGGGGCCACCAGGTGTCGTCCCTAGATGCTAGACTTTGGTTCAGCTCCATGTCCTCTTGATCACTCAAGTACAAACTGAGCTAAGCTTTCTGTTTGTTTCTGCTGCTACCCAATGCTCTAACCTAATGCACCAATAATGAAAGGCAAACCATTAAACCTTGATGTCAAACAGGAGCAGGAAAGGGATACCAATCTAGTGGCCAAATTACACAGTATGACACCAGAACGCCTGGGATCAATCTTGGCTTGGCCACTTGATCAATTTGTAGGATCGTAGCCAATTATTTTATTTTATTTTGACTTCTATTTTTTTCATTGCTGCATTTGAGAAAACATATAAATAGGTGAGCATGTGTGCTGTACAAAAATCTCTCTTGTGTTTGAATTAATGGACTGTAATGTTGGTCATTGTAAAATATAGCCCAAGTAAAGTGTACACATGATAACTAACTTGCCTCTTAGTTCACTAATAGTATTGTCATCGGAGTGGGTGGGGGTAGCAGTAATGTTTTTAAGTTCATGTTTAAAAACTATCATGTATAGCAAATACCGCAGAATGCAGTGACATAATCCGATGCACTAAGGTGAAACACTTGTCATAGAAATATCCGTTGCTTGATTTTCCTGGCAAATGTTCCCAACGCTCAGCTTGTACCCAGACTCTTGGAGCCTAGAGAAGCCCTTGGCTGGCCTCTCCCAATTAATTGTTTGGCTCACCCATTTCCACAACAGTACTGTTAATAACAGATACTCTACTTTCTCCTATCTCAGTAGCTCGCTGTGGGACGCAACATCTTGTTTTCTGTGACTCTGGATAGTTTCAGTAGGTCTCAGAAGGATAACTATTCCTACTTCTGGTTTTAATAAGGAAAAACTCTGCATTAGTGAACTCAAAAACGTTTTTTAAAGTTACCTGTGCATTTTGTACAATAAAATTAAACTCACAAGTCATTAATTTTCCCAGTTCCAGCACTCTGTCCTAGATAAGTCTATGCTATTTTACTAACTGCCTATGTTTGCCCCCACTGTCAGGCTAAACACAGTGATTACTGTGACTGTTTTGTCTTCAGAAGCCATGGAGCAACATGGCCATAACTTCTTTTTTGACCTCTGCTGGCATGAGGCAGCCAGGGCCAAATTATGCACTCTACATTTACAAAAGGGAGCATGTGCACTGCTCGGCCATTCGGTATGTATGCAATGAAGCCTTTGAAGTGCCCCCACAGGTGCCTCAGTAGATTCTGCTGCTCGGAGTCTGACTCCTACATCTGAGGGAATCAAACGGACCTAACAGCAAGCTCCTCGTGCTTTAAGAGCTCCTGTGGCCCTTGTAAGCAGTAAACTTACAAGGATTCTGAAAAATACAAGCAACACACGAAGAACAAGTGTCACAAATGTACCATGACCATTCAGCAGTAAAGTGGTAAAGGTGTAGTATGTAACTGGTGTTGCATTGAGGACCACAAGGTCACAAATATATCACTAAAGTATGGTGTGGTAGCCACGTAATTAACAAATAGCAAATTTGACATTGAGATGACCACTAAATTTGCACGGACATACAGTTTTACTGATAAAACTATAAAACACACAAATGATAATCTGTGAAAATGTGGTTTCTGGAAATATTTGTCATTTGTGCATCACCAAGTAAAGTGTCTTGGTTTGTTTTGATCCTATTAAAATCTTCGTTTCCATTACACTACAGAATTAGATAAAAATCACTTAATTTATGCTATCCTAAATGTTTATTTTTAAAAAAAAAGATTTGTATTGCTCATTTATAGGTATTTAAATGTTCCATGTTAGAATAAGTCGACATGATACAGCCTTTTCTTTCACACCAGCAAGATTGTCACAAAGCTCATTTTACAAAACCTCAAACATTGCCAAAGTGAAAGGAAATTAAACACCAGTCTCCATGATAAAAGAGTAGGTAGCAATTTGTCAGGAGCCTAGATTGACATTTGGCCTCTGCTTTTAAATGCACAACAAATATGGCTGGATAAAAACAAAATGTTAAGTTTTCTTCATTTCTCGTTCACCTTAGCAACTCCAGCATCATTATTGAGGTGCCCTCTCAGGGCTCAAGGGGCTTCTGTGGTTGGGCCCCCTCACACCTCTGTGCCCTACTGCATTGAACTGGCTACACCACTGGTAGCAAGGCCCCTGAACTCAATAGATTATGGGGCCGAGTATGGAAGCAATATCAGAACTTTCTGTGGAATTGATGCAGCGCGAGACTGGGAGGAAATGGGGAATAACCTTTACCAGTACCCTCCCTGCGTCGCAGACCCGACATCACACTAGCTCATTCACACACACAGTCATTGGTGGGGCCCATAACACCAATACCCACACGTCTCTCACTCACGAGTCTGCACACAGAGGAGGGATGAGAAATTATTTTACAAAATGTACATTGACATCATTCACCTACAGATCCCTAATCTCAAACATCAAGGCACTCCTCCCACTTGGTCGAATGGACCAATTTAATTGGATTGGTTGATGGTGATTTAGAACCAGCTAAAACACATTTTAAGATTCAGAATCCTTATCTTTCTTAAAGAAAACCACAAACTCATTAATTCTCGTTAATCAATATCTGTTTATCTAAATTTTCATAATGATTATTATTTGCATTTGTCTCGTCAAAGTTTCAGGGGTTTAGATCAATTTAAATAAATCGCAGAACATCATAATGACCTAATCTGGCTATTTGAAGTCCTCTCATTCATTGGCTCTGCATAACCAAAATTTGTCGTAAATTGTCCGGAAAGCAGGCCAAAGCTCAAAGTCCTCTGCTCAGCACGCTACAGTTCCAAATTTATCAAAGGACCAGAAGCCGTGCAAGCATCTATCATAGCCCGTAGATTTTGGAAAAGTTCGCAGTCATCAAACAATCGGACAGCATCTGGATCATCAGGGAAAGCATCACAACGAACATGGCATCCGCTGCTGCTGTAGGTAGGGGTAGGCAGGTCCCTCCCTATTCTACTAGCCTTTTTATAATAAAACAAATCATAGAAGATACAAATTTAAACTTTAGAGCGGTCGTGATTGGCTGGTTGAGATCGTACGACCACTGTCCCAAGATTTTCAGTACAGTTCGAGGGGTGAGGTCATTGGCTAACGAAGTATCGGCGTGTTCCGGTTTACTGTAAGGATGATTGTTCCCCTTTCTTAGCGAAAATCCCATTTGCCATCCTTGACCAGGGACAGTCTGTGCAGAGGTCGCTGTGAGGTTTAGGAGATTTCTTGCACATGTGCAGCTCACTCCGCGCCTCATGAGACAGGGGCCACTTCGTCGTGTGGTGACAGCGGCCATCTTTGATTTAGGCCCAAACGCCAACTTAAACGAAACAAACACAAAAGAATAATTAATTCATGGAATTGGTGATCCTACTGTTAACCCCTTGCTAATCCCTCTAAGGGCTTGTATTTATCTAGCATACAGCGACATTTAAAGGTTTTATATTCACCTTTTCGATCCAATCAGCAAAGCAAACATCACAAAAGCAACATATAACATGCAGTATTATATTACCACATATACTATTGTTAGTATGCGTACAGATTTAAGTTATAAGAGTTATTTAGCCATGCAAAATGCAAATCCCATATGTAGTTTGAGTTTTAATAATGTTGATTAGTACTCATGCAATACCCGTTTAATAATATTATAATTAAAAGATTATTTAAATAGTGTTTTCGTGCAGAAATAGAGGAGGTATACAAACGTTTGCACTACCTGCTCCATCCCCCTTTGGTGATTTTATCAACACAATACCTAAAATCTTGTATCTTTATTATGAAAAGAAAATGAATTCATAAAATTTTAGTTCACATCTCTGTTTCCCCAATTTCTTCTTCTCTTGCTTTTCTATACATACTATCATTCATTTCTTCTGATTCTACTTCTTCAAATTCTCTTTCTTGTCTTTTATTCTCTCTCTTTTTCAAAGTTTCTCTTTTTAAATTTTTCTGTATTTTCTTTCTTTTGAAACATAAGCATCCTAATCTTAAAACTGATACTACAAAAATTACACAGGTTAATGGAAATAAGATTTTACCTATAAATGTACTACCTAACTTTAAATAAAAAATCTTTACTATAAGATAATTTCTTTCCAATCTTTTCCCAAACACCTTCAACCTCCAGTGGTGCAATTTCCTCATGCAAATCAGTTATATTTTTAATGTATGACTATAGATCTTGACTTTCGTCTGGAATATAAGTACAACAATGTTGAACTTTCAGCATTCCACAGACTCCACCCTCTTTTGCCAAAATTATATCAAGGGCAAGTCGATTTTGCATTACTATTGAGCGCCTGACAACCATTTCAGTATTTACCAATAAAAATCCTCCAGCGGTGCTTGTTGACAAGCGATCCACTACTGTTGATCATTTTCTAATTTTATGTGCATTCAGAGATATTCCCACTGCTGGTATCAATGCTCCAAAAATGTCTCCCACAATTTCTGTCCAAGATTCTCTCTTTCTACGTGTTAGTTGTCTACCTAGCTCATGTACACCATCTTTTCCTCTTCCCACATGGAATATCTTTGGGAAAACCAGGCCCACATAACATGTGCCAAACCAATGATCTGGTAATCGATAATATGCTTCGTTCCTGCAGATAAAATATAATCCAGGAAAAATTGAATCATTTCCTCCTTTAAATCCCCATCCATCCATGATTCGATATGTATCATGGCAATCACTGTTACCTTCAAAATAATTATCATATGCTGTTTGACTCCTTCTAATAAACAACTTTCCCTTCTGAGGCCAATCTAAAGTCATTGTTGGACTAGCTTCTCCTTTCAAATGCTTTTCCTTTTCAACATCCCAGACTGACTTTTCCTCTCTTCCCTCGGATACTTTCTTTTGCATTTTCAATCTCCTTTCTTCAACCATATCCAAGAACACTTTCTCCTCCTTCTTTAAACTACAAGTTAGATTATTTCTAAATATAGACTCTAATGTTAATTCTTTAGTTTCTAAGAAAAATTCACCTAATACCTTTACTGGTTTTACTTCAATTCAATTTGTTAATTACAGGTACTTGTGAAAATATGTTATTCAATTTGTTAAATACAGGTACTTGTGAAAATATGTTATCTACATCTGAAAAGTAATATTCTAATTTCCCTATTTTGTAAAACAAACTTGCTATTACACTACATGTTATTCCATACGTTACTGGGAGGTGATGATAGGTCACTCCCTCAGATACAGATGCAGGTAACTGCATGCAGATGTAGCAATCCCTCACATCGATTGTTTTTACATATTCATATAGTAGTTTTGAAAATACATTGTTAGAAAAATCATTTATGGACCTGTCTTTATGTGAATAATTTCTATCTAGATTAGTCGGATATACTTTCTGAAACTTTTCTACATTAGTTTTATTTTCACTATGTCCTTCTATTGTATCCAGTGTAACTTTAAATGAGATCATCAAAGCCAAAGCACTCCATAGAAGCATTAGTAATCCTGTACAACAACAACACATTTTTAAGCACCTTCTAAGAAATATACATTTAGTTTTTCTATTCTCTGTGTTTGCCATTTCGAAAAATGAACAGTGTCTTTTGACTTAGCCTCTCCTACTTCACAACTAGTTTTGTCTAACCCAAGGCTCTAAGCACCTACTTGGTTCTATCAGTTATGTCTCTTCCAGTAATTTTGTTGCCTTTTCATTGGTATCGCTTTTGGTCTTTTCAGTTTGGCATTTGATCGTCTTTCACTTTTCTTCAACAATCTTGATACAGAACTTCCTGAACATCCGTTTCTTCTCCAATGTCGGACAAGATAACTCTCAGGATTTCCGATTCTTCATCTTCCTCAACCACTTCTGGTACAGTCACCTCTGGATTCTTTTGGCTGTACGCCTCTTCTTTTATTTCAGGCAGCGCCACATATAACCATTCCGGCGACTTATACTTCTGGTTTGGTTTTCTTGTTCTCCTATTCTCTTCTGTTGTTTTTTTTCCCTCGTCTGTCAACTTTTCTTGACTAAATACTTCATTCACTTGTTCAGCTCTAGATGAATTCACTCATGTCAATCGGTATCTCAATCTCTTTATTTTGTTTGGCCAAATTTCATCTTTTGCTGGTCTTTTCCATTTATTTCCTTTATCATTCTTCTCAGCTCTCCATGCTCTTTTCCTCAGAACTCGACCTTCAGGTACCTCTTCATCACTGTCTTCTGATTCTGTTTCAACTTGACTTTTACCTTCAACCGTTTTTCTTTCCACCACCTTTTCAATTCTCCCTACCTCTGTCCCTCCTTGTGTTTCTTGCACACAATCTTCCTGCTGACTAACTGTCCCTTCTCCTAACTGGATGTTCAAATTCCCTACAACTCCTCGGGGTCTTCCGCAAAAATCTTTCCCTCACTCTCTATATCTGGCACCTGACCATCTGTTTCTGTTACTTCAGGTGGAATTTCTCTCAATTTTCCATCAGGAATTTCTTTATCAAGAATCTCTTTTATTGTCTCTTCAACTGTTTTTCTCTTGTCCAGTACGTACTTGTGCTTGTTCTGTTTCTGAGTCTGAGCTGGTGTCTGATATCTGCAACTTTCTTCTCAAGGCAATATTCTCTGGGGCAATGGTCAAATTTGGTTCTGACTCCCCCCTTTCAGAGTTATGTCCTGTTCTATTGTCTTCAGTATCAGATTCAGAGCTGGATTCTGATTCTTCAAAATACTCTCCTTCCTTGTTATCTACTGGATTTGGAATTCGAAGGGTATGACTAGCATGGATCCAGTTCTTTATTCCAGCACACTTTACAGCTGTTGTTGTAGTTAAAATCCCTTGTCGTGGTTTTCCCCAGCGTGGGACCAAACAGTTCCTTCTTCTGTGCACTTTAATTCTCACCTAGTCACCTGGGCTCAGATCATGAGCTTGCTTCTTTTCAAGGGTGGTGGCATCTGATCCAACCTGATGAAACACAGAATGTACGGCGTCAGCCAGCCCCTTACAGTAATCCAACACCAAGTCATCAGAGATAGGCAATAACTTGTTGACTGGAATGAATACATGCCTCATTGCTCTCCCCATTACAATTTCGTGGGGACTCAAACCTGTGTTTCTATCTGGAATTGATCTAATAGTCATGAGTACCAGAGGCAAGACATCAGGCCATTTCAGTCCTGTGGCTAAACACATCTTTCCTAATCTGTTTTTAATAGTAACCATTTACCTGTTCTACCACACCAGAAGCCTCTGGCCGATAGGCACAATGCAGTTTTTGTTGTACATTCAATGCCTCACAAATTAGCTTCATGATTTCATTATGAAAATGTTTTCCTCTATCTGACTCAATTGTGACTGGAAATCTGAATCTTGGGATGAACTCCCTCAAAAGCAGTTTTGCTACTGTTATTCCGTCACTTCTTCTTGTGGGATATGCTTCTACCCATATAGAAAATAGGCAGACCATCACTAAAACATACCTCAACCGGTTACAGGGAGGCATCGCAATGAAACCGATTTGCATTCTAGTGAAAGGCCCTCCTTCTCGACCTATCGTTCCTAGACTTACCACTGTTTTCTTCCAGGATTGAACTGCTGACATATAAGGCATCGTTGACAAAGACTCTCAGGTACAAGTCTGAATTTTGCATTATACCATGTCTGCTTAAATAATCTAAGCTTGGCATCTCTCCCTACATGTGCTTGTCCATGATACATCCGGGCCATTGCTGACACCATGCTTTCACGCATAACTGGTCTTCCATCCTGATATACCCACACATGATCTGTTTCCCTTGGTGTACATCCTACCTTGAACCATTGTCTCATTTCTTCATCTCCTGCTTCTTCCTGTAACTGCCTCACCTCTTCCCAGGTATTCACAATGTTAGTAAACAACAAAGGACATGAATTCATTTCCTTCTCTTTTGCCCTGTAAACCGAATTCTGGTTTCGCGCACAGTATTGAGCCATATCGTTTGCATACCTGTTCCCTACTGCTACACGATCTCCAGTATTAGAGTGTGCAGCACACTGCACAACAGCTAATTGCTTAGGCTGCTGTATCGCCTCGAGCAATTTTCCAACCACTTTGGCATTATTTATAGGGGTTTCACTCGAAGTCAAAAATCGTCTCTGTGACCAAATCTGGCCAAAGTCATGCACGACACAAAAGCCATACTGACTATCCGTTATCACAGTTACTCTCACATTCATTCCCAATTTACATGCTCTTGTCAATGCGAAGAGCTCAGCTACCTAAGCTGATTTTACTCCTTTTAGGTAAGACGCTTCCATTACTGCTGCAACTGTACATACTGCATATGCTGCACTCAGATTTCCTTCGTCCATTCTTAAGTATGACCCGTCCACAAACATCACATAATCACTTTCTGACAAAGGTTCATCTTTTATATCAGGACGTGGTTTGGTACAGAAATCAAGCACATCCAAACAGTCATGATCCACGTCGTCTCTGACTTCCACATTCTCAGCATCCGGCAATAACGTTGAAGGATTCACATTCAGACATCTCACAAGGCTCACATTTGTTGCACCTAATATAACTTTTTCATATTTAGTCAGGCGACTATGTGTCATGAACTGAGTGCGGCTCCTTGTTAGAAGGAGTGCCACATCATGAGGTACAAACACTTGCAGAGGATATCCCATCACAATTCCTTCACTTTGTTCCAGACTCTTACAAGTGGCAGCCACTGCTTTCAGACAACCAGGTAACGCTACAGCCACTGGGTGAAGCATAGCTGAAAAATATGCAATTGGTCTTCTCAGTTTCCCATGTTTCTGTATTAATACAGAAAGTGCACATCCATTCCTCTCACTGCAGTACAATTCAAACTCCTTCTCATAATCAGGCATACCCAATGCTGGTGCCTCACACAAACTATCTCTCAACTGTTTAAAGGCTCTTAACTCTTCTTTATTCAATTCGATGGGATTTTTTAAATCACTTCTCGTCAGACGTACCAAAGGTTGTGCAATCAGGAAAAAGTTACTTATCTACTGATGACAATATCCTACTATTCCAAGGAACATTCTCACTTCTCTTTGCGTCATTGGTGCTCTCATTCCTTTTATTATCTTGATTCTTTCTGCTGTTTTTTTTCTAAGTCCTTTTTCAATTTTATGGCCTAAATATTGTAATTCTTTCAGGCAGAATTGCAATTTCGATGGGGATACTTTAAATCCTCCATCTGCTAGATGATTTAGCAATGCTATGGTATCCTCTACACAAGCTTCTCGTGTTTTTGACGCCACAAGCAGGTCGTCAATATACTAGACTAGTACTGAGCTCTCGGACAGCTCTAGACTTTTTCAATATCTGGTTAAATATTGAGGGGCTCTCTGTATACCCCTGTGGGATTCGGCACCATGCCAAAATACGATCGCCAAAACGGAACGCAAAAATCTGCTGACTGTCTTGATGCAATGGGATGGAAAAGAAAGCATGACACAGGTCAATCACTGTGTACCATTCTGCATCATGTGGAATCTGATACAAAATTACTGATGGATTTGGTACAATAGGACAACATGACACAACTATTTTGTTTATTTTTCTAAAATCTTGCACTATTCTGAATGTTCCATTAGGCTTTTTCAGTCACATAATTGGTGAATTACATGGACTACTCATTATTTCTCTCAAAATACCTTGTTTAATCATTTTCTCTATTATAGGAGTTATCCCTTCAATTATTTCGTGTCAATTTATACTGAGGAATATTTGGATAACTTATTCCCTCTTTCACTGTCACTTTTACAGGGTCTACCTTTCTCAATAATCCCACATCTTCTCCTGTGAAATCCCAGACTTCTGCCTCTACTGTCTTTTTCAGTTCTTTTGGTAGCTCTTCAGGTTTAAATACAGTAAATGCTTCAGTAATTTCGGTTTCCATATTGGCCATAGTCATTTTATACAATACATCTTCGTCAGGGGTCTCAAAGCTATACCATCGGGAGTGCAAAATATGGCGCAATTCATTTTGCACAACAAATCTCTTCCTAACAAATTTACAGGGCTTGAATCACACACAACAAAGCGGTGCATTTCAGAAAATTTCCCTATAGTAACCTTTACTGGTTCCGTAAGATACGTTTTAATCTGTCTGTTGGATACTCCAACCACTTGGATTGTTTCGTCCGAGAGAGGAAGGTTTTTAACATCAGCTGACCTAACTGTGGACCGAGTAGCACCAGTATCTACCAGGAAAGTAATATTTTCATCATTTACCTTTCCATCCACAAAAGGGCCTGTATGGTCTACTTTTAGAGTTGCGCCAAGTACGCACTCTTCTTCCTCCCCTCGGCACCGTCAATAACTTTCTTCTGACTCACTCTCATCGCTTTGTAGCCAATACTGCGAAACAGCACTAACGCGCGGCAGCTTAGTTACCTGTTCTTCGTTGTAGAATCCTGTCTCATTACTGTATTTCTGAGGATTTATGCTCTGTGGAAAAGGCGGTTTTGGCGCCTGATTCTGTTGGGCAACAACCTGCTGCTGTTGCTGTGGTGAGCAACTCACCTCTTTCTGCACCTGCAAATTTAATGATGCATTATCACCATTAGTACTCAGGGGAAATTTACACTCGGATTTCCAATGCCCTATTATTCCTCAATTATGACATGGCCATTTCTTTTTGGATTCTTCTATATTAAATTGTCTCTTTCCTTTTCCATTATTAAATTTTTGTTTCATACCTGCACCATTGGCATGTACAATCAATTGAGCTTCCTGTCTTTCTGCCACCTTGACCTGTGCCCACATAGCTTTTTCTTTTAACTTACGCTGTTTGGCTTCAATTTCATCACTGAATATTTAGCATGTCTCAGTACTTCATCTATATTCTTATTTTGCCAGTCTTCTGTATGCTGTTGAATCATTTCACTTATCTCTGGATGCAGCCCATTTACAAATCGGTATACAAAGTGACTTAAATCCTTTTCACTCACATTTTCATCACCACTAAACTGCTTAAAGGCGAAGGTCAACCTCTCATAATAAGCGTGTACTGATTCATTAGCTTCCTGATGAGTCCTATTAATTTTTACCCAATCAGTCTCCTTGGGAGGTACTTTGTTTTTCAGAAAGGCAATTACATGTTCATATTTTTTCATGACTTCGGGATCAGGGGCTCCCGTTTTTGGATCCCTAGGATATTCTTGTGTAGGCCAGCTAATCACAATTTTACACTCTGTCCATAAATCTGCTGGTACTATTATGTCAAAAAGACTATTTAAATCAATCCATAAAACTTTTGATAACTTTACGAACCTATCCACTTGCCTATACCACTTGACTGGCTTTTCGCGTAGTCGAGGGAAATCATTGGTAAATGACAAAATATCTTGTCTAGTCCAAGGGACATGTACATATCCCCTTCTTGGAATTTCTCTCATGGGACATTCTGTTACTACCTTTTCCTTTTCTCTTACGGGGAAAGCTGCAAACGTTTTGTCCGAGGCATCATCTCATTTTCGAAACCACCTACTCTTCTATTTATCTACATCTCCCCATTTTCTTAACAAAATTATTATGTCTTTGATCTGGGTTGTTCTTCCTGCGGTATTCAGATTTTCAATATCTTTTTCAGAAAAATCTACTCTATATGGTTTTTGTAAAGCTTTTACTTTTTCGAAGTCTATACCCATTTCATTTGCCACTTCTTCTAGTCTTTCATGTAGGTTTATTGCTCTCCAGGTTATACTTTTACATAAAAATAGTAATTCTTCGTCCTGATAGGCTTTTAACTTTTCCATGGGGATAGTCCCTACTATTAATTCTTCCAAAACAATCTTCAGCTTAGCCACATCTATAGATTGGTATTCTTTATCTTTTTGCTGCAAACTCCTTAGCCATTCACTTAATTCTTCTGAAGTAGGCCCTACACTATTTTTCTCAGTATTTTGTTGTGCTAATCTCTCTGGTGTTCCTGGGACTGATTCTGTCGTCATTATTATCCTATCCACTAAACTTTCATTTACGGTCAAGTTTTTAGGCGTACTCTGTTCTGAAATACTTGTTGTTTGTCTCCATGGGTTCTTGTCTATATTCTTTTCTGGCCTCTCTGTTTGTTTATTACTGTTATAAGGAATCGTCAGACAATGCTCGCTATCCTTCTGTTTATCAAAAAAAGCCATTACAGGTCCTATGGTTACTGGAACAGTTACGGCTTCCAAATTTTTAGTTAATTCCCTTATCTTCTCAGTTAATTCTAAAGTGGTTTTCGCTAGTTCAGCTGAATTTTCATTACCCATTTTACCATGTTGTGTTTGCTCTAATTCTTTAAAAGGATTGTTCCTTCCTATCTCTGGTAATACTGATTCAAATTTTATATTCTTTGATGTCTCTCTCATTGGGGCACTTGGTGTCAATATGGTGGAATCTGACTCATAAGGGGGTGGATTTTTATAAAACATGTCGTCAAGAACATCATCCTCCGATTCATGCACACCATATCCTTTTGACACAATATCATTTCTCTTTTCCATACATTTTCTACTGCTAACTTCTTCAGTATGTCTCACATGGAACAAACCATCAGCCATATTTGCACTTTGCCATCTCCTCATTCTATCATCATGATTCTCCTGTCCATATGATCTACCAAATATGTACTTATACCTTCCACTACGTCTCTGTCTCTCTCTGTCATGCATCTCATCTTCCCATTCTGTCAATGCTTTAAACTGTGTTGGTCTAGGTCTCGGTTCTAGATTCATCATTCTCTCTCTCAAATTTCTCAAAACCGCTACATTAAATGAACCATGTTCTGGAAATGCCAAAACTCCATCATCTTTTGTATACTTTGCCCAATTTTCCAACCAAATACAAGTATGATATCCGTATTTCGCAACCATAAAAGATGCGGGCGAATTTGGTGGGGGAAGCAATTTTCCCTCTCTAGTCACAATCGGTTTGTCCTTTTTAAATAAACTCTTGATCTTTCCAAACCAGGACTTTTTCTCTTTTTCTGGTGGATCGTAATACATCATTTTCTCTTCCGTATATCGCTAAATTTTCCTACGACTATTCTGTTGTTTTAACCAATCGTAGCGCGATTCACACTAACGCACCAATCCGGAGCGTCTATGTCACTTCTGTAATTCTCCAATCCCAGCGCAACTCACACTAACGCACCAATCAGGAGCGTCTACGTTTCTTACTGACTGGCCAATCCCAGCGCGATCTTTCTGACATCAGCTTTTCTTGCTACTCCTGCTTCTGCTGACCCCTCCTTTACAAATTTATCAGCAAACTTTCTTGCATTCTTTCTGACTCACAAATTTGTTAGTACCGACATAAAAACGGCACCATTATCTGTTTCGCTAACCAAAGTATAGTTAATGACCTTTCTTACAAGAATTCCGTCTTTCCCGAGAGCAGCACTTACCTCTGCCCTAATCGGAATCGTTACTTCTGTTGATAAAGTAGTACATCCCTCTACCTTACCCTTTTAACAAGCATTAGCTAACCGTTTCTCCAGAATTAAGACACCTAGTTGGAGACGCTCTGCTCCTGAGAAATAACCTGAATGCTATTTCATTCACGCACTTTCATACGGAAAATGTAGTTCATTCACACAGAATTCTGTCTTTCCTGAGAACAGCGAATAGTCTGTCCTACTACAGAATTAAGACACACGTTAATAAAGTAGCACTTCCCTCTACTTTATCTTCCTAGCAAGCTTAGGGAACACCTATTACCTTTCCAGTGATAAGCGTAATCAGAGTGCCTTTTGGACTCCTGGTACCTAAGACCAAAATTTCACAGGTGACCTTCGCTACCATACATTTTTCTCATACAGAAAATATCCCTAATGGCAACACACGATGATGTTACTGAATCGAACCCAGACAATGCGTCATGCAACTTCAATCATTACACGTTTTCCCCGTGTACCTACAGGGCAACAACAATTCCGTCTTTCCCAAGAGCAGCGCTTACCTCTGCTCTACTATGGAACCGTTACAAATTTCCGACTTCCTACATCCCAGAAGCCATCAAACAACATAGAACTCGACGCGACTCAACATAGAGGTGCCGATTCTGACCCGGATAAAAAAAATTGCGTACGACTCGTATCCGTATATTTTCACGTATGAATCGTACAAGTACCGTACAAACTGCGAAGTACGATTCGTACGTGAAAAATACATACGAATTGCATCGGGAAAATGGTCCGAGAGGGAGCCGTAAATTTTTACGTCCGAATAGCGTCGGGAAAAGTGTCCGATAGGGAGCCGGACATTTTTACGTGCAAATCGTAAAACAGAAGTCCGAGCACGCAAGTACGATCCGTACCGCCCGTCCGAATACACAACCGCATGTAAAAGGCCCCGTACGGAGCAAACGCTGTAGCACACATGTACACGGGTAAACTTGTGCCCGGATACGAGTCATACAGCCCCCCCTCATCCCGCACATTGTCAGCACCGTACCCCCGTATGTCAGCACCATACTCCCCTCCGCACCGTACCCTAACACCGTAGCACAGCCCGCACCTGTACGCGCCGCACCCCAGGCCCGTCTCCCAGCCCCGTACCTGTATGCACTGTACCACAGGACCGTACCCCAGCCCCCCACCTGTACGCGCCGCACCCCAGGCCCCCGTATGTACGCACCGTACCCCCAGCCCCGTATGTACGCGCCATACCCTCAGCACGTACCCCCCATACATACGGAGGGCTGGGGGTACGGTGCGTACATACGGGGGGCTGGGGGTACGGTGCGTACATACGGAGGGCTGGGGGCACGGTGCGTATATACGGGGGGCTGGGGGTACGGTGCGTACCGGGCCCCCTTTTCCTCGTGCATCGCGGCGTACTTAGCTTTTCCAGCACTTTTTGGCTCCCGTAAAAATATAGCCGTGCGGAGTGCTGTGGGTACGATTCGTACTTGCTGGTCCGTAAAACACTGCCTGACTCCGTGCGGACGTCACGTACGCGCTGTCCAGGATCGGAATTGTATGTATTTTTTAGCCGCACTGTGTTTTTTACGATTCATACGGAAATGGTATTTCTGTACGAATCGTACTTGCTGGTTTGTACGGTGGAATTCCCGGGTATGAGTCGTACGGAGGAAACGCTCCGTACGACCATTTGTACCTGGGTTTTACAGGATCGGAATCGGCACCAGAGTGTTAATACATAAACCAATACTTTCCCACAATCAATAATCAATAAGCAATTTACAAGCAATAATCACCAAACCAAAACAATAAAAACCATCATACTGCTACCAGAAAAACTGATCCAGCGCGAGACTGGGAGGAATTGGGGAATAACCTTTACCAGTACCCTCCCTGCATCACAGACCCGACGTCACACTAGCTCATTCACACACACACAGTCATTGGTGGGGCCCATACCACCAATACTCACACGTCTCTCACTCACGAATCTGCACACAGAGGAGGGATGAGAAATTTCAGCGCTAGACATGTGGGGGGGAAATACCTTGTAACCTATAGGAAAGAAAAGTTATTTTACAAAATGTACATTGACATCATTCACCTACAGATCCCTAATCTCAAACATCAAGGCACTCCTCCCACTTTGTCGAATGGACCAATTTAGTTGGATTGGTTGATGGTGATGTAGAACCAGCTAAAACACATTTTAAGATTCAGAAACCTTATCTTTCTTAAAGAAAACCACTAACTCATTAATTCTCGTTAATCAATATCTGTTTATCTAAATTTTCATAATGATTATTATTTGCATTTGTCTCGTCAAAGTTTCAGGGGTTTAGATCAATTTAAATAAATCGCAGAACATCATAATTACCTAATCTGGCTATTTGAAGTCCTCTCATTCATTGGCTCTGCATAACCAAAATTTGTCGTAAATTGTCCCGGAAAGCAGGCCAAAACTCAAAGTCCTCTGCTCAGCACGCTACAGTCCCAAATTTATCAAAGGACCAGAAGCCGTGCAAGCATCTATCATAGCCCGTAGATTTTGGAAAAGTTTGTAGTCATCAAACAATCGGACAGCATCTGGATCATCAGGGAAAGCGTCACAACGAACGTGGCATCCGCTGCTGCTGCTGTAGGTAGGGGTAGGTAGGTCCCTCCCTATTCTACTAGCCTTTTTATAATAAAACAAATCATAGAAGATACAAATTTAAACTTTAGAGCGGTCGTGATTGGCTGGTTGAGATCGTACGACCACTGTTCCAAGATTTTCAGTTCAGTTCGAGTCGTGAGGTCATTGGTTAACGAAGTATCGTCTTGTTCCGGTTTTCTGTAAGGATGATTGTTCCCCTTTCTTGGCGAAAATCCCATTTGCCATCCTTGACCAGGGACAGTCTGTGCAGAGGTCGCTGCGAGGTTTAGGAGATTTCTTGCAAATGCGCAGCTCACTCCGCGCCTCTTGAGACAGTGGCCACTTCGTCGTGTGGTGACAGCGGCCATCTTTGATTTAGGCCCAAACGCCAACTTAAGCGAAACAGACACAAAAGAATAATTAATTCATGGAATTGGTGATCCTAATGTTAGCCCCTTGCTAATCCCTCTATGTGCTTGTATTTATCTAGCATATAGCGACATTTAAAGCCTTTATATTCACCTTTTCGATCCAACCAGGAACGTAAACATCACAAAAGCAACATATAACATGCAGTATTCTGTTACCACATATACTGTTGTTAGTATGCGTACAGATTTAAGTTATAAGAGTTATTTAGCCATGCGAAATGCAAATCCCATATGTAGTTTGAGTTTTAATAATGTTGATTAGTACTCATGCAATACCCGTTTAATAATATTATAATTAATAGATTATTTAATTAGTGTTTTCATGCAAAAAATAAAGAAAGGGGGGTATACACAATTTTGCACTACCTGCTCCATCAGAATCTAAAACTGGATTAGCAAAGAACACTGAAGTTAGGTGTGAGAAAACCCAAGTCATCACACATGACGATTACAATGCATCAATTTACTCCATTTTTACAGCTGGCTTTACAACGTGGTATTTCCAATGCATTATCGTTGTAACAATTTATATTTTTATATATGTAAATGTAGGTCTATATAAACATGTGTGTGTATATATATATATATTCACTGAAAAAACCATAGGTTTCACACATGTTATAGTTAGCTGGACATTTTACTGATAAAAAACCAATGAAATTCCCCCGTTATAGTTACTGTAGGCAACTATAACTCACGCGACCGCAATCCTCTGCTGATGCTAATACTGTATTTAGACACTTATTTGCCCATGTCTTCTTCCATTAAATTTTAGCTATACATATATTACAAATATTTTTTTTTCATAAAGACACATATGTCATCAGCAGAGGATTACGGTCGCGTGAGTTATAGTTGCCTACAGTAACTATAACGGGGGAATTTCATTGGTTTTTTATCAGTAAAATGTCCAGCTAACTATAACATGTGTGAAACCTATGTTTTTTTCAGTGAATTTGCAAGGTTTTTTAAATGCTAATTCCTAACTATAACGTGTGTGAAACCTATGGTTTTTTCAGTGAATTTGTACGGTTTTTTAAATGCTAAGTTACTTTACGCCATTTGTGGCGTGCGCGCCCACTTAACGCAGTTCGTTCCGTGCGTGCACGGTGCGCTTCCCGCACCATGCGCGCACAGTGAGCACGCGGTGCGCTTCGCGCACCGCGTGCCCACGTTACGCTAGATGGGCCATGAACGCACGATGCGCTTCGCGCACCGTGCGCACATGGAGGACATATGATGAGCATCGTTGTGACAGGTAAAATATATGTTTTGTTTAGCTCTGTTAAGCCATGCACAAAAGGTGCCCTTCAGTCACCTTTTGCACACGGGGTGGGGAGAATGTGGATATATTTTTTTTTTTTTAATTATTTCTTACCGTACGCGTACGGTAATCGTAATCGGCGAAATTTTCGAAAAAATTTAAATTGCCTTTTTTCACTTGGGGGATCGTTGGGGACTCCCTCGACATGGCTAGGTGCTTGGGAGCTGTGTAAACAGCCCCTTTACATGTTTTTGCACTTGGTTTTTCAACCCCCTGTCAGAGTGCGAGAGAGAAAATGGCGGCCGCCGCTTCCTGGTTTCGACCGATTCGAATGTTTACTAAGATCTAAGGGCCAATCAGAATCGCACTCGCACACGCCACCGTACGCGTACGGTAAGCGCACCGCAAGCGCACCGTAAGCTGGCTCAGATATATATATTGATTTAAAGGCTATTTTCTCAGAATCTACTGAACAGATTTACACCAAACCTACAAAAGGCACTTCCTTGACCTGAGGACTACCTCTCTGCCAAATTTCAAGTAATTCTGTTCAGCCGTTCGGGCTGTAGCTGTGTCTAAAGGTCCTATGGAAAAATGCATGGGAAAAACGCGTTTTGGGACCCCCCTTTTATCTCAGCCCCCGCTTGATGAATCCCCCCGAGACTTTCAGGGTAGGAGCGGAGCGTAGCCCCCCACCTATTTTGAAAAATTTGCGAGGATTCGTCAATTGGTGCCAAAGTTATTCAAAATAGAATGTTGCGGATTTCCTATGGAAACGTGGTCCTAACTATAACTACCTACTGGCGACCGCCAGTAGGTAATATATATATATATATATATATATATATATATATATATATTCACTGAAAAAACCATAGGTTTCACACATGTTATAGTTAGCTGGACATTTTACTGATAAAAAACCAATGAAATTCCCCCGTTATAGTTAGTACAGGCAACTATAACTCACGCGACCGCAATCCTCTGCTGATGCTAATACTGTATTTAGACAATTATTTGCCCATGTCTTCTTCCATTAAATTTCAGCTATACATATATTACAAATATTTTTTTTTCATAAAGACACATATGTCATCAGCAGAGGATTGCGGTCGCGTGAGTTATAGTTGCCTGTACTAACTATAACGGGGGAATTTCATTGGTTTTTTATCAGTAAAATGTCCAGCTAACTATAACATGTGTGAAACCTATGGTTTTTTCAGTGAATTTGCAAGGTTTTTTAAATGCTAATTCCTAACTATAACGTGTGTGAAACCTATGGTTTTTTCAGTGAATTTGTACGGTTTTTTAAATGCTAAGTTACTTTACGTCATTCGTGGCGTGCGCGCCCACTTAACGCAGTTCGTTCCGTGCGCGCACTGTGCGCTTCACGCACCGTGCGCGCACAGTGAGCACGCGGTGCGCTTCGCGCACCGCGTGGTCACTTTACGCAGTTAGTGCCGTGCACGCTGGGTGGGCACGCGGTGCACTACGCGCACCGCGTGCCCACGTTACGCTGGATGGGCCATGTACGCACGGTGCGCTTCGCGCACCGTGCGCGCATGGAGGACATATTATGCGCTTCGTTGTGAAAGGTATTGTTTGATTTTTTGTTGTGCTATGGAATGTTGATATGCCATGCACAAATGGTGCACTTCGGGCACCATTTGCACACGGGGTGTGGAGAATATGGATATTTTTTTTTTTTGCAGTTTTTTTACTGTACGAGTACGGTAAGCGTAATCGGCGATTTTCCGAAAAAAATTAAAATTGCATTTTTGCCCTTGGGGGTTCTTCGAGGACACCTCCATCAAGGCTAGGTGGTTGGGAGCAGTCTAAACAGCCCCTTTATATGTTTTTTACATTTGTTTTTCTTCCACCCCCTCAGAGTGCGAGATAGAAAATGGCGGCCGCCGCTTCCTGGTTTCGACCGATTCGAATGTTTACTAAGATCTAACAGCCAATCAGAATCGCGCTTGCGCACGTCACCGTACGCGTACGGTAAGCGCACGGTAAGCGCACCGTAAGCTGGCTCAGATATATATATTGATTTAAATGCTATTTTCTCAGGAACTACTGAACAGATTTACACCAGACCTACAAAAGGCACTTCCTTGACCTGAGGACTACCTCTCTGCCAAATTTCAAGTAACTCTATTCAGCCGTTCGGGCTGTAGCTGTGTCTAAAGGTCCTATGGAAAAAATGCATGGGAAAAACACGTTTTGGGACCCCCCTTTTTTCTCAGCCCCCGCTTGACGAATCCCCCCGAGACTTTCAGGGTAGGAGCGGAGCGTAGCGCCCCACCTATTTTGAAAATTTCGTGAGGATTCGTCGACCGGCGCCAAAGTTATTCCAAATAGAATGTTGCGGATTTCCTATGGAAACGTGGTCCTAACTATAACTATCTACTGGCGACCGCCAGTAGATAATATTACCTACTGGCGGTTGCCAGTAGGTAGTATATATATATATATATATATATATATATATATATATATATATATATATATATTACCTACTGGCGGTTGCCAGTAGGTAGTTATAGTTAGGACCACGTTTCCATAGGAAATCCGCAACATTCTATTTTGAATAACTTTGGCGCTGGTCGACGAATCCTCGCGAATTTTTCAAACTAGGTGGGGCGCTACGCTCCGCTCCTACCCTGAAAGTCTCGGGGGGATTTTTCAAGTGGGAGCTGAGATAAAAGGGGGGTCCCAAAACGCGTTTTTCCCATGCATTTTTCCATAGGACCTTTAGACAGGGCTACAGCCCGAACGGCTGAACAGAATTACTTGAAATTTGGCAGAGAGGTAGTCCTCAGGTGAAGGAAGTGCCTTTTGTAGGTTTGGTGTAAATCTGTTCAGTAGATTCTGAGAAAATAGCCTTTAAATCAATATATATATCTGAGCCAGCTTACGGTGCGCTTACGGTACGCTTACCGTACGCGTACGGTGGCGTGCGCGAGCGCGATTCTGATTGGCTCTTAGATCTTAGTAAACATTCGAATCGGCCGAAACCAGGAAGCGGCGGCCGCCATTTTCTCTCTCGCACTGAGAGTGATGATGAAAATACAAAGCACAAAAACATGTAAAGGGGCTGTTTAGACAGCTCCCACACACATAGCCATGTTGAGGGAGTCCCCAAAGATCCCCCAAAACCAAAAACGGATTTTTTTTTTTTTCGCTAATTTCGCCGATTACGCTTACCGTACGCGTACGGTAAAAAATGATATAAAAAAAAAAAATATCCACACTCTCCCCACCCCGTGTGAAATAGGTGGCCGATGGCCACCAATTGTGCATGGCTTATAACAGATGAGATAAACTATAATATTTTAAAAAAAATAAATAAAAAAAAAAATTATCCACACTCTGTCCACCCCGTGTGCAAATGGTGCCCGAAGGGCACCATTTGTGCATGGCTTATAAAAATTACGAAAAATTAAAATATTACCTTTCAAAACGAAGTGCATCATATGTCCTCCATGTGCGCATGGTGCGCGAAGCGCATCGTGCGTACATGGCCCATCTAGCGTAACGTGGGCACGCGGTGCGCGTAGCGCACCGCGTGCCCATTGTGCGTGCACGGCACTAACTGCGTAAAGTGGGCGCGCAGTGGGCGAAGCGCACCGCGTGCTTACTGTGCGCGCACCCTGCGCGAAGCGCACCGTGCGCGCACGGAACAAACTGCGTTAAGTGGGCGCGCACGCCACGAATGGCGTAAAGTAACTTAGCATTTAAAAAACCGTACAAATTCACTGAAAAAACCATAGGTTTCACACACGTTATAGTTAGGAATTAGCATTTAAAAAACCTTGCAAATTCACTGAAAAAACCATAGGTTTCACACATGTTATAGTTAGCGGAAATTTTACTGATAAAAAACCAATGAAATTCCCCCGTTATAGTTAGTGCAGGCAACTATAACTCACGCGACCGCAATCTTCTGCTGATGACATATGTGTCTTTATGAAAAAAAAATATTTGTAATATATGTATAGCTAAAAATGTATGGAAGAAGACATGGGCAAATAAGTGTCTAAATACAGTATTAGCATCAGCAGAGGATTGCGGTCGCGTGAGTTATAGTTGCCTGCACTAACTATAACGGGGGAATTTCATTGGTTTTTTATCAGTAAAATTTCCGCTAACTATAACATGTGGGAAACCTATGGTTTTTTCAGTGAATATATATATATATATATTCCAAATCACCATGTCTCATCAAAGAAAACATGCTGCGCACTCCAGCTTGATCGAGAAAATCATTTTAATTCTGTTTCCAAAAGCAAAAAACTAACACACGCGTTCCGGCACCCTGGCCTTTGTTAGTGTTAGTTTGTTTACATCATTACTAACCTTTAAATAACAGGCTATCTCATTTGTCAAAAGGGCTATCAATCAACATAGACAAGGGACTTTCCAATATGTTACACAGACTCCTATTGCTGAAGCGGCCATTTTAACCTAGTTAAAATATGCTGGTTTACTATATAAACCCATTGCAATGTAACATTCACGTTCCCAAATTAATTTTGTTGAGAATATAATAATAAACAAAACAAAGCAAATTAGTCAAGATTTCACTCATTTGTCAAATCTTCGCGTTTCAAAAACGTTATCAGTTAATTAGTGCCACCAATATATTAATGCCCAATTTGCTATAAATATCACAATTGTGGCCACTTGCATTATCTTATTCAGCAGTATTGAATATTTCATTCCTTCAAAATTGAGCCCTCCAATGGGCTATCAATAATCAATGATACTGTAAAACAGCAATATTTACTCATCTTTAAGTGTCCTATGTACAGTTGGTTCACTAAGTCCTAATATACACATAAATAGTGTGAAAATATATAAATTCAAAAGTAATTGTGAAAACATTTTAACTTTAAGAAAAGTTATTTTTAGAAAAAGTTTCAATCCCAGGGAGTTCAAAGAAGCTCCTTAAGCTAGAGCTTAACAGAAAGGGGAGGAGACAGGGTCAAACAGTTGCGTCAACTTGAAGCAAGATTTATTATCGAGCTCCAAACACGCATTCCTGGGGGGTTGAATATGGAGGAGGAATTGTGGTCCTTTATTGGTTGAATTGCTCAAAACTATTGCTGGATTTTTCATTGACATCTTAGGTAGCTTAAGGAGCTTCTTCGAACTCCCTGGGATTTAAACTTTTTCTAAAAAAAAACTCCACCAACTGCCATATGGCAGAGTTTATCGCCCACCAATTCATTCATTATTAGCAGTATTATTTATTGGAATACTAAACCTGGCCTATTGTTGTTGGTAGGTTGCAAACTTGAGTGAATATTGGGTGATGATGGCAAGGGGAAAGACACCACTCAGTGTGGCATGCTTGGTCCAAAGCCTGTGTCTTGGTTTCATCTTGCACCAGTCCCTTTCCCCCTATGCATGAGATAAAGAGACGGCAGCGTTGGGCATGTTTTGATTTCTTGGCATGCGTTTTAAATTAGTCATGAGATTGCCTGAAAAAGTTGTCCAGTAAATATACAAACCGGTTGGTAGTTTTGTGCCTGGAGTCCCTGGCTCAGTGTCTGCTGAGATATTAAACAGAAGAGAAATGAAAAGTAGAAAAATGTCAACAATGTTGTCATATACAGTAAGTAATGTGCGGAACTTGCATGCTGGATGTTGTATTTCTTAAAAGGTTTATCTTCAAACAGGTGATTGAGCGCATAGCTCACGTAAATGTAGTAAATAATTATTGTTGTCCTATATCGACAAGCTACAATAAATGAAATGTTCACATTCGAGATCTTTTCATACACCGTTTCCTATTCTCAGTAGTTCACATTGTGAGTAGATGGCTCATTGTAAGTAAATCAAAACACCACCAGGCTTTTTGTCCGGATCTGCACATGCGCTGTAGCTGTGGGCGAGAGGCTGCTGTCTTGGTCCGGAATCCAACAGCTTGCGGAACTCCGTGGAATCTCACTGTATTTTTAAATAACTGTGGAGTAAAACCCTGCAAGTTCCTTCCACCCCTAATTCTGACTTTGCTTGGGCCTTCTGGGAAATCTGATATAGTATACATTGAGATGACTCCTATTCAAGCTCTCCAGTTTCCTACAATATTGAAAATTTATTTGTTTCTCCATGTAAAACTCTAATCATGAAAAGGGAAAGTTCCTCATGTGCTTTCTTTTGTTTCACAAAATTGCAAGAACAAGACTGACAAAGAAAGAATCAAGACATAGTTCAAAAAAGTTATTAAAATATTTTATTAAAAATATTTTTAATTTGTATGTACATTTTTAACTTAAAATTAAATGTATATATATTTTTAAAAAGTAAAACTAAATTAATTTATTTTGGCATTATTTCTTATGGGGTTCTATTTTAAGTTTTCTGTGAGATGGAGTTACAGTACCAGTGGTTGGCCATGAGTGGCACTGGGCTTACTCCAAATCGGAGTTAGAGTACATTTTTTGTTGTAGGTCCTTTTTAGCCATAGTAACTTTAGAAGTGCAGCTCATGGATAGCAATGGGCTTACTCTTTTGTGAATGGATGTCTGTCTCTCCCTAAACCCTTGCTTAGTCCTCTTTAAACCCCTCCTCACTCCTACCTAAAAACTTCAGATTACGTAGTAAGTTTTGTGCTTTTTCCAGCCACTCACTCTGATCCCTCCCACATTACTCATAAGTAGTAAACTTATATGTGTGAGGATCTTCCGTTAGAATTGACAGGAGAGCTGGAGATTTACACTTGTAGGCTTTTGAATTGCATTTTGTGGTAAGTAAGTAGTACTACTAATTTATGTACTACAAAATGCAGGTTGTGAATCAGGACCTACATGTATTCAGAAAGCCTGAACCTAGCCAGTAATTAACAAAGTTCATACTTTAAAAAGGATTTAGGGAAGTTTCTACTAAGGCATCTACTATGTAGTTGATATAGTGCTGCATAGTGGTCTCTTTGAAGAGCTGTGTCTTCAATTTATTGCTAAACTGCAGCGGAGTAGAAGCGGGTTTGATGTTAATGGAGATGTTCTTTAACAACCAAGGCTGTATTAGGGCATACATTGCTATCCTTGATATTATGAGGTTATACTTATCAATATGAGGCTATCTGCGTATGAGGCTGTTTTTCGATAAATGAGGTGGGATATTAGATTCCGAGGTTTGTATGAGGGTGTAATTTGCTATATTAGGCTCATCCTGAGCTTAATATGCTTTACCTACATTGTTAATGTTCAAGATAAAACATGCTGGTGCGCTTTGAACAATCTGGAGGTGACTGAAAATAAGTTTTAGTAAGCTGCGAAATAGGAAGATGCTGTAGTCCAGGCTTTCTTTGATAGAGGCTTGGACGACTGTTTTATGATGTTCGAAAGCGAGAAAAGGAAGAACCTATTTCATGACTTTCAATATGAAAAAACAAATAGAGACAAGCTTAAAAATGGGGTATTCAAATGTAAGTTTGGTTTTAAACAGGACTCCCAGATTTTTGGTTGATGCGACCAGTAACTATCCGGTCTTGGCTATTTAACTAGAATTGATACTTAGCCGGATGCTAATTCCTATATTTTTGTAGTCTGAGAATATAATGACAATTGATTTGAACTGATATTTTTACCATTTTTACCTTCTGTAATGAATTTGATTTTTAAGTAAACCTTTTTGGTTTTTACTTTGAACCCTGTCTGGTCACAAGACTCCCAATCCCGAAAATGAGCGCTTAAAATAATAATTCAGCATTAACAATTTTTATGAAAACAAATTAGCGCCTACTAATGAGGATCTAGACATTCACACCACATATTACCTAATACAGAGGCCCCCTTCTCATAAATCTGTAGGTGGTTCCAGCCAGATTTTATGTGAAATGAAGTCTGCAGGGCACACAGCCTCCCCCAGGTTGCAGTAGGCAAGCAGTGTGCATGTTTGCATGCTTGATTATTTGCATACAAAATATGTGTATTGGAGCATTAGTGTGCGAGCTTGTTTTATGATTCTGTAATTGTGGCCGTGAGAGGAGATGTACACAGAAGTTTTGGCCATTTTAACCATGCCCGCCCCTGTCATCTTCCCCTTTATTGCATTGTTTAGTGCTTTGCTTTACTGAGTTATTGTTTGCCAGTGTGAGACCTTTCCACAGCTTCGATGACTGTTTAACGGAGCTACTGTCAAACACTGAGCACAAAATGCTTCGCATCGATTTTTGCTGATATAGATTTCATCCAGGGTACAGTTGGAAACTCCTCTTCCTAGATTGCAATTTGGAAGTAACTGGAGAAAGGACTCTTATTGCCTCCTCTCGTCTAGTCAAAATGTGGCAGTCAACCACCTTCTACCGCTGCAATGCTGTGGAAATGAAACAATTTAAAAACACAGGGTTTGAATTCCTCCTTTTCTTCTTAATGGTAGTGCTGGTATTTCTGCTAATGACAGGTTCATAAAATGAGATACCAAGCTCACGGAAAGGCCTCATTACTTATTGGCGGAACAAACTATGCCAGTGTTGTCCTCTCTGAACAAATATTAGACTATTGGCGGGTAGAAATGAAGGAACAGGTGGCAGTGCACAGAGCAGACTCCGAAGGAGCAAGTATGGAGGACGCTCCTTTTCCTGCATGGTTGCCAAATCTTGGAACGATCTTCAACACCAAGTGAAGA
Source organism: Triturus cristatus (assembly GCF_964204655.1). NCBI lineage: Eukaryota > Metazoa > Chordata > Amphibia > Caudata > Salamandridae > Triturus > Triturus cristatus. The sequence goes on along the minus strand of NC_140594.1, from coordinate 218,413,796 downwards.
GACCTCCCCATCCCTTCTTGAATTCCGCGAGAAACTAAAGACCTGGCTGTTCGACTATGAGCCCGATTGGCCCACTCACCTACTCGAGCACCTGCATACCCCTCAGGTGAAGACTGCGCTCTACAAATCCCTTTAACATAACATAACATAACACAAGAGAATCCTTGCACAAAGTTTCCCCTATTTTGGCCTCATACTGGTTGGGATGAAAAAAGCATGGTGCTATTTACCTACAATGGTTTTATGTATATTTACTTTTCTGCAGTGTTGTTTTCATTGGTGTTTTGTTTTTCAAATGCTTTTTTCATGAGTGATATGTTTCTGATGAGTTTTTTCTATGGTTTGGAGGTGTACCTTGTCCTTTTATGATGTGTGTGTCCAGAATGTGCACATGTAGCTCCCATTAGGGAATTCATTACAGTGCTCTTCGTGCTATTTCATGCATTCAACTATTCAATCATTCATTCCTGTAAATAAATAAATACTGGACTTAGACTTAGAAATGTAATTTCTGCTACTCCCAATAAAACCTGAAATAGGTGAGAATTTACAGCATTTGTAGCTGTGGGTAACTCAGACTCAGAGGCTTGGACACGTACCTAAATACTGGTTAGATGTCATTTTATGAGGATTTATGGTACCTGACTATATAGTCCAAGCACAGGCTCTGATGAACAACAGATTGACAAGGACACCTGAAAAGAAACACTAAGGGTCAGATTTATCGAGAGCTTGTATTGCCCTTGCATGACGCAAGGTGACGAAAGTGCAACTCAAGTCCCTAAGTGAGATATGCTACACTAAGCAGAGCCACCTGGAGTAATGCATTCTGCAGCACACTTAGAAAGAGGAAAACATCTCAGAGGATTGTTTTTGTGCAGAAATGTATCCCTTTTCGGACAAAAACAAATCCTTTTTTTAATGCAGGCACCCTTGCACCATGGCACAAGGGGGTGCCTGCGTTGGTGCTAAGCTGTAGTCAGTGCGCCAAAGAAGAGAGAGAGCAGAAATGTGTTATATCTCAGTAGACGTGGCACGAATGTGCCACGTCTACTGAGATATAACACATTTCTGCTCTCTGTCCCTGTCATTCAATGTAGCACAGCAAGTTGTCTTCCTGCGTTGCTCTGCATGACTTTTTAATAAATCTGGCCCTAAATTTATCTTTTCTTCAGACTCAGATGTGGTACTAATAATGCCACAAAGCAAAACTCGCAGGGCCTGCTGTGCCTGGTGCTATACATTAAAAACATTCAATTTCTACTTAAGTTGACAATTCAGAGGAGAACTATGACTCCCAAAGCTGAGCTGCACGTATATAATTGGCATAAACAATCCACATGGGTTTTCTAAGGGTACCCAAGAGGATGGTTCTAGGTACCTACACCTTAACTCTCGTGATACAGATGATTTATTTTCTTTTTCTTTTAATATGCTGCTGACTGTGGATGCTTCAGCACAGTAAAATATTCCACATGAATATTTACATCTTCATTTCAAGGCAACACCATCATTATTATGTATTGTATTCAGAGCCGCTTACATATTTCAATGCTAACTTATGCGGCACATTAGTCTATCTTACATTTTATAAGATGTAATAATACAGGTGCCACTTTAAAATTGGCACTGTGGAATGATTGAGGCCTTTAAAAGAAGATATTTAAATTCCTGTTTAAATACAAACCAATGCTCTTCTTTTAAATGGAAGTTCAAATTAAGAAGTGTCTGCATGTGTAGTTGTTCTTAAAATACTTCCACATTTAATTCATATGGCTCTTCTTTAATTTATTTTTTAATAGGATACTCTTCATAAGCAAAATAAATCCTTACACTTACTTAATTCTCCTTCTCAGCCTCCGCCCCTCTTACATAATGCTTTTTTATGTTTGACTGTAATGCAGCTGTGCTCACTTTAGTAGATTTTAACTTCATTATTAACATCGTGCTACTCCTCATTTTTCTCCTACAGCCAAAGTAGTCATCACACTTTTAGGTTCAAGAGAGGAAAAGAAGCTTGGCTGACACATTTCTCTGTCACAGAAGCTATGGATATCCCGAAACTACCTTTTTGAGTTGATATTCCACTTGAACAGGTTGTTTTTTAGTGCAAAAAGCATTTTTCTTATTTTACTTTTTTTTCAGCAACAAGGAAGTGCCCTAGAGGCTCCAACTTCCTTTTCCTGTCCAGAAGGCTCCTCTCAGTGCTTTTTGCATCTCCTGGTCACTTTTCCTTTCGATTTCAAGGTGAAAGGGTTACTCTCTTTGTCTCCAAATCCTGCTGCAAATATATACTATTGAACTGCAAGGACTTTGTTTTTGTAGCATCACAAGTAAGTTAAAAAATGTTTGTTTAAGCGTGTTGTTTGTTTCATAGAGGGCATGCACCAGTATTTATTTGTGCTTTTATTCCATTTTTTAATTTGATTGGGGTTGTTGTAAATTGCAACTTCGATGTGATTAAGCATTTACTAAAGACATGAATTCTCCTCCCTTACACATGTTCCTTTTGTTATGTTGACTGAAGTCTGGACTCCATTTTGTACTGTCATGTCTCCACGTGCTCAACACGAGGAGAGTCTTATCTTTGTGTTAGTTGCTCTTGTAATCTGCCTAGTAACAGTCTATAAATAGTTCCTTTGTCCGTCTGGCGCAGGCCCAGACTTGACCACATCTGTTATCAGTTAGTCCTTGCTTGACCATGTTTTCGCGGGCTTAAGGAGTATGTCAGCTCCGCCCACATATCGATCTTGTATTGCAAATGTCCATAAAAGGTAACATTCTTTGCCTCATGTTGTATCCTCCCACTTATGAGCCCCTCTGTTGTGTATAAAAGGGGACCGTGTACGCAAGTTCTGTGTGCTACTCTATGCAATACCGAAGGGTATTGTATGGATTGTAGGACCACCCTTAAGGGTTAATAAACCTTGTCTTTGTACTTTGCAGTTTCCGTGCCAACTTCCTTATAGATTCCTTTACAGGAGAGCGAACCCTTGTGTCCTGCGGGCCTAGCTGGGGCCTGTATTCATCAATTGGCGCCCGTCACGTGGGGCTCATCGGCGACTCGGATGCTCGAAGGATTGGTCGCGACGAAGGTGAGGAATTTGGCCGGGGATGTGATCACTGCCAGAGGCACTTTAGTCCTGGCATCCCGAGGTTTTTCTTCCTTCGCTTCCGAGCTGACCATCTGGGTGGCGCCGGTCCTCGACTGAGACCTCTTCTGTCGGTCCTGCCGTGACAGCCGTTTGGGCGAATTTCGGAGCTTGGCAGTTGGAATCTGGACTCTTGATTGGTAAGAACCGTCGTACGGTACTTGCTCCGAGTTTTTGAAGCCTGGGTTGGCTATTTGAGTTTGATTTGTGATGACCGGTCATATCTTGTATTGATTATTGTGAGAATATATGCGTTGCAACACATATAGGCAGGTAATGTGGAGATATTTCTCCGGAACTGTGTAACTTTGAACAGCACAACGTTTAAGTGCCATTTTGTTTGATAATACTGCATATTCTGCATTATTTTTGAGCATGCCTGCTTTTAGCGCACTCCGTAAGTGGTGCTGCTGTTTTGGAAACCGGTTAAACCTCGAGGAATCCGCTCCAGCTCCCCCAGAGGGGACTCCTAATAGGGATATGTATGTGAAGCATGGTCTTTCCTCCATAATGTACAGCACAGTATGGAGGAAATATACCAAAAAGGATCCTGAGTTACGGTGGCCGTTGTATGGGTCGTTTGATATACGTAAGATTGAGTATGTGGAACAGTGTATGTGTAAACGGCGTGCTCATCAAGACATGTTTGAATGTGTGCGATTATGGGTGAAGGAAGTGCGTGAGCGAGAGAAACGCGAGAAAGCGCTGTTTGATAAAGAGCAACGAAAGAATGATCATGTGAGAGCGCAGGAAGCAAAGCGTCGGGAGGAAAGAGAACAGACGGAGAAGCAAGAGAAAGAACGCAGGTTACAAGTCTCGGGTCAATATGCTGTTCGTCAGCCACTCTATCCTGTCCTTAATAATCATGACGATGATTTTTATTTATTAGATCGTTCTCCGCCTCCTTATGTTGGCGCGTCTGCCCCAAGGCCACAAGATTCTGGACCGGGTTCGAGTAAGGTAGACACGCGATCCATGTTATCGGCTGAGCGAATGGGTGAGCTTCGACAGTTCTCCTATCGTGCATGTAAGGGCAAGTTATCCCTTGCTGAGTTGTTGGATTCTTGGGAGTCGTGGCAGGATAGAGAAAGGTTGTATTTCTTGGGACACTTTTCTGATGAAGTGATTGCTGCCTTTCGGAAATATTCCAGTGTCTTTGAACCTGACGATGTGGTATTAGATGCTAAAGCATTGCGTAATGGTGTTTTCTCTCCCTCTAAGGCGCCGGAGGCGGTTCGGCGACTGTTTGCGTTGCGAGATGCGGCGAAAGATCTTAAAGAGACAGCACGCCAACACCTTGAGGAGGAAAAGCGGTCGGATTCGCGTACTGGAGGCGGCCATTCATCCACCTCTCAATCAGATAAGAGCGATCCAGTGCATGCTAAACCAATGCGCGAGGCGGCGCCTTTGTATGTTCCTCCTAAAGGAACGGGGACTAGCTCGGATATTACCTCCGCCGATGCTAAGGGATATTTTGTGTATAATTGGGTTTATACTCCCTGGCACAGGGCTGACGTCATGGCATTAAAGAATGCGTTGCCTGATCCCCGCAAGAATCCAGCGGCCTTTTACGAAGAAGTCGAGGGGGCCTTGAATTCTTGTATTATGACCTTAGCGGATATAGATTTGTTCTTTGGGCTTATTCTACCACCAGATATGTGGCGATCCGTGCGGAAGGTAGATGATGTTGCCACTTTTAAGGCTCGATGGTCTGAACTTGAGGATGAGGATAGGGAGAGAAAGCCCGCGCAGAAACCACCTCAGATTATTTTAGATCTCCCCGCTGCTATTTTGACTAAGTTGAAGACCATCATTCCCCCTAAAAAGATTGACTGGAATATGCTAGCCTCGTGTAAGCAGAAAGCCGATGAATCAGTTGCAGATTTCTTTACGCGCTTTGAGGAGACGTTCCATGATTTTAGTGGTCAGTCTCTTACGGATGATACGGGTCGGCACCTTTTTGCTGACAAATATGTGGCGAATTTATTACCGGCAATTGCAGCTCGCCTCAAAGCGAGTGAAAGTTCTTGGTCCACTACGACCCCGACAGCCCTTCTGACTATAGCTCAGTACTATGAGCGCCAGGAGCTAGAAGCGAAGGGGCAGGAGGAAAAGAAATCGAAGGATTTAAAAACGAAGGTGATGTTAGCACAAGTATATGGTCCGCCCCGACGGGGTGTAAATAGAGGTAGGGGAGGATTTTATGGTCCTCCCTCGGGCCGATCTGATCTGAATAGGAATCAATGTGCGTATTGTAAGCAATCGGGGCACTGGGCCAGAGAATGCCCAGCGTTGCATGCTTCACGGCAGGGGCACGGTCAGGGACACACTCAGAGTGGCCCCAGAGGTAGAGGGGGTTTCTCGAATTTTAGAGGGAATTCTAATGATCACGCTCGGTTTGACCCTGCCGGGCAGCAACGAGACAGGTCTAATGTTTTCGATCGACAAAACCAGTATCAAGTGTCGGGGATTGACCGTTCTGGGCACCATGATTCTCAGCATGCATAGGAATGCGTTGGATGGGGGTTAGAATCAGTTGAGGTGCCGGTTGATCAGAAGGGTCCTTATGTATCAGCTGAGGTTTTGGGCTCTACTGATCAGTTCCTAGTGGATACAGGAGCGACTCGTAGTGCGCTGTCTAAACAATTGGTTCCGAGGGCTCCCCCATCTGGCTTAATGGTTACATCGGTAGGGTTTGATGGTACACTCTCCCGAAGCCCTCTTTCGCAGCCCCTCACATTTCAGGTCAATTCCTTTTCTGCACCCTGTCCGTTTTTGCTAGCCCCGAACACGCCGGATAATATTATGGGCCTTGATATGCTGAAGCACTTCAGAGCTACGATTCGCTGTTCCCCTGCTGGAGTGCGGGTGATATTGAATGACAATTACCCCCTGTCTGAACGGATGTGTGTGGCTACAGAAGATGCTGTGTTAGCTGCCCTCCCCCGTGCTCTGTGGGCCACTTCGGATACTGATGTGGGACAGATGGTGATTCCGCCTGTTCACATTAGTGTCCAGGAGGGGGCGGTGTTACCACGCCTTCCACAGTATCGTATTTCGCAGGAGGGGGAAGAGGCTCTTACACAGATTGTGCAGGATTTGATTAAGGTGGGAGTGGTGGAAGAAGTTCCCTATAATGTTTGTAATAGCCCGATTCTACCCATTCTGAAAAAGGATACGGATGCTAAAGTCTACCGGTTTATCATTGATTTGAGAGAAGTAAACAAGATCGTGATACCCCAGTACCCAGTGGTTTCGGATATTACGACGTTGCTTACTTTGGTCCCACCTACGGCGACCACGTTCTCTGTTATTGATTTGAAAAATGCCTTCTTTTCACTTCCCATTCATCCCGATAGTCGATACCTTTTTGGTTTCACTCTCAATAATAGGTCTTACCGATTTTGTAGAATTCCCCAGGGCTATACGGAAAGCCCTAGCATCTACAGTCAAGCCTTGAAAAGACAATTGGACTCCTTTGTTCTGCCCGAGGGTGTCGCCCTCATTCAATATGTCGATGACATCTTGCTGGCGGCTGACACCCAGGAGTTGTGTGAAACGAGTACGTTGTCTTTGCTTTCCTTTTTGGCATCCCACAATCACAAGGTCTCTCGGAAAAAGTTGCAATTTTGTAGACCAAAGGTGACTTATCTAGGTCACCTTTTGTCTAAGGAGGGACGTGCACTCACACCAGACCGTGTTCAAGTGATTCTGGATACACCGACGCCGTCCACGCAGAAGGACGTACGCGCATTTTTGGGTCTTGTTTCGTTTTGTAGGCAGTGGATATTAGGGTTTTCGTATATAGCCAAGCCATTGTTAGCCCTTTTGACAAAAGATACACCTATCCCGCTCCCCTGGACGAATGAGTGTGACACTGCCTTTCAGAAACTGGGACAGGCCCTCTGTTCAGCACCAGTATTAGGGACACCTGATTATACCAAGCCTTTTTCGTTGTATGTGCATGAGAAAGATGGATGTGCATTATCAGTTTTAGTGCAGATGCACAGCGATAAGCAGCGCCCTTGTGCATATTTTTCGGCTGTACTTGATCCTGTTGCCCGAGCATTGCCTGGTTGTTTTCGCTCGGTTGCGGCAACAGCTGTGTCAATACGCCAGAGCGAGGGAATTGTGTTATCTCATAAGCTGTTGGTATTAGTCCCCCATGCTGTTGATGCACTGCTTAATCAGACAAAGACGCAGCATTTGACCAGTGCCCGTTTAACGGGATATGAGCTGACGCTTTTTGCTCCTCATATTACGTTAAAGAGGTGCGTGACGTTAAATCCTGCAACATTGTTGCCATACCCCGAGACTCGGTCTGAGGCACGAGAAGCACATGATTGTATCCTTGTGACCGAGGAACAAACAAAGGGTCGTATTGATCTCCAGGATACACCCTTTTCAGATGTAGATGGAGAACTGTGGGTGGATGGGTCATGCCTGAAGCTACCAGATGGTACGACTTCAGCAGCGTATGCGATTACCACATTGCAAACAATAGTGGAGACAGCACGCATACCACAGAAATCAGCTCAAGCAGCGGAACTGATAGCATTAACGCGAGCATGTGAGCTCAGTACAGGATTGTGTGTGAATGTTTATACAGATAGCCGCTATGCCTTCGGAGTGGCGCACGATTTCGGCCTGCTCTGGAAGGAAAGAGGGTTCTTAACGTCACATGGAGTACAAATAATGCATGGGGAGTTAGTTCATAATCTTTTAACTGCATTGACATATCCGAAGAAAATTGCCATTGGTAAATGTAGCGCCCATAGGAAGGTAGTCGATAAAATTGGAGAAGGGAATGCGTTAGCAGACCGGGTGGCACGGGAGACTGCGATGCAGCCCGGTGCTACTGCCATGTATGTAGTAAAGTCACAAGTAGAAAGATGGCATGATATGAAGGAAGAAGTGCGAGAAATACAGAGGACCGCTTCTGATAAAGAACGGGAGAAATGGTCCAGTGAGGGAGAATTGGATGATGAGGGTTGCTGGAGAAATAAGCAGATGGATCGATGGAAATTACCCACAGCTTTTGTACAACCTATGGTTCAGATGGCACATGGGCTAGCACATGTTGGAGCTTCCGCAATTGTAAAATTGCTTACCCAAGTCTGGGAGCATCCAGAGATTGCTAGCACGGCAAAGAGGGTGGTGCAGACCTGTATGATTTGCCTGCGGTACAACCCAGGAAAGGGTACTCGGACCCCAGCAGGAGGGTTCGTAACGCCTACTGCACCCTTTGAGGTGTTACAGATGGATTACATCCAGCTGGAGCGTTGTAATAATCTGAAGTATGTTCTAGTAGTGGTGTGTGCCTTTAGCAAATGGGTTGAGGCATACCCCACGAAGGACAATACTGCAATGACTACCGCTAAGATGCTGTTGAAGGAGTTCTTCCCTCGATATGGCGTTTGTAGACTTCTGTGGAGTGATAACGGGCCCCACTTTATAGCGGACGTTATAAAGTATGTTCTGAAGGGTCTAGGCATCACCCAGAAGTTCCATGCAGTATTCCACCCTCAATCTGCAGGACTAGTCGAGAAGTATAATGGTACACTGAAGCTCAAGATCGCTAAAATTCAAGCTTCGACGTCTTTGACTTGGCCAGATGCTTTACCGCTGGCGTTGTTGTCAATTAGGTTGGTACCGCACTCTCGAATCGGTCTTACACCGTACGAGATTGTCTTCGGACGTCCAATGAATGTTTGGGGTCCGCCAAAACCTAAGACTGTGTATGATGTACCTTGCGTAATGATGAATGATTATTTGGCACAGTTAACGGATAACTTGGTTTCCATTCATCAACAGGTCCGGGAGGCGCTCCCTGATCGGTCCACCGGCGAAGGACATAGTCTCCGGCCTGGAGACTATGTCATGCTGAAAATCTTCGATAGGACAAACAGCCTGGAGCCGAGATGGGTGGGCCCTGAGCAAGTCTTGCTGGCAACAAGGGCGGCTGTGCGAGTTTCCAACAGAAAGAATTGGATTCATTCCCTGCACTGCCGCAAAGTACCGCCCGGATTGGTGGAGCCCGCTGTACTGACCGATCAACGAGAGATTCTGACCACAAAGAAAGGCCGTGCTGTGGAATCGAACGACGCTGAGGAGCTCTTTCCGGACCACGCGACTCCTGGAGGAAGGCAATATCATCTGAGGCCAAGAAAGTGAATCCTTCAGTATCGGGACATGTTGTCAGAACGGCCCTTGGGTTAGTGAAACGGAGAGCCAATGAGGCAAGGGGGGGGGGATCAGCCCTGCATTAGTGTAGCGACACCCGTCTTGGCCCGTTGGTGAAGAAATCGACCGCTGTCCAAGGGGAAGAGTTCTGACAAACTTTTTAGTTTCAGGAAGATATTGATTCTCTATTTTGACATGGAGAAAAGGAAGATCCTTTGTGCAACAGGTTTTATGCTCACAGTAGCTATTGTTGGGATAACCACATGGTTTGTGGAGGATGTGACTCCTGCTCGAGAGTTGCTTGTGTTGACCACTCCAGTGCCTGCGAAACACTATTTCTATACCCTTCCATACCAAGAATTGAAGCATCGTCAGTCTTTTTGGAATAACACTTTCATTCAGATGTTACATCATACCCATGTTGCCACCAATGCTACGAACTGTTGGATATGTGGTATGATGCCAGCTCATCAGAAGAAGGGAGGAACGCCATTTATACCTCTTCCTTTCTCTCATAATGGCTCTTGTAGAGCATGGTACACTTTGCTTTTTGCCACTCGGAAACCCACGGTGGGACGATTACTCTTCAGATTCAATAAAGAATGTCATCAGGATAAAGACGGATATCCGCAAGCGAATGGGACAATCTGGGAATGGGAAGAGTATCGACCGGACAATGAATCGATTCCATATGTGTTCACGAACACCAGAGACGCTGTGGGAAAAGACAAATTTGTGATTCAAGTGGCACAAGCTCAAGCGGACCTGTGTGTCCAAAGTGTGGGTTATATTCCCGTCGGTGTTAGCGATTGCAGCTGAAATCCATACAGAAAATGGCACTTGGTCCTTTTCTGGATGGTTTTGGGCATTGATCACTGCTTGGGGTTGGAAGGTTTTGACTGGTCTCTGCACAATTATAGCAGTTCTGTTTTCTTGCTGTATCTGTATTCAATGTGGTCCTTTGCTCTGTTCCGTATGTGTATCATTTTGTATCCCCGATAAGAAAGCTATTGCCAATGTCACTTATCAGAAACGTTTAGCTAAGGAAGTAGAAGAGATGATGATAATTGATATATATGATGATGATTATTCTAACAAGCCGGATGTCTTCAGTAAATGCTGAAAGGGTCGTCTGTTGTAAATTGCAACTTCGATGTGATTAAGCATTTACTAAAGACATGAATTCTCCTCCCTTACACATGTTCCTTTTGTTATGTTGACTGAAGTCTGGACTCCATTTTGTACTGTCATGTCTCCACGTGCTCAACACGAGGAGAGTCTTATCTTTGTGTTAGTTGCTCTTGTAATCTGCCTAGTAACAGTCTATAAATAGTTCCTTTGTCCGTCTGGCGCAGGCCCAGACTTGACCACATCTGTTATCAGTTAGTCCTTGCTTGACCATGTTTTCGCGGGCTTAAGGAGTATGTCAGCTCCGCCCACATATCGATCTTGTATTGCAAATGTCCATAAAAGGTAACATTCTTTGCCTCATGTTGTATCCTCCCACTTATGAGCCCCTCTGTTGTGTATAAAAGGGGACCGTGTACGCAAGTTCTGTGTGCTACTCTATGCAATACCGAAGGGTATTGTATGGATTGTAGGACCACCCTTAAGGGTTAATAAACCTTGTCTTTGTACTTTGCAGTTTCCGTGCCAACTTCCTTATAGATTCCTTTACAGGAGAGCGAACCCTTGTGTCCTGCGGGCCTAGCTGGGGCCTGTATTCATCAGGGTGGGTGGCCTGGAATTTCAATAAAGGCCTAGTGTTGTCTTGTGCATTTAATGTTTTATCTTTTGTAAGGGAAAAAGGTTGCACAGTTCAGTACATTTTCTTCATATTTGTTAAATTTGCACTATTCATTTATTTTACAATGCAGCCTAGTCCCACGGGCCATCCAGACAGTACTAGTCATTGGGTATATGAAACAACTGTTTTTTGTGGTACATTTGGTTTTAAAAACATCATTTAGGCCAGGAATGGCACTGGATTAAATTAAAAATGTGTATTTATTTATTACAAATTTCAGCAAAAAGTGTATTTTGGTTGAAATCAAATCAAATCAGGTGTTTGTTAAGCTGCTGGGGGTCTGGGGGGGGGGTCGCAGGTTCCAGTCCATCAAGGACGGGGTCTGTCGAAGAGCCAGGTTTTGAGGTTTCTTGCGAAGATGAGGAGCGATGTTATCTGTCTGAGGTGGAGCGAAAGGTCGTCCCAGGCTCTAGCCACGCGGAAGGAGAAGGAGCGGCCTCCCGATCTGGTCTTTCTGGTGTGGGGGACCACGGCGTAGGAGAGCTGGGCTGACCATAGGGTCCTTTGGGGTGCGTGGAATTTGAGTCGGCTATTCAGGTATGCTGGTCCGATGTCGTGGAGGGCCTTGTGAGCGTGGGTTAGCATCTTGAAGGTGACTCTAGCTTTGATGGGGAGCCAGTGGAGTGTGCGCAGGTGCTGGGAGATGTGGCAGTGTCTTGGCAGGTTGAGGACCAGTCTTGTGGCGGCGTTTTTGATGTTCTGTAGCTTGCGGGTGAGGTTTTTATTTATTCCGGCATAGACTGCGTTGCCGTAGTCGAGCCTGCTGGTGACCAGGGCGTGAGTGACGGTCTTTCTGTGTTCGAGGGGCATCCATTTGAAGGTCTTACGTAGGAGGTGGAGAGTGTGGAAGCAGGAGGACAAGACAGAGTTGATCTGGTGGTCCATTTTGAGCTCTGAGTCCAGGATGATTCCCAGGTTGGGTGCGTGGTCCGTGGGGGTGGGCAGGCTTCCGGGGGCGGGGGGCCACCAGGTTTTGTTCCAGGCATCTGGGTTTGGGACCATGATGAGTACTTCTGTTTTGTTGGTGTTTAGTTGTAAGCAGCTGTTTTTCATCCATTTGGCGATGGCTTCCATGCCTTCTTGAAAGTTGTGTCTGGCAGTGTTGGGTTCGTTGGATAGGGAGAGGATGAGTTGGGTGTTGTCTGCGTATGACACAATGTTGAGTCCGTAGGTTCTGAGGATGGGGGCGAGTGGAGCCATGTAGACGTTGAAGAGCGTAGGGCTGAGGGAGGACCCCTGGGGACTCCGCAAGTGGAGGTGTAGGGTCCAAAAGGAAAGGGGGGAGTCTGACCCGCTGCGTTCTGCCAGAGAGGAAGGAGTGGATCCAGTCGAGGGCATTGTCTTGGATCCCTGCGTCATGGAGGCTGCGTATTAGGGTGCGGTGAGAGACTGTGTCGAACGCCGCTGAGAGGTCAAGGAGGATGAGGGCTGCTGTTTCTCCTTTGTCCAGTAAGGTGCGGATGTTGTCTGTTGTGGCGAGGAGGGCGGTTTCCGGACTGTGGTTTTTTTCGGAAGCAGGATTAGGAGGAGTCGAGGATGTTGTGCTCTTCAATGAATGTGGCGAGTTGGCTGTTGATGGCTTTCTCGATGACTTTCGCTGGGAATGGGAGTAGGGAGATGGGTCTGTAGTTTTTGAGGTCGGTGGGGTCCGCCGAGGGTTTCTTTAGGAGGGGGTTGATCTCAGCGTGTTTCCAGTCTTTAGGGAACGAGGCAGTTGCCAGGGAGCGGTTGATGGTGTGGCAGAGCATGGGTGCGATGGTGTCAGCGGCTCTGTTGAAAATGTGGTCGGGGAAGGGGTCCATGGGGGCCCCGGAGTGGATCGACTTCATCATCTTCAATGTGTCTTCGGTGGTGAGGGCTGTCCAGTTGTCAATCGCTGGCTTCAGGGTTTCGGGGGTGGTTGGTGAGGGTTCAGTGTGTTGGTTGTTGGTTGGGTGATATTTGAAGCGTTGGGAGGATGTGTGTTGTTGTAACATTTTTATAGCTCACTTAATTATCATTTTTGCTATTTCTGAATTAATTGTAGTGTTTTTTCATCATCGTTTACCATGTAGTCTTTTCATCATTGTTTACCATGCCTCCCTTGTCTGGCCAGTGTGTGTATGTGTTTGCAATGGGCCACCGTTTTGTCTTTGTTCTCAATGCCATGTGGCTGGCAGCCATTTTGTAGCCATTTTGTGTGTTTAGTTTCCCATAGGCCTGCATGTGTTCCTTGTTGTCCATTCCTCCTTGCTTGTTGCTGTTGTTTGACCATATGGCCTGTGGTAATTTTGTGTAACCAGCCAGTGTGCTTTTGCATTAGGCCTGCCAGTGTTCTTTGTTTGTCCATGTCTCCTTGATTCTCGTTGTTGTTTGACCATGTGGCCAGTGTCCATTTTTTTAGCCAGTCAGTGTTCTTTGTTATGTCCATGCCTCCTTGAATGTTGTTATTGTTTGACCATTTGGCTGGTGGTCATTTTATATAGCCAGTCGGTGTGCTTTTGCCATAGGCCCCCATCTGTTCTTTGTTGTGTCCATGCCTTCTTGCTTGTTTTAAACATGTGCCCAGAGGTCATTTGTGTGTCCAGTCAGTGTGCGTTTGCCATAGGCCTGCATATGTTCTTTGTTGTGTCTATGCCTCCTTGCCTGTTGTTGTTCTTTGAACATGTATCCAGTAGCCATTCTGTGTAGCCAGTCAGAGTGATTTTGCCATAGGCCTGCATGTGTTCTTTGTTGTACCAATGCCTCCTTGCTTTTTGTTGTTGTTTGACCATGTGGCCGTTAGCCATTTTTTGTAGCAGCCAGTGTTCTTTGTTGTGTCCATGCCTCCTTGATTGTTGTTTGACTATGTGACTGGTGGCCCTTTCGTGTAGCCAGTCAGTGTGCTTTTCCCATAGGCCTGCATGTGTTCTTTGTTGTGTCCATGCCTCATTGCTTGTTTTGACCATGTGGCCAGTGGTCATTTGTGTAGCCAGTCAGTCTGCTTTTCCCGTAGCCCTGCATGTGTTTTTGTTGTGTCCATGCCTCCTTGTTGCCAATAGCCATTTTGTATAGCCAGTCAGAGTGATTTGGCCATGGGCCTGCATGTGTTCTTTGCTGTGCCTATGCCTCTTTGCTTCTTGTTGTTGTTTGACCATGTGGGCAATGGCCATTTTTTATAGCAGTCAGCATTCTTTGTTGTGTCCATGCCTCCTTGATTGTTGTTGCTGTTTGACCATGTGGCTGGTGGCCATTTTGTGTAGCTAGTCAGTGCGCTTTTTCCATAGGCCTGCATGTGTTATTTTTTTTGTCCATGCTCCTTGCTTGTTGTTGTTATTGTTGTTTAACCATGTCGACGGAGGTCATTTTATGGAGCCAGCCAGTGTGCTTGCATGTGTTCTTTCTTGTGTCCATGCCTCCTTGCTTGTTTTGACCATGTGGCCATTGGTCATTTGTGTAGTCAGTCAGTGTGCTTTTCCCATAGCCCTGCATGTGTTTTTGTTGTGTCCATGCCCCCGTGTTTGTTGTTTTGCTTTGACCATGTAGCCAGTAGACATTTTGTAAGCCAGTCAGAGTGCTTTCATCATAGGCCCTCATGTTTTCTTTGTTGTGTCCATGCCTCCTTGTTTGTTGTTGTTCTTTGACCATGTTGCCTATAGCCATTTTGTATAGTCAGTCAAAGTGATTTTGCCATGGGCCTGCATGTGGTCTTTACTGTGCCCATGCCTCCTTGCTTCTTCTTGTTCTTTGACCATGTGGGCAATGGCCATTTTTTGTAGCAGTCATTGTTCTTCATTCTGTTTATACCACCTTGATTGTTGTTGTTTGACCATGTGGCTGGTGGCTGATTTGTGCAGCCAGTAAGTGAGCTTTTGCCAAAGACCTGCATTTTTTCTTTGTTGTGTCCATGTCTCCTTGCTTGTTTTGACCATCTGGCCAGTGATCATTTGTGTAGCCAGCAAGTGTGCTTTTGCCACAGGCTTGCATGTGTTCTCTGTTGTGTCCATGCTTCCTTGCTTGCTGTTGTTTGACCATGTGGCCAAGGCCATTTTGTGGAGCATGTCAGTGTGCTTTTGCCATAGGGCTGCATGTCTTCTTTGTTTCAATGCCTCCTTGCTAGGTGTTGTTGTTGTTTGACCATATGGCTGGTTGCCATTTTGTGCAGCAGCTAGTGTGTTAAATCATTTTTTTCAACTTGTCAAAGCCATTTTCTAGGGAGATTCATAGAAGATGTCTATGCCTTTTTGTTCAATATTTTTACTTTTTCCCTGATATTAGTTCAATGTGCTTGTCAATCATTGTAGTATATGTATATATGAAGAGTGTTTATATAATATTTTATGCATTTTGTTTCCATTGTGCCCCTGCACCTCAATGCCTTTCAATGACTTTCTCATAGTACCTAGTACACAGGCAATTATTTGTTTTTCCCCTCCATCTCCTGCCTGCCATAGGTGCCTGGTACAGTCTCATACCAGCATTAATTTTGTAAGGATTGTCAATACTCTTTTTCCTCTGGAGCCCTGCCTGCCACTGCATTCCTTTTTGAAGGATTATTCAATTTTTCCCTGCACCCTTTGCCGAAGGTATTTCCCCTTAGATGTATATAAAGGAATCAGTTACATCTGTATCCTGGTTGAAATATTATGTTATGGTGTAGTTTGGAATGGATACACTATTGTTGTTAATTATTTGGAATAACCTCCTTAAATTATGTTGTCTGTACTATGAATAATTCAAACTGCAAAAATGCCACTATTCACTACAGGTTTTTCTAGCTTGTTTGCTCTAAGGTGCACAAGCGACATCATCCACAGTACTGAAAGGCAGAAGACTGGCATAAAGTGACGTGACCACAACACCTGAGTCCTCCTCTGCCTTGCTTGTGCAGCTAAGTGGCAACTGACAGAGCTTGACGATGGCCCCCAAAGAAAGGTGATGCTAAGAAGTGGCCAGTGAGGAGGAGAAGAAGAAACGGATTGCCACCACTGGCTTACTGCCCCCCTTCTTTTTTAGGAGATTTTTTGGGCCTGGTGCACCATCCTCTGGGCAGCAAGCCAGGAGCAGCACTCCTGCATTCATGACAGTACTACCCCAACCTAAACCTAAGCACTTGTCTCTCAGCGAGGCAGCCACTGAAATCATGATGATGAGCAGTGAGTCTGAATCGGATTTTTCTCAACTGCAAATTATTTATCAATCATGGCAGGAAACTGAGCAAACTGGACAAAAGGAGCTGCAGCAGCCTGCAATAGATCTTTCTGAAGTAAGAGCAGAACAGGAGGTTGAGCATCCTGCTGAGCAAGATGTACCTCTTCTTGAACTATTGGCTTCTTGATCCCCAGAAAGAAAAAGAAAAGGCACTACACCACCTTCTCCAAGCCTCCCTTCTGATTATCTGGGCATGGATTGGTCCCTGGCTGTGTCCAAGACCAACCACGAGAGACAAGGGAAAAATAAAGTTCCTGAAAGCCTAAGAATTATGGAAGGAGATGAGGAGGACGAGCCAGTCATTGTCATGGAAGCTAGCTCAGAGGACACCCACATTACCCCTTCTATTCAACCTGTGAGTAGGGCACACTAAAAAGTTCTCTTCCCCAGTTTGGAACTTCTTTACCATTAGCAAGCAGGAGGATAATATTGCAATATGCTCCATTTGCCACATGTACATTTTGCACATTTTGGTGTGTAATTCGCAACAGTGAACATTGTTTGTGTTGCGCTTCACGAGTTGCTGTTCGTGTCCAGTGAGAATTGTTCGCGTTGCACTACACGAGTTGCTGTTCGTGTGCAGTGGGCACCAAATGTGTACAACACCATTATATTGAAAGTATTGCAATATTTACAGTGTGTACAGTAGAGAAGTTACAGTCACCACTTATTGTACACCTCAGTTTATTGCATGACAACTTTTTGAAACCATTCGTCTTTTCACACTAGTGGTATTGAGTGACTTTATTAACAACAAATCACAAAGTGTTTACTTCAGTTATTCATTATGCAATTCGACCCCCCCACCAAATTTCTCCAGTCTAAAGGTGACCCTCCTATTCCTTGGGTGAGATGGAAGGAGGAGTTTTTAATGTATTTAAAAGCTATTGATGGGGAGAGAATGGGAAATGAAAGGAAAAAAAGTATTTTTCTTCACTGTTTAGGGTCTGAAGGACAAGCTGTTGTTAGGGCACTTCCTGCTGTGCAAGGTGATTTAGGAGGGTTTGATGAAGCAATGTTGATATAAGTTTTACACTAGGGCGCAGAGAGATTCTGAATCGTTTGATGATTTCCTAACTGCACGTAGGACGCTAGTAGTTTCTTGTAATTTTGGAGCTATTTCTGATGAAATTATTAGGGATCAAATTATTGTAAATCTGCGAAGTAAGAAAACACAAGAACAACTATGGATATTAGGAAATCCCAATTTGCATGACTCTATTGCTACTGCTAAAGCATTTGAGCAATCAGATAAGTGGATGAAGACCATTCAAGATGCAAGTTTAAGAGGTGCTAAAAGTGAGAAAACTTGTGATGAGGTGTGTGCTATGAATAGTTCTAGTAAAAATGTTCAGACAGGGAAAGCTACAGGAAGAAACATAGTATGCCACAGATGATGAAGCAACAACCATGTAGCTTCATTTAAGTTTTGTCCTGCGATAGGAAAGGAGTGTAATAAATGTGGGAGAGTAGGACATTTTTCGAAGGCTTGCAGGGATGATAAAAGGAAAAATGTTGATAAGAATAGAAATTCTAATAGAAACAATGAAGTTTCATGTGTGAGGCTTGATCAATTAAGTGAACCTATTTGAAGTAAGTGCGAACAATCGCTTGGTGATGATTCTCAAACGGAAAAAGGAATTGTAGTATCATTAGTGAATGTAGGGGTTGTGGAAGGAGAAGCGTTAAATTCTCCTAAGTGCACAGTTAAATTCTTGGATGAAGATCTTATGCTCATGGCAGATTCGGGATCTCCTTGGACTATTATAACAGAATGCTATTTCAAAGAAAAGTTCGGAGATAAAAGGTCTATTGGAGATCTATGTCATCCTGATGTCATGGCTCAAGGATTTGATGGTTCTGCCATTGATTTTATTGGATACGTTACGTCTCAAATTGAGTTTAAAGGAAGATCAGCACTCCTCAAACTGTATGTTGCAAAAAAGGGAGTTAATGTCCTTGGGTGGAGAGACCAGTGGAAATTAGGTATCATTCTGAATCCTCGTAGTAAGGAACCGGTAATGGTGATTGAAGATAACACAGTGATGTATGATATGGAAAAGGAATTTCCAGATGTTTTTTCAGAGAAGTTAGGGAAACTCAAAGGTTTCACTCATGTCATAAAGCTCAAACAAGGGGCATCTCCAGTTAAGCAAAAGTTGAGAAATGTACCTATCAATGTCAGACAAGACTTGGGAGATACTTTGAAGGAAATGTTGGATGGTGGTGTAATTGAAGAGATAGAATCTTCAGAATGGGTTTCTCCGGTAGTTTTAGCACGGAAACCGGATAAATCTTTGAGGATGTGCATTGACCTTAGAGCTCTTAATGCGAATATCATTATTGATTGTCACCCCTTACCTAACATTAATGAAGTAGTGTGTATGTTAGGAGGAGCCACTGTGTTCTCTACTCTGGATCTAAGGTCAGCGTATCATCAAATAGAGTTAGCAAAGGAAACAAGGCATTTGACTGCATTCATTACACCTCAAGGTCTTTTCCAATTTAAGAGGATGCCTTTTGGGCTAGCCTCAGCTGCCTTCGTTTTTCAGAGGTCTATGTGCCATTTGTTTAAAAACATGGAGCATTATGTGAAATGCTTCCAGGACGACATTTTGATTTTCTCCCCAAACATAGTAGTTCATACACAGCAGCTTAAGAGTGTGTGCAAGATCCTTAGTGATTATGGTCTTACTTTAAAAAGTAAAAAATGTAGATTATACCAAGATTCTGTTGAGTATTTGGGACATACAGTGTCTAAAGATGGCGTTTTTCCGAAGAGATCTCTGGTTGACGCTATTTTAAAAGCACCTGCCCCAGATTGTAAAGACAAACTCCTTTCATTTTCTGGATTGTGTGAATACTACAGCAAGTTCATCAAGGACTTCGCTACAAAAATTGAACCGATAAGAGAACTGTCTAGAAAGAATGTGGAATTCATTTGGAGTAAAAGACAACAAGATGCTTTTGACAACATAAAAGCAGAGATGATTGCTGCACCAACGCTTAGACCGTTCTGCATGAACAAATTGTGTGTACTCACAGTTGATGCAAGTCTTTATGGGTTGGGGTGTGTTTTGTCACAATGTTCTGGAAAAGAGGAGTGGAATGTGGCTTTCGCCTCCCGCACTCTTAGTACTACTGAGAGGACGTATGCAGTAATTGAAAGGGAATTGTTGCCGTGTGTCTGGGCAATAGAGCATTTTCGTAAATACATTTGGGGTGCTAGATTTGTTTTGAGTACGGATCACAAACCTTTGGTCTCTATTTTATCTCCTGGTGGTGGTTTAAGAGCTACTGCTTGTATTGCCAGGCTCATGTCACGTTTACAGGAGTACAGTTTTAATGTTGAATATGTGCCAGGAAAGATCAACGTGGCTGCGGATTGCCTGTCAAGACTTCCATGTGTAGCTGAGGATGAGTGTGAGGATGATGAAGTGGTTGCTGATATCACTGAAATAACTTCGAGTAAGTTTGGTTTTATTTAGGTAAGATTATCGACTACATTAAGATTGGATGGCCCTCAAAAAATGAAATTCCAGCAGAAATGGTTCCCTTTGGAAAGTTTCTGAAGAGCTGGTTGTGGAGGGTGGCATGATCTTCAGACAAGGAAAGTGCATTCCCCCTTCGTCACTTCGTGATCACATTTTATCTGTGAGCCATGAAAGCCATTTGGGGATGTTTTCCATGAAGAGGTTGATCAGATCTGTGTTCTGGTGGCCTGGTCTGGATAGGTTCATAGATAAAGCTGTAAGAGAATGCCCGGAGTGTGTCAGTAGTGATAAGATGTGTAAATGTGATCCTGCTCCCTTGATTCCAATACGATGACCTGATCATCCTTGGCAAAAACTGGGTTTGGATGTCTCAGGCCCGTTCAACTTCCTACCTCAGGATTGTAGGCTTGCCTTGGTTTTGGTTGATTATCATTCAAAATGGCCAGAGATCAAGCTTGTGTCACATCCCACTACTGCTAGTGTAATTTTGTTTCTCAAAGAAATTTTCGCTCGAGAAGGCTATCCAGAAGTTCTCATTTCTGAAAATGGAGTACAATTCAAATCCCTCGAAATGTTAGAGTTTCTTAAGTTTTATAATATCAAGCACATGACCACAG
Source organism: Triturus cristatus (assembly GCF_964204655.1). Classification (NCBI taxonomy): domain Eukaryota; kingdom Metazoa; phylum Chordata; class Amphibia; order Caudata; family Salamandridae; genus Triturus; species Triturus cristatus. The sequence goes on along the minus strand of NC_140594.1, from coordinate 218,393,374 downwards.
CGTTATATGAACCTCAAGGTAATGGATTGGTGGAGAGGTACAATAGAGTCCTTAAACAAGAAATCTTGTGGTCCCGTAGCTTTGGTGCAATGTGGAAGGACAAGTTGAGAGAGAAACTCTGCTTGTATCGCAAAACTCCTCATGCCACGACTGAAGTTTCACCTTTCCGTTTGTTGAAGGGTAGGGATCCTGTCTCTAAATTATGCCCTTGGTGGTTTAAAAAGAACATGAAACATTGTGACTCTGAAATTCATTTGGATGATATAGCTAGAAATGTGGAAGCAAAACAACAGAAGAGTAAATGATACTATGATTTCCGTATGAAGGTTAAAGAGCCTTCTTTCACTGTTGGAGAATGGTTTAGAGTGCGGAAACCCGGTCTAGTGCGTAATGGTGAATCTAAATTTGGAAAACCTATTAAAATTGTTAAAGTTAATCACCATAGTGTTGTAACACAGGATGGTAAGGTATGGAATGTCAGACGTGTAACAAAATGCGTTCAAGGCAGTTCATAGCTTTCCTTAGGGAGGAGATGTGTTACATTGCCATTTTTATACATATATTTTCCTGTATCTGGACCTTTTAATTTCATGTATATGTTTGATTGTTGCACATGCCACGCTGCCTGTACATTCTTTTAAAACTGTTAATAGTGACTGTTACCAGGGCATTCTACCTGGAGATCTGGATGTGGAAGTACTGTGTCTCTGTGCATTAAACATCACTTCAGCATTTCACCCTGCGTGCACTTCATCTTTATATGGAATTTTACAAGAGTTCATTGGGGTAAGCCTGGTTCACACTATGGTACTGGAGGCCAAATGACCCATATGAAAACATATCACACAATCTGGTGGGAGGAACACCTTCAAAACATTGTTGCAAGTGGTGGTGGTGTTGAGCGAGTGGAATTAGCTCCCATCACGGTGAGAGGTGATGAGGAAGAAGAGGGGGACAGCTTTACACAAAGCAGACCTGTCCCCAGCAGTGCGTCAGAGAGAGGCGTGTTGATTTTGGAAATGCTTAGTATTGTGCTGGCTCAAATGTCAAACTCCTCTGTTATGTGGTTGTGGTCGGGGTGGAGAAAGACATGTGATGTCACATCAGCACATGATGGAACCACTCAGCTAAATTCTATGAAAGTTGTGAGATTGATCAGCCAGGTACATCCAGCTACTTGTCTGGGATTGTTTGTAAAACTTCTCTCACTTCTCAGTTAATCGCACATGAGTCAGCATGAATGATGTCAGCAGCCTGTGATCTTGCTCTATTTGTTGGTCCACTCCACATGAATTTTACGTTCTGTCCTTCTCCTTGACTCTACAATATTATTACACTTTTACAATCTACAGGCCTTCCTGCATGAAAGGTGAAAGCTCCATAACACTCCTTGTTCCCTTACCGAACTGGTTCAGCCAGTCACCCAAGCAGACATTTAGAGAATACAGATGCACTGCCCAATTTGCCATTTATATACAGTATTATTTTTCCTTTAACAATCATATTTTAGTGAACTGTGTGGGTTCACGCCTCCTTAATTTGTATTTTACAAACCTAGATGACAGAACATATAGATATACAATAGCTTGGTCTCCTGCTGCTGAAGGACTGTTTGCAATGCATTTAATTGAACAGTCATTCCTTTATTTCCATTCACAATAGATTTAATGATAGTGACGACCTGCTCATTGGCCTGATGAATCTTATTGTTGTGTAGTGTTTACCTTTGTCACACATTCCCTAACTACCCGTGAATCAGAGGTCTTCAGACTTTTTGATGCTGAGATACCCTCATCAAAATGTTTTAGGCATAGGGGACCCCTCCTGACGAAAGTTTCCAGAACCTGGTACCCCTCATCATTGACAAATTTCGCCAACCATAAACACCCCCAGTTCCCACAGCAACTCATTTTTACAGTTGGGAAATAATATTAAACAGTGTTAAGTAAACCAAAGGTCAGTGAGTGTGTGGGCGTAGTCAAAGGTGTAGTAAAAACAAAGGGAATAATTGATGAGGAATTGGTGTAGGGAAGCCACCAGTCTTCTTGCTGTGCTGCCCTCTGCCAATGAAATACACTGCATTCCTGTACTTTCCCCCTGTGTTGGCACACAAATTCCTGCCCAGCACCAACATAGGCAGGATTCTTTTTGAGCAATCCAGAGAGGCGTTTTCCTCTTTCTATGTGAGCTGCAGAATGCACTTCATTGGTACGGTTGAGACGCTTGTGCCACTGGAGCATCAAAATAGGTTATGCTCTTGCGGCAAAAACCGCTCAGAAATAAGCCCCAAAATATTCTCTACTTTTTTTTATATTTTTTACCATCAGGTAGCTACATATAAAATAATGGCAGCTTATATGTAAAATTAGCACTTTATGAAACCTCTATTAGTTAAGCACAGCAGAGGTCTGGGTGTAACCAGAGAGCCAAAGAATTAAATCTTGGTTGGTGCAGTGGAGAGTGACTTGTGTATTTTTAGTGCTACAAGGTCACAGCCTTTGATAGAAAGCACTGTGAATATGTAAGTCATTATTTTATTCTTGCATTTCACACATTATAAGATAGACTGATTCAAAATGTGCAAATAGTTTTACAATAAAATGGTGCTTTCAAAATGTAGATTTTAGTAATACCAGAGTGTTAGAAATGGGATTTCTGGTTGGCTAGGGCAAGCGCCTCAGCCAAGCAGAAACCACCACTCTAGTCAGGGCAAGGGAGTTACACGCTGAAGATAACCCCTGCTCACCCACTTGGTAGCTTGGTACAAGCAGTCAGGCTTATCCCAGAGGCAATGTGTAAAGCGTTTGCGCAACACACACACGCACGCAGCAGCAACACACTAGGCACACCACAAAAGAAACGCCACACAAGGTTATATAAAACATAGCCTTTGTATTATCCAAAACACATTAGAATCATAATCACCATATACATATATATCATATATATATATATATATATAATATATATAATCACCATATACACTGTGCCAACTGGCACCAGGCAGTAATTTACAGGGGATTATATACATGACAGGGCCAATCGGGCAACTGTCAAAACCTTTTGAAAGCACAAGTAGCAAATGTAAAACAACTTGTAACTACTGGCAAAATACTGTACTCAGCATAATCACTAGCAACATAAAAGCATTATGTCTGTATCACATTAGGCATAAACACATTATGCATAAGTCACATTTAGGAGTGCACCCTAGTAACACTCCCCAGGTGCATACATATCCTCAAGCGCAACCTCTGGGCATTCCGCCCTACCAGGACACAAAAATGACCCCAGGTCATCTGGCCTTTCTCTGGGGCCCAAATGCCCTCTGTCCCAAATGTCAGCTTAGCTGTAGGGCCTTCCACTGGCCTTCTGGCTGCCTTGGCAGTGAAAACACTGTACGCAATGCGCTGGGGGCGTGGGTGTATCTCACTCCTTCTTTGATACTCCAATAAACATGCCCCGTCGTTGTAGCTGCCCTCCAACAGGAGGGTCAGCTGTGCAAAATTAGCCCAAGCACCACTGTGCCCTTGAAGGCCCCCTTTACCAGGACTCTTCAGGTGCCTACTCACAGCACCAACAATGATCCAGGTACAGCCCCACTCACCGGGCTGTTCTCCTTGGTCCTTGCTTCGTGGTGTGGAGAGCCTGCGAAGCCCCGTGTCTGTAGCAGGAGCTCTGCCCCCAATCAGGCGGACTTGCCTGGCTTCTGGTTTGTTCTTTGCCGGTCCGGGTTGCTGGTGGCGGCGGCTTCGCTCCGGCACGAAGATTAGGGGTAGGCCCCCGCTCCACTTCAGAAATACCTAAAATGTGGGGTGAGCTCCCGCTTTGTTTCAGAAAATCCCAAAATACGGGGTGGGCTCCTGCTTCACCATAAGGTGGGGTGGGGTAATCCCCACGCTGGGATTCCCTTGGGGTGCTCCTCTTGTCCTGAGGCAGTAGGGACACTTTGGCAGCCCAGCGCTGCGAGGCTCCAGCACTCTCCTTGTCTTGGAGCACCAGGAAAAAAAAACGGTGCAGCGCTCACGAGGCACTTTGAATCCCAAAGTTTCAAGGGCACAAGGCTGGGCCCAGGCAGGCCAGCTCACAGGGCCGTCCAGCAGGGAGGCAGTCCCTTGTGGCGATTCCTCCTGGGGCCCAGTAAGTATCCCAAAGCACAAGGAAGCACACCTTACATGGGGTCACAGCCCCAATATTTATACAGCATCTTCCCTTTGTTCTGCCCTGGCACAGGGCTTGGGGAACCAGCCTCACCTGGTTCTGGGGGGTGTTGAAGCACTCTGTTTACCAGGCTTCCACCCTCCTTTGTCAGATGGGGCTTGGTCCTCAGACACACCACAGGGGGGCAGAGCCGGCATTCACCTAGGCAGGCAAAGACCTATTCAGTGTCCTGGACTACTCCACCCACTACTCCAAATGCAGATCTGTCCATTCAGCCTAGCGCTGACTCACCCTGCCCTCCCTGGAGCCACCCATCTCACCATCCCCTGTCACTCCAGAGCCAGACATGCAATACACATCAGGCAGGCAGACACATAGCACACAGAAATGCCACCTTCTAAAAGAGGCATTTCTGAAATAGTAATAATAAATCTCCGCACACCATTATGCAGCATTTATTGTCACTATTCCAAACATACCAAACTTGATCACGCTGCTCCTCTCATATCAGGAATTACCACTGAAACACTTATCAGGGAATGCCCAATGCATTCCTATGAGAGGGCAGGCTCACAGCAGTGAGAAACCAAAATGGCTGTTTGTCACTACTAGGACATGTCACACACTTAAGGTACATGTCCTGCCTTCTACCTACAATGCACTCTGCCCATAGGGCTAGCTAGGGCCTACCTTAGGGGTGACTGACATGCAGTAAAAAGGAGGGTCACAGACTAGGTGTCACGTCACAGCAGCAGTAACACTGCGCGCACAGGCCCTGCAGTGGCAGAGGCCTGAGACAGGTTTGAAAGGCTACTCTGGTGGGTGGCACAAGCAGCGCTGCAAGCCCACCAGTAGCATTTAATTTACTGGCCCCGGGTATATTAAATGACACTTTACTGGGGACTGATAGGTACATTAAATACGCCAAGCAGATGTAGACCAATCTTACCATCTTTACCACTGACAGCACATGCACATTACACTGGACAGCAGTGCTAAAGTGCCCTGAGTCCTAAAACCACCAACACCAGGTCAGAAAAAAGACTAGGAGGAAGGCAAAAAGTTCAGGGATGACCCCGCAAAAAGTCCAACACAGAGCATATGTATTGCAATTGTTTTCCATAACACCTCCTTAGGGGTACTAAGGGCTGCGTAAATACAATTATGATTAAAAGCACACACTTCACAGCCCACTTGTTAACACTTTGCACTACCACTCAATAAGACCCAAAGCTTTGACATCACAAATCTTGGAGGGATCTGAAAAACAGGCTCCCAAGCATCCTTTACACTTGCGGATTAACTAATAGCGCACTTTTGCATTTCATTCAGGCAAGCAGGTACCCTGGCATGAAGGATTTTTACAGGACAGAAGACTCAATCAATGAAACTTCAGTTGAAGCATTTGATCAAAATTAGCCATCCCGGGACAGTCGTCTTTGTCCAAAATTAAAGTGAACGTTTTGAATTAAAGGCACAAGTGAGGATGGGGATGCGTGCCCCTCTTCTCAAGACTCCACGGACCCCATGGGGTCGTGCCTGTGTTACGATGCGTCTTCTAAGGTATGTCATGTCGCTAACTGTATAACCTTACTTGGTATGTTCTCCCGTTCACCCCTATGGTTAATGGTTCGTTCCAAGTCCCTGAAGGGGACCTTAGAATGTTGGTGAGGCACAGTAGGAATGCTGGTGGACAGAGGGGTCAGGAATAAAGGACACTACTCTTACCTTCTGGAGTCTTCATCATTGTATCACTGGCGACGAGTATAGGATCAGACAGCAAACTCGGGGAATTCTAAATTTAAGTGCTATCGTTGCGGAAGCAACAATCATTTGGCGAATGATCTTCACTGTCAAGCCAGACAGGGTTGGTGTAGAAAATGCAACAAGAAAGGGCATCTAGCAAGGGTTTGTGGGTGCTTCCCAAAGAAGACGGGGGGAGGTCAAGTCGTTGAGGATAAAACGCAAGTTAAGAAAACTGTTTTACAAATTAAGGAGGTTACAATTCAGGAACAACAAGGCTACCCTGTATGTGATGTTTCTATTGATGGGAAAAGTGTCAAAATGTTTGCAGACTCGTGCTCGCCTTTCACTCTGGTGAACTTCTCGGATTTTCAATCTGTCTTAGGAAGAGGGCAGGACAAATTGGATATAGGAGACATAGCCCCCAGTGGCTATAACAGAGACCCCATACCTATGAAAGGAATGTTTAAGTCTCTTATTTCATTCAAACGCCGTCGCACTGTAGGGAAAGTTTACGTTGTAGAGAATGGGTCAAACTTATTGGGATGGCAACATCAAAGAGAGCAGGGAATTAAGTTAGATCCGAATAACCCAGAACAAGTGTTAGTGATAGATCCTTCAAGTATAAGCGAACATATTGCGAGTGAATTCCCAGAAGTATTTTCAGAAAAGTTAGGTTTGCTCAGAGAATTCCAACACAAAATTCAATTGAAACAAAATGCTAAACCAGTAGTTCACAAAACTAGACCTATTCCACATCTTATGTGGGAACCGCTGAGAAAAGAGCTAGACAGGTTGGAGAAACTGGCCATCATTCAACCAGTTGACTGTTCTGAATGGGTCGCCCCCATTGTTATTGCCAAGAAGGGTCATAGTCGAAACATTCGCATGTGCATTGATCTACGGGATCTAAATAACAACATACTGGTAGAGAGACATCCTTTACCCCGCATCCACGAGATATTAAGCAACATGGGTGAAGCGATTTGTTGCAGCGTCCTGGATCTCTCCATGGCGTACCAGCAAGTGGAGTTGCATCCGGAATCTAGGAAGCTCACTGCCTTCACCACACCCATGGGCACCTTCATGTTCTGCCGAATGCCGTTCGGATTGGCCTCTGCGGCAGGGGTATTTCAGAGAATTATGCAACATGTTTTAAATGGGGTGCCGAAAACGCTTTGCTTCCAGGATGATATCCTAATTTATGGTGCCAATGTAGAAGAACACAACACCATTTTAAGACAAGTCCTGTCTCAGTTTAGAGACGCTGGACTTACACTTAAGAAAGAGAAATGCCAGTTTGGTGTGGAATCTGTTGAGTACCTAGGACATTGTATTTCAAAAGAAGGGTTCAAACCTAAACGTTGCCTGGTGGAAGCAGTAAGGGATGCGCCTGCACCTACTAACAAAGATGAACTTAAATCGTTTTTAGGGTTGGCGGAATATATGGCAAAATATGTAGACCACTTCTCGGATCTAACTGCCAACCTCAGAGAACTTACAAAGAATAACACGTAATTCAAATGGGCAGAGGAACATGAGACATCATTTGCTAGAGTAATGGAAGGTATACTCTCTGCTCCGTATTTGTGCAACTTTGAACACAACCGCAGGACCTTTCTTACTACAGATGCTAGTGGGAAAGGACTAGGAGCTACACTGTCGCAAGTCATCGAGGGCAAAGAGAGAATTGTTGCATTTGCATCATGCTCCCTTACCAAAGTGGAAAAGAACTATTCAGTGGTGGAAAGAGAAGCGTTGGCTTGTTTTTGGGGGGTGAAGCATTTCAAATTCTTTTTGTGGGGCATTCAGTTTTGTTTACGTACTGATCATAAACCGCTGATTTTCATGTTTAACCCAAAGAATAACTCATGTAACACTCCCCGCATAGCTTAGTGGTTGCTAGGCTTAGAAGGTTTCTCTTTTACAATCAGATATGTTCCGGGTATTCAAAATTCAGCAGCGGATTTTTTGTCTAGAAGTCCTATTGACAAGGAGGAACAATTTGAAACTCCTGAGTACCCGGTCTTCCAACTCAACCTAGATACCATTACTAAACATGAATGGCTAGATTGCATGCACTCAGACAACACTATAACACAAGCCATTTCTTACACTATACAAGGTTGGCCTGAATCTTCTGATCAAATTAGTGCAGATTTAAAAAGGTTCTGGGAGGTACGTTTTGAACTTAACTTGGATCAAAGTATTCTGTTCAGAAAGGACAAAATAGTTCCACCAGAGTCTATTAGGGGTAAAATAATTGATCTGGTACACGAGGGCCACTTGGGCAGGAGTTTAACGAAGGCAAGGTTACGTGAAAGGTATTGGTTCCCCAAAATGGACTCGTTAGTGGAGGCAAAAGTAAAAAATTGTGTTACATGTTCCAACAGTGACAAAACTAGAGTAACCAGGAAATCACACATCTCCCCTGTAGCTGTACCAGATAAACCATGGGAGAAGATTGCATTAGACATCATAGGTCCTCTCAATTTCAAGGGGGTGGGAAAACAGTTTGCACTGGTTCTAGTTGACTTCCACTCTCACTGGACTGTAGTCAAAATGGTCCACCAGGTAACGACAGCATCTGTAATTCAGTTTCTTAAAGACACATTTGCTCAGGGAAGCATACCATACTCCATGATAACTGATAATGGAGTTCAGTGTACGTCCCACGCCATGACAGATTTCTTAAGTAAACTTAACATGGCACACTTGAGAACATCATTATACTGTCCTAGGGCAAATGGGTTAGTGGAAAGAATGAACCGCATGGTCAAAGGTTGCATACAATTGGCGGTAGTAAATAGAATACCCACAGAACAAGCATTACAGGAAATGTTGTGGGCATATCACACCACTCCTAATTCTGTGAGTGGTGTGTCCCCTTTTTCAGCATTGAGAGGAAGAAGACCGGGTACAAAATTTTTCCCGAATTGGTTAGGAGGGGGGTCACACATCACGGTGGACAGGCAAGCATTCAGGGACAAAGTTGATGCACATCAAACCAAGTACAAAACTCAGTAGACACTAAACATGGCACCAAAGTTCCACAGTGGAAGGTGGGAGACTGGGTATGTGTTAAGGTGCCCAGACGGTGCGCTGCTGAATCTCAAAACCAATGCGCATCAAAGCTGTAAGAAACAACACAGCCATATTAGATAATGACCAAATGTGGAGCATGGACAGGTTAGTGAAATCCCAAAACTCACACAACCAACCTTATGACCAGGCAACAATATCACAAAGCCAAGACATCGATGGTTTATCTGTCACACGAAGAACATGCAGAACCCCAGGTTGGCACAAAGACCTTATTAGGTACAAGTAGAGAGTTGTGACTTAGTTTGGGCTGTTATTTACAATGTTTATTCATGTACATTAAGGGGAAGATGTGTTACGATGCGTCTTCTAAGGTATGTCATGTCGCTAACCGTATAACCTTACTTGGTATGTTCCCCCGTTCACCCCTATGGTTAATGGTTCATTCCAAGTCCCTGAAGGGGACCTTAGAATGTTGGTGAGGCACAGTAGGAATGCTGGTGGACAGAGGAGTCAGGAATAAAGGACACTACTCTTACCTTCTGGAGTCTTCATCATTGTATCAGCCCCACAGGTTGAAGAACTCTGCTATAAATGGATCACACACTTGGTGGGGTGGATGTGGTGAAAGAGACACCAACTCAGTGCGGGATCTTCTCTTACCTGAGCAATAGCCCACGCCTTCCCCACTTACCCACTGACACATAAAAGTGATACACATGTAACATCATTTGTCAACATCATCATTCAAAGGATGTGTTGCTTACATGTTTAACTGTCTCCTGAGTTCACTCACTCTGACTTGAGGATTTCGTAAATTTGGTTTTAATTGCTTTAATAAATTAATGAAATGTTAGCTCCACATTCCTCAGAAGTTCCCACTGCAAGTTTTTGTAATATTATCAGGTCTTTGTGTTGTGGTGGTAGATTGGTCTACGTGTCTGATAAATTATGATATAAATAACCCACTAACTCTATGTTTTCTTTCAATCTAATAACCTGTGCTGGATAATCCTAAATAATCCTACAGTTGGATCCCACCTTGGTGGGAGTGGAACCTCACGTATGGTGTCTTCCCTGGTAGCATGCTAGCCTGCTACTACTACCAGCGCCATTAAGAAGCCACATTGGTAAACCCTCCAATAAGGCTTTGGCAGATTGAGAGAGGTAGCAACTATCCCTTTATCTATTCAGGTAAGAGAACTTAGAAGTGAATTGAACTAATTTAGTTATTAAATTCTACTGAAGATTAAGATTTTTTTATGTCTGTTGTAGGCAATAGGCATAGGCACCTCCCCTACTGGTCAATAAAGTTACAGAAAATAGTAGGACAAAGGAATAACTAACTGGTATGCACTTTGATAAGCAGCTGTGTGCTGGAAAAGTAGCGAATGTTAACATCCCCAAGCAATAAAATGGAACTTTGTATTGGTCCCACTCTGGTAGCAGGGTATTGTTTGGGTATAAGTAAAGTAAGTAACCTAGCAAATAATTATATGGCAATAGGACGTCTAGGGGAAAAAGTTGATGTACAGTTTTTGACTGTTCTGATGACAGTTTTTTGTCAATTAAAAAAACACAGGCTGTGCAAAAAGCAGTACAAAGACAAAAGACAGATTGTCATCATATGAAGAAATAAACTACCCTTTTGTACTAGTAAAATTCATCCTCTCCACCCACAAAAGGCCCACCCCCTCCCCAAACAAATAAATCGCCCCACTGTCCAAAGTAAGCCCAACTCCAAACTCCTTGCCCCACCTGCCCTTCCTATCCCACCCTCTCCACCCAAAACAAAAGTTCCTCCCACCAAAGAAAGTATATTTAAAAAAAGGGCTTCAGAGGACTTCTAGGCAAGTGTGAAGATGTGCCACCTTTTGAGAATCAGTGCCAGCTCCAGTACGACGTGGCAGGGGATGTGGTCTGTGGTTGATGAAGAAGGAGGTGGTGTGCTGCTGGGTTGTAGCAGTGGTAGATCCCTGCTTCCGGTGGTACTGACAATGGTGAGGCCAGAATGGAAGTGAGCCAGGCTGGCCGGGGGGACTGGGGCAGTGTCATATGACTCCGCCTCATCCTCCTCCAAACCCACCAACCATCTATGGCCTACATTCGGTGGTGCCACAGGCAGGCAGCTATCTTCTGCCATGATGGTGACAGGAGTAGCGATATCAAGAAAGAAAAAAAGAAAAACCACAAATTCTAATGATCAGTGCTAAAACTTGTTTACATACTGGCACGGTAGCAGAATAGCCATAGAGCCAGTGGAATATTTAATGTGGTTAGTCACAAGGCCAAGTTTCCCTCACACATGCATCACATAAAAAATAGCACTGACAACAAGGAATTAATCCAGAATACCACCAAATTTTTGTTTAAAGGATTTCATCGTAAAAACTAAACAGACACTTTGGGCCACATTACGATGGCAGTCTGACAAGCGCGCAACACCACCTCTGCGGAATGGAGATCACCTGACATGTAGTTGGTGGTTCCACCCGCTATATTATTATACTACCGCCATGTAGGTGGTCGGAAAAATGCAGTTTTCTTTTGTGGCTTGTGCTGCGGTCTGGAAAATGGCTGCAGCACAAGCAGCAGTAGAGAAAGAAATGTTTGCAGAAATCCATGCACCATGCGGCAGGCACTATGTGGTACCTGATTCATGGTTCCCCTTTCCCCGCCTGCTGCACTCTGACAGCCTGTATCTTAATCCGGTGGTCGAACTATTGCCCTGGATGTCGGGCAAACTGCCACAAACACCAGATATCATAATGAAGGCCTTTGTGTATTCAAAACATTACCTCTTATTAACGAGTAAGGCATATCTGTAGCACAGTCAACAGTGTTCTTGTCGTGCAACATTAATTGAGATATGCTAGCCTCGGTATGCTAATCTGCAGTCTGCAGCGTGTTTTTGGGGCAGCTGTAATGGACAGTATAACCTGACTTTAATTCCAATGGCCCTGCTCTTCTCTGAATGCCTTTCAAATCTTCTCCAAAGAGGCAGATGAATAATAATAATACTATGTCACACATGTCACGTATAGCATGGATATCTTGTCTTCCGTAAGTAGATAGTAGAAAAAATTATGCGCTGCAGTACAGGGAAGGGAACAGGATATATATATGTCAACAGGCATGTTTGTCACATAATATCCCATCCACCAAGCTTTAAATCAGGCACTTAGTCCCACTTTATTCACTGGCCTCACCCTCCACCACAAATTATTTTTAACAAATACCTTCACTTGGGGAGCGTGGACACACGTCGAGATAAGATAGCGGCTTCCAGCTGAGCTCCACTCGTACACAGAGCTCTTTTCAAGATTTCAGCATTTTCTACCCGCCTCGGAGGGAAGACACCTTCGCCTACATGCTTTGGGAGGGTCGGAGCGACATTTGGAGCCGTTCCGACATCGAGTGAGGACCTGTGTGACCCAGCGGCAGCGACGGTGAATTTTATCTCACGAACGCGAGCGGCCGCCATTTTTAGAATGCCGCTCCAAAAATATTTGCTTCATTCTGTGGTAAACTGGCGTTTTTATGCATTTAATGGTTGGCAACGTTTTGCTCTATTTACTTTATAGTTGTTGCTATTTCTCAGCATGGGCGCTTGTTTATCCAGCCTTGCCTGTTTTTTGCGCCACATTATGTCATGGCTTTGATGCCTTTTTATTCTACCCATTTTTACTTGCTGGAGCCTTGGTTTGCATGTGCATATTTGCTGAGCAAATTTTTTCTTTTTCTCAGAAGAAGATGATGTGAGGATAGTCTTCCTCTTTTTTACTCTTCTCTGGTTTATATTGACTTTCTTCTATGTCTCTGCCTACCGCTGCAGTGTGTTCCTACAGCATATGGGCAGGTTGAGACCTCCATTAAAAGTGCTTCATTGTCCTTCTCGATATTTCACGATGGCCAGTGAAATTCGAACCTCGGTGTGAGCTACAACCTCTGGTACTAAACCCAAGGGAGTTAAAAACGACCCCCCCCCCTCCTATCTTATCATCTCAAAATCCTGTTCTTGATACTATTCTTGATGAGGTGGGGGGCTGAAATCTTTTATGTGATCTACTAACAAAAAGCTCCAGCAAATTGAAGACAGGTGGATTTGTATGGAAGCCAAAGTATTTGATATGGAGCAACGCATTAGTGACTTACATGATGTATCAACCAAGATTCCTAACCTGTAACAGGAAATTCAACATCTCAAGCTCCGCACTGAAGATCTTGAAAACTGCAATAGACGTAATAATCTTTGTCTTTATGGATTACCAGAGAATTTGGAGGGTCCTGACCTCCTTCTTTTTCTAAAGAGGTTCCTGACGGAACTTTTCGAGCTACCACTTGAACCTTCATTAAATATTCAGCGTGCTCATCGTCTTGGACGTTTTCAGCCAAACTCTTCGAGACCTAGAGGAATAATAATGTTATTTCTGGAATTTACAGATCTCATGCATGTCCTTACAGCAGCAAAAGTGAAGCGTCGCCTCATTTGGTCTGGTCATACGTTTATCTTTCTCAAGACCTCTCTAATGCCGCTAATGCAAGAAGAAAGGAATTTCTGGCCCTTCGCCCTCAAATGAGACAGTTGCATATTCGTTATGGCATTTTTCACCCATGTTTGTGTAAAATTATTCATGAGGTCTCAACTCGTTCATTTGATGATCCTGCTAAATTGAAGTCTTTTCTCCAGAATTTGTCACTGAATTCTGTTGAGGGTTCTACCCAACGTCTCTAATTTTCTTGTCTTCTTCATTATCTGATTCCTTATGGCTGTTCATTTTCTTATCTCTTTCTATCTTTCTCTCTCTGTCGTTCCGTCTGTCTTCGGTGCTGTTGCGCTCCATGCACGTTGCGTCTACTCTTTGTCTTAGATCTGGATCTCTTTCCTTGATCTACTTCTTTCTTCCTATATCCTTTTCTTTCTCTGTTCTTTATTGTTTGTTCTCTTTTTTAATTTTGTATGATACATGTGCCTAGTTGCGTTATTTGTTGGTGTGCATAGCGTCTTGTTTTTTTTTTCTACTAAATGGTGTTTTTTTGTTTCCAGCTTTACTCCTGTAGAGTATCATCACCATTCATGTACTTCCTACCCCACCTCCCTATATGTGTAACGTTGTTACGTGGAACGTTTGTAGTCTGGGATACCCCGTTAAAAGACAAAAGGTACTTTCTCATTTATCTCGATTGAATTCTCACGTTTCGTTCTTACAAGAAACTCATTGTAATGATGTTGAATCTCTCAAGTTGAAAAGACAATGGGTTGGTCAACTTGTGATTTCTCCTGCATCTAATCGAAAGGGTGGTGTTGCTATTCTCTTTCATAAGTAATTGCATGTACAAATTTTATCCACACAATGTGACACTGATGGACGCTGGGTAATGGCTAAGGTTGTTATTCACAATAAGGAGCTTGTCTTACTTAATATTTATGGCCCAGTTAAACCAGATCCTGAGTTTTGGAATAACATTAAGGTTTTGCTTTCCACCATCAACAATCCTAGCATTATTGTTGCTGGTGATTTCAATCAATGGTTAGACCCATTTTCTGATCGGCAGTCTAAATGTAAATTCAATCCTGACAAACCTCATAGTTCATTTCAATCTGGCATTGCCTTGCGTCCATTATTTGATGTTTGGAAGACCTGTAACCCTGTTTCTTTTGAATTTAAATGTTTTTCTAGCGTCCATCAGCTTTTTCTAAAATTGATTATATTTAGGTTAGTAAAACCTTACTCCGATCTATCCAATCTTCTGAGATTGGATCTATTTTTTATTCTGATCATGGACCTGTTATTTCTCCTTTTGATTTATCTTTGAATACTCCCAAATTTGGTTGATGGAAATTGAATAACTTTTTGTTGTCAGATAGTGACTTCATCTCTGAGGCCACTAGCTTTATCAGCGAATTATTTAAGACTAATAACCCTTTGGACACTTCTATCCCTAATACTTGGGATGCTTTTAAGGCCTCTTTCTGTGCTTTCACAATTGCATACTCAGCGAGAAAGAGGCGGTCCGACAAGGCCAAGTATACATCTTTATTACAACTCAAGTAGTTGGAACACATTTACTTTACTACTAAATCCCCCCTGACTCTTTATGAACTAACTAAGGTCAAGGCTGCTCTTAACAAACTTGCTACTGTAGATGCATGTAATGTCCTTCTTAAAATTAAGTCCAAATATCACAGGGGCAAAAAGAAGCTGGCAAAATGCTGGCCAATTTTTTAAAAGATTAAATCTGAACATAAAAATATTGGTCCCATCCTTAATGAATCTACTAACAAATTGGTGTAATCTGGCGAAGATATTTCTACTACGTTTCAAGCTTATAACCTGTCCCTCTATTCAGATTACACAAACCCTTCTACTCAAAATATGCACACTTTTTCAATCGCCTTCCCAAACCCCACCCTTGTTGCACAAATTTGATTTCATTAGAAGCTGAGATTACTCTCCAGGAAATAACGGATGCTATTAAATCTTTAAAAAAATCTAAAGCACCTGGTCCTGATGGCCTCCCAGTTGAATTTGTTTCCACTTTTTCCTCTATTTTTGCTCCTAAACTTCTTACTCTTTTTAATTCCTTCCTTCATAACACTACGGTGTCTGGTTCCTTTATGGAAGCTTTGATTGTCTTTATTCCCAAACCTGATAAAGAACACACCCTTTGCAAAAATGATCGGCCTATCTCATTAATTAATTTTGACTGTAAGATTGTTGCTAAAATCCTTGCCTCTCGTCTGGAGAACATTATCCCATCATTAATTAAAACTGATCAATCTGGTTTTGTTAAGGGCAGACTGGCTGCTGACAATGCACAAATGTTTTCCAATGTCATCTCCTTTGGGAAAAAATACCAGTCTCCTCTTGCAGCGTTATCACTGGATGCTGAGAAGGCTTTTGATCGTATTAATTGGCAATTTATGTTTAATACTCTTCAGTGGTATGGTTTTGGTTCAAATTTTATTTCATATGTTAAATTGTTATATTCTGCCCCTCGTGCCATTATTTTTATGAATAATCATTTCTCTCAATACTCTCCCTTGTATAGAGGTACCCATCAGGGTTGCCCTCTTTCACCTCTGTTATTTGTTTTTTGTTTAGAACCCTTCCTTGAGCGTATTCGTGTCAATTCTCTTATTTCAGGTTTTATACATAATTCCGCTGAAATTAAATTGTCAGCATATGCTGATGACATTTTGATCTATATGTCTAATCCCATTTCCTCCTTACCTCCCTTTTTGCATGACGTTAAATTGTATTGTAGCATTTCCGGATATAAGTTGAACTTTTCTAAAACAGAGGAACTACCTTGAAACCCCCTTTGCTACCAATATATGTTTATTAATACTAACTTTACCTGGTGTCCTACAAAAATAAAATATCTTGGTATTTGGTTCTCTTCTACTCTTTCTAATACAATCAGTTACTCGTTCAATACATTAATTTACAAATTACAGAAATTACTTCTCTCCTGGTCCCCTCTCCACTTATCATGGTGGGGTAGATTGGATACTAATAAAATGATGATTGTTCTGCATGTCTTTTACACATTATCCATGTTACCCTTTCTGATTCCTGTTTCATATTTTTCCCAAATTAATTCTATTTGTATCAAATTTCTATGGAATAATAAACATCCCGGTATTGGCCTTGTGAACTTAAAACATCCCAAAATGGAAGGTGGCGTCCGTTTTTCTGATTTTAAACTATATCATTCTGCATTTTTAATTAGCGAGTATTTTGCCTTAATTCATGACTTTGCTGATAACCCTATGCCCCGTTGGATTACATTTGAACGCTCCCTTTTAAAGGATTTTTCTTTCAAAAGCATAATATATATGTGTAATGCACTTTCATATCAAATAATCCTATTTTGAAATATTCTCAACAATTCTTATATAATACTTTGTCTGTTGGTCTTAACCCATAACCAATGTTTTTTATCCTCTACTATTTGGTACAATAAATTTATCAAATTCAGACGTAAATCGTTCTATTACAAACACTGGAAGGAGAAGGGAATGTTGTTTATCTATCAGTTAGTTGTTCATAACTCTATTATTCCCTTCTCCCAATTACAGTCTCAATATAGCTTGCCTAATTCCTTTCTTCATGAATATCTCTTGATATGATCATCTGCTCTAAACTCCTATTTAACAACTAACAATTTTCCTTTAGCTTCCCCCTCACTTATCCCTTCCACTCCTATTTATAATATCCCTCAGGACCTCAGAACCAAGGCTGTGTCTATTTATAAGATGTTGTTGTCTCCTGTCACTGTACGTTCTAAATCACATATAGTATTACTTTGGGAAGCGGATTTGTTCTTATCTCTTCCTTCCAAATTTTGGCTGAAGTTATTTAAAACTTCTGGTGCCGCCCGCATTACTCATTCTATATACTTTATCTATAATAGAGCTCTCATTACTCCTGTATGTTTATCCAAGGTTTCCCCTTATTCTTCTTTTCTTTGTTGGTCTTGTTTTAAGTCTACTGGGTCCTTAATTCACCAATTATATGAATGTTCAAATGTACTGAAGTTTTGGCAATCTATTTGGTCTATATGTATGAAAATATTTCAACGTAATATTCCGTTATCAATGCAGAATGTTTTTTTGGGTACTGCCTCACCGGCTCTTGATGTTTCTTCTCCTATATCTTTGTTGCGTGATCTTTTTATTGCTCTTGAATTTAAAGTAATTTTGTCTTGCTGGAAAGATAACTCTAAATTATCTTCATTAACATGGTGGAATTTTATTTGCGATGAGCACAGAATTTTTCTAATGTTTCTTCTCTTTCCCTACCTCAGAAAATTTGTTCTGATCTATTGTGGTTACCTTTTACCTCCTATCTCTCTACATATCCACCTGCATCTCAGTCTCTATCTTAATTATATTTTTCTTCTCTTTTATATATTTATTTCATATTTTATTTCCTTTTTCTTTTGTTTTTCTTTCCTCTTCATTTCTCTTTCTTTTCCTTTTCTTTTTCTTTTCTTTCTTTTCCTCCTTTTTATTCCCTCTTTTCTCTTAAACTATTCGCACATGTTTTCTTTCCGTACATTAATTGTTTTATTTGGCTTGTAATGTGTTCATTTGTTTAATGATGTTTTTATTTCTCTAAAAACTCAATAAAAATTATTAAACAACAACAAGAAACAAATACCTTAACTTGGCAGTAAGGAAAGATACTCTACTGCAAGGTAAGTTAGAGGATTCAGCGAGGTAGAGGTTTTGTTATAGAATAGTGATAAGCTTTTGCTTAGACAGTCAGTGTGGTTGAAGATGACAACAGGAACACATTTGAACAGGTGTAAATATGTCATGAAGCCCTGAAAAATATATACATAAACCAATTAGCCAGAAAAATGTGGCATATGTCAAAAATTGATTTTTACATATTTTGGTAGTGTGGGACAGAACGTAGGAAAGAATAATAAAGTGAAGTACCAGTAGGAGATGACTAGGTGGGCATGGAGAACACACCTTGATTTCAGTTTGTGCTGCATTGAAAACTTAGTAATGCTGCATTCACTGAAGCAGACGCACTTTGCAGTGCTGAATAGAATCATGCTGCAGTTATGTCACGGGTGACGAAATGCCATGGGCAGGGAGGTGATGATGATGGGTGAAATATCTGCCTCACTTAACAAATTACAGCACACTTAATTTGTCAATAAGCAAGCAATGTAACTGAACATTACTCACCCCTGACACTGCTGGGACTCTCCCCCCTCCAACTTCCTGGGCCTCCTCTGTGCTACTGGCGCTGCCACTGGTTCAGGCACTGGTGGTCTGGCAGCTAGAAAAAATAGATACCAGATCCGCCTCCTGAGTAATTTTTATTATTTTTAACAAAGTACAACAGCAATATCTCACTGCAATTTGAATAGCAGTATCTTATATAGAAACTATCACTTTGGGAGGTTTGTTGGGTGACATGTTAGAAAAGCCAGGTTGTCAAGCCAACCAAAAACTTTTTTTCTCGGAATGGAGGGAGAGGGCTATGATAAGTCATCAAGTGCAATGAAAGGGTGGAATGAGTAATGAAGGCGATATCATCCTGGTTGGCAAATGCAATGGGATCTCATTACTTTCCTGCCATGCTGCATTGTCATGGGAACTGCTAGTATACTATATAAGTGAATGATAATATAACATTGGGGGTGTCCATGTTCCTCAATTTCCCTGTTTGAGAATAAGCAAGAAAGCCTCCTCAATAAACATATGTGGTGAATAATAGTTTACTTAGGCCTGCAATCTTCACAGTACCACACATCTGTTTTCTTAGTCTTACAATACCACAAGACATATAAGGGGAGAGGTAAAGCTTGCTAAAAGAGCAAGAGAAAGCTACAGATAGTCAGTTATAGAAACAGGAACTATAGAAAAGGGATAATGCAAGGATAAGAAGAATTTAACAAACATTACATAGAGGAGTTTCAAAAAAAGGAGACAGTATAAAAAATACGCAAGGCAAAGTTATTTTAACTTACCTCTGAGTGTGAGCAACATGCTATTTGAAAAGAAATTGCCATTTTTAGAAAGGAAAATATTAATATTAGTTACTGTCAGAGCTCCACAACCTCAACACCAAGCAGTTCGAGCTGGTCCTGTTCCCTATTGATAATGTCCACCCAGCGTTGTATCAGCAGCTGTGTGGTACCCTGCACCCTTGTGCTGTGGCGCACGACCAGCATACTTGCCCCCACAGCAGCCTATGCTCCCGCAGGTCCTACCCTCTCCCAGGCCTGCGCCTGCTGCTAGCATGAAGCGGAGGAAGCGCAGGGCCCAAAAAAACAGGGGATTCCGGAGATGGGCCATCTGAGGCTCGTGTGCATCAACAAACCTTCTTGGGCAGCTAGCTGGGATGGGACTCGGTATTCCGTGTGTGGCACGGGAGGCAGCGCCAGTCCTCCCGGCGCCATAAAGGCAGCTCTACACTCCTGCAGCACGGCTGGGCTGGACTGGGCCACCCCTCTTGGCTCTGACTCCTGGTACTTGGGACCCATGATCTTGTGGAAAGGAAGGACAGAAGGATAGACAAAGCTGTTAACATTTGTGTCACTGCAATGGGGAAGAGGAAATCTGATGCACCTTATGCAGCAAATAAGAAAAGACACGCTTTCAATACTTTTGCATGCTTTTTGACAGATGCCATGGGGGCTATTAATAATGAAATTGGGATTGTAGAAGAGAGGTTAGATGCCTCAAAAAAAACTCTTGGTAAGGCCAATACAGGCATCTCTCCTGCATCAGTCACTCCTCGGAGGCGGATTGCTAGTAAGGAGCAGAGTCTAATTCCCCCTGGGGTACCTGGGGGCAGTCACAGGGTAAACAACCTGTGTGTCTTTAATGGCAAGTCACACAGGACTTCAAGAGGGTGGCACATCTTGAGTCAACATGCAATTCCCCCGCAACGGTCATAGAGAAAAAACTCCTTAAAAAGCAATCTATACAGGGCTTTAATAAAATCCCTGCAGTCGTAATCAAAGACAATACCCTGGGTGATGAAAAAGTACAGGTTGGGAATTACCACCAGGTGGACAACCATAATGTAGTTACATCATTATCGACCTTGGCTGCTGATTTGGAGGACCAGACGGACGTAATTGAATCTATGTGTGCTACATTTTTAAACCCAGTACTTATGACCCTAAAGTAGATGGAGTTAACATTGAAGGACATAAAAGAGCAATTAATTGACCTGAATGCCAAAACCAGCAGTAACTTAAAAAGGGGGGGTGGCCTATCTGAACAGCAAACAAGTAAACTCTGGCAGATTTGAAGGGACTCGATCCAGAACTCAAAGTGGCAATGTCAAGGGGGTAACAAATGAGTCTGTCCCCAAGCTTCATTTGTCTGGTACATCCACTAATCAAAATCTGCTTTCGCCGTTGGAAACCAACCCAAACCCAAAACCAGTACCATGTGCATGTCGCCAACTCAATAGCACGTCTGTTCCTTCCACTTCTACTCTCCCTATCAGACGATTAATGAACGAGGCCTCCCTGCTGGTTATTGTTCAGAAAAACATATCTACCTTGTTAAATCGCCAACTAGAGATGGAAGCCCAACTTAAGAATTTAAGAACAAGGTCATCTATTGGCTGTGTTAATCCTTGGGAGACATAAGAAGTAATTCCGCTTCAACCAATATCATCACTGTCCAAAGAGTCCAATGGATAGGCTCCATGCCAAAAGGGGGGCAGGGTGACTGTATCATTGTCAACGTTACCAATGCTCGGATAGTCAGCCTTATTTTGCATAGACTGCCTTGTAATATTCACAACCGATGTGTGAAAGCTTTTTTTTATAGACACAACACCTTGAAACACCCACAGCCCGATTCTGAGAGTCCTTTGTCCTCTAGCCAACAATTTACTACCCACTTATTTGAAACTTACAACCGCTTTTCATCACTGGCTGATGTTGACTGACTGGTAACTGTTGCCCTTGATAAGTACCATGATAGCAGGGTTAACATTGATGTCACTCTTAATTCTATCGCCCAAGAGCCCTTGTCTACAAGAGTCCCTGATTATAGTTAATTCAACAACAGAAACCACAAAGAAAGGGTGAGCATCAAAGGTCCTATTTTGGAGTATAGAAGGGATTCCACATAAATTTAAAGACTCAGAATGGCTAGACACAATTGGTGACTATTAGATCATCTGTTTACAAGAGACTTGGGCTCACAAGCACATATTCCTGAATGGTTTTTATGTGATCTCAACTTCTGCGGTTCCAGACCCACATGGCCACAATAGTGGAGGTTTACTAATTCTAATAAACACAACCCTTCCATGCAAAATAATGGATACAGTCATCGACTTGCTGTTCTTTCAAATCATGTGTATATATTTTGGGACAATGACTCTGGTAATCTTGATTAACTTCTATCATAATAACTTTGATGCAAATGATTGTACAGTTATATACTCCTTGGGAGTTGCGCTTAACAAAGTTATTGAAAGTACTTCAGGGGATATTTGTACAATGGAGGGGGTGATGTTAACTTGAAATTGTGTTGATTCACTGGCAATATTGTTTGTGGACTATGGGAGACTGACTCTCCGGACCTTACACACTTTAATCACAGTCTATGTGGTATTGCCTCAAATACTTTGTTGAAACATAATCTATTCCTTAAAGTTGATTTGTCAAGTGTTTCCAGTGATAGACAGGTCTCTTTTACAGGGAGAAGCTCTGGAAATGTAATAGATTATATTGCGTTCTCATTAAAGATAAGATCCAGAATCATGTAATATGCCATTCTACTCACCAAGATGAGCAATCATAAACCACAAGCCCTCTATTTAAAACTGGGACTGATACCTTGGGCAACTACACAGATTTTAGCCAGTATAGATTGTAGGAAGGTAGGATCTGACTGCATGGTTACCCCCACTTTTTGCCTGGTGTTTTGCTGTTTTTTTACTAGTTTGATTGGGATCCTGTTAATCAGGACCCAAGTCTATCTGCTTTCTCCCTTACATTGACATACATGTACTTTGGTACTCTCCAGATTGGATACCGGGGTACCCTTATCAGTCCCTAGTATATGGTACACATGTACCCAGGGCATAGGTACCCCAGAGACCTCCCATGGGCTGAAGCATGTATTATGCTACCCATGAGAGGCTATGCAAAACAGAACTCGAGGTCTGCTACTACAGTCTGTGTAAGATGGTGCTTGCACCACTTACATTAGATATAGGTTCACTATACCTAATTGTCACTACACTTAAAACTTATAAGTCACCCCTACAGCAGGCCTTAACCATTCTGAAGGTAGGGTGCTGGGTGTTATGTGAGAGGGTGCCCCAGCATGAGCAGAGCCTCTCTGCAGCCTTCGGAAACCATTCTCCCATGTTGTCTGTGACTCAGCCGGACATATAGGTAGAGGTGCATTATAACCTCACTGTAAATGCTATCTCGAACACGGCTGCATAGAAACATATCGAGTTTGGTATCAAACACCTTGGAATCATACCTCCACACCAGTAACTGGTGTGAGAGGTATGACTCTACCCTTTTGAAGCAAGCTTCGTGGGGCATCCTGTCACAAGGAGGTGTGACCACCTCCCAGACAGGATTTAGTGTATTGGTGCTGGGTGGGTGCACTCTGAGAGTGCCTGAAAGTCTGCACTTGGGACACATTTGGTGTCCCTGTGCATAGTCCAGCTCAAATCAGTTCTGGCAGCCATTGGCTCCTGCTCTGGTGCGAAACTGGACAAAGGGCATGCGTGTAGCCACCCCTCTTTCCTGCCACTCCCCTAGGGGGGTCCCCTGAATCTGTCCAACCCTCTCCCGTGGGTATAAAATGGGTAACCTGGCTACAGGACATTGGATTTTACGTGGACAAGATTCTACAAAGAAGAAACCACTGACCTTCGACCTTCTGGAGACTTGAACTTTGCTGGACCTCGACTGGGCTCGACTTCCTCCACCTTTCCGTCTGAAGCTTAGTTTGTGCCTTTGCTCCATACAAGCTCTGTACAGGACCTGTGGTGCACTTAAGACAGCAGAAGAATCTCCCTTGAAGTGAGCGTCGCAGGCACCAAAAGCGCTACTGACCAGTCTGCTTCTCCTGAGCCCCTGAGGACTCCAAAGATTTCAGCAACATAGCAGGTATGTTCCTGAAAGTCCCTGAGGTTGATCTGCCCTCTCACAGAGTTTGTGGCCAGTATCCCTCGTGGGTGCTGCGTAACCCGAACCCCTGTGCACCGCGTCCATTTGCAAGTGCATATGCTTGTTGACGATTCCCGAGCTTGTACATTGGACTCTGTGTAGTCCTGACCCTGAGCAGTATTTGCACCAGAGAACTCTGGCCTCCTCACATCGTGTGCTCGGTGGGCTGGTGCTTTGCAATCTTGCTCGAGGTCCCCTTGCGACTCATAGTCATTCGGCCTGTGGGTCCTCCTGAGGGTCATCTTGACTGTTCTTGGGCTTTCCTCATTGCTCCAGATGTGCCCTGCCTCCCCATTGCTTGGTGAGTCTCCCGGACCTTGCTGGTCCCGACCTTAACCTGTTTGACCTTCCTGCGTGGGTTGTTTTGCCAAGGCTTGTTGGTGCTCCCGCTGGACACCGACCCCTCAGCACTCGACATTCTTCGTGGGACAGCTCACCTCTGGCTCCTGGTTGTCCTCGACGTCTCCTGGTCCTCGTGGCTGCAGAGTTAAGCATCCCTTCTTCGCACCTGAAGCACCAAACATCGTTGGGCATTCGTCTCCCGAGCCCCTTGTCACTCTGAAGTGACCCAGACTCTGTCCTCTCTGCTTTCAGGTTCCATCCTTTCAGAATCCAGGATTGGATTCCACTGGACCCTTTTTACCTTCTCGGCAGCTGTACTTCTCCACAGCCTTCCATTGAGAATGGCAAGAGTTTCCGATGCCTCTTCAGACATATGCACCCGGCTCCCCTGGGATAGGTAACTCTGGTACTACGGTATCCATGGGTGGCTCTCCAAACTCTTAAATTCCAAATGGTTCACTCAAAGTCCTCCTAGAAGGGTCCTTAAACTTTTAAAACTGTAACCGCCACTTTCACATAGAATTGTACAGAGCCCGCGGTCGTGTTCCTGCACTGCACCCGGCCTCCGTGGGGTCACTGTCTACTCACCTTGGGTGTTTCCTTGGGGTCCCAGCAATTCTACGTGCTCCAGACCTTGTTTTGATCCAAGTCGTGATTGTTATACCACTATTTTTGAATATGGTTTGGTCTCCTCCTGGAGCCCACTGCGTATTGTGCTACTTAGAACTGTTCTATTGAATTCGTATTGTGTGCTTTGTGTTCTGTCCTCTTGACGAGGCTAGTAGAGAGTGTTATATTAATAAATACATGTTTTTATATAACTAATGTGTGGTTCTCCTTCATTTAATCATTCAGGAGGTGATATTCTAGTAAAACAAGCTGCTTTACATTCCTTCAAGATTAAGCCTGAAGGCTGCTCTCCATAGCTACAACTAGTATAGCTTTCATAAAAATGATCTTTGACCTCATCATACATCATAAGGGTCGAGTAGACTGGTACAGGGTGCCCACTTTAATTAGTGAACAGCATGTACCAGGCCACCTTCTCACATAGATTACTACAAAAACCAAGGACGTAGGTGCAGGTGGGCAGAGGTTGATACAGGGGAGTTACTAAAACAATTGCTGGGAAGCTGCAAGAGCGAAATTGATACATGTCTAAGTTGTGATGCACCCTCGTTAAAAGTTGTGGAGGCATACTTAGAAAGTTGTATGCACATACCAGAGCTGTTAACAACCAAACCACCAATATGCCAGAATAAGGCCAAGAAGTGGTTTGACAGCCACTGTACTAGGGCACACAAACAACTAATGGAAGCATTCAAAGTATCACCTAGTGATATGGAGACTATTTACTCTTGCAAACGTAACTATAAGGCCACACTAGCCACTATAAAAGAGAGTCTAAGGATGGAGGCATGGGAGCAGTTGGAGAAGGCTTGTGTAGAGAAAGACTCAAACACTTTCTGGAACGTTGTCAATTCCCAGTACTTTGCCCACGATCAAAATAGCAACACAGACTTACCCGTTCTAGCTCAAACTTGGGTGACACACTTCAACCATGTATTTAATGATACCCACCACTCAAACCAATGGTGGCTCATGATCAGTTCAAACCTTGCTTATCGGGTTAGATGAAGTTTTCCTAGCTCTTAATAGATATCCAAGCAACAAAGCCTCTAGGCCTGACTGCGTGCTGATTGATTTGTTTAAGAACAATACTGAGCTGTGGGCACCCATATTAGTCAACCTCTCAAACAGCCCTATCTTGTGTGGGACCCCAAAGTCCTCGTCAAGTGCCATCATAGTCCCAATCTTTTAAAAAAGGTGACGGAGGGGATCCTAAATGTTATTGCCCAATCTCACTTATAGACACCACAGCAAAAGTGTTGGACGGGATAATCTTGGAGCCTGGAGAATTGGGCAACTGATAATGAGATGTTGACATCTGCCCAGTTCGAGTTCAGGAGGGGACTGGGAACAATTGACCAATGCCTTAACCTCTCTCTCATCCATGGCAAGTATGTACGGGCCAAGAAAGGCTATACCTTGCCTCCATGAACCTAAGCTCAGTATTTGACAATGTCGACAGAGATAAACTCGGGGGCAAATTGCTGGACTTCGGAGTGGCGGCAGGGTTGGTGTACATCCTAAGAAAACTACATGAGGATTTTGAGAGCTGCATTAGGTATGGAACCAAAGGGGAGTTTACCCCTTTTTTTTCAAATTAGCAAGGGATGAATTAATGAGAAATTACTTTAATTTGATTTAGTTTAAGAGCGGCACAACCGCTAATACACACACAATTCACGAGCAAATGTACCAATTTGTTGGTTGATTTAAATTTCATTAAAATTTGTAATAAAAACCAAGTTAAAAACAGTGTGCAATTGATTCCTACAGTCTTGTTAGTTGTCAGCCAAAAAACGTACTTCTTGAGAGGTTATACTTGGGCTATGCACGGCCAGGCTAGGTACGCGGTCTTTCAGAGTAGCCCTAGGGCAATTAGCAAATATAGTGAGAATGTTCAATAAAAAAAAGAAATATATGATTCTAAGAGACTGTGTCTTTGTGTTTATGTTTCTTTTATGAACTCTTTTAAGTTCAACTTAGTGATCTTAGTTAAGGTGCTGATACCGTTGATGATTTCCTGTTATTTCTCCGAGGTAAAGTGAATCATGCTGTAAACAAGTAGACTGCGGGGTATTCAATTGCGCTTTATCACCTTGCATGTCCAAATTAGCAAGGGAGTATATCAAGGATGTGTCCTTGCCCCATTGCTCTTCAGCATTTACATCAACGACCTGGAGAAATATTTAGGAGAAAGTGTGGCAGATCCCCCAATGGCAGGGACCAAATCCATCCCTGTGTTAATGTACACGGACGACTGTGTCCTCAGCTCTGGGTCTTCAGAGGCTGCTGGAGGAATTTACAGCATATATGGGATTGCTAGGGCTGAAAACCTTGAAAACAAAGTCCTTCACCCTCATCATGCAGCTGTCCCAACAGGAAGATGAGATCATTCCATATCCAGGACACAAGATTAAAGACAGTAAGCACATTTACGTATCTAGGGCTACCTTTTGATAAGGGATGCAATTGGAAAAATGTGGTCATGGTCAGATGCTCCCATTCCGAAGAAAATGTGGGCGCTATTCACAAGTTCGCTAAATTAGGACCCTCTCCAAAGGTTGTGCTGCATAACATATATAAGGCTAGATGTGTCTTTAGCTGCCACCTATGAAGCAGGGATATGGAGAATACAGTAGACCTCACTATTGAAGGTCCCCGAAAATACATTTGTACGCAAACCTTTACGGCTGCCTAGGTCTGTACCGGCATCAATCTGTCATGAAGAATTGGGTCTTGACCATGTGAGAGATCTTGTCTTGTTCGCTCCACTAATGCTATGGAGCTCAGTTTGGAATTGCCCAGAAGCTGCACTAACCAAGGCAGTAATCAAAAATAGTTTGAAGCTAGACAAGGCAGGTAGCATTGATTGGTTGGAACATATCAAAACACAATTGGCAATGATAGAGAGGCAAGATCTTTTTAATAACCCCATGAGTATTTCCAGGGACATGAAAACCTTGGTTAAGAAACAATAGATGGATCACAAGAATGAGAAAAAGAGAGGAGGTGGAGCTTTGTAAACGATCAGGTAAAACATATGGTTTGTTAGTAACAACTAGGCTCCTGGATCCATATTTGCTCACTCTCCCTAGTTCCTATCATTATTATCTAGTCAGATTGGGCCTTGGTTCGTCACATCTACTGGTTGCTTATCCTTCAACAGATAGATGTGAGCAGGACCTTACTGTGTGTCCCTACAACTCTGCCTCTGCTCAAACACAGCTGCATGTTTTCCTTTTTTGTGGGCTATATAAATGGAACAGGAAGGTTCTGCTTCTCCCCGTGTTGAGGACTTTGAAGGTCAAGCAATGCAGACCTGCACTGTTACAATTATTAAAATCAGACATGGTCTGTCACACTGTTTACAAGTTCATTGCATCATCTGTTAAATTAAGGAAAGTGGTGAGAAAATAACTATTCGCAAGCTTTATATATTTGTTTGTTACTTTAAAATTGCTTAGCCCGTTTTGCGCATAGCCTTCAGAATCCACTAGATGCATAGGCTCTGCGACAGCATCATAACTGAGGAGTGAGTGGATATCTAGCATTCAGGATCAAGGCAGTGAGCACCAAGTACAACAAATTATTTTATCCATTGCTGGTGCACTTTACTTTGCACTTTTACAAAGTACGTACTGCATATATTCATTTTGTAATGCTAGCACATGCTTTTTCTTTCATGTTATCGAATAAATTTGTTGTATTTTAGACAACAGTGTGGTCTTTGTGAGCTTAGGCCTAAGCCAGCGAGTTTTAAGTATAATTTATACAAGGGCATGTGTGTGTGTAACATGGGACTTTGCAAAATGCACTTTAGTGAATTTTTCAAAGAAATCGCAAATTACCATCAATTTGAGATTGACGGTAATTTGCGATTCCTGTTTGCGAAATCGCAATTTTTGGGGGGGTTAATGCATTGCATTTAAGGAATAGCAATTTGTGATTCCTAAATACATTTGCAATTTGAGTAATCGCAAATTTTGCGATTACTTAAATTGCGATTTTTGCATTTGGGATGATGCATCCTAAATACAAAAATACTGGTCGCAAAGGGGCAGATTTAGCGACCGTTTTTTTCGTTGATGCATGTGGCCCAAAATGCGTACATTGAGTAGTGACATTTATTGACAGGCACTCAAAGGAAAATATAAGTCACTGGAAGACACTGAATTTCAAAACAGGCGCACATCACCGTAATAATGGAGTCATTCACCTCTGAGATATAGTGGTTGGTTGATTGCTCGTTTAAATCACGTTTCTTTGTATATAGTACTACTGGACTCAGGAGCGAGCTTTCGCATTTAAGCATTTCTGAATATTTCAAGGGCAAAAATTCACTTCTCCAGCCGCTTGGCAAGAGAAAGTAGATAAAACAAACCAAATAAGCATTGTGTGTGTACTCATATTATTTTCTCCTATAATTGTTTCGATTATGTTTTTTGTCAGAGAAAAAGAAAGGCCTTTAATGGGCACTTGAAACAGGCGAGCATGCATGGCCCCGGATTAATCCCCTCTAATGCACTTTAGAAGTATTGCCTTTTATTGACCAGCGCAGTCCTGAATGGGTTAAGTCAACAGCAGTAAACCTGCTTACTGTAATAATCACTACATAATCCCATAACTCCAACTGACACAGATGGTTTTAAACGATGGTCTCAGCATGCTTACTTTTAAAACCCTTCCTTTACGAGTATAAAGAAGGAGACCCCGGTGTCAGCCATTAATGTAATATCCAGTGGTTTATACGCTATCACCAGCGCCATCGAAGAGATAGAAAATCATTGCTAAACCGCTGAAGCATTAGCACACAGTAATTTACGCCATATCAAACTACTTTCAAAGATGGCGGCGCTGTTTTAGTGTCTCCACAAATCTAAAGCGATGTTCGAAGTGCCTGCTGCAAACGTTAAACGAGAAATGGTCTCGCTTATAAAGGCATTGATGTTTATGCAATTTACACTCATCTGTTATATTTGCTAGGGAAGTAGGGAACAAAGCAGACCACAACAGAGGCCTTTGCTTGATGTGTGGTGAACCCAGAGCCTATAGGCAGAGGCAATTGGAAGCTCAGCTGGGTGTTGTGTACAGTACACTGATAATTATAATTGATGTTCCAGGTGTTCACCAAGCTGACAGAGCAGATCAGATTGGTCTCTAATGAAATACACACTGAACACAGCAGAAGGGAGAGAGGCGATTAAATCCTGGGTTTCGTGTGTGCCTGCCTGGTTGGGTGTATGTAAGAAATTAGAATTCAGTCAAAGTCATTAACTGCGCCCCGACATAATAAATAAGTAGTCAACAAGGGAAGGTAGATCTGAGGCTAATCCATTCTTTTGTGAATTTGGTGTGTTTAAATTAAATGGAACATTCTTTAAACTGCTAGTACGCCTACCTTATTTAGAAATGTAACTTTCCCAACTAACTACATACATGCCTTAAAAATGTCAACATCTTTTCGGCATAGCTGAGCTTTCAGATTGCCTTGCCCAACATTTTCATAATTTCAGAGTAATTATGAGTGACATTTCATCGACTATGAGTGACACTTTCTCGCAAGCAAAATCAAGCAATGAGGATGAGGGAAACATAAATATCAGAAATGAAACCCATTTGAGCAACGACAAACTTTAAGAATATCATAAAACTGCTACTACCCATCAGAAATGGAAGGGCACTAACTGAAGACAGGCTGTGCGTGACTGCAGTTCCCAGTAATAGTCTTGCGCTTGCCCTCATATACTTCTCCCCATTGTTTTCAAGTCTGTAGGCTTCTCCTCACCAGCTCCATGTTGCTTCTCTTCCACACCATCTGTGTTGCTGCCCCTCACTTGTTCACTTCTTCTCTCTCCCATTGCTTCTACTCCGCACCCTCCATGTTGTTTGCCCCACATGTTCCCTCCTCCTCTGTTGCCTGTTGCTTTTCCACCCTAAACCACTCTCGGTGTTGATTCCCCCACCTGCGTCCTCCTTTCTCTCACCCATTGCTTCTCATCCCTGCCCTCTGTCTAGGTTTCCCCTAACTGCACCTTTGTTCTCACCCGTTGCTTCTCCTCCCTATCCCCGCACTCTTTGCTGCTTCCAGCTCCCATGCGTTGCTTCCCCCATCTATGCTCCCCATGTTGCTTGCACCCCGGCCCTCTGTGGAGCCACCCCACCTGCTTTTTTGCCCTACTTATTTTTTTCTATTTACTGATGCAAATTGGTAAATAAAAAAACACATGCATCATTTTGAAGGCTTGCGCGTGTGTGGTGGGCGTTCTAACAAAGTGACATTACAGCTGCATCATGGCGCCTTTTTCTACTATGCTCTTTTAGCCATCTAGCACAGCATGGGCCATGCTGCACAGCATGGCTAAAAATAATTGGCAAAACCAATAGGTCCAAAGGCGAGATCTATTGAGGTTACCAATGCTTGTTTTCTTGAAGCAACTCTTCCTCGGGAGATAGATTTCCTTGCCCTTGTGTTTGCGATGTTTTGAAGGACCGACTCACGACTAGCGCACAACTCCTGTGTCTCCTCTCCCCTTTCTGCCAAACCCCTGACCCTACCCCCACCCTTTCTTCTGGTCCACTTTGGAGTATGCCTTCTGTTCCGACTGCCCGAGTGAGTTCTTCCCCCAACCTGTCAATGCTGTATCCATCTAAATGGAACAGAACACCATTTCTTTATAGCTAAGTACGGCAGCGCTAAAGTAGTGCCATAGATACAGACATGTTGCTATCCTCCTACTCGAATTCCACACATAAAAAGGCAATCCTTTCGTCTTCTGGTCCCAACACATGCAAATGAATACCGGAAGAGCCCTGCAAATCTTCTGGTATAATAAATGTGTTCCTTCCAGGGCACAAGTCCTAAAAAACAGAAGTGGGGAGGCTGATCTAGTTAATTAGTATGCAAGTGGCATCATGGCGTGTGATGTCAGAGTGAGTGACATCATGGCACGTGACATCACAGGAAGTGGCATCACAGGAAGTGGCATCACAGGAAGTGGTATCATAAGAAGTGACATCAGATCTTAAGCCCTCACATTTATGTTTAAAATTTCTATCCTGAGTACATTGGAGCACATTTCCAGTATACAGGGAAACCTCCTGAAGATTCACACCTTTGTAAACTACACATAAACCAATGTTGCCTTTTGTCACCGTAAACTTCCCCTACCCATAGTGCTTTACAAGAAATAATAGTGATATTAAAATTTTTACAACACCTCCTCAGGGGTAGTAAGCACCATATAAATGCTATTTATTTTGTGTAACTACTGGGAAAGTGCAATACATCTGACATTCTTACAGTGCATCTGACATTCTAAACAGGGCCTGAGCAAAGTGAAAAGCTGCCTCTCTTAAGTATGTGTGAAGTACTAACAAGGTGTGAGCCTTTGTTTCCCCTCTGCTGCATTTGCATCTAGGTATGAGGCTCCTGACAGCTGCCAGCCAGGAGACTCGAACAAAAGGAGGCCTCAGACTCGGCCTTTGTTATGGGCCCAGCAGGAGTCTGAACTAAAAAAAGCCCCCTCCCTGCCTGCACGGTGTTGCGGATCGAAAGCAGACAACAACGTGCAGGCACTGCTGAATGTGTCCCGGTGTTTGCAAATCACACTGGGACGAATTCAGCATATTTTTCAGTGGGGCCCAACTTCTTGGCCGTGTGGACGGCGTCCACCCTGTGAAAAGAGTGGGTGGACGCCGTGTACCCGCTTGTACCCCCGACTCGTGCCCTAGTTCCTTCCAACACCCATATTGAGTCATATCTCCCCAGTTACACAGCACATAGTTTCTTAAGTAGCGTTTAGGTGGCAAATGAATGAAGACACCATTATCTAGAAATATTAGAGAATGCTGTTGCAGTACAAGGAAACTTTTTAAAAAGCAAATGTACCAAACTGTGGCAGTAGATGGCCCTTAAGGTACCATGAATCCACGTGTCCCTTGGAGGTGACACCAGCGCTAGCGCTAGCGCTGTCTAGCTGATTAAGCAGAGAGAGATACCTCACAGGCACTCACTTACTTTGACAAGAGGCGAGTGGAAATTTATAAGGTCTGCCTCATGGCTGCAACGACTCCCAGGGCAAACGATGGCCCTGGAGTCATGAGACGCAGCAGCAGGTGCACAGGGACTCTGACTGGTGTGCCCTGTGCTACTGAACCACTCCAGAGGCCGCCGCATTCAGGGGCAGATTTACGTTTCCTGGCGCATCCCTGCAAATCAGCAGGGATGCGCCAGGAAACTTGCGACACGCATCTCAATCCTTGCGCCACCACGGATGCGCCTTATTTACAATGCGGCGCATCATGGTGCAAGGAAATGCAGATGCATGTCACATCTGCTGCCGTAAGGTTGGCGCAGTGCTGGAGTTGTGTCACGGGCGCGATACAACTCCAGCACTGTGCCAACCCTGCCTATGTCTAACATAGTGCGTCAAGCTGTACGCCTGCTTCAAGCAGGCGCAAGGTTTTGACGCAGGGGGGTCGGAAAAGTGACTGAGTGAAATCTTGTAGATTTCACTCAGTCACTTTTCCGAGGCATTCCTGCGCCGGAACGCCCCCCCGCGCCAAAACGCCCACATGAAACCTGACGCTGGTTTCATGTGGCGCAAGGCTTTTACAACGTGACGCATCTCCCTAGATGCATCACGTTGTAAATACCCCGCAGCATGGCGCTGGCTTTACGTCACCGCTGCGTCACATAAGTGACACAACGGCCGCGCAAAAGTGGCACAAGAGGCTTGTAAATCTGCCCCTCAGTATTTATTTCAGCCGCAGGTGGGGTCGGATGACGGCCCGTCGTTGGATGTGATTAACTAATTAAATTCAAATAAACACCTGCAGCACAACAACGCAGTGCAAGCAGTGCTGCCTGTATGACATTGGCTGCCAAACTACCAAAACCGTAATCATTAACTGCAGCCGCAAGCTCTCGCTGCCGCAGGCTGCAGCTGGTCGTCAGGTGCGCCTTCTAAATGCTGCGGTGTCTGGTGAACAAATAATGCTATATTGTAGTGGCTTAATGCTGCTGTATTCTGAGCAAGCCGGGAGCCCCAAGCCTGCCGGGAGCAACACACATTGTGCGCAGCCACTCCAGTTTAACTTTCTCTTTATGATAAAGGATTACTAGCGCGTCCTCTGCTTGACAGCTGAGGAGGCGCTATTATGCGTGACTTTCCATTTCAGTGAGGTGATGCGGACCAACACACTGAAATGCTTTAGTTTAATGCCTGATGCGTGGTAATTGATAGGCCTGTTATAGGTAATTCATTTCACTTCACTTGTCTCCTGACGCATGCACATAGAAGACTATCAGGGCACAATGCCCTCACCACGTTCGACAACAAAAGCTCAAACTGTTCTAATCAACACTCTTTCAATCTAGGACAGCCAAATGAGCAACATGCGGAAGATTTGCAAAGTTCTCTCATCACTAACGTATAAGTGGTATGAAACGCTATATATCATTGCAACTACAATACATCCCAGTATATCTTCTCTATCTACATACACAAAGACAAAGTGCAGTATAAGGTGTCCCTCACTTTACAAGGTGTGCTGCGTTATGTGAAACACTGCATCTTTCTGCTGTCACAGGTAGGCACAGTTGCAGTTCAGCACACTATGGGGCATATTATCAAGAAACTGCGTTAAAATTATCGCTGCTTTAGCGGCAGAAAACTGCCGCTAAAGCGGCGATAATAGGCTTGATAATATGCCCTTGAGAATTCCCATAGAAGCCCATTCTCTGGTGTCAACATGGTCTTCTATTGGAATTCTCTGCGGCATATTATCAAGCCCATTATCGCCGCTTTAACGGCAGTTTTCTGCCGCTAAAGCGGCGATAATTTTAACGCCCTGCTTGATAATATGCCCCTATGTTAGGTGACTGCTCACACACATCTCCTGTGTTTAGTAAACATTGTAATTAAATCATACAGCCTGTTAGAACCAGTGGGGTAGGAAAGGAATGGGGAAACATCAGCTCATATAAAAAAGGTCACCACGCGGTAGCTCAAAATAACATTTCTCACAAGAGATGGACTATCAATCAAGCTTCTTGTGCAGAGGTTTATGGAGTTGACACATCTCTGTATGTATTTATCTCAAATAAAACGCTTTATTATATGGAATAGTGGGAATCATTGTGCCTCATTTCTTTTCCACGTGCATACTGTAAACACAAGAACAATCAGAAAGAAAGCAAATGCCTCTTTTTTTTTTAAGTCAGTCCATTGCTGCCAAGTACAGGGATGTTTATGCAATTGGTTAACTTTGTCGCTGATGCTGGTCACATCTGACTGAAATCTGACAGTAAGATCAAACATTATTCCAGTTCTCAATAGAAAGGAAATTGAGCTGCAAGCAGTCTATTTTTCCACTAACCTAAAGAAAACTAGATGCACGCTCCAGATTTCCACATCACTGGATTCTAGAAGCTTCCACCACAACCATCCACAGATCCATGTCTCTACCATATGACAAGGACTACTCCCAACTTGCCAAACTCCACTTTCCAGTGCAGCCATGTATAAAACATGCTCCCCTGACCCCTGATATTATCTCACTAACACAGTCCTTACAGTTGCCCTCCGTTCTTACTTAAATTCATCCGTTCCCTTAGAACCCCTCAGCCATTTCTGTATTCCCTCTGGTCCATATTAGAATTTCTAGGTTAGTAATGTTTGACCTACTAAACAAGCATTTCCAAAACCAACATGACTGGCTTTATTGCACACCTACATACCAACACAGGCGCATAGCGCTGGGAAACTCCTATGGGGTAGCCGTGCACTTATAAACTCTTTAAATAAATAGCCAAATGTGTACTGACTCTGTTGCACAAAGGCAAAGGCAATCTGTGTGCATTTGAGCATGCCTATGTTTGCATCCATTAGCTCCTTAAAGTACAATCTAATGTATTTGCCAATGCTTGCTTATTTTTCGTCATTAAGACGCCCTCAGTGCAAAGCATAAGCTCAGAAGTCGCTGTCCGATTGGGCTCAAACTATATGACAATGATAAGACCCAACAAGGCCGAAATTGGTCTTGTGTTGCCTGTGTTCCCATTCAGAGGGCACACTGTTATTGTGGCAGCTGGTGTTGTTGATTTGGTTGTTGCTGTTGTGGCCGATGTCTTGCCTACTGGAGTTTCTCCGAGGTTAGACTGCTGTTTCCCTTCTGTAGTAGCTGATGGTACTTTTGCTTTGCTGGCAGATGTGGTCTTTTTGTAGTTGCAGCAGTGGGTGTTGCTCTTGTCCATGTTGTGGTGGCAACTGTATTTGCTACTATGGTTACAGCTCTTGTAGAAACTGTTGTCACTTCTGTTGGTCTAAGCTGTGCTTGCAACTATTGCCGCAACTGTTGTTTTCATTATGGAGGTGGCTATTAGTGCAGCTTGTAAGTCTAGTACTGTAGCTCCTCTTCTGCTTCTGGCATCCACACTGACATAGAAGCTATTTTTGCTGCTGATGGTGGCTCCTATTGTGTCAGCTGTTTTTCTAGCTGTGCTACATATGTGGTCACTGTGGAGTGTTGGCAGTTGGGATCACTGCTTCAGTTCCTGCTGTGATGGCAGCTTTGGTCAATGCTGTGGTTATGTCTGTGATTCGAGCTGCTCTCCTTGTTACGCTCCTGGCAGATGTAGCAGCACTGATCACTACTGTGGTTCCTTTTGTAGTTATAGCTGTAGTGGAGGCAGGAGTTGCTGCTGTGGTCCCAGCTCTACTAGGTACTATTTTAGCTGGAATTGCTACTGGAGAAGTGGATGTGTTCCCAACTATTGTGGTCAATGATGGAGCTCCTGTTTCGGTTGTTGTGTGCTGCGTGCTATGGGAGAAGAATATGTTGCTGCTGTTGTGCTGCCTAGGTTACAGCTCTGGTCAGAGCTGTGGTCTTAGCTTTGGTGGCAGCTATGATTATTGCTCTGATTGAAGCTGTAGTTACTGCTGTGTTTTTTGCAGAAGTGGGAAAGGGAAGAACCCAAGTTCCTCTCAGCAGATTTCTTTCCTGTTAATCAAATGAGCTTTGTAAGACCACCTGTCTCCCTTGTCAAGCCGAGGAAGGAGCTGATTAACATTTCCAAACCGCCTCTTTATAATTTTTTTCTTTCTTATTTTTATTTAATGACTTGAAGTCCAACAAAAACTAAAGTTGTATCTAGCCAGACCCAAAATTCCAAATGGGCCCTATTCCTACCTTCTATTGCTCACCCTAAAAGATAACTTACATGCTACTGCTTCACATGATCTCAATGTTAAATTCTATCCACTATTTCACTTTTCAAGTACTGCCTCCTCAGCTTCAAAGTAGAGGTTAGGTACAACACCACTTTGCTTTGCATGCTCAAATATTTCTTCCATTAAAAACAATGTTCTCTAGTACCTTTGAGGACATTTGATGTGCCACAATAATTTTCATATTCTCTCAGTCAATAGCCATATATTCTTGCCTAACATTGAGTTTATTAGATAGAGGCTTGTTGTTTTTCTCTTATGTGAATGAGTGTAATGAATTGTCAAAAATATTTTGTTCTCTAGTGCATCTAGGTTTAATCTCTTGCCAAGTTTATCTAATCTTCAAGTATGGAAACCGATGTTTTACAAAACTTCAAAAGCCATATTCTGCTACATCGTGCAATACTAGTTCTGTTTCTCATAAAGGGACACATACATTACTCAAATATCATCAGTACCCAATAATAAGCCCATTCCCCTTAAGTGATGTCCATCCAACAGCAACTTTGTCATCTGTCTATTAGGAAGTATTTTGCCATTCATTAGCAGGAAACAACACAAGGGGCCTAATTACAACTTTTGTGGTGCAGTGCCAGGTCCGCCCTGCCACCACACCGCCAAAGCTGTGGTCAGACCGCCTGCCAGATTAGCAGTTTCCTCTTGTCTTGTGGGCTTGTTTTTTATATTCCCACGGTCGTACCATGAAAATCGGCACTGCAATGAGAACGCCAAAAACAGCTCCAGCACAGCATTGACTGAAGAGTCCATGCCGTGCAGTTACTGGGTGCATGCACAGGAGGGCACATGTTGTGCCCCCCTGTATGCATCCAGAAGTGGAGGAGGCACTCTCCTACACAGTGTTCATGGAGGAGGAACCTCCATGACACTGTCCGCGGAGAGGAACTCCAAATATGCTTGGCTGGATCACGGCGATCCAGCCAAGCATATTGCGGCCTGCTTACTGCTGCAACACCTTCTTGAAATGGCAGTTCCCTGATGGCTGCGACAGTCTGACCACCTGAACCATAATTGGGTGGTTGGAAGACAGCCACCATTGCGCCCCCCCGAGTCTGGCATTCCGTGGACTGCCAGATTCGTAATCGGCCCCAAAGTCAAAGTAGATTCTTTAGAGCCATGTTGTGTGACATGCTGTTAACGGTTTACAGATAGATAATCTCAATGGGGTAACCCAGTAATGTGCAGAACCTGGGGATAGGTACAGTATAGGAACAGTGGTTCTGCCACCTAATAACTTATCATTTATGTCCCCCTACAGGTGGGACTTTCAACATAGGTATAAACAGCACACCACTGAAAATAAATGGCAATTTAAATTGAAAAAATCATATGCATTTGAAAAAATTATTTCACAAGTTAGAGACAATAACCAACTAACATTATTTAACATACACAAAAAATACACATGAATATTTACAATAGTGACATAAAAAGATGACAGATTGTGACAGTACACATCACGATACATACAATTTTTACAAAAAACAACATAAAACATCAATTTTCTTATGTTACAAGCAACCAAAAAGCACCCTAGCAAGAACTCTTCTATTGTATGGGTCTTGTTGGGCAAAAAATGATAGATCTGGAACATCATCGTTTTGACCCCCAATAACGTCTGAGTGTCAAGAACCTCACAGTGGGGTCTTCTTCGGGACTATAAACTATTGTGTATTCCCTGTTCAGAATAAAAGAAAAATGGCTAGTTTTAGATATCAGTGTGTGTGTTATGAAAGAAGAAAACAAAGGTGCCTTGAGAATGAGCTCACCTTCAAGAATAAATCATGAGGCACGATGGATTGCACGATTCGTTCTGTCAATTAGCCCAGAATGGTTCCAATAGTATCCGAGGTATCTTGATACTATTAAAGATATGAAAATGAGTACCTGTTACTGTCGTGTTCCAAAAACGGTTTCAAGGATAATGGTTATGAGGACATAAATTCTACCTGCCGTATCATTGGTTTCGTGGAGTCAAAATAAAGTATCCAAATGGATATTCCAATATTCAAGAGCAAAAACTTTGCAGGTAAACCATGAGTAAACACACCACCACAGAGTGCTTGTGATGTTTGGAAAAACATACTCTCATCAGGGGCGCCACGTACTGAGAGAAGTAGGGGCTAACACTCATACTACTACCGTCATGAGTAAGCACACCACCACCGTGTGCTTGTGAGTTTTTACAACATATTCTCATTTGGCGCGCCCAATTATGAGAGAATTAGAGGCTGTCACTCCTACTGCTGCGGTGAGACATTATTCACCAAAACACCACCAAGTGCTTGTGTGGTTAAGAATTGTAAAAAGTTGTTGAACACACTCACCTCCGGCATGCCAAGTTCGGAGTGAAGTAGCGGCTATTACTCTTAAATTATCTCATAGACCTGATCCAACCCAAGGTCTGTATATACCCAACTTATCAGGTTTTGCATTCAATTCCATGGAAAATAAGCAAGGATAAATGATAAAATTAAATGAATCCCGCTCGAGGTATCCATACGCTTAGTTATCGTCATAAAATTAAATTAGAGGAGAATTACCTCTGGCATGACTGCTTGGAGTATTAGGCAGAGAGCAAGTGGGCCACTGTGCCTCTTTGCAGAGATAAAAGCAGTTGTTGCGCAGCCGGCCTCCGCGTGCACGCAGGCACGTTTGGAATCCGCGGCCAGGACGTGTAACTTTGGTGACCGAGACGCAAGTTTTCCAGTTATATTCTTAATCTTCAAGAATCGTCGATGGAGGCTCCTGCCCCTCTTGGTCCCGAGTGAAGCCAACTCGATTAAGCGGGTATTCTGAGGCAACTGTAAGATCATAAACCTCATTATAGGAAAGATAACATGGAGTTATGAACCGCAAAATGATCAATTTCGGAAAAATGAGGTGTGATGACCATGTTACTTGTTCACATACACATCATGCAGACGTGTTTGAAATATCCGCACCATAACGATGGCAATTGGAGTTATGAACCGTGCAATGATTAAAACAGAAGCATAAGGTGTGATGACCATATTACCAGTTCACATACACATCATGCAGATGTGTTTGAAATATCCACACCATATTTGGAAATGTAACAAATGTACTACATAGAGACATCATGATTACTTAATCATTGGAAAGCCCTATTGATGGTGTTGAAGCCACTTATGTGTATACAAAAATGTGTATACAAAAACCTTCCATGAGCAAAAAGTGTTTTGCTGCATTTGCAATTAATTTACAATGAATTGCTTCTTATTTTTTCATGCTAGGTATGAGCACCATGTCTTGTGGAAATGTGATTGTGTATACATCCTAGGTGGGTATCTCTGTGCAGTAAGATACCAGTATCTCCAGCATTTGACATCCTTGGGATT
Organism: Triturus cristatus; assembly: GCF_964204655.1. NCBI lineage: Eukaryota > Metazoa > Chordata > Amphibia > Caudata > Salamandridae > Triturus > Triturus cristatus. The sequence goes on along the minus strand of NC_140594.1, from coordinate 218,353,149 downwards.
ATATATACCTTGAGGTCTAATTATCTTAAGGCAACATAAGGACAGATTACATTGTGGGCACATAAATATATGTTGTGATTAAACATTGTACAAAACATACAATCAACACATAATCCTGTGTTTCACAACAATCATTGAATATGCTTATCATAGATACATTTTCAGAATTATTAGCATATTGGACAACTTCAGTGAGCATAAACATTGCCACCCGCTATGTAACCTTTGCTATTGTCAACGGGATATGTCATCACATATGTTAAGCCCTGGAAAAGGCACATCCTGATTAAGAAATAGCACCTACAATCGCCTTGTAGGGGTGGTAGCATCAATTTGGTAAGAATATTAGTGGTGGGTTTCGCTTTGAGATACGAGCTAACCACGTGATGTTTTTTCCTGTTTTAAATGCAAAGAGTGGTGGTTCCGTGGTACCTATATCATCTGATAGGAGTGACCAGTTTTGATTAATGATTTTCTTCATTTCATTACTCCTGTTCCCAAATGTGAAGACGCAAACTACTCGATCAGTAGTGTTTTTTTTTTATCCTGGTTGACCTGTAAGAGTGTTTACCTGTGGCAATACCATGCCCTCTTGCGTGCCTTTCTCAAAAGGCCCCTTGGGTATCCACGCTCCCTTAGTCTGTTTATAAGCGAGTCTGATCCAGTAAAGAAATCTTCCCTACGTTCACAGTTCCTGCGTAACCTGAGAAACTGCCCATAGGGAAGATTATCTAGCAAATTCCTAGGGTGAGGACTAGAATGTCCCAAAAGTGAATTGCGCTCCAGAGGTTTCATAAATAGTGTGGTATATAGGACATTTGCCTCAGTTCAAATGGTTATGTCTAGGAAATCAATTTGATCAGAACTAAAAGTCATAGTGAATTGTATGTCACTTAACCTGTCATTAAGCCATATATAAAAATCTTGTAGAGTCTGTGAGCTGCCAGTCCAGATCATCAGGACATCGTCGATATATCTCTTCCATAGAGAAATATTCTCTATGAAAAGGTTATCAAGACTATAGATGAACTTGACCTCATAGTTATCCATGTAGAGATTTCCTATGTCTGACGCAAAGCTTGCCCCCATGGCTACTCCCCCTGATCAGGATTATAAGTGGTTTGATGCAATGCATCTCCCAGACCAATTTTTGCAAGCTGTGACAATGTCTGTGTTCGCTTAATGTCAAATTCAGTCTCAAAAGAGAGGTTTATTCAAGTCGATTGTTTAAATGCTCGTACTATCTTTTCCCACCTAGATATTCCATTATGTAACCAGCTTTCATCTGTTACATTTGCTAAATGCAACTTTATAACTGCATGAATGATCCTTCTGAAATTCTGATCTTAAACTGAGGACTTTCAAGAACATTACTGTATGAATTTATGAACTTACGACATACACAAGATATAAAATGCTTGATTGTGCATAAAGCCAAGAGAAAACATGAATTACATTTTTGAAAATGCATACCATGATTAAATGCAAAAAGCTTTGGAATATCTTCTAGACCCATAGTAAAAGTACTTTGTTTTGTGTTAGGTCATGATAAATAAAAAGTAAGAGCCTCTGGTAACACAGTTCTTTTATTTCACTGATTTTATTTATTAAAATTAGGCAAATTATTTACGTGATTGAAGCATAAGCCATTCAAACATCCTTCATAAGAAATTGTTGGTGCATTTTTCCAGACAGTACTACACTGTTGAAATTATACTGGCAGTAAATGTTTCATCAATCTCTTTCTCATCAAAAGCATTTTATAATGCAGAGTGAAGATCTCCAGAAATATGAATTGGATCAATAACGGAAACTACGTGTTCATAACAACATTAATGTGCAAATCTGGGTACAAAGTAGATAGATCAGAAGCATTTATAGATCATATGTAGAAGATATTCTCTTGTACTTATGCAGGGCCAACAGTATTTTTCTCTTGACTTTCTGTACCAAAGTAGGAAAGAGTCTGGTACATTAAAAGAACACAACTTGAGTAGAGAAAATTGTAGCAAAAGTGAGTTCTAAATTTGTATTGACAAAGCAATACCCAGATCCATCTGTCACTGATTCTCCTATCTGTATCTAAAACAATTAACTGATGATAGATGATGGAGGCTTTTGAGAGCAATTACTTCGTACACTGCTTTACCAATGTTAGAGACATTGAAAAATGTACATTATTCTTCAGTGCTAATAAAAAGGTAAAGTATTGCTTCTGAATAAATTTTTCACTTAAATGAGCAAAAATAGTCTGGTGAAATCTTGGAAAAAATTATAAATCCATTCAACATCATTACTTTTACATTTATGCCTTAAAAAACCTTGCACTAAATACTTATTAATTTACCACACCATAAAGATGAGTTGAAGATTTTTTCTTTTAGAGAGAGATTGAATCTAAACAATGGTGATAGACATCTACATAATCTATTTGCAATAGAGCTAGATAAACATTTTTGTTTATGTGATATATAAAGTGACGCTTGAAAACAGAATGGAAAAAATAAAAGATTTTCTAATACAACCTGTGTGGAAAATCCAAGTTCTGTTTGTTAATCACACAAAACAACGCTAATAATAATCAAAGAGGTTTGCACGAATGTACTGGAGAGCAGGTGATAAAACATTACAATAAAACTACTGAATCCTAGAGAATTTGCCTTCTTTATCAAGTTGATAGTGTTTAAATTCTCAGAAATAGTGAAATGATATCATATGATGGATAAATCACATTTGCTTGAGAAACCCACTTGAGCACCACACATCTGAACATTTGCAAAGGTGCCTAGTTCTTCTATTAGCTTTCTGCCCCTCTCTCTGTAAATGATAGTAGATTGTAATCTTGGCTGCCAGGCTTGAACAGTGGTTTGCTGATTTCAGCTAGGCTCATGGTAAAGAAACATTAACATAGGCACATACAGACCTTCAGTGCTTGCATAATAGTCCACAAACTCTTGTTAAGAAGGGACACTTATTTCTGATGAGCACAACTGTACATAAAATTTAGTGACACAAACAAATATCACCATTGATATTATTAATGTAACCATCATATTCCCCAATTGCTTTGAAACGGGAAATATCTTTTATAAATTTCAAATGATTGCCCATTTTGTTTATAAATTCATAAAATATAGTTTTAGGTATGAATATATACCCACGTTCATTTACTGTAGTCATTTTATGAAATTCTACCTTCGCCTTCAACAGTAACTGTTTTGCAATATGAGACTTTTTAGTAGAAATATTTATGCTCCATACATGTATGTATTTCAACATTTACTCAAAGGCTTCTTGAAAGGTTTCTTATTGTTGGAAAGATAATTCATTACAAAGTCAATGGTGGAAGCTTTAAAGGAATTTTTATGTAATCTACATTGAAGAAAATCTTGAAATTTAGAAGTACAATATAAATGCTTCATTAAACAGGAATTCAATCTCCATGTATTGCTTTTTATTTTATGAAATAGTATATATAAATTTGATATTATTGAAGCATGATCAGCGATTAGAAAAATATACATGGTAAATGTCAACATAAAAGACTAGAAGTTAAATTATCACTAAAAACATTTAACAGCCCAGTAACTAGACCCACCAATCACTGAAAATAACGGACATCCAGACACATAGATTACAAAGATTTTATGTGACTGAAATCGCCCAGTAAGTATTAAAACACTTGAAAACTATTTTTCTGCACCTTTATGGGAAGAGATTTACATTTAGATCTATCAACAAAATGGCTCTTGATTATAGCCTGTTAAATTATGAAGCTTGTTAGTAATTATACAACAATGAATTCATACTTTCCCAACAATTCTCTAGAGTAGTTTCACCATAGAAATCAAAAATGCAAAGGGGTGCATTATCCTCTTTAAGGTATAATAAAATCCACCTGCCCTCCAAATCTGTTTCTTGAGTAGTAAATTACATGTTCTGATATTTGTGACATAGAATTATAACCTAATTTCTTTTAGATATTGCAGTTGAAGAATAACATGCCCTAACCATTGTTTTTGTCATAGCTTCTTTAATAAATAAGTGAACTCCTGAGTAAATCTTATTATTAGTATGCATTCTACCTAAATGGGAAAGAAACAATATTTGTCTTTTTATAGGATTACCCAGACCATTAGCATTTCACTAAACAACTTTGAGCATTTATTCATGTTAGAAAAATGTATAACGCAAACTAAAAGTAAAAATGTGTGACATTCAGATTGAAAAACATTGCACAACATATGTTTGTCAAAAGCACAGAAAAAGCAGAAAGAAAATTGCAAGAGCAAGCTAATGAAAACATAATGCAGAGCAAGCACTATGTAGATAAGACTGATTTTATGGAGAAGAGAAGCAATATGGAAAGAATGTTGCGAACCTCTAGAATACTGTACTTTCACTCCAAAGCAACTCCACTCAACAACAAATATGTAGAACAGTAAAATATAGCACTGGGAAAAGCCAATCAAACTGTACAACACTGGATAAATATAAATGAGAGATAAAAATAAGAAGTTACAAAATATTGAATAACAAAATACAAGAATTTCTTACTAAACAATAGAGCCACAAATATAAGTGACATGAAGAAGGTATACCAAACCACCATAAGTGGAAATAATGCAAGTAAGCTGCTTGCCAACATTTCTAAATATACTCCTTACATTCAACACGCTCTTAGCAATAATATATTTTTCTGTATAAGTTTACTTTTAAAGGACGTAGGTAAATTAAGACATAGGAAGAATTAATTTAGTTTAGTGTGGATTGTAAATTGAAAAAATTAAATTGTGTGCATCTGTAAACTGTAATTTAAGCCAGGTCCTGCAAAATCAAGATTACATGTCCTGAAAATCTTTTTTTTTTGTTGCCCTCATATCCGAGCTTACATTTAATACATCTGTATATATTCTTATCATACCTTTTGGGCATTTATACATTTACCAAATATGTAAAGGTGTATGCCAAGAACACATATGCTGAGATTGTTCCTATTATTTTAATTTCCTAAACTTTTTTTTCAGAAGCTTAATCAGATTTTTGGTGAGATACTTTTTCCATCACATTCTCAGCATTACTAATATGTTGCTTGACTTCAGATGGTCTTCTATCCATTTTAAAATATTTACCATGAAGCTTCTACAGTTTTTTGTTAGTTTCTTTTATAAACCATTTTAGAGCCTTACTTTCTTTCAGCCGGACCTCCATGAGTTAACCAGAAGTAGATTTGGCAGGAGAAGATGGACTTTTTTGTGAGCTGGTTCTAGATTATAAATTAAAGAGATAGGTGTAGGTATATTTGATGCAGCATTGATCTGCTTTGTGCCTGTATATTCAGATTGATTCACATAAAAAACAAATCAACTTTCTTAATCTCATAAATGGTGCAGTGTAGTAGAGGTTACCAAATTAGTGTTTTTAACCAACCAGGACCTGTATTACAGAAGTGGCCCGGGGTTGCAAATGGCATTTTTGCCTGCTTTGTGCACCTCCGGGGCACTTTGGTATTACAGAGGGGGCCCCAGATGCTAGGCCTGGGCGTAGTTCACTGAGTTTTGCTACGCGGAACTCTGCAAAGTTACAACAAACTCAGCGAAGTTCCGCGAGTGGCGGTGTGCAGTGCAAACTGCAGTTTGTGCTGGTATTCCTGCCGCTCGGGTAGAAATTCTACCCGAGCGGCTGCTCGCGAAGTTACTGTTTGCGATTGCGAAGTTACCGTTCGCGATCACAATCGGGGAAAAAACTCCACTGCACATCACGAAGCAGAGAAAACTTTGCACATTCCGCAAATGGAGCGAAGTTCACTGCCCAGGCCTAATGCTTGTGCAGCCCCTTCTGTAATTCAGATAGCGTGGACGCCAAATTATGGATGTGAGCGCAGAGGTAAAGAAGCTGTCAAGAGACGCACTGACAGTGGCCCACTAAAAGGTGGCACACTTTCAGTGCGCCGCCTGGTGGCAGACCTCTGGAGGGGGTCAAGGAGTCCTATGGACCCCCCAGGTATTCCTTGCAGGCAGGTGCAGTCACTCACTACATCCGCCTGCAAGGGATTCTCTCTCCCCTCTTTAAAGTGCAGGCAGGTGCCACCTGCACAGTGAAACACGGATCCGCTTTGAAATGGCCGCACTGTATTTCATTTGAATGCGCTGCCACCAGGGCAGCATGAGTTTGTGGCTACCCTGAGGGCAGCACATTCAACCTAATGGGGTGCACTTTCCCTGTTTGCACCCAGTGCACCTGTTTGTAGGTGCACCATGGTACAAACAGGGAAAGTGCACTCTAAATGTAATAGGGCCCCTGAACTCACAACCAGTTGTCAGTATGTCACTCTGTTATTTATTTTCAGACGTGCAGTCAAATTCTTCCATGCTGATATAATGTGGAGTAAGTAAAGGGCATTTAACAGATCAATGAAGGCCTAGTAGACCTTCGGCTTCCATCTTATGTTCCACTCCACAGTTAGCTTCAATCCTAGAGCATCATCTATTATATTGCAATTAGAAGTAAAGCCCCCTGATGAAACCTTTTAGGTCCAGTCTTCAAGGCTGTCCTCAGGTCTCAGACAGCAGGTTCAGTACTCTTCTGATCTTCCACAGGTCCAGAAGTGTTCGAAAGTGGGTGCCTGGAGACGCCACATTTATGCATGCACAATCATGTTGGTGGGAATAACCCCTGGGAACACTCTAACCAATAGGGTAAAGGTTCCAGGCTTAACCCCTCCCACATCTAACACTAAAATCCAGTTTTAGGTAGTCCTGATACCTCCAACAAACTCAGAGACAGATGTCTGGTAGCACAAAGCTAAGCGTTCATCAACCAGGCAGTGGATACACACAAATTGTTTTGGCATCTTGTTTCCCTCCATTGAAGTGTGCCAAAATGTCATATGAAAACCCCCCAGAAAACCCCCAACAGACCTTAATAAGAGAAATTAAATGTGCTAATCAGGAGTATACTAATTTTACCATGTTGAAAGGTAAAGTGCACAGAGTTCTCTAGCCAGCAAATATAGGGTACAGGTAAAAGAAAAAAATTACATTTGGGGTAACCCCACCAAATGGGCAAACAGGCACAACCTTCTCAGTAGAAGCTATAGTTAGAGTTGTGAAGCAGACATTACATAGTTAGCAAGGAAGCTTGTAGTCCAGGCACTTATTTTATCTCGCCTGGACTATGGTAATGCTCTGTATCTTGGTGCCCCTGGTGTGGTTTTTAAAAAACTTCAAACTATGCAAAACTGTGCCGCCCGTATTCTTGAGGGTGTCCCTAGCCGTCAATCAGCTAAACCTGCCCTCAGATCCCTGCATTGGCTTCCTATTAAGGAAAGGGTTAATTTTAAAGCTCTGTGCATCTCCCACAAGATGCTTGGGGGTAAGGGACCGGATATTATTACATCTTTTGTCCGACCCCACAAAGCCCATAGACAGTTACGCTCAAATGAGCTCCATCTGGCGTCTGTTCCCAGAATTAGGAGGTCCAGAAGCGGCGGACGGCTTTTCTCTTATAATGCCTCCAAACTCTGGAATTCCCTGCCGCTGCATTTGCGAAAAGAATCAGACCATTCCATCTCTTGTAAGAGGCTTAAGACCTGGCTTTTTCCACACTGATTACCTTAGCCTATTGCGGTGCGACCTTAGCGCTGGGATGCCTCCGGGTGACCATGCGCTCTACAAATACTACTTCATTTCATTTCATTTCATAATCGAGAAAACATCTTAGCCCAGTATCTTGATTAAGATTGATGTACGTGTGGCCAACCACTGAGCAAGATGGCTGCTCACTGTAGTGGCTCCGGAGAACTTGTCAATAAAATCCCCCCTCATCCAACACAAAATCGGATCTGCACTATCTCCCAATAGCATTAAAGTTGTGTAGGGGTGCAGCAGAGCGAAGATGCCGGTGAACACTCTTCAATGGCCTGGATGCAGCAGGAAAGAGATGGGGCATGGCCTGTGACCACATGAATGTCCTCAGGCTCAGGTTGATGACCTGGGGCGCCGAGGTGAAGAGCATGTGGTGGCAGTGCGGTGAAGCTGCTGAAAGGTTCGCAGCAAACAACAGGAGTCTAAGGGAAGCGCCAGAGGCACATCAAAGAGGGGGGTGTCCCATGCTGTGGCTCACCTGTTTTATGCTGGCCCTGAGGAGCCAAAGGACCCTAAATGGTGATACCAAAAGCAGTAACAGACTAACTTAACATTTCTGGTACAGGCTGCAAGTGCCTGGGTAAACTGGAAAGCTGTGGGGGAACTTGTGTGAGTTGCTGGAATGCATGGTAGGTGACAGTGAGTACCAGCTGCAGGCCGCCCAGGTAAGCACAATTTAGGCCCCATTGTAACATTTACTTGTGGCAAAGGTGCTAAGAAAGTGTAGCAGATGAAAATGAACAAATATGTCCACTGAGAGAGACAGAGCTCTCCCTAAAATGACATAATTGAGGCAATTTGAGGGGTGCAAGGATCCTTAGAATCAGAGATGTCCACAGAAATCACACTAATATGAGCAGACTTCCAGAAAATGGGCAGGAGGGTTACAGAGACGGATGCCATTATGCCACCCTACAGACTGAAACAAAGATCCTCAGAGAGAAAGTTAACCTCGTGCTGATAGATAAAGAGGTTATGTGGGCCAAACTCAGAGACTATGAGGGCCTCTCCAGAAGGAAAAACATCCATGTGGTGGGAGTCCCTGACAGAGCTGAGGGACCTATTGAACTATTTCTGGAGGACCTCAACCTGAACATGCTGAATCCCAAAGGTGTCTTAAAGTTTTTCTCAATCAAGGGGGCCCACGCAGCACCGATACGGCTGCCCCACCCAGGAGCACTATCCAAGACTATTAATGCCTGCATCTTCAATCACTGTAACCACGATGCAATATCATAGGCTGCTCGATGGGGTCCACCCTTAGACTATGAAAATGTGAATAGTAGATTTTACCAAGATTCTACGTTCTGAGTGGTACACCTTTGGTACAGCTTCGATCCAGTTAACAAAGCTTTGCACCAGAAAGATCTCAAGTACCTTGTTTCTGTCTAAGCTATGCATAGTAGCAGAAGGTAAAACCTGGACTGGATCGAGGGATGGAGACAAGGGAACAACTGACCATTACCTAGGGGCATTGGAAGAAACTGCCGAGGAGTTGGTGTGACCAAAGAACTTCAGACACCCTCTGTAAACTGGGGACACAGACCTCGACAATCGGAGGTGATCCCAATTCAAGTAACCCCTGATTACTTACAATGCTGCTCTTCGATGGAAATCACCTGAACCAGCAATTCGTTAGACTAGAATTTGCCTGCTATGGGTGGTTGAAAATATACATCCACAGGGACTGTGGCAGTTGACATTTCCATTTTAAATTTGAGTAAAGTGTCATACTAGAAGAGGGGTTGGAACTATCTTCATCAAAGACCTGTGGCCAGGCTTCATGTTTAATCTACACCTTTTTTTGGGGAGACTGGTGCTCTGCATAGTTTGAGAGGGTGGGTAATTCTAAGCCTGCCTTGCAGGGTAGCAGAGAGGGAGGGGAGTTTTTTAGGGGACTTGTTTGCTTACAGTTCACTTCACTTTTTGTTGGAACTCACTGTCTAGGCACACGCAGAGTACCGAGCAGGACCGGGCCACTGGGTGGTAAAGTTGGATACCAATGACCAATATGAGACCACTATGACTACTGTCATGGAATGCTAACGGGCTCAGCCATAGGGTCAAGAGGGGAGTGGTTCTACAATAGTTTAATAGCACGCCCCAGAATACTAATGCTTCAGGAAACACTAATGAGGTTAAAAAACTATAACTCTTTAGACAAATATGACTACAGAATGTGTGCACATCCAGGCTTCACAATGGGATCCGGGCCCATCCGGTCCTCTGCGTGTGTACATCTCAAGAAAACAGTACCATTTAGTCCCAAAAGACCTGGGCAGATCCACAGGGTAGATATGTGGCAAGAATGGGCCAGTGGGACACTAAATACATGCTCACTATACATACCACCGATGCTGCATGCATTGGCCTTACCAGACGAGGGTTCCCTGCAGCTGCAGTTCCAGTAAAGAATCGTACTGGGTGGAGACTTCAACATAGCCATCTGGGAGGACTGGGATAGACTGACACAAAACACCTGAAACACCAGGTCCCTTATGTAACTTCCTGTAGGCCATAAAACTGGTTGAACTCTGAAGGGTTCAAAATCCCCGGGAAAAGCAATAAACACTTTACTGTGATTTTTTTTTTGTAAAACATTTTTATTGGCATTTATAAACAGTTACACACTTAGGCACAGTCGATAGCGCTATTATCATATAGGCTTACATAACAGGAGCGCCCAGTCGCATCCCTTTAGGTCTCTCAATCTCGTGGGCCCTCGGGCTTCTCACCTCTACTCTGAGTTGGGCTGCAGGCATGTGTCTGGGATCTACATCTGGGTATGCCCTACTGAAGCGCGCAGTGGTGGCCGCGCCGCTTGGGGGCCGTGCAGTGTGAGTAATCCCCTGTGAGGTGTATCATAGAGGCTATAGGGTTGCAGCCATTAACTAACCGTCAACTAACTGGGGATAGATAAACTAGGGAAAAGGGTGCACTATGTCGCGGACCATGAATACTTGTAACTGTGCGCCTGAGAGCTGGACCATCGTATGGGACAAAGTCGGGGTGGTCGCGGATGCGGGGGAGGGAGGGGAGTCAGGGGAGGCGGGAGCACCGATCATTGCCTATGTGGGACATGGCGGTGGGACCTGTGTTGACTGCCTCTGCGAGTCACCAGGTGCTTGGGCTGCCTGTGCATTTAAACACTTTACTGTGATGACCACGGAAGTTGGCCATGCATACTCTTTCTCATTACTTGCCATATTGTGGAAATATGGATTTTTTCTGGTCAGTTATGTCCCCTATCTTGGACCCCAACGGTTCTATGTGCGTGTCACAAGTACATGTATGTTCCCTCCAGTTCCAGTTATGAAGACGCAAATACATATGCGTCCACCGTCAACATGTCCTCTGTCAGATCCGCCATGAACAGGCCGGATATTCCATTCCTAAATATGAAAGGCCACTGGCTTTGTATGGCTCACTTATGCCATTTTACAGTCCAGGCAAGTAGGCCCTGATTCTGTCATCAAAACTCCTTTTGCCTTCTGCCTCTGAAAGCTCCAGTCCGAGCCTGCATCTGTGACCATGAACTTTGTCTCATTCTCTGCGCGGCTCACGAAGCCTGACATCAGCCTATTCTCTGCCAAGAACTGTATTTCACCTTCGAATTATCTGCTTCCCCCTCAGCCGATGCATTCCTGCCTAGTAGCTTAAGTAAACATTCTTCCAGTTACCGAGCAAAAGGCCGGCTTCTCTGTCCTCATGCAAGTAATTCATAGCCCTGTTACCATGGAATATTCCTACCCCCTCGCATTCAGTGTAGACACTTAGACGCTTGTACATGCACGCACAGTCAGTATAGAATAGATTCTGTCCGAGAGTCCTTCTTTTGTGGATAACATAGTTCTTTAAACATAGGATGTTAGATATGATTTGGGATTAGGTTGACTTGACCCCCCAGACTTTTCGTCTCCACATGTAGAGCTAAATGTCAAGTCCCCTTCACCCCCTAGTTACACGTCAATTACACGTCATACTGCTGCGCGCGCATCTAGGCCAAGTATTATCTTATAGATCCACCTATGTATGACATCATAACCAATTATGTTCCTTTTTACTCTTTATTACACCCATTTCTGGTTACGCAGACAAATTGTCATTTTCCTTATCAATTGTTACGCCTACTGCATTCGCTTCATTGTAATGTATGTACTATAAAAGTTACTTCTTGTCAATAAAGTATGTACTTCACTTCCTGAACCCCCGTGGTGATGGAACTTGGAGCATCCGATTATAATCGAACACTGGAATAAAGCCCTTTCCGAACCTCTAATATCACGGATTCTGCCTCTCATTTTACTGAGCTATTTTATAATGTTTCTGTATCAAATTCAGTCCCGGTAAAGGAATTTTATTTACCACATGATGGCGCCCGAATAGGGACACTTTCTCATCTCACGCGCCGGCGGTGAGTTGCAGGCCCGGTCTCCTGCCACAGCTGGACGGACAATAACGCGTACCAGCAGGATTTCCTGTATCTCCCTCCGGCCAAGCGGGGGCGACTGAGACTGCGATCAACACCCAGACGAGGCGGTGAGAAGTGCGAAGTATCCCGACCAGAGCCTAGCTGAGAGAGCAAGATCCGAGGTATACAGAGACCCACCAGTTCGAAGTCAAGCCCAGTTTCCGACGAGACGAGTCGAGTCCAGTCCGGTTCAAGTTCAAGTTACCGAGGCCTTCCGTTTCCGAAGCTACCCGGTGAGTACCATTACCGGGGAGGCATTTCTGACGTGCACATAGGTTGTGCCGGTCAAGACGGGTTTGGGTACACAAATCCGGTCTGCACTGTTTTAGCAGTGTATCTGTACTGTTTAGCAGTATATCAAGTATTCCGAAGTATCTAGTTATTGTCAAAAATTAAGCTTGGTGATTAGTTATGCAGACGATCATCATTGTTGTTTCAGTTAAAGGTTTAATGTTTAATGTTTAATGTGTTAAAACGTCCTGCATATTGTGGTATGAATGGTTGTTCATTATTGTGCTTTCGTATTAAGTGTGTTCAAGATTAAGTGTCAGATCAGTTGTCAATATGCCGCTCTTTTCGAAATTAAGACAGATCACGACTAGAAAAGGGGTTCTCGAAGAAGCCGTCCCTATCCCCCCTAGGGATACTCCAGGGCACTTCATGTATCACAAACATGGCTTAGACGCTATATTATTTCTTGATTTATGGGTAGACTACACCAAGGGATTACCAGAAAGTCAGAGGTGGCCCGCAGCGGGGACCTGGGATGCAGAGTGCATCATGAAAGTCGAGGAAGAGTTATGGAAAAGGAAAGTCAGACAGTCACAGAAGGACGCCGTTGAGTTATGGCGTAAAGAATCTCATAGACGCACAGAAAAAGCACGTAGACAGGAAGAGAAGAGTAAAGAAAGTTCAAATAAAGTTCAAGGAAATCTATTAATTGAGGAAGGTATCCGAGTGAAATCAGAACAAGTAGACAGACAAAGAAATGCCCTTATGAATGGTATGTATCCCCTTCTGGCCGAAGGATTACCTAAGGCTACTCCAGAGATACCGAAAGACTTGCCACCCCCATTATTCCCAATCAAGGTACATCCTAAGGGGCATCCTAGAACCGCAGAAGATGTTTTTCTTTCCTCATATTTAGATGACGCAGCTCCCGAGTATGCTAATTCTGCCCCACATAGGCCGCATACCAGGGAGGTCTCACGCCAAGATCCAGCACCCGTATCCCTACAGCAACAAATCGAGTCACAAGTTCAGGCAAACACATCTGTTTCCGCATCTGTTCCTACAGGTACTTCTATAGCTGTGTCCACACCTATAGTTGCTGTGTCACGTTCAACGAATCCTTTCACACCCGACGCCCCAGATGGGGCCACGGGAGGTGCTACCAATATCTTTTCTACGCCACCTAGAATAAATAAACTTACTTTTCAAGAGTCAGCGCATTCACGGACACCCAAATTCGTAAGTGCTCGTGCACTTAAAGAACTTCTCGTAGATTGTAGATATGACCCGGTGCCCGGTATAGAGGACGAAATGACCCTGGCCTCATTGCGTATCAGACGAGCCGCAGTGTATTTAGCGAAGTTACCAGGAATGACTGCGCACCTAGACGAAATATATCATTTTGTCCAAACAGGACGAGATCCAGAATGTATTAACAGAGCTATGGAGTACCAGAAAGTAGAGATACAGGGGGAACTGTTACGTTTCCTCATAAACTGTGTGATCAGAAATGTAGACCGACCGGGGGTAGACTCGGAAGCAATGCAAATTCTTACCAGATGGAGTCAGAATATATCAGAAGGGAGACATGACAAGCAAAATTGTATAATAGCCATGTGCCGAAAGATCCGTAAAGAAATAGAACGCCTACACGAAGAAAGATTAGAGGCAGACGAGTTCGAACAAAGCGAGGAAGAAGGGTCAGGACTGCCCGCAGGACAGTCGGACACCATAGCCTATGTAGGTAGAGGAAGATCTTGTAATAGGAATCAGACTAGATGTCATACTGACTCAATACGTCCGATATGTCCAGATAATAACAGGAATTTCCAAATACCTATAATCAATATAAGGTCTAATGAGCATTCGTTCCAAACCGCCGACAAGCTACTCCGAGAACGAAGGGGTTATCATTTTCTCGATTCTATGGACGAACAAGATTTGGCCAGGGCAGCTGTCCATTGGGTGGACAGTCCCGGAAAATATAGTGATGATACAGTAGTACGCACATTTTTGAATCTCACCCCAGATGAACAGAGGTTAGCTGGGATTTATATGATTCAACAACTCATTATACTATATCGGAGTCAGCATTCGGACCCTGGTCCCTTACCTGACATATTGACTGAATTGCTTATGAATAAATGGAGAGGTCCAGGTACTAAATTAATTAAAGAAATTCTAGAATCAAGAAAGCAGTATATTGTTTTTGTATGCTCAGAGCATGTTTCATTGCCCGTCAAGGAAAGAACCACGTATCACATGGATAGACAGAATCCCTTACGAGAAGTGCACCCAATAAGAGGCGAGGACAACGAGTTTAGGCGCGTATTTGTATATACGCCCATATCAAAAATAGAATTGTTACAAATGAAGAAAGTGGTACCCAGTCATGACAAAGATCCAGCGGGTTTTCACCGAGAAATTAAAGACATGTTACTCATGGGAGAGTATACCTATCCCGACATTATGACAATATTAAAGGTGTTGATGCCTGCTGGCATTTATGAGAAACTCAAGTAAAAAGAGTGGGAGGTAGGAGACCAAAAGATAGAATGGTCAGTGTTAGAAGCGGAAGAAAAGGCCCGAACTGCAGGAGCAGGACTTGGGGATAAAACTAAAGCATTACCAGGTTTATTAGTACAGGTACTGCCACGTCTATTAACTACGAAAAAGGAAGATTGGGGAACGATTTCAGCCTGTAAGCAGAAGCAAGATGAAGACACTAGTGATTACTATGCCCGATTTGAAAAATGTTTTGGTATAAATAGTGGCATAAAAGCAAGTAGCGAATCATACCCACATCTGTTTGTAACAAAGTTAGTGGAAAATGCCCTGCCCCCAGTAAAGAATAGAGTATTAAAATTCGAGAGTACCTGGCAAGGTAACACTCCATCACAAATGTTACAAATGCTACAGTACCATCACAATAGAATTAGAGAGGAACAAGAACATGAACACAGACGCATGAAGGACACGAAAATGAAAATGCTAGTTTCCCAGACGGTTCCAGCTGAAGGACATAAAAAGGGTATGACACATTCCGATCCAGCAGGACCTGTAAAAGGGACATGCAATTATTGTAAAAAGCCAGGTCATTACGTACACGATTGTCCAGTTTTAAAACATAATATCGCCATAGGTAAAACACAAGAAAGATCACGGCCACTCAGACAAGATCAGAATGAACAAGGAGCTATGCAGCATGCCCAGGCCATGCCAGCCGCACAACAGCCAATACAGTTTGTGCCAGCTGCACCACCGTTGCCTGCTGCTGCCACACAGACAACAACACGACAAATGTATCAGACCGCACAGTATGAATATCCTGAGTATCAGCGTTACGCATGAACTAGCCTAGAGAGGGAAGTTGACTTACCCCTTATCGAGATTCCTGTAGATCAAGAAGGACCTTATGTACATAGTGAATTATTAGGCCAAGATAGGAAGTTTTTACTCGATACAGGGGCAAGTCGAACGACCATAAAACGTAGTGAAGTTCCAGGGGCACCCCTCTCAGGCTCTCAGAATATTTCCCTTGGTTTTTCAGGAAAACCTATTGTTAATGAAGTGTCACAACCTCTGCCACTTACGATAGGACCTCTGACCCGAACTACAGATTTATTGCTTACTAAATCATGTCCAGAAAATCTGTTAGGAATTAAAACCTTGAAAGCTCTAGGAGCCATAATATGTTGTTCTCCGGAAGGTGTAAGGTTGTTTTTACGTGATTTTAAAGGTCACTATGTGTCTAGAGACATGGATCCCCGACTGCAGACTTTACCTACACGTCTATGGGCACAAGGCCCTACTGATGTTGGTTGCATGAATATTACACCATATCGAGTCACATTAAAGGCAGGAGTGGTGCTACCACGAATGCGACAATACAAGTTACCACCAGATGCTGTAGTGGCTTTACTACAAATCATTGACGAGCTCATTGCCCAAGGAGTAGTTGTGGAAACAGACTCCAATATATGTAATTCACCGATAATTCCGATTCTTAAACGAACAGATCCAAAGGCCCCGCCAGTATATCGATTGGTTATTGATCTGCGCGAATTAAACAAGTGCATTGTGCCACAATTTCCTGTGGTCCCAGATATCTCGTCATTACTGACAGCCATTGATTCCGAAGCAACATTTTTTACTGTAATTGATCTCAAGAATGCCTTTTTCAGCGTCCCAATAGATCCGGAAAGCCAATATTTGTTCGGATTTAGTTTAAATGGACGTAGCTTTAAATTCTCACGCGCACCTCAAGGATTTACAGAAAGCCCCAGCATCTATAGCCAAGCACTGAAAAGAGAACTAGACAGTATCCACATGCCAGTTAACACTGCTCTGCTTCAATACGTCGATGATCTGCTGATCACCGCGAGAAGCGAACCGGAATGTGAAAAAGCATCACTGACAGTTTTACAATTTCTAGCCGAAAAGGGGCACAAGGTGTCCCCTTCTAAGCTGCAATTCTGTGTCCAGCGAGTTGTTTATCTTGGACACTCGCTGTCCAAGGAGGGAAGGCAGCTTACACCCGACCGCATTCAGTTAATAGCTAACATGCCTATACCCAAGACACAAAAGGAGGTACGAGCTTTTATAGGCCTCACTTCATATTGTAGGCAGTGGATCCCTCAGTATGCATTTCTAGCAAAACCACTCATTCAGTTAACCACACAGGAGGCAGCCACATCGACTGTTCTCCCTTGGACTCAAGAACATACACAAGCTTTTGAAAGCCTAAAGAAAGCTTTATGTCAAGCACCTGTTTTAGCAACGCCATGTTACAGAAAACAGTTTACACTCTTTGTTACAGAACGCGAAGGTACTGCCTTGTCAGTACTCACACAGGATCAAGCAGGAGCACACAAACCATGTGCTTATTTTTCTAGTACATTAGATCCAGTAGCTCAGGCTTTGCCTGCATGTCTGAAATCAGTGGCAGCGACAGCCTTAGCAATCAGACAAAGCGATGCCATAGTGTTAGGACATCCATTGACAGTTCAAGTACCACACGCAGTAGAGGTTCTTGTAAATAGAACGCAAACACAACACTTGACTATAGCGCGACTTACAGGATACGAACTTACACTGTTTCAGCCACACATAGAAATCAGACGATGTAACACATTGAATCCTGCCACACTTTTGCCAGTAACCGGAACAGACCCACTAGCCCATGACTGTATTGAAGTTATTACTGTAACGACAAAACCCAGACAAGACTTGACCGATGTTCCATTGTCCGATCCAGACCTGACGTTGTATGTAGATGGTTCATGTATGAGAACAAGTGCAGGAGAATTAGTGGCCGCTTACGCAGTCACAACAGATACTGAAGTCATTGAAACTAATCGTATAAATACTTTGTCAGCTCAAGCCGCAGAGCTCATCGCTCTGACACAAGCCTGTATTCAAGCCACGAATAAAAAAGTCAACATATACACTGATTCACGTTATGCATTCGGAGTTGTACATGACTTCGGCGTGCTGTGGCGAGAGAGAGGTTATTTAACTTCCCACGGTGCCCACATTCAGCACGGACCCCTCATTCATGCCTTATTAGATACGATACATCTACCCACTGCAATATCAATTATGAAATGTAAGGCTCATACGAAGATTACTGATATCATTTCCCAAGGCAATGATCTAGCCGACAGAACAGCTAAACAGACGGCTCAAACTCAAACCCCCGACATGACAAAGACAATAGTCCCGACACCGACACATTGTATGACAGTTAAAGATCCTACTCTTGACGTGATTGACATACAGATACATGCTACACCAGACGAAATAAAGAAATGGACTGAATTAGGAGGGATCCAAACGGACCAAGGATGGATGATGAAGGAAAAGTCTGTATGGTTCCTTCCTGATTCAATGGTCCAAGTTATAATTAACACAATACATAGTCCAGCACATCTAGGAGAAAAAGCTATGCTAGACAGCATTCAACACATTTGGTTCAACAAACATTTACGAGCAGCAGCCAAACAAAAGGTCCGTACCTGTATGATCTGTTGTCAGTTTAACCCAGGAAAAAGCGTTCCCGTAGAACAGGGTGGATTTCATCCTCCTAATAATCCTTTTGAAGTACTCCAGATGGACTATATCCAGATGGAACGATGTCGAGGATTCAAATATGTTCTCGTAGTTGTCTGCGCTCTGTCCCGTTGGACAGAGGCGTACCCGGTTTCAGATTACACTGCCCCGACTACTGCCAAACAGTTGGTTCGAGAATTCTTCCCACGATACGGTTTACCACGTGTTGTTCACTCAGATAACGGCCAGCCGTTCTCATCCGAATTAATGAAACACGTTTCACTTCTGTTAGGATATCAGTGGAAATTCCACTGTGTCCGACACCCCGAGGCAGCAGGTCTCGTAGAAAGACATAACCAGATACTGAAAATCAGAATGTCCAAAATATGCAGAGAAAAAGGTGTCGACTGGGTAGTAGCGTTACCCGTTGCACTCTTTTACATGAGAATGGTAGCACACTCACGAACAGGGCTATCCCCGTATGAGGTGATCTTCGGTAGACCACCAAATATGTGGGGGACGCCTATACCACGAAAAATAACTGATGTTGACTGTAATATGCTGACAGATTACTTGGCTTCCTTGATGTCTGCACTACAATCTTGTCGTTCACAGGTAGCTGCAGCCTTTCCTGACAACACTGAGGTGAAACCCCATGACGTAGTTCCGGGGGATCTCGTCTGTGTGAGGAATTTCGACCGAAAGACTCAGCTGGAGCCCAGGTGGAAAGCACCCAAGTTGGTCCTGCTGACCACAAGGACAGCCGTGAAGATCGAGGGCCGCAAGGGCTGGATTCATTCAAGTCATATCAAGAAATTTCATGGACTATCCTCGAATATAGACATTGTGCCCCGCACTCCCTCACAGACTGATTCAAAACTTCCTTTGGTTGAAAAGACTGAAACCGAACTTTACAAACTAAAGCTTAGGCCCAACAAGTCGAGCAATTTGATTGTTTAAGTCCTCTCCAAGGTGAAGCGGTTGAATTGTCTCTGACATGTATCCCTTGGACCTGAGTAGAGAAGATACCCGGAAAATGTTGAAACGACAGGCGTATTGTAAATCACTGCGTAGCCACTGCATAGTGACATTATTAATTTTGTTTTTATTAAGTCTTTTAATAATTGTTACAAGTATGTTGTTGCACATATATTACCCTATTTCTAGACATGTTTATAATATTGCTGCTGAACATTCTTTTAGTGACTTACCTCCACATGAATTGTCTTATAGACTTGCGCTGCGCAATAACACTTTCATTAGTATGTTACATCATTCCCATCAGACTAGTAATGCTACTAATTGTTGGGTGTGTGGCCGACTCCCTCCCTATCAGAATTATGAAGGAGTCCTGCCTTTCTTTCCACATCCATTTACACGTAATGGCTCCTGTGGAGCTTGGTTCAGTTTAATCAATTCCATAGACTCAGACACAGCAGTTTACCAAGATCATTGGGTATGGGGAAACCTGAACCTAGTTGTACTCAAGGTCTGCTACCCTGACAAGGAGGGTCGCCCCAAAAGAACAGGAACTGATCTAGAAAATGAAGTATATGGATTAGGTAATTTTACACCTAATCTCATGATTCTAAATGTCGTATCCGAAATTGAACTAGTCTTACCCACCATGTCAGTATTTCCAGCAAAGGGTGAATTGTGTGTAAGAAAGGTTGGTTCCATACATATGGGCCATAGTAAATGCACCACTACAGTAGAATTCAGTGATCAAGGCAAATCTTTATTTAGAGCTTCTCGCCATTCCTACTTTGTATGTGGTCAGACTGCATATATGCGTTTACCTCTAGATTGGGATGGTACCTGCTACATTGCATTCCTTTTGCCACCTGTTTTCCTAGCTCCTCCTGATTATTACAGAAATATTCATTTAGTACACAACAGAGAGCGGAGAGATCTCCCCATTGTCGATTACACTGAGACGGCATGGGACAAGTATGTAGATTTTAATAAAGGCATCTTTCCCTACATAGGTACCGTTACTAATAGTAAGCTGATACGTAGATTAACTAGAACCCTTGAAGCAGTAGTGAATGAGACTATTTCCGCCTTAGGCAATTTAACAGAAGAGCAGTCTGCTATGCGGATTGTTGTGCTTCAAAATCGTCTTGTCCTTGACGTCATCCTGGCTGATAGGGGCGGAGCTTGTAGGGTCATCGGATCAAGCTGCTGCGTATTTATACCAGAAAATTCGCCATCTGTATATAAAGCCATCACTCGCCTTCATAAGATTGTAAGCCAGATACACCAGAACCCAGGCACTTGGACTTGGTCCAGTTGGTTTTGGAATGTGATATCAGCCTGGGGATGGAGAGTTTTATCCTTCCTAGGTATTGGCCTTCTCATACTATTCAGTTGCTGTCTATGTCTCCAATGTGGACCAGCGATCTGTGGTCTGTGTGCCACATCGTGTATTCCACCACCAAGATTTCATTCGTCACGGAAGAAGAAAGAAGAACAAATGATGCTATATGAACAGATCAATGGATTAATGAAGATTGATATCTCTTGAAGGGCAAGTAGGGGACAAGGAGGGAATGTGGAAATATGGATTTTTTCTGGTCAGTTATGTCCCCTATCTTGGACCCCAACGGTTCTATGTGCGTGTCACAAGTACATGTATGTTCCCTCCAGTTCCAGTTATGAAGACGCAAATACATATGCGTCCACCGTCAACATGTCCTCTGTCAGATCCGCCATGAACAGGCCGGATATTCCATTCCTAAATATGAAAGGCCACCGGCTTTGTATGGCTCACTTATGCCATTTTACAGTCCAGGCAAGTAGGCCCTGATTCTGTCATCAAAACTCCTTTTGCCTTCTGCCTCTGAAAGCTCCAGTCCGAGCCTGCATCTGTGACCATGAACTTTGTCTCATTCTCTGCGCGGCTCACGAAGCCTGACATCAGCCTATTCTCTGCCAAGAACTGTATTTCACCTTCGAATTATCTGCTTCCCCCTCAGCCGATGCATTCCTGCCTAGTAGCTTAAGTAAACATTCTTCCAGTTACCGAGCAAAAGGCCGGCTTCTCTGTCCTCATGCAAGTAATTCATAGCCCTGTTACCATGGAATATTCCTACCCCCTCGCATTCAGTGTAGACACTTAGACGCTTGTACATGCACGCACAGTCAGTATAGAATAGATTCTGTCCGAGAGTCCTTCTTTTGTGGATAACATAGTTCTTTAAACATAGGATGTTAGATATGATTTGGGATTAGGTTGACTTGACCCCCCAGACTTTTCGTCTCCACATGTAGAGCTAAATGTCAAGTCCCCTTCACCCCCTAGTTACACGTCAATTACACGTCATACTGCTGCGCGCGCATCTAGGCCAAGTATTATCTTATAGATCCACCTATGTATGACATCATAACCAATTATGTTCCTTTTTACTCTTTATTACACCCATTTCTGGTTACGCAGACAAATTGTCATTTTCCTTATCAATTGTTACGCCTACTGCATTCGCTTCATTGTAATGTATGTACTATAAAAGTTACTTCTTGTCAATAAAGTATGTACTTCACTTCCTGAACCCCCGTGGTGATGGAACTTGGAGCATCCGATTATAATCGAACACTGGAATAAAGCCCTTTCCGAACCTCTAATATCACGGATTCTGCCTCTCATTTTACTGAGCTATTTTATAATGTTTCTGTATCAAATTCAGTCCCGGTAAAGGAATTTTATTTACCACAATATGAAGGCTCACCACTTTTCTGATGTGCGGCACCTCACTAGCTGCATGTCATATAATTTACCAGTGTCAGCAGAGGTACACAAAAGACCCAACACAAATGGGAAGGTCTGGTCGACCAACCTCAGGGTATGTAAAAGATCAAGAGATCTCAGAATGGCTTCGAAAGGGCATGGATCATTATTTCACCGGCAATAAGGGAATGGTTACCTCAGCAATAACCACGCGGGAGGTGGTAAACAGAGGACAGGCAATGTCCCCGATTGCCAGTACTAAGAAAAAACAGAGAGGTACATTGAACAAACTAAAAAAGGAGATACCGTCCATAGAGCTCCTCCTCTCTTCTAGAACGGATCCCCTGCTGATCCAAATGATATTCCTGGATGACAAGAAAGCAAGGATATTATCAACAATGCCAAACTGGGATCCCACAGGGCCTCTAAATGTTGTTTGTACGAGGTGGGGGATAAAGCGTGAAAGACACGGGGTGTTAGAGGTTATGAATGAAGATGGCAAGATGGTTAGGAGTGATACAACAGTCACTGACATGTTCGCATGCTGCTATGCACAATTATACTTCCCTATGACTCACTTAACTGCTGAATAAACAGCAGAATTCCTCAAAGAGTTTGCCCTCTCGCAGCTATCCCAGGGGGCAGATTAGCACTAGAGGCAGTGTTGGAAACTGGAGAAATTGCAATGGCAATCCAAGATCTCCAAGCAGGCAAGGCGTTGGTATCCAATGGGCTCCCACTAGAGCTCTGTAAGGCTATGGCCACCAAGATAGATCCCCACTTATTGGCCATGTGTATACTGAGGCCAAAATGCTAGGGGCTCTCCCTCAAGATCAGCAACTGACTACTATTGTAGTGATACCAAAGGAAGAGAAGCCAATGGAGAACTGTGCCTCCAACAGTCCCATTTCATTATTGAATGCCATAGCAAAAATACTGCCTAAGGTGATGGCGACCTGATTGAGGAGGGTGATACAATCCCTGATCCATTAGAACCAATGTGACTGCATGCACAAGAGGAGTACGAGACTGATTCTCAGAAGGTTGTATGAGGTGTGGGTAGCGTGAGGACCCTCTAAAGCCAAGCACAAGATGTCCCTGGATGCCAGAATGGCATTCTGTACACTAGAGTGGATCTACATGTTTGCAGTCCCAGACAGATTGTGCTTTGGCCCATAATTCAAACAATGGGTTTGACTGTTATACAGTGACCTGCTTGTCAGAGTCCATGGTGTATACTCCAAGTTAATCAGTTTAAGAGGGGTACCAGAAAGGGTAGCCCGTTGTTTACCCCGGTGCTGGAGCTGATGGCAGCATGGATAAGACAGGACCTTCTGATCAAATGACCGAGCTGGGACAACATCTGGGAAGATAGTATATCATTACATGAGGATGATGTACTGCTCTATGTGGCTGACCCTGACCTGACGGTGTCCAGAATTATGAAGATTCTTCAGGTTACATGATTAACAAGCATAAATCCCAGATATATCCCCTTACGAGTGGAGCTTTGAGGCTACCATGGGATTACACAATGCTGATAGTGGTGTAAGTATTCAGACACCTAGGTATATATTTGAGCCATGATGTCAAACTTTTTACTGCATAAAACTTGACCCCACTTCTGGAGAGACTGAAAGGGGATGTTATACATACCTTACCTCTCTCTATACCCTGCAACATACCCCATATACAGTATGCAGGACACGTTTCAGGCAATTGAGGTGGAGGTGTGCCTGCTGCTTTGGAACAGGGACCTGCAAGAGTGATATTGTCCAAATGGACATGGGGTGGTATGATGGAGGTGAGCGCCCTACCAGATGTACAGAAATGGTATTGGGCCTTCCAGCTGATGACCATAAATGAATGGGCCTTTGCAGCACACACAGAGCCAGTGTTACTAATGGATATGCACAAGATGGGTAGCAGAGGATATCCTGCAGTACTGTACAGAAACCCATCTTCGAGATAGATGTCGATTCATGCTGCAACAATGGTGAAAATATGGGATGTAGAGACAAAATACCTAGGGTGGGAGGGTAGACTAATGAGAGGAAAACGCTGTGGGAGTCGGCTACCCTGGCTGAACTGGGGAAACTACTAGCTATGGCAAACTGGGACCTAATAGGTATTTTTAAATTGGGTGACATATGAGTGGGGAGAGATATGGTACCTTTACAGGATTTAGTGAATGAATTTAACCTGGCCGAATCAGAGACCTATCGCTATCTACCGGACAGGTATGCCCTGACTTCCCACATTAAATAAGGAACAGAAGTGGAGGAATCCTCACCATTCGGAGACAGGCTACTGACTGAACCTTTGTTTAAAAAAGCTATATCATTGATATATATAAATATTCTGGTTCATTCCCAAGCATGATGCTGCATCTTAGACGGAAATGGGAGTCCGATGTAGAGGGACTGGACAATGAGGAAAGGGAGGAGGCTCTAGCAGCCCTACGTAAGGTTTCTATAAAATACTGCTTTTGGCTTGTCCAGAGCCGCATTCTAACCCACTCCCAGTCCTATTACTCTAGGTGGACCTAGAATAACCACATGCTTTTAACGGATAGAGAGTTATTGATTTCATACCAATTACAGGCTTTCATCGAATCCCTTACATTTCTTTTTGTTACTTCAGTTATACAAAGTTTAGTCCAACATTGCATATTACCATAGTAAATACATGGAACAATTTCTCGTGCAAATGTATTGATCATAATATTTTCAAGACAGACTTATTTATAAAATGATCTCTTGGTGTACAAGCTGAGGCTCTGAGATTCGTTGAATCTTCTGTTATCAACAGCACAAGCTCTAACTCGATTATATGGACCACACCTCATGCTGATGATTGTCATGTAAAATCTGTTTAATGTGACCGAAGCATCAGCTTTACCACTGAAAAGGCCAATCCTTTGGATACATCGATCTAGTTCTCTCAGGCTGATGTATTCTGAGGGCCTCTGTTAGTAATGACTGTATATTGTTTTTTTTTGTCATGTTGTACTAGTATATGTATATACTTAATGTATTTTAGGTCAGGTCTTCGTTGCTTGTTGAATTTGTTTTAGTAAACAGTGGCAATCTATTAATTGCTTTTGCCCCATTTCTGATAATTTATGGATGTCAGTGAGACATATGCAGTAAGGTTTTGATACCTTATAGTTGTTTCAAAGAACAAGCTACACTTAAGCCTGGTTTTTGTAATTGCTTTACCCAAGAGGCAATCTATATTTTTTATTATTGCTATTTTCTGCTGGTGATCAGGTGCACCCTATCTCAGTATGCCTGCTCACCTGTAGCTGGTCATCCAGCCAGCAAGTCATTGATGCCAATGTGTTGCTGGCCCTCTGTGTCAGATCAATCTCCAATGTAGGAGCTAACACTGAATAAAGCTGACCTGGGCGCTGGCAGCCAATCAGATGGATGGAAAATCAAATTAAATCAACATGACCAGGCACCACCCACTAGGTTACATTCTATCAAAAGTTCAGTAAGTACTCTTAACAGTGCATCTAATTCAAAACCAGATAGCACGCTTCTTGCTGTACTGATAAAAGGCGCGGGTAGCATTAACTTCAAACCATAATTCATGTTGGCTCGTTCTACTTTATACTACCTGTCCCAGACTAGAAGTCAAATATGGGGGCAGGGGCAGGCAGTCAGTGACACAGCAGGCAATCAAATGAAATCAATCACGCAGGGCAGCACCTGCCAGGCTACAATCTGTCACAAGTTCAGTAGGTTAGTGTGACAGCGCGTCCAGTCCAAAACCAAATAAAGTGCTCTCTAAGGTTGTGATATAAGCCCTAATATCAGCCTTCAGATCTAGTTACTTGATGTAACTGGGTGTTCCAAGTTGTCTGTAATTGCACACTAACATTACCATTAAGATGCATAAAACCAAGCCCATTTGCAAAAGTCTTAAAGTAGGGCAATATCAATCTGACTCCCACAAACCTGTTTCTGATGCAACAGCAGCTAGAAATATTTTCTGGCAGATTGTTATTTAGGAAATATCATTGAAGCAAGTTTGAATAACTCAGGAGGTCTAGCCTGACTAAGGATATTTCCAAAACCAGAGTATTCTGCTTCACTCTTGAATGGTTCATAGATCACAGATCAAAATAGTCTTTGGAAGAAAGTCTTCTTCGTCCTAACAGGGTGTCTTAAAAGGTCTGATGACTGCTAATTGTATTCTGCCAGATGCCATAGCTGGTCCCAAAGCATGGTTTGATGCAAGAAGTGGAGCAGAAGCAGAGGATTACTGTCCTAGAGAAGACCATCTCTGGATTCATGTCAGGCTCTAAAGATGTGCATTGGGACACCTTTCCTGGGTAGATTGAAGGAGACCTGAGGGAACAAGCAAGCAGAGTGGAAACATAAATTGCAGTGGTGTAGTGGAACCACAAAACCTTTTTTTAATGGACCTACCGTTTTTTAATGGGATACCTGCAGCCTGATGCTGACCCGGATTGTATGCAATGTAGAGTGAGTGTGGAGGCACACATCACAGTGTTATGACAATGAAGCAGAATCTTAAGTCTTTTTCCCTTCTGGGATCTAGAAAAGGACAGGAAATTTTTTTTTGCTAACAGAGTGATGTTCCTTGGTAACATTCTGCTCAGGAGGTGATCTTTTATAGAATGTCTGCCAAGAGTGACTGCATGGCTGTTTGCCTGTGGGGTACGTTTTTAGAAATATTTTCTGAACCTAGATGGAATACAATCATATATAAATTGTATTAATTCTGCAGAATTAAAGACTAACGTGAGGGTAATTGAGTGTTCCCTACACTAAAATAAATACAATATATTAATTCCTCCATATTACTGTTTTTTATACATGATTGTATTTCATACCCAGATATAGGAGGATGAATTGGGTATACCCCTTTGGTATATAGAGGCCTAGATGGAATATAACACAAGTTACAAGGGTGCTGAGTCAGAGTAATATATTCATTTTGTGTTAGTGATGCGGTCCAACAAGTTTTTACTATTTATGAGAATTGTATCATGCAGAGAAATGTCTAATCCACAGTGTTGGTTCTTGATTGGAATGCAATGCACTATTTATCTATCACTGTTTAATGAAGCAACAATATTGTATTGCTATGTGAAATAGTCACAGACATGCCCGGCTTTAGGGCGATGCGACAGGTGCAGCCGCACCTGGCGCAGACTTTGGTGAGTGGTGCTGTGTTTAAACATAACCTATGGGTTTAAAAGCATGTGATCTTCTGTGTGTCCGGCACTTTTCAAGCAATATTAAAAATGTAAATATAACTCTGGTGAATAATGTTACTTCTGGTGAGAGATCGCAATTTTGTCTAGTGGCAGTTTTTACTCATCATAAAGTAGCACCGAGGGATAATGTGCCAGCTGCAAAGAACTTGCACCATGCAGATCACAGAACTCAATGTGAGTGAACTATGAGTAGCGCTTTAAAAAATGAAATGTATGTCACAGTGGGGCAATGGAGAAGTAAGGGGCACTGTTTAAGGGGGGCAGTGAGGGAATCTGTACAGAAGGAGATCATTGGCCACAGAGACATGATAATGACTGTATTTATGACATCTGAATCCAAGATGTTGAGTAAAATAGCTCAGTGTCCAAGGAAGGATGGGAGGTAATTCCCTTGTTATATAGAATCCCCAGCAATAGTGCTGCAAATTTAATTACAGTGTGCATTTGAAACAAGAAACACATGAAAGGAAGCATTCAGCCTGATCGTTCCTTGGAAATTCTATACCACAATAATGATTATAATATTATAGGCATACATAGGGACCCTTACTAAAACATCACACAAAAAAACTGTGGCCTAATTCACAAAAAATGCGCTTTGTAATATGTTTTGTAGACCTACAAACATACTTCAAAATGCAGTTCACAAACTACATGTTGGAGTTTCATGACTCCGCACTCCCGATACTCATATATGTAGAGCTCTCTGCTCGATTGTGTAGTCTTCAGGTGTGAAGAACTTCACACTTAAGTATAGGGAGTGCAGAGTAATAAAACTAGTAGTTAGAGAATACCTAAAAGTAGTAAACTTACACTAAAGTGTAATTTTACCTTGGTGAACAAGGCCCTGTATTTTTGGTATACTCTATGTGTTTTATCTTAACATTGTATACACTTGTTTTGTATTATGCAGTATCTTTTTTTGGTATAGATATATCATACAATGCATTCTATAATATCTTTTTTTGGAGAGTGCTCCATGTAAAGTATCCGGCTTTGAGAAACCGGATACTTTACATGGAGCACTCTCCATCTGTGAATAGAAATACTTTACCTCGTACCTGTTGGAATAATAATAATGGATATAGGTTGTATATATAGAACTTGGAATTATTCAAACCCTGAAGATTTACCGATATAGACAATTTGCCATGAGGAAGTCGGGGGGGTGATGACCCTATGAAGAAACACATGTTGGCTACGTCTATTGATTACAACCACAACCCACAGTATTAACAACTGTAAATCACCTGTACTATTGGATTTGACTGCCAGGATGTATGCAATGACTACTTGAAAAAAGAGAAGAAGAATTGGACTATCATATTTTTTTAGAACTTTTGTACATTATTATCATTATTTGCTCACGATTAAGACTTATTATTGCTTTGGTTTTTTGGGACTTTACAGTCCACAGAAATATTTGGTAACGAGGGTGGCTGTTTCCCCTTTTTCCTTTGAGCATTCTACAGGATCTTTAGTGAGTTAATTGCTTTATGGTTATGAGCAGACTCTAATCCAGCGACACTTCATATTCTGTCCATATCATAAGTGTAGACAAGCTAATTCTATGATACATGGCATACACTAAAAATATAGCATACCCTACCAGAATCCTAGCCCTATTCTGAACTCAAGCCCTAACTCCAATCCTTGCCCTAAGTCTAATTACAGTTATAGCCTTAGTCCTTGAACCTAAACCTAGTGCTAAACCTAACCCTAGCCCTAAACCTATCCTAACCCTTACATAATACTCTCCTTAATGCTTACCTGACTATAAAAGTGCAGACAATATTTTCACTCCAGATATCTATAGATGATATGATGCCAAAAATATTTTTAAAGGATGAAATCTTAAATTTGACATTTTGGTGATACCTCTGTGTTTGAATGGGAAGCAAGCAGGAAACCGTTGGTAAGAGTGCAAACTCTATCCCATGATCATGATACAAAATCTTCTCTACCCATTTGTCTGGAACTAAGATTTCTGAAGATTTAAGTAAATGAGGAAGCCTGTTCCCAATTCTGATGAGACCTAGGAGAGGACAAGAAGCGGGACTTCATTACATATAAAGTGGATATTTTTGTTTGATCTCGAGTTGAATCTTCAATTGGCCTAAATTAGATTCAAGACAGTATTGGTTAGGCTTTTAATAGGAGACAAATCAGGGATCTATGGAAGTGGTGCTTTTCTCTTAGACTGGCTGCACAGGTTTTCTATCCTTAATCCTCAATGAACCATCTAATCCAGACAGAGCAACTATTGCATGGCCTTGAGGTCAACTTTTGCAACTTGTTTTTCTGAATGTCTTTCACTGTCCATTTCCTCATCCATATTGGATTTCTATCCCCAACTCAATATACGTGTGACCAACTATTTTCTTGATCAGGGGATTCCTGGTTTACTGAGGCGGGCTCTTCTCAAGGAAAAGATAGGACTGAGTCAAGGAAGGCAGATAAGGAAGTAATGGGTTCTATTGCACTCGCACTTTGTGAATAACATTGCTGTAGCTATGTTTAAAAATGGTAGACATGTTGTGATGGCACTGATTTCAAAAATAGGTGGCTTCGTTTTTCTTGCATATACAAGTTCTCCTTGTTTTTCTTTCAACTTTGAAACATTATTTCTGAAAGTAGAAAAGTATTCCAGAACTGATGAAATATGTACTTGTCGAGGAGGTATAACCGCAAGGTATAAGGAATAAAACAATGTACTTCTTTAAATGTTTTAAAATAGCAGCAGTTGATGGGGGCATGGCCAGCCAGCATATGGCGAGGGCATGAGTCTATTGCTCTACTCCTTCCCCGCAATAATTAGACATTATCAGCGCTCTGAAGGGCCTCTGCGGTAGGGGGGGCGGGAACTGACAGATCTGAGGATGGTGATTCTCGTGGCCACAGTCATTTCACACAGAAATCAGCCAAACAACCTGAAAAAACATCAGAGATACGCTGAGTGAGGCGATGGCTATGGAGACTCCCGCCTCTGCTAGCCTCAGGTGATCGTCGCTCCTCCCCCCGGCAATGGAGACCGCTTACCGCTGACTGCCACTAAAACGCCAAACGTTGACCGCAGAATACTGAACGTGCAGCAGGTAAAAAACTAAGAAGGCATTCTAAACAAGTGAACGCAAAAGCTAAAGTTGATGCTACAGCTGGGCTGAAGGGAAAACAACGTTTGATGCAAGTAAAAGGGACATTATTATCAGCTCAAGTGGTGAGCAGAGTAAACCAGTCAGGCCTGAACTCAAGTTTTGAGAGCTCCGTGGAGGATCTGGCTGAGCCACAGCATGAGCTACAGCAAGGGGGGGAGGACCCCACTGGTTCGATCTCAATGGTTCTGGCCTATTGTCGGTGAGAAAGAGCAGCCTAAAGAGACTAGTGAGGCTGTGCCAGGAATGAGAAAAGTGGAGTTGAAGAACTCTAAAGATTTTCCTTTATTAACAAATAAAACCACCCAGGCCACAGCTGTTCAAGCTTCGCCATGCTTAAATGTAGGCTCGGCAGCTGCGTCAGAAGAAGCGGCAATTAGTTCTCTGCAGATGCTACATATATCTCCACCTTCCCGGGTCCCGGCCCTGGCACTCTCGGTACCCTCGGTACCCTCGACACCTTCGACACCCTCGCTAACAACATGGACTTTGTTAGAGGAAGGACGACAAGTGCACTGCCAAGCAAGCCCTTCGGCTCCATCAGTTCAGCTTTTGCCCCCTGATCAATCTTCCTCTGTTGAAAACATCTTAAAGCAACAGATGGAGAGCTGGCCTCAATCTCATGAACCATTTCGAGCCCCAATGAAGAGTGGCCTGGAACTGCCAGGTCAAACAGCCAGTCTGAAGAGTAAAATTCCACAAACGGAGTCCAAATTTCCAACTAGCAAAACCAATACGCAACAACTTGAAATTAAAACTTTACTTAATCTCATACTGGATGAGATCAGGGACATGAAAAAATCTCAATAGAATGAGATAGCCGCTCTTCATCTTCAGCTTGGAAAAATCGAAGAGGCAGTGGCGGGCATCCCTGCAAGATTTCAAGAAGCCGAATCAAGGATTGCTCAGTTGGAAGATCAAATTAGTTCTATGCTCCAGAAAGTTAACTCGGTGACGGAAGACAAAATGATCCTCGAGAATAAACTTGAGGAATTAGAGAACCATTCACGCCGCTCTAATGTTCGGATTGTTGGAGTACCTGAGGGGAGCGAGGGAGCTAATACTCTCCTATGGGTTGAATCATTCTTTAAGCAAAAAGTGCTTTCTGATTTCACTGGAGACTTAACATTAACTAGGGCTCATCGGATTCCTGCTCATCCCATTCCTAATTCTAAGTTCCCTCGTACAATTTCGACTAACTTTGCTGACTATCGCATGAAAGAGAACATTATGGCTAAGGCGATCCAGCAGACAGTTTTCCATTAACGAGGGGACTAAATGTTGGATTTTTGCAGATATGTCCATGGTGGCGGCTAGCAGATGTAAAGAGTTTCTGAAACTCTTGTATCTATTCAAAGCCCAGGGGGTTCATGCATCTATTGCGCAGCAATCTAAGCTCAGGGTGTTGATTAGAGGAAAATGTCATATGTTTTCACGCATAGAGGAAGCCCAAGAGTTCTTGAAAGAGATTTCTATTATTAAATTAATTTGTGGGTGTTCTTGATTTTTTGATTTTTGATTGCAAGGTTGTCACTGCTGTGTGGGAGGTAGATCACGCAGGGTGCAGGTCCAAGCCACCCAATAGTGTAGATGGGGGGAAAGATGTGGATTGCGGGGTTTGTGCGGATGACCACATCTCTTGGGGGGATTCACGGGGTACGGGGAGGGTATGTGTGGGATTATGGCAGTAAAATGAGCAAAACAAGGATTTAGTTGATTGATATAGGAGTCGGATTTCAAAATATTTATTGAGATATTGGAATTATGAACCCAACTAGAAAGTGCTGCATTATATCGGTAAATGCTAATGGTATGTTGAATAGACAAAAATATGGTTGGCTCATAAGATGGCTCACCACGTTAAACCCTCAAGTCCTCTTTATTCAAGAAACCCACCTAAAAACTAATACACTTAGGCTTTTTTTCCAGGGGTATTTTCAAGAGCCTTTTTTGCCTCAGCCGGGGAGGTGATGAGAGGGTTGGCCATCTATCTTAGTAAAGATTTGGCCTGGAATTCATCCAAGTAAAGAGAAATCCCCAGGAAAGATGCATATGGCTCATGGCGAGGCTTAATGGGCGTATTATGAATTTCATCAATTACTATGGTCCGCTTTATTAACACTGCACAAACTTCTTATTGGGGAACCTGTTCAGATGGTTCTGGGTGGGGATTTTAATTACATTCAAGATCTAAGAGAAGACACCTCAAATAAGAATAAAAAGAGCTGAAGCCAAAGACTAAAAAATCCTTTTAGGCTTTAATACAAGATCTTCAGCTAAGTGACTCATGGCAAAAAATGAATCTTGGTAGCCGGGAATACACTTGATTTTCTCGCCAGTTTCAGACAGCCTCACGAATAGACTATGTCTTAACATCTTGCTCTTTAGTTCTCGTAGAAGTTGAAATTGGTGTGAATGCTTTTTCGGACCACTCTTATGTCAGAGTGAAACTAGAAATTGAAGACTCGGGGAGGAGGAGGCCCAGGTGGCAGATGGACTGCCTTCTTCTTCAAGATCTTCAATGGGTAGAAGGTTTTAGAGAGTGGATACTCAACTTCTTTAAAAGGAATGAAGGGACAGCTGAACTTTTCTCAGTATGGGGTGGATTTAAGGTGGCAGCTCGTGGACAGATGATTGCCATTTCAGCAGCACAGGCGAAAAAACGACGCATGAAAATTGTGGAATCACAGCTGGCCCTGGAAAACGCCTCAAGTTTACGAAACTCCCCCTTACAAGGTCAATGGGAAAAAGCTAAGAGGGCATTGAGGGATTATTTTATCACAGAGGAAATTAATAGCTCACGGACCTACCAGCAAAGAGTCTGCTAGGAAAGTCAAATGGTGGGAAAACTTCTTGCATGGTCCATGAAGACACGACAAGAATTGTCCCTTATCACGGAGATTATAGAACCAAAGACTAGTTTTGTTGTGACGGAAAGGGAAGAGATTGCTTGTGTTTTTGTTGAGCACTATCAGCAACTTTATAGCACTAATAACCTAGTTCGCCAAGAAGCATTAGATGAATATTTCGCAAGGATAGAACTCCCGAGGCTATCTAACAACTCAGCGGAACAAATGCAACGGGACATACTTCCCGCAGAGATTTTGACAGTTTTAAAATCTATTGCTGGAGCGAAGTCTTGTGGTGAAGACGGACTACCTATTGAATTTTATAAAGTATTTGCTAACGAGCTGATCCCTTTTTCGAGGGAACTGTTTAATCATGTAAAGCTTGGAGGTATGGTCCCCCCTGAGTTTAAGAGGGCGATTGTGGTGAGTTTTGTGAAAAATGATAATAATCCCAAAAATGTAAACTCATATCGACCAATCAGTTTGTTAAACGCTGATTATAAGACTTTGATGAAGATATGGGCACAGCGTTTCACCCCACTCACCCAGGAAGTGATTCACAATAATCAGTCAGGGTTTGTAGCTGGGAGGACTATGTCATCCAATACAGGGTTTTGGATTCAAGCGCTCAATTATTTTAATAGACGCAGGCTTGTATGATGATGGTCAACGCTGAAAAGGCTTTTGATCTGGTTAATTGGGACGCCCTTTTTTTTGGTTTAAATAGGTTTGA
This sequence comes from Triturus cristatus, assembly GCF_964204655.1. Classification (NCBI taxonomy): domain Eukaryota; kingdom Metazoa; phylum Chordata; class Amphibia; order Caudata; family Salamandridae; genus Triturus; species Triturus cristatus. The sequence goes on along the minus strand of NC_140594.1, from coordinate 218,319,035 downwards.
TGTTCCGTCTCAAGTTATTACTATGATTTGGAACATCTATCAGGGGGCCCAGGCTCACTTAGTAATTAATGCAACCCAGGTAGGGTCAGTGGACATCAATCGAGGGACCAGACAAGGGTGTCCGCTTTCGCCCCTAATATTTATGTTCTTTATAGAACCTTTGGCTATTAAAATTAGAGCGAATATAGATATTCAAGCCCCGATTCAGGGTATGACAAAATTAAAACTGTTTGCTGATCATGGTATTTTATATCTTAGTCCCGAAAGGCAGAATTTAGACTGGACACCAGCTGAATTTAGCCAATTTGAACATATTGGGCCTACAAAATTAACCAGATTAAAACTCAGATTTTAACGTTGAATACAGATACTGAGTTTCTTCCGGTGAATTCAAAACAGCAGGCTCTTAGATCAGATCCAATACGTTATCTGGGGATCTTTGTGACGAGTCAATATGGGCAGCTATTCAAATTGAATTATGCGGCAACAAGTAGAAAAATTAAGATACTATTGGAAAATTTGCCCTTATTAAAATGTCTATACTTCGTCTTTGATTTTTTTGTTTTCCAACATACCAATTAAGGTAAATACTAGCTATTTTAGAGGGCTTGAATCTACGATCAGGTCATTTGTATGGAATAAAAAGGCTTCTAGAGTTAAACATTCAGTGTTACAACTTGACACTAATTTAGGTGGGCTGGCTTTACCGCATATTAGAACATACTATGAGTCAGCAGTATTGGATTTAGCAGCATGTGTATTGTCCAGGACGATTAGATAATTTTTTTTTGCATAAGATGATACAAGAAGCTGGCTCGCAGACCACAACATTCCTTAAAACTGCAAAACTCCCCCCAAAAACTAGATACAAAACTCTCCTGGAATTTTCTAGTAGACTACAGTTTTTTTACAAGCAAAGTGGCTTTTCTGGGCTCCACGCATTGAAGCTGAGCAAGTGTAAAAGCTTGGGCCTGCATTTCCACTCCAGTCATCTGGAAGGACTGTGGTCTGGAAGTATTGGGGCAGTTTATTATTCAAGAGAGAGTAATCACATGTCAGGAAGTACAGAGCAGATGCCGTGATCACAATAAGCCGGTCTTTTTTCAATATTTACAGATCGTAAATTTTATAAACAAAATAAATCTTTTATCTAGTGGTGCTCCAACTAAATTAGCGATTGCGCTTTTTATTCCCAATGTTAGAGGAGTGGGTAATTGGTATTGGCTTCTGCGCTCCCAAGACAAATCGCCATTAGTCGAGAAGTTTTTGGAGAAAGTAACTCAAGAGACCCAATGTTCCTTCTCCAGTTTGGAGTGGCAGGCCTTATCTCTAAAAGGTAGCAGGGCATAAAGAGCAGCCAATTTTAAAAGAATGGCATTTGTGTCTCTTTGGTTGACTTATTTTACCCCCAAAGCGTTGAATAAAATCTATCCTGAGGTAGAGAATAGGTGTTTTCGATGTTTTGTTGAAGATCAAGGAAATTCCAGACCCCAAACCCAGAAGCAAAATCGGAAATGAGTAATTTTGCCCCCCTCACGGAGACTGAGGTTTTAAAGGCAATGGGCGAAGTGAAGTCAGGATCCCCCTTAGACCCCTGTCCCCATTTCATTTTTGCTCAGACAGCCCCAACCCTCTGCCCGTATGTCACCCAGCTCTTCAATAACTCTCTTAACACTGCCACTTTCCCTGATATCTGGAAACAGGCAGTAGTAATTCCTCTGCTGAAAAAGGCAGGAACAGATGTTCTCAATCCTGAAAACTATTGCCCAATCTCCCAACTTCCATATCTCTCTAAAGTTTTGGAGAAGTTGGTGAACAGACAATTATCTAATTACCTTGAAACTAACGACTTGCTGGACCCCTCTCAGACTGGTTTCAGGGCTACCAACAGAACGGAGGCAATGCTACTGGCAGTATCGGATAACATCAGATCTTGTACTGACCAGGGAGGAGCCGTAGCTTTGATACTTTTAGACCTGTCGGCAGCGTTCGACACGGTCTCACACAATAGAATGCTGGAAACCCTTCATGAAAAGGGAATCCACTCTACACTTCTGAAATGGCTCAGCTCGTTTTTTAGTAATCGAACACAAACAGTTCGACTAGGTATTTCCAATCTGAATCTAGTACCATCAGCTGTGGTGTCCCACAGGGAGCATCGCTAAGCCCTACTTTATTTAACGCCTACGTTTCATCCCTGGCGGAAATCAGTAGAAAGTGGGGAATTGGTATCTGTTCCTACGCAGATGACACACAGCTGATGGTGGCCCTTGATGAAAGACCTGAAGTCACCAAAATAAAGTTACATAACTGTCTCTCAGAAATGGCACAATGGATGCAGGAGCATTGCTTGAAATTAAATGCAGGGAAATCAGAAATCCTGCTCTTTGGAGGGGCCAAGTTGATTTGGGACGCCACATGGTGGCCACAAACACTTGGGGCTGCTCCAATCCCTAAGCAATGCGCAAGAAATCTGGGCATCTTCATTGATGACACCTTTACCACTCTGAAACTGTTAAACAGGCTTTTCCCCTGGATCCCACTGGACTGTAGAAGAACAGTCACGCAAGCCCTGCTTATAAGTCAACTCGACTATGGAAACGCCCTATTTGTGGGCATGAATGAGTTTCTCTTCATGCGATTACAGGTGCTTCAAAACGCCGCAGCCAAACTAGTGTGCAATAAAAGCAGACTAAGCTCAGCATCAAAGTGTATGAAAAACCTGCACTGGCTTCCTATGCGTCAAAGAGCTGTATTTAAACTGCTCAGTCACGCACACAAAGTACTGTATCAAAGCGGCCCCAAAATACTTCAGGGGAAAATTGAGTTCTATATCCCTACAAGGAACCTATGGTCTCTACATGAAGCACTGGCCAGAACGAAACATATCAAGAAAGTAAGGTCTGGAGGGCGCTCCTTCTCATATCTGGCAGCCAAGAAATGGAAGGAACTCCCCATAGACTTACGGCTCACTTCCAACTATTTGGTGTTCCGAAAAAAACTGAAAACTCGTCTGTTCCCCAAAAACTAATACTCATTTGCTCTCCCTGTACCAGCAGTTTAACCCTCTCTTTCGCTATTAGCGCATTGATATCCCCCGGGACGAATGCTGTGCTCTATAAATAAATAAATAAATAAATAAATATTCTTCACCTATCCAAAAATAGAGGGGTTTTGGGTTAAGATTTTTACGGCCATAAGTCGGGCATTGCAGAAATCACTTGACCCAACAGCTGAGGCAGCCCTCTTTCGTAATAATAAGCCGGGAAGCTAATCTATCTAAATCAGAGGGGACATTTCTAGCCATCCCGACTCTGGTTGCTCGCTCCCTAGTTTGACAAAGTTGGAGATCCACAGAAGCTCCATCATATGAGAAATGGTTAAATAGGATGAAGCATACCAGGTCCTTTGAGGAAGCTTATGCACTGTGCATAGGGGCAATTAAAACGTTTAAGGCAACTTGGAAATTTTTTGCTGTTCTCGAAACTTAAGCTTCTATGCATTTAACACTTTAGAAAACCAGTGGATTTTATTTATAAAAACAACTAGTAAGATGGGGAGAGAACAAAAACTTAAAATGAATGCAAAGTTATACGGGGAGAGTACTGCTGGTCGGCTCATGACAAGAACTGGTTTTAACTTGCATATAAATAGTTTGATTAGAACTGTACTACATTAATTCAATTGAAAAATTTGCAGTCATCATTTTAAGTTTGGTTTAGATGTATTTAATGAAAATGTTGAGGCACCATTCTATTGTAACGTATATGTCTTTGTTTTCTTGGATTTTACCCTGCTCGTTCTACTCAATAAAAAAAAAAAAAGGGATACGCTGAGGGAAAAGTCCCGACTGGCCACCATCCTGTTTCATTGTATGGTGGAACACATCCCTGAAGGAGACCAGGACTCAGCCTTTGTTTTTATCTGGGAATTAAACTGAGACACTCTACTATGAATAATCACACTAAACTATGGAGCATTAATAAAAGATATCCAACAAGACTATGCTAATTGGCCATCCTAACTGCTCCCATGGCTTGAACAGGTGGCCAAAACTGAAAAGACCATTTTCCTCAAACATATATATCGTTTTCAAGCTAATTCACTGTTCCTACCAAATTCTATTATTTTGCTACTACAACTATTGATAAATTAATTTATTTGCCAAGGCAGGACCCTCATATTAGCTATTAAGTAACTCTCCAGACCAGCAACACAATGGGGATAGAGGGTACCACATATTCTCCTTCATTATAGAGCAGCCCATCTCTGACACGAACGCTAACATTCTTTTAATTCATTTTTATTATTATTCATTACGAAAGTTCAGCATACCTTAATGCTATGTTGCTGGAATAGAATCTGTATATGATAAATCTTTGCCTTTAGAGGAGACTGCAGTAAATGAACAAAACGGAGGGTTTCATTTTCTCATAGAAATTACACTTAGTACTCTGGAATGCTAAAATGATGACTCATTTTCTATACATTTTCAAATATCTTCTGCATCCATGTCAGAAATAAATCTGGCAGGCTAAATGAAACAGGTACTTTCAATAGCACGTCTTTAAGTTGATTCCCCAGTGGTTTGTGGCAGTTCATCGCAGATTTCTAATGAAAAACTGTAGAGATAACATTTTACTTTCAGAACAAAGTGGGTGCCATGTTGCTGAATAGGAGATGTTACTTTTTAAACCTTTGCTGTGGAGCAGGCTGAAGTAAATGAGTCTTGAAGTGCTAATAGGGATATGAAACCAGCTGAATGTAAATATGTATAGATTTTTAGTTTTTGAATAAAAAATTGAGATTCCTGTCACATTATGCTGTGTGTGAGCTACGACACTCACAGGTCTTGACGCCCACACAAGTCGAAACCCAACATGCTAATTATATTACAAACAATCGGATGTTGACATAGTCATATGCCATACAAGATGCTGCAATACTATCGGCACCCCTCACAAGTGAAACAATAGAACGGGCACTTTGGATAGAGCTATTAGATTTCTCTACATTTATTGGGCATCATGTTGCGACACTAAGGGGCCTATTAGAATGGCGGGCAGATTTGATCCACCCACCACCGTAGCGGTGATTGGGTCTGACTGCCATGCGTGCGGCGGTCCCACCTATTCAATTATGATGGGACCACTGCGGTCGGCTTCCGCACCTTTAACATTGCGGCGATGGCTGCTGACAGCAGCCCAGCCGCCATGTTGAAAGGATCATGTTGTGCATTTCACTGCACTACGTGGCAGGCACTACACAGTGCCTGCCACTTGGTGCAGTGAATGCACCCACAACTCCCCCCTTGTGTCAAAGGCCCCAGACGACATTCTCTGCCAGCCTTTCAATGGCGGTCCAACCGCCACAGAAAGGCTGGCTCCGCTGGCCTCATAATTGAACCAGGGGAGCCTGCTGAGCTCCACCGCCATTGTGAGCTTGCTGACCGCTCCACCAGGCAATCATGATGATTGCTACCGGCGGAAAAGCGGCAGCAGGACTTTCCCTCCGCTGCGGTACCCACCACCATCCTAATTGAGCGGTGAGAAAATCCTGTGCGATTGCGGAAGGACCGCCACCGCCGGCCCGGCGGTGGCAGTCCTTCCACCATCCTAATCCACCCTTAAATGTCTTTGAAATTTACAGTCTACATGAGTGCGCTTAACCCCAACAAGCCCTGAAGAGGTCTATGCTTAGGGATGAAACACGTTGACTAGATTGAATTCAGAGAAGAAAAAAAAAGAATACGAAAATTGTGAATAAAGGCAACTCTTTTTAAGAAAAGCTTTGATGAAGTCTGTGCACTATGTCATTCAAATTGTTCTTTTACCTTTTATGATGATTGGTGGGTGCTTAATCATGTTCTTGAGATTTGTAATCATATATGACATAATGTACTTTAAAGAACTAAAAAATATTCATGAGAGAGATGCCTACTGAGCCCATCATTCCCTCTCCACATTTATCTTTCAGACTACCCATTCTGTCTGTCTATTAATACTTCCTTAATTTAAAAATAGCAACAATTTGGTTGATATAGAAGTTTTTTAATATTAATCTTCTATTTTGAGGTATGGCAGTACATTTTTAGGAGTGCAGGCAGCTATTTACAGACTAATCTCATATTTAAAATGAATTGATTTGTGTTTCTATGCCTAGTGAGATCTTGCAAATGAGTTACTTTTTGAATATTTCATTTGTGTTTTTATTTTTCCACGTTTTCTTTTGTCAGTTTTTGCATATTTCTGCATGAGAATTAATTTATATGGAAAAACACCTGTAAGTATATGTATTTATTGTATGAAAAGATCGTGCACTGCATACCTTTTAAATGACTATGTTCTAAGCTATTTAATTAAAAACGTATTTGAAAATAAATAACATTGTATATAAAGCAAAGTCAAAATTGTCATCGACCACACTGAGCTTTAAAAATATAATCCAAACAAAGATTGTTTCCAGGAACATGTAGTAGCCGAGATAAGAACCAATTTCATGTACATGTTCAGCCTTCAGCACAGCAGAGTAAATGTTTCTAAAGCTGCCTTCCTCAGCAGCATGTCTCCTACTGCAAGCATATTCTGTGAGATTGATGAAAACTCTAATTTTTATTTAGACTATGTGATCTTATGGAAAGAAGACATGGTGATATATGGCTTGATACTGCAATCAGGCTTGTCTGAGATGCTAGCTGCAAATCTCCTCAATAGAAATAAACTGTCTAGTAGACAATCAAAATGCCACATTGTTGGTAGCGTACAACTCTCTGATTTGCAAAAGTAATTCTTATTAATATTGATTTAAGTATTAGGTATGTGTTTTCCTGCCTAATAACACGTGTTTGCACATAGACATGTACATGTTGTAACCCTACTCTAATCATGTCCCTCAGAGATGGCAACATTAAGGACAATCAAGCAACTGAAAGAAGGCAAGAATTGGAGTAAATATTAGTGGCTCTACAAAGTCATTATTAATTTTTAGCAGAATGGAAGCACATGGATGGAAGGAAAGCTACATAGACCTACATAGCCTATCACTTTTGATAGGACTGTTAAATGTACAGGATGCCTTTAAGTGCAAAGGCCTGGTAGGTGGACAAAATAACAGCAAGTTTGGAGAAGATGTACTATATAATCTGATTTGAACAATCATATTTGTAAAATCATTTGAAACAGACTTGAGCTACTCCACCACAGAGATAAGCTTTGCTTGACAGCCAAGGCTTGCTCAACAACTGTCCAGTAAGTAAATTTCTTATTGCTGCAGTTGCTATATTATTATCTCAACCATTGCTGCCATATTTAGAGAGTGTCTGATAAATAGGGTAAATAGAAACAGAAACTAAATTACTGCCTATTTTCTATCATGTGTGCATTCTTTCACTTGCAGACACTAACTGTGGTCCACATTTGGTGTAAACACTGGAAGGACTGGAAGAACAGACCTCGACTGGATCCGTTCATTCCTCACCGGAAGAAGCCAAACGAGCAAACAGCCACCTTTCCTCTCCGATCCCACCAAAATCACCTGCTGGGTCCCACAGGGGTCATCACTGAGCCCGACACTCTTCAACATCTAGATGGCCCCCCTCGCAGCCATCGTCCGACGACACAGCCTCAACATCGTATCCTACGCAGATGACACAAAGCTCATCCTCTCCCTTACCAAAGACCCCAACAATGCCAAACTCAACTTCTAGAAAGGAATTCAAGACGTCGCAGTCTGGATGACCACCAGCTGCCTGAAGCTCAATGCTGAGAAGACAGAAGTCCTCGTCCTTGGAACCATCTTTTCAGCATGGGACAACACCTGGTGGCCGACCGCCCTCGGAAACGCTCCTTCCCCCTCAGACCACGCCAAAAACCTAAGCATCGTACTCAACTCATCACTCACCATGAACTTACAGGTCAACGCCGTCACCTCCAGCTGCTTCAACACCCTCTGCATCCTCCGCAAGACCTTCAAATGGATCCCCCGTGAGTCAAGGAAGACATCCATCCACGCACTCATCACCAGCAGACTGGACTATGGAAATGTACTCTACGCCAGCATCAACAAGTCCCTACTCTGCAAACTCCAGACAATACAGAACACCGCCGCCAGACTCGTCCTCTGTATCACCCGGGACAAACACATCAGCCAACACCTACGAAGACTCCACTGGCTCCCTGTGGAGAAAAGAGTCACCTTCAAAATCCTCACTCACGCCTACAAATGCCTACACAACAACGGGCCCAAATACCTCAACGACTGAATCAACTTCCACGTGCCCAAAAGAAATCTCCGATCTTCCAACCTCGCACTAGCCACTACACCGCGCATACACTTCCAGAGCAGGCGGAAGATCCTTCTCTCACATTGCATCCAAGACCTGAAACAAGCTACTGGAAAACATCAGACGCACCCCCTCCCTGAACACCTTCAGGAAGACCCTCAAGACCTGGCTCTTCAGGTGAACAAATCTGCGGACCACCCCCTTCAGCGACTTGAGACCCTCACGCGTGAGTAGCGCGCTTGCAATTCCCCTGACTGACCACATTGCTCTCATCTCTCAAAGTATTTACTGGAAATATCTTACACCCTTATTACAGGTTTGGCTGTTCGTGAGTTGCCATACGCTCAGTTGCAGTGTGCCCGCCTCAAGCTTGGAGGTCTGACGTACGTATTACGAGTTGGGTGGATTGGCTATGCAAAAACTGCAGCAGAACTGCTGACACCGCCAACCAACTGCCGACCTCCGGGGTCGCGGTCGGGGAAAAGCAGCTGCCGTAGGGTGGTACAGAGAACCCCCAACTTCAAGTCAGTGGAAACAAAGGATTTGGGGTGCATACTCACCCCTTTCCTGTTATTTCAGTTAGAGTTTGACATGGATCCATTTCTTCAGGTCCCCCTTCACAGCAGCATCTTCACCCCAAGGATTACGACCCTGTTTGCAGAGAAAAACAGGTAGGTCCTTTTTGTACCATATACCCATTGCCTGGACTGGCCATATATGGGCCAAACTCTGGCAATGGGTAGATGCTATCTTTCCACATGTATCATTCATATGTGTGCATTCAACACATATGCAGTAAAAATAGTCACACATATTCCACTGCCAAACTGTGAGCCCCATGTTAAACTTGTAATACTGCGGTCTGAAGACTGCCAGCGCTGTGGTCTTCTGGCAGACATGGACACGGCCTTCGGGCGGTTGGGACGCGAAAGTTGTAATAAGGCCTTTAGTGTCCCAGAGTGGAAAAATGCCAGTTCACCCCAACTTTTTTGCGGTTTCCAAATTAAAGGGTGAGTTATACACATTCTTGGATAATTCTCTAAAGTGCTTTAGTCTAGCTTTTATCTAACAGTTTAGAGAAAAATGGTGTGCATTTGTCACAAATATGGTTGACATATGCCATACGTATTTTTGTTTGTAAATAGTAACTTATTGGTCAAATTAACAAAGCTTTCTCCGTGCATATATGTGCCCTCCATAGAAAAGAAGTACCTTTCCTGCTGATGTACAGACATACGCAGGTTCTACTGTTGAAAAAGACAATAAGTAATGCAAATTAGGTGAACATAACACAGCCATGAAAACATTTGCAATGCTTTTGCCCTACTTTTTAAAATTATAATTGAATAATCCAGATGGAAGTAGAGCTGTAATTTTAGAAACTGCACCAGTGTTCCCATTTATCCAAGGCATGTGAAGGAAGGAAAGACTTTTGAAGGAAAGCTATTTTCAATGTAAAGGTAAAAAGTGAATTCAAATATATATTTAAAATGTCTCCAATTCCCAAGTTCAATAATGCCAGAAAAGTATGTAAATAGAATATATTTGTATGTATGAGTTTCTGTATTCATTGGTAACTTACACATGAGCCTGGCAGTCTGTCAATGAGGGAAGCAGTCGTAAATCTCTGCAATGCCTAGATGTAAGTCACAGAAAAGTAAATTTATGACTGGATTTTTGAATGTGTAATAGTGAGGAAATATCTCTCAACTGATGCAATTTTTCATGTGGGTGTTTTCAGATCAGTTATTTCATTTCCCCTACATCTGGTCCCATGAATAAGTGACCTTCTTTGAGGACACTTCAATACATTTTTTGAAGTAACGAACAGCTCAAACTGTTCAGACATGTGTGGTAAGCAAGAAATGTAACAGAAAGAAATTGTTAGTTAAGGTTGACATCCAGCGAATTGTATCATGTTTTATAAAATGGGTTCATTTGAAAGCTTCCTAGACAAGCATTAAAGAAGAAAAGTAAAAAAAGAAAAGATGAATAATTTCAGATTTTAAAGAGAGACATGGGGTTTAAAGACTGAGTATTCATAAATTCAGATAATCATTTAGACTAATTAGATGACCTTTGATGTGAAACATAATGTGGGTATAGTAAGTTTATCAATAAAACTGTGTAAACAAGTATTAGTTTTATAAAATGAAACAACATTAAAAAGAGCAATTATAAAAATGTAAAAACAATTTAAAACCATAAGACTGTTATAAATATTTTTGAAAATAGGTACAAGCGTTCAAATTTATAAACTATTAAAACTTAAACAAACAATATCAAAATAGAAATACAATACAAGAATAAAGAAAAAAATTAAAAAACACACTTTTAAATAAAATACACAGTAGATAGAGTAATATTTAGTAACCTAAGTCCAGCTCAAAACCATTAAGTATTTTCTTTAATGTAATATATTTTAACAAATATAATGAAAGATATAGAAAATAATGTATAAATTCTAAACATAGCTATAAATAGATATAAACTTATAGATAACGTACATTACAATAAAAATATAAATATTAAATTGGACATTAAAATTCATTTGTTGTAAAAATACATATTCCTTAATTAAAATATTATTTTTATACAAGTAATAAGACTCAATCTAAACAAGTATAACAATTCTAAAATTAAACAAAATGTTATAAATACTTTTTGAAAATATGTAACTGACTTTAACATTTATAAAATACTAAACCGAACGTGAAGTTCTATGTGGTTTATATTTCCTGTTTTCGTTTACGTCGACACGTGATCAAGGACACAGCTGGTATCCGAAACGCGTCTTAGACTGCACCTTTTCCTTTGAATAAAGCACCGATAATTTGGCAACAGCATATCGTGAGTCAGTGGTCCTGTTTGTGCGCGTTCGCACAAGGATACCGCTAGCTGATGTATTAGTGGGAAGAAGGCTGCCTCCTGTTTCTACACAAACCCCTCGCCCGAAAGCAGGCTGACCTGGAATTTAAGCTGCGTTGGAGTTTCGCTCGGTGAGAGCATGTTGAGGACAGCCCCCTACAGAGTGCGGACCACTGCGAGATACGCGAGGTAGAGGCGAACGTCGGGAGTCGGAGGACTTGTGAGGTCACCGATATACACGCGGTAAGTGAGGCAGTGGTGTCTGCACGGAGTAGGTGGGGAGATGCTGGACATTTGCCTGTTTCCACAGGAGTACCAGTAACTAACCGTTGGAATTGCGTATAAAGAATTATATCTATAAGGTGCCATGTCTGACGACGTATTACGAGAACAAGAATTGGTAGCTGATGAACTTTTTCTTAACTTGCCAAAAGTTCCCAATGATGGTAATAGTAAGAAAACGCCCAGCTTCCTAAAAGATACTACAGATTTTTTATTCCAACTTAGCAAAACAGAGTGGTCGGATAAATATCTGTTTCTGACCATGGACATCACTGCACTATACACTAGTATAGCCCACGATGATGGACGCAAGGCAGTGGGATACTATTTGGCAAAAGACCAATTCAAATGTATTGTCATAACCAAATGTTGTTGTGCATGACCAAGTGGTGTTTATACAATAATGTATTTATGTTTAACAACACTGTATTCCAACAATTGCGTGGCATGGCTATGGGGGCATGCTTCTCCCCGAGCTACGCTTGCTTGCATGTAGGCTGGTGGGAGGAGCATGTCCTCATGGTCAATCATGCCGAAGAGTGGTCTAAGCACATTGTAAAATGGTGGAGATATATCGACGACATCTTTGTCATTTGGAGGGGAACCAAAGAGCAGGCCAAGAATTTTGTCGAATTCATCAATATTAATGATTTGAATCTGCAGTTCATTGCCCATATCGATAAAACCACTACCAATTTTCTAAACATTACTGTCCAAGCAAAGCAAGGAGTAATAGAAACCAGCCTCTATAGAAAGCCAACTTCCGCAAACTCTGTGCTACATGCCAAGAGTTTCCATCCTCCTCACACGATAGGTAGTATTCCGTATGGAGAATTTTTACGGACCCATAGAGCTTGTAGCACTGAGGAAGCTCGTGATTATTATCAGGAACTAACTAAACAACGGTTAGAGGCTATGCTCCCAAAAAACTGGACATAGCACGACGAAAAGCAAACATGAATGATAGGACCATCTTACTAGATCCAAATAGAAACATTACCAACATTAACAGTGATGTGGACAGACAAACACAAGATGTGGGAGATGATTTTACATTAGTGACCACATATAGCAAACAGGCCAAAGCTATCACAGCCATAATTAAGACAAAATGGCCTATAGTTATGACAGACCTGACCCTCAAAAAGGTACTCCCTTCTAGCCCTACTGTAACCTTTCGCAAAGCTTACTCTATGCGAAATGATCTAGTTAAGAATAGTCCAGAGAATACCATATCTAGAAATTGGCTTACCCCGAGAAAGGGTTTTGTAAAATGCAATTCTTGCAGAGCTTGCAATAATCCGATAATTTGGCAACAGCATATCGTGAGTCCGTGGTCCTGTTTGTGCGCGTTCGCACAAGGATACCGCTAGCTGATATATATATAAATATATATATATATATATATATATATATATATATATATATATATATATATATATATATATATATATTCACCTTAAAAACCATAGGTTTCACACATGTTATAGTTAGATGGATATTTCACTCGTAAAAAACCAATGAAATTCCCCCGTTATAGTTAGTTCAGATGTTCAGATAACTATAACTCGCGCGACCGCAAACCACTGCTGATGACGTCACATATTACATCACTCATGACATGGTCAGTGGCATCGCTCATGACATCACTGATGACATCATCCTTGTGATAGAGTGGCGGCCGCGCGAGTTATAGTTATCTGAACTAACTATAACGGGGGAATTTCATTGGTTTTTTACGAGTGAAATATCCACCTAACTATAACATGTGTGAAACCTATGGTTTTTTAAGTGAATTTGCAAGGTTTTTTAAATGCTAGTTCCTAACTATAACGTGTGTGAAACCTATGGTTTTTTCAGTGAATTTGTACGGTTTTTTAAATGCTAAGTTATGTATGTATTATTATTTTTTTTTATATTTATTTTACAATAAACTACATATTTAAAAAAATGTAAATGTTTTTTTCTGCCTTCGGGGTCCTTCAGGGACCCCCTGACAAAGGCTAGGGGGTCAGGATCTCTCCAACCTGCCCCCTTTTCACGTTCGCCACCTTCCTTTTTCACTCTCGCACTGAAAACAAACAAAATGGCGGTCGACACTTCCTGATTTCGACCGATTCGAACGTTGACTAACATGTAACCACCAATCAGAATTACGCTCGCGCACGTTAGGGTGCTCGCACGGTGCGCGCGCGGTGCTCGCACGGTGCGCGCGCGGTGCTCGCACGGTGCGCGCACGGTGCGCGGCTATAGATATGTATGTGCTTTTAACTGCAATTTTCTCAGGAACTACTGAACAGATTGACTCCAGATATTCAAAAGGCACATCCCTGACCTGCGGACTACCTCTTTCCCAAATTTCAAGTAATTCTGTTCAGCCGTTTGGGCTGTACCTTGGACTAAAGGTCCCTATGGAAAAATGCATGAGACCATTCCAGGAATGGCTGCAACAGCAATGGTCACAAGCAAACGGAAGTTGGGAGGATATAGTGGTTGTAACGCACGCAGTGCAAGAAGAGATTGCATGGTGGAACAGGAGAACATAACAATAGGGAAGCCCTTAACACCACCAAGCCCAACAGTGACCATCACCACAGACGCATCCCAGATAGGATGGGGAGCACATATGAACAAGCTCAGAGTGAGGGGTCTGTGGACTCCAGCAGATGCGGTCAGACACATCAACTAGCTGGAATTAAAGACCATACTGCTAGCACTGAAGGCCTTCCAGAAAAAACTGTACAACCAAAGGGTGTTGATACAAACGGACAATGCTACAACTATGTTCTACATAAACAAGCAGGGAGGGACACAATCGTTCCCCCTGTCCAACCTGGCACAGGAAATTTGGAGATGGGCCATCACGCTCAAAATAGACCTACTGGCCATACACCTACCGGGGAAGGACAAAGTAGAAGCAGACTGGCTCAGCAGGCAGACTTCAGCATCCCACGAGTGGGTACTCAATGGGCAGGAAACGCAAAAACTATTCAAGAGGTGGGGCACGCCGACAATAGACCTGTTTGCAACACACCTGAATGCAAAATGCCAAAACTTCGCATCCAGACAACCAGGAAAACTATCCCAGGGGAATGCCCTAAGGATAAGTTGGTCAAGAACATTTGCCTACGCTTTTCCACAGATACCACTGATACACAGGGTACTCAACAAGTGCAGGACCAGCAACATGATGCTGATCCTAGTGGCACCACTGTGGGCAAGACAGACATGGTACTCGCAAATAGTGGAAATGGCACAGGGGCCAACACACAAGTTCACCAAAAGAAAAGACTTACTCTCCATGCAGAACGGAGAAGTTCTACACCCAGAGCCAGAGAGCCTCTGCCTAGCGGCATGGCTCCTGAAGACATAGAGTTTGCACACCTTAAGCTACCTCAAAGCACTATGCGAGTGCTCCGGGAGGCAAGGAGACCGACCACACGGAAATGCTATGGGGAACAATGGAAGAGGTTCACACTGTGGTGCAGAAAAAATAAACTGCAAAATAAGTTGACAAGGGAGTCAACGGTGCTTAGATACCTCACGCATCTACTAAAAGCCAAACTATGTTCGTCTTCGCTAAGAGTCCACCTAGCGGCGATTGTGGCCTACACACGAGGTGAGACGAGAGAAAGTTTCTTTACGTCACGAGTAGTAAAGAGATTCCTGGAGGGGGCAAAAAAGATAGCGCCGCCAAAGAGGATTCCGCCGCCGGCATGGAACCTCAACATAGTCCTGACGGAACTTATGAAGGCGCCCTTTGAGCCCATCCGCAAGGCCTCACTACAAATGCTGACAATGAAAACAGCCTTTCTGGTAGCAATAACCTCACTGCGCAGAGTGAGCGAACTGCAAGCGTTAACGCTGCAAGAGCCCTACATCCAAATACACAAGGACCGAGTCGTAATGAGGACTGACCCACACTTCATGCCTAAGGTCGTGTCAGCATTCCATATGAACCAAACTATACAAATACCTAGTTTCTTTCAAAACCCAGTCACAAGCGCAGAGAGGGCACTACACACTCTAGAGGCTAGAAGTGCGGTGATGCACTACATCGAGAGAACAAAGGAGCACAGGAAAACCAAGCAGTTTTTTGTGTCCTTCGAAACCAGCTTCCTGGGTAGACCAGTAACGAAAAGCACCATCGCGCGATGGATCGCACTAATGATACAATTCTGCCAAAAACAGGCAGGGCAAGAGCTAACGGAGGGGGCACAGGCCCACTCCACAAGAAAGAAGGGAACAACGATTGCCTTTCTGGCAAACACTCCCATTCAAGACATATGCCTGGCGGCAACATGGGCTTCAGTGCATACGTTCACTATGCACTATTGCGTGGATATACAAATGAACAAGGCAGCACAAGTAGGGCAAAGGGTGCTTCAACATATATTCAACGACCAACGCTCATCTTCCACCCAGCCGCCACAAAGATGACAAACCGCTACAAAGTCTTTGCACAGCATAGTGAATCCAGAAAGATTCACACTGCAAAACGAATAGTTTCTTACCTGTCGGTGTAGTTTTGCAGCTTGAAAATCTTTCTGGATTCACTAGCGAACCCACCCACCTCCGCCAGAAAGATGAGGCAGGAGAGGAAGGTGGAAGGACAGAGAGTAAAAGAACAAAAGAATACTGAAAGTGGATACATTGACAAAGGAAAATACTAAAGAACGCCTAGGGTTAAAAAAAAAAAAAAAAAGGGAAAACAGGACCCGAAGATGGCGCCCCAAGGTGGGACTTCCGCAGGAAGCATGCGGACGTCACAAGAAGTACACCAAATGGTGGGACGTCGACGCCCACCTGGGCTACAAAAAAAAAAAAGACAAAAGAAAGACTACGATTCCGGACCCAACCACCAGACCGCGGAATACTGCACAGCATAGTGAATCCAGAAAGATCTTCAAGCTGCAAAAGTACATTGACAGGTAAGAAACTATTTGTTATAGGCAGATGGCAATTTGATACAGGTACATGCTATAGGTGGAGAATTTGTGTTTAGAAATTAACAGGCGAGTAGCCTTTCTTTATAAGAATATGCATCTTCCCAATGAAGTATTCCTCCTAATTTGCAAACACTGTGTGGACCTATTGTGAATATTGACAACTGCCAGCGCCCCACTTTCTTCCCCAGAGATCAAGGCCCTCTTTTTAATCTTCCATGAGGGTTGCCGTGTTCCATTGATAAACACAGGTATTTAGACTGTAGCAAAAACTGTACTTCATCTGAGGTTCTTTGACACAATATCAAGTATTACCACATAGAATTACACAGATATTGTTAAAATGTGTTTACTAAAGTATTTCCATCCTATACTTACAAAGTAAAGACATAAATATTGAGTACAAAAATATCAGTGGCATAAATAGTAAAATACCCTACTATCAGCATTAAAAATAAGGATCACAAAACATTGTCATAGTGTTAAAACTATAAAACACTACCAAAATATCGAAAATAGAAATATGTCCACAACAGCAGCATAGTTAGTACCTTAGTCATCTTTTTCACTATGTGCAGAGTGTTCTACCTGATTCTTGAAGTTTTCCAGTTGTGTTTCTTTCTGTGTACACTTTCACACTGATAGTTCGTATTTGTAAATATGCCTTTCATTTTTCTTGTCTTTCACAGTCATGAGCACATTAAGCACTGCTGCGTTTTACGTCACCATCTATACAATGAGATGTATTTTGGTGTTGTCAAAAACTTTCTGACAATGATGTAACAGTCTGTCTTCGATTTTTCCAGTTGTGATATATGTTCTGGAGGGTTGATTCAGCCTTTGTGGTCTGACTGAATTTTTAATTGTTCCTCCAATTTCAATGCCAGTAGCCCAAAATGGGTCTTTCCTCTGATTACATCCTCTCTGTTCTCAAATCATTCATTATCAGTGTCTCATCCTCATATGCTTCCAGCTAGCAGTCTATAATTAAGTAAGCTAGGGCGTCAGAAAAATTGACTCTTTCAAGAGGCAACCCTTGCTGTTCAGTGTTTGTAACATACCAGCAACTCTCATATTCTCCAACCATAACTCGAGTTTCTTTTGCTGTTTGTGGTAGAAATCCCCTTACATCTTATGAGGATCCTGAATTTCTGAGGGCGGGCTTCTCTTAATTTTTCTGTCTACCATAATGATCTGTGCATATAAGGTTTTCTTTGTCAGCATTGAAGTAATTGCACCCTGCCTCTTGAGAAATTTCGACCTGTGCAGGCCGTAGTTGTGGTGTACTGTCCCTTCTTTGGACAGTATGCTGGTACTGCAGAGCAAACAGACTCATTGTATCAACATTGTAGGGGATGTAGTGTTGTGAGACTACATGCGTTAGGACCCTTAAGGTTGTGGGGAGACTCTACAGACAAAAGAATGGCATGCACATGTAGGTCTGGCTGCTTGCAAAGAGAACAAAAGACAAATTCAAACCAGCAAACACAAGAACATAAGTCATTTGGACTCTGCCCCACGATTACAATTAAGGTCAACGGTTGCCATATAACCTTAATTATAGACAGTGGTGCGTCAATGAACTTCATGTCAGTCAAACAGTTCAACAGCATCTCCTGTGCCCCACCTCAACCTGTCCAACACTAAACTAAATAATTCTTTATTTCGGTTTAACAAACCATAAAAGAAACAACCATACAAATCGTGAGTGTGTAATTTTGGGTTGAGAGGGCATTTCAGAAAGCAAATATACAAATGGGAATAAAAATGCTCAAGTTGACACGATAAAATTATATTGGCATCAAATGTGTAAAACAATTCCACACAATTCATGACTTTGGTCTCTCTAACATGATAATGGAAATAAAGTGCAAGTAAAGTGCAAGTGCAACATCGAGATTTGTGCAAATCAGTTTCCAGTTGATAGCCCGCAAATTAAGCAGAAAAAGAAGGGGGAAACTGCCCATAGTTTAAGACCAAACCTCTGGCACTGGTCACAAAACAGAATAAAATACATAAAATACAGACATAAAAACAATTATTAAGAGTAATAAAAATAGCAGCGTTAACTAGTCGGTGCAATCTAGATTGATTAGTACAATCTATTTTAGTTGTTCATACCGATAGGCCCTTGTAGCTGTGCCCTCCTTTTAATCGCCCAAAAATGGCCCAGGAATTTCGAAAAGCACAAGCGAAAAGGGGTCAAGCATCTGATTTTAGTATCCATAGGGCATCTTTAGAGCTTCGAGTCCCTAATTGCCTGCACACAGGAGCTAGCCTTTTGCTTCTTGGCTTTGAGTATGCTTTACAGGCAAAAAGTGTATATGCCCAATAGATTCATGTGGACATGGGCAAGAAGGAAAGCCCTTGGGTTGAAGTTTGTTGTTCTGCCAGGAATTGGTAAAGGCATTAATAGGTAGGCTGCCATGTCTAAACTGTGTATACAGCTTCCTATCGGCTGACGCCTTAATGATGTCGAAGTAGCTTTCTAAATGAAAAAAATGATTTCCGATCAGTGAAAGCATCTGCTAGGCTGCCAAGCTGACTTTTCCAAAGGTTGTTCTCTTCGACCCAAGCCCAATACAGATGCTTTACGACTCCTTGTATATGTAGGTGGATGGCTGATAGACTGGTTTGGCAAGCCAATACTAGACGAAGGGCATTTACTTGTTTAATCCAGCCGATTTTATTAGCGGTGTCCAAGTAGGAGATCTCGCAGAAAGCAGCTACATAGTGTGCCAGGTCAGGAGTGGAGGCCAATCTATGCCAAAACAACAGTGGGCAGAGCCTCACTAGATCGTTCATGGACTTAACACCCAAATCAAGCTTAAGAGGGATGAGGGGTGTGCTTGGGGGGAGGGATATCAGGCTCCTGAGAGCCTTATTTTCCACAGCTACGAGCTCATTGGAGGGTGCTATGCCCCACAGCTCCGCTCCATAAAGGGCACTAGGCACGGCCTTGCAATTGTACAGTTTAAGGGCAGGGAATACGGGCTTGGTGTATGACAAACAATGCTCCCTTTTCAAAGCCCCAGTAAGCTGTGTAAATTTCAAGGAGACCATCTCTAAGTGTCTCTTCCAAGCCATACCCAAGTAATCGAAGCAGCTAACCCTTTCAAGCGTGACATTGTCCAGAAGTATGTTTCCCTTGAAAGATGTGTGCGGGTTGAACATCATTAGCTTTGTTTTAGTAGTGCTTATGAACAAACCCTTCTCATCGCAAAATGCCTTAAACTGGTTTAAAAACCTTTGGAGACCCATGGGAGTTTTGGAAATTAGTAGGGTATTGTCAGCAAATAACAGTGTAGCAATTTTTTGGTTCGCTAGAGATGGTGCGTCGGCAGGTTGGGAGCACAAAAAGTCTGCTATCTGTTTGACGTACAGGGAGAAAAGGGTTGGGGCCAATTCACATCTCTGGCGGACCCCCGTTGGATCGTGATTGGCTCAGTAAGTTGTCCCTGGTTTCCCCACCTCACCCGGGCATAGTTGCCATCATGCAGCCTAACTAATATTTCCAGGATCTCCAAAGGCATTCTCATATCCCTAAGTAACCTCCATAGTAGGTCCCTGGGCACAAGGTCGAATGCGGTTTTTAAATCAATGAAGGCGAGGTATAGGCGTCCCTTGGCCAGGACAACAACCTTCCAATATAGCATGACTAAATGAAATACTTGATCCATTGTGCCGGTCTTCCGCCGGAATCCTGCTTGGAGTGGAGAGAGGATGTCGTTCTCATCCATCCAGTCCTGGATTTTGGCCAGGACGGAGGGGCAGAAGACCTTTTGGGCACAATCGATCAAGCTGGGTACTACTTCCGCCCCTTCCCACAAATCGGGTATCCTCCCCCACCAGCTATATCGTTGGCCAACATTGTAAAATAAGTAGCTCAATTTTCCCTATCTCCTCGAAAAAGGTCACCTGGGATACCATCCGGGCCGGGGGCCTTCGCAAGTACAACTACATCCAGTGAGGACAAGATTTCCTCTCTAGAAAATGAAAGGGTATGCACTGGGTAGCCTGTCTCCTGGAACAACTGGTTTATATTGTAAGTTACAATGAGAGAATAGAGGTCATTAATATATTTGTGCCATTCTACAGCTGGAATATTGTTGGTCAAGGGGAGCGATCTTTCGAAGTTGCCCTTGGTCAAGAGGGCCCAAAACTTCCTACTATCTGAGTGACAGGTGGCCTCCACAAGATCTTCCCACCTCCTTTCTTCCCATTCTCTCTTCGCTTTTACCTGTGCTTGTTTGTATTCCTTCCTGGCTTCGCGAGTACTTAATAGTCCCTATTTCTAATAACTATGGACAATCTCCCTCTTGCCACTCTACATTCTCTATTAAACCATAAATTAGTGCCTAATGGTCTACCCTGCTTTGGTCTGATCTTATGGCCATGGGCAAGAAAGAAACTAGTCATGTGGTCAAAAAAGTCTTTATGTGAGCTGCTGAAAGCAAATATTTTGGAAGGGTCATCGGACTCAGCACCCAAGGTCTCTAGGTGCTTTTCTAGGTCATTTGAAATTGATCCAACCTTAGTTTCATCTGCCATAACAGCAGGCCATTTGAGCCGACGTTTGTTATTGGAAGGGATTACCACCTTAGTACTTATTGGAATCAATCTGGCCTTCACCTTCTCGCCCCATGGATGTTTGACAGTTAAACTAAGGGAATTATGGTCACTGTCACAGGACGGGGTAATAACCATGTCCTGTACCAAAGGCCATAATGCAAGGTCTACTAGGAGATAATCAATCCTACTCGCCCCCTTTGGTCCGCTAAAAGTCATCCCTCCTCCTTTGTCGGAACTTGTTCTCCCATTTGCTGCTTTTAGCCTATGTTCTAAAGTGATGGCATTTAGCTGTAGTGCTGCTTTCGACCATTTTTTTATAGGGGTAAACTCCAAAGGTGGCACCATCCATGCTTTTTTCCTCCTCACTCATATCATGGGACTCTACCCAGTCTAATGGTTCAAATGTCACATTAAAATCGCCACCGACTATTAGGGAGTGACCATCCTGTCTAGCTTCCAATATTTGGTCCAAGACATGCAAGGTTGGGGAGCTACTTCCTCTGGTACTTCTGGCATACACATTAAGGATGTCAATGGACTTGCCCTTGTCATTGTTTAGCCTTACCCCTAAAATGCCAGGGCTATTAGTGTCCAATTCCTTAGCACCGCAATTAAGTGAAATGTTGATTAAAATAAGCAACCCACCTGACGACCGGCCATGTTTGGATGGAATGGCGGTCTATGAAAAGTCATAATCCCAGGTATAAATGTGGGGGTCAAACTCCATTTTTTCTGAAGTCAGCAAAGCTCATGGTGATTGATAAGTTCAATCCATTGCGGGTGGTCGATTTTCCCTCTTATGCCCGCCACATTCCACAACATTATCTTCAACATCCTACCAGAAGGTATTGGAAAGTAAATCTGGGAAGACAGTGAGGTGTGCGGGGTATTTATCTATGTTGAAGAGTAGCCAGGTGTATCTGGAATATTTTCCTGCGCACGTCACTTAATGCAGAAACTGGAGCAATATCTAAAACTGGTTGTGCATTGTAGAGCATGCTTTCTAGCTCTGAAAATTAATCCTCTCGGTGCATATAGGCTGTAAAAGGAATGTACTTATGAATTATACTAGGAGTACAATTAGGGTCCTTTACCACAGGTGCAAGAAGTCAGTCATTCTGGGAGAGTGATGAAATGGGTGAACCCCCAAGAAGCTGGGGTAAAATATTGCGTTGTTCATAAGGGATGTTTAATTTTAGCCTGATCTTTGTAGGGGTTGGGGAGTGCGATCTCATTCCATGTCGACTAGATTCCAGACCAGTGGGTCATTCACTAAAATAAGTTCTAGGACATCAGTTGGACTATTTATAAGGGTACATCTTTTTGCCTGTACAATATCATCCCTTATTATGGATCTACAACCCATAGTATACCTCAACCAGTGTATGGCCTTGTTTTTAGGGATTTCTGTGTTCTCGTGGTTGGAACTATTGTTAACCACTTTGGGAATGTTGGTCATGTATATCTGTTTCGACTGGGATACGGAGTGTGTAGGATGAGCTAGTTGAGGAGGTTGAAAAGGTGGAAATGGCCTGCTAAGTCCTCTACATGATCTCTGCGACATCTGCTTGGGCCATGGACCATGCCCTGCTGGATCCGAAGGTACGCCCCTGTATTTCTCACCCAGGTCCTTTTGAGACCTATCGTGGACAATCAATGGAGTAACTGGTGCTTTCCCACTAGAAGCAAGTGGGCTGAGCTCAAGGGTAGAATTCCTAGTTGGAGCATTCTGGTCAGTTTGCTTCAAGGGGGGAAAAGCAAGTCCTGACCTCGAGTTAGCATAATTGTGTGAGGTGGGCACAGGCGAGGGGGGCTGAGGTCTAATACATTCTTCCAATTTGCAATAGATTTTAGACACTAGTGTTGTTGAAGATTCTATGGAGCTTTTTAAAACAGCTATTTCCCTCTGCAGATCTAAATTAGAGGGTACACAATCGTTAACACCCCCCATTTCTCCCCATGGGGGGTGTGATGTCGGTCCAGGAGCAGAAATACTAGTATGCTCCAGAACATTACATGTATCTTTTGTGGCTGTTGTGACAGGAAGGTCAGCTAGTGGGGAGAACCGGTTGCTCAGGAGAAGATTGACTAATATAGGGGGCTCAGGGGGGTATGCTTTGCCCGAAGTGCATAGAGGGTCACACGAGCGAACTACTAGGGCTTCTGGGACTGATGTTGATATTGATACTGGCTTGGTTTTATTAGACACTTTCCCAAAGAAAGTTGGAATTTTCCCATACCCAATGCTTTTTGACCCTATTGAGGTGGAAGCCTGGGGAGACGTCTGTGTTAATTCAAGGGTAATAGGTGACAAAAGCAACCCCTCACAATCAGCGACAATAGTCTCAATGCGGTCTAACACTTTCACCCTGAAAGTCCCTTCTCTCTCAATTTCATAACCTGCGCCATGAGCCCGTTTCTTCGATCTCTTTTTGGATGCACTGCCCACCCCAGCCTCAATCCCCTTTCTTTTCCCCATTACAAGTGCGCACAACAACAATCAATAAGACCGTGAATCAAGTCTGCGTAGATTAAAGCAAGGACACAGACGAAACAGAAAAAATCAATGTTCCACAGTATCTCAGGGTTAACAGTCCAGGACCTCAGGCTGAGGATGACAGGGGGTGGCCCGGCCCAGCCTATTCCTGGCAAGGACGGGCCCACCTGTGCGCGTCCCGCACTGCGGGGGCCCGCTCTGTGCTTTATGCGCCTCCCGGCGCTCCCGGAAACCCGTTGGCAGTGCAACCCGCAAGGCACGCTGGGGACCGTAGTCCTGGTCCCTCCTTGCTCCCTCGAGCAGCTTGGCGGTAGGCAGTGGCAGTGAACACGGGCTTCCCCCAAACATCAAGGGGGGCCACAGATCCATGGGCAACCGGGGGCGACGACCAGCTGGTGTGGAGCCCGCTGGGCAGCGCACGTTGTCAGTCCGCAGCAGGCTGCGTGAACGCCAAGGCGTGTCCAGGCTCTGTAGGCCTTGCTGTGTGAGCAGGGTGCGCAGTTTGATTAAGGGTAGCCCAGGTCTCTATAGGGCAGTCTGGTAGGCCTGTTGGTATGGGGAGGATGCCCTCAGGTTAAGATCCTGTCCCCAAGTGCCGTTGCCAGTGAGAGGCTTGAGGATCGAGATTGGCCAGGGGATCATGTGGCGTGGATGGCCTACCTAGGTCTGTAGCTGAATACATCCTCGTTGTGGCGCAGAGGAGCCTCCACCACGTTAGGTAAAACAGCAGGCACTCGGTTCGGCTGCCCCCACCGTGTTTTACTTTTGCTTCAGCTGCTCGCCTGCGGGTGCGATGCAACGCCAAGGAGGGTCTCCCGCAGCAGGCTAGGTGCCCTCGGCCGGCCGCGCGTATAGTATGTATGTATGTATATATGTATGTAATACGTTCATGTTAAGCGCAACTGCCACCCCAAGGGTATCCTGGCGCTATGACCTTCACAGTTCATCAGATCTAACACACTACATTGCTCTTGGAAAGAGGTGGGTCTTTAAATCTCTTTTAAAAGAGGTTAGATCTTGCTTACTTCTCAGCGACAGGGGGAGGGTGTTCCACAATTTAGCGGCTGCAAAGTTGAAAGCACGGCCGCCCATCCTCACTCTGTTGATCTTAGGAACTTTTACCAAAAACGCCGAGGAGGATCTCAAAGGTCTGGCAGCCTGATACCAGGAGAAAAGATTTTGGAGCGGCAAAGGTCCTAGCCTGTGCACATCCCTGAAAACAAGGCACGAGGCCTTAAAGAGGATCCGCTGCTGAACAGGCAGCCAATGGAGATCGAATAGTTCCGCCGAAGACGACGCAGAGCGTGAACGAGCTAGGGCCCATTTAGCTGCCATGTTTTGAATCCTCTGCAACTTAGATACCAGAGTGTTAGGAGCCCCCAGAAGCAGTGCGTTACAGTAGTCTAACCTACTGAGGATGGTACTACGCACCACTTCTGCTCGTGCTCCCAAGGGAAGTATCGGCAAGATTTTACGTAAGGCTCGAAGCAAGCCCATACACATTGCCGTGGTCCTGTTTAAAGAGGCATCGAGCTGCAGACTAGGCTCAAACATGACCCCCAAATTGCGAGCCGACTCGGCGGCAGTCACTGTGCCCAAGATAGAAGCCGGCCAAAAAGCCTCTGGCAGCGGGCGGGGGGGCCGATCCAAGGAGCAGTGGATAACCTCGGTTTTTGACCCATTAAATTGGAGCGAATTAAGCCGGAGCCATTCTGCTGTTGCCGACATGCACTGGTGAAAGGTGTCCCTCAGAACCGCCTCCTTGCCCTCAAAGGAGAAAATCAGTTGAGTGTCATCGGCATAGTTGATGACTGAAATGCCGAATGACTTTATCAAACTGATTAGGGGTCGGAGGTAGAAATTGAAAAGGATCGGGCTAATCGCAGACCCCTGAGGCACACTCTGCTTCACCTGGCGTACGGCTGAGCGAAAAGGTGGCAATGCCACTGCTTGTTGTCTATTGCAGAGGTAGGATGTTAACCAGCTTAGGGCCGAACCAACTACGCCCGCTCTCTGAAGGCGGTCCAATAGGACAGCATGATCCACCGTATCGAACGCGGCCGACATGTCAAGCAGCACTAAAAATGCTGCCTTACCCGTGTCGACACGCGTTCGTAGATCATCCAATACGGTGATCAAAGCGGTGTCAGTCCCATGGGCCGGCCTAAATCCAAATTGGGCTGCATCCAGACATGAGCTGGTTTCTAGGAAGTTGGATAAGGTTCTTGTGACTAACTTCTCTATCACTTTTATAGGGAATGGTAACAACGAGATGGGCCTATAATTGGCCGGGCATAGAGGGTCTAAAGAAGCCTTTTTTAGCAGAGGTGTCACTACTGCCAACTTCTAGCTGTCTGGAACCACAGCTGTCGCCAGTGACTGGCAGCAGATGGTATATAACGGGGGCAGCAGCTCTGCCTATAGCGCTTTGCAAATCTTATGTGGCAAAGGGTCAAGTGGAGAGCCCGAGGATACACCATTAGCCAATGCATAAAATTCCTCCAAGGAAGGGGTGGGAAAACAGGACAATTGAAGTTGCCCCACTTTAACCTCGATCCCCTCAGCATCCGAAAGATAAAGCACAGGCTGGATTAGCCAAATTATTCACCAGTTTGAAAAGGGTCTGTACTTTATTAGAGGCCTTAGCCAGGGAAACTTCCAAAAACTTCGCTTTGGCCATCCTTAGATGGGCTTTGTATTCCTGCAAGGCCTGTTTATAAGCCACACGGTCCGGTTCCCCGTATCCTCTCCTCC
Organism: Triturus cristatus; assembly: GCF_964204655.1. Taxonomy (NCBI): domain Eukaryota; kingdom Metazoa; phylum Chordata; class Amphibia; order Caudata; family Salamandridae; genus Triturus; species Triturus cristatus. Next base: position 218,292,835 of record NC_140594.1, on the reverse strand, counting down.
AAGCGCGCTCTGCCTGTTTACAGCGAAGTTTTTGCTGACTAAGATCGCTAGTGAACCAGGCCTTAACTCTCATGGGTTTGTCCTTCACCCTCCTTAGGGGGACCAGTTCATCTAAGGATGTCAAAATTTGCTGACTAAGGGCAGCATAGCTCTTATCCACAGTATCCCCCACAGAGAATGCTTTGGGCAGTAGTGTAGGTAGACTTGACCCCCTTAACAGGCGAGACCATTGCCTACTGAATTTAGGCCTATCCGGACCACCTTCACTTCGCAGTCCTCCCGGCAAAAAGATAGACATGAGGACCAGAGTATGGTCAGTCCAGCATTGATCCATGACCCTATTAACTACAACCAGCTCCTTGTCAGCGAATACCAAGTCCAGTGTGTGCCCCTTCGCATGAGTAGGAGACTGCACCAGCTGCTCTAGCTGTATATTACTACACGCTTGGCAGACTTCTCTAAAGGCCAGATCTTGCGGGCCAGAGGGCCATAGATTAAAATCGCCCAGCACTATGAACTTAGCATGGGAGTTAGATTGATCATAGATGAGATCAATAAATTGCTGGAAGGACGAAGCGGTTCCGGAAGGCGGTCTGTAGCATAGAAGACCTGCTAATACTGTACCACCCCGAGCCGTTAGGGAGAAGCCCATGAGCTCAAACCCTATCACTTCTTTTACTTCAAGCTGTGAAAGGGAGAGCGTGTCCCTACAGATGACTCCTACTCCGCCACCCCTCCCCGAAGTTCGGGGGATATGTCTTATGAAGTAGCCCGGTGGGCAAGCCCAACCGAGCTCCACTCCACTGTCCGTTCTAGTCCAGGTCTCGGTAATGAATAAGATATCCAATTTGGAGGACTTGACTAGCAAGGCGATCTCATCATGATGTTTAACAAGAGAGCGAACGTTGAGTAGACCACAAGAAAGAGTGGTCTGAGTAGGTGACCGCGTGGTAAGTTGAATATCTGGAGCCATGAGGCAATTCAAAGCGCACAGTTCCTCCCGAGTATATACCAAGTGCGGAGTAGCCGCCATTGTCGAACCGGGAGCAACCGGGACGCGAACGGGCGCAAACGGGCTTACCTCTGGCGCACCTCCGGTGCGCCCACGGCGCGCCCGCTGTGCGCTTACGCTGTGCGCCTGCTCACCCATTCCAATTAGTAGTATTACGCCACACGTGGTCCGCCTAGCAGAGCCGCTGGACCCAACCAATATGGCGCCTGAAGTGTCCCAAAGCCTTCACTCACCCACCCAAGATGGCGGTCGGAGCGCCGCAAGCCAGGAACCCCCACTGACTAAATCCGGCTGAATGCGGGTGCAACACCAATTACAATGCAGGTAAGCCTGACTATCCCCCAAGTAGCAAGCGCCTAGTGGCTGGCAAAGAATTTAAGGCAATACGAGCAGCGCAAATTTAAAAGCAAGTGCCCAGTGAACGAGAAATAATTAAAATGACAATGCGCGCGATGACATAAAGGTATAGCAGAGATTCGATGGGGGATGGGCTGTTTTCCGGGCCCAAATCTCCGCGTCTTTGTTTCTCTGCCATGCGGCTTGTTCCAGGGAGGTGGGCTTGAACACGGGACACCCGTGGTGCGTCCCGCGATAAATCAGAGGGATATTATAATGGGTCAGAGCTCCGATTCCTCTGGAGAATTCCGACCCGAATGATATAGTGGCGGCGGTCGTCAGGAGTGCCTGCGGCTGGGTTCCGCCAGTGGCTGAGGCTTGATTGAGGCGTTTCTGCTAGCACCTGACATCTACTCTTCGCGTTATCCTAGTGGCCCCATATTGGCTGAGAAGGGTGTTATCTTCTGCACCTCTCTCTGTGCGCCCCTACTTCATCTTCCCCTCAGAGTGGACCTTCTCTCTGTTGTCCAATACAAAAGTCTACACAAGGGTTGCTTCTTAACCGTTTCAGCTTCATGGGTCATTCACAGTGACCATCTGACATAAAGCAAGCACCAATTCACTTTCCTCCAGACACATCGTCCAGTGCATGTCTACTCAGTTTTGCCATTGTTGCTGATATGGGGCTGATATCTCTCAAGTACAAACTGCATACTCAATCTGATATTGTGATTCAGTTGCTATTGTTGTATCATGGCCAAGGAAGGCTCAAGACAATAAAAGTTCAACGTCATATTAATGAGGACATTCGCCCTGTTACCCAGCTGCCCTGCAGAGTTGCCTTCCACTTGCAAGAAGCCACTGAGAAAGAACTAGAAACACTGTTGAAACATGAAATAATTGAACGCTCCACTGGTCTGAAACCCATAGTGGTGGTGCCATAAAAGGACAGTGGAGGTGGAGTGCGTACTGTGTCAACATGCACCAGGCCAACAAAGCGATTGAGAGAGAAAGACACCCTAGTCCAAACATAGCAGACATGACCATGCAGCTAAACTAAGCAAAAATCTTCTCTCGTCCTGACCTGAACAAAAGATGCTATCAACTCAACCTGGAAGAGAACTATAGGTGTATTACTACTTTTTCGACTTACATAGGTCTGTTCAGACACAAACTGTTCAGTTTTAGAGTGTCGTCAGCTGCAGATATTTTTCAGGACGCTATACATCGAATGATTCAACCTATTACACATCCTTTTAACTACAGTGATGACATACTGGTATTTGGGACAACACAAAAGGAACATGACAATGCTCTTACACAATTGTGTCAACTATTTTCCAATGCAGGTCTCTTTCTGAATGCAGCAAAGTGTGAGTTTCACAAGACCAAACTTAAGTTCTTTGATCACATATTCTCTGATGGGGGAATGACTCCTGACCCAGATAAGGTGCAAGTACTGTCATTTATTTGTCCCCCACAAGATATCAACATTCTGTGATCCTTCTTAGGCATGGCCCGTTATTGCTCAGGATAAATATGTGACTTTGCTATGGTGAGTGCCCCATTGAAAACAAAATGTCCCTTTCCAGTGGTCCCCTGGATGTGATCAAAGTTTCAAAAGAATAAAACATGCAATTGAGAATGCAACTGAGTTGGCCTATTTTGACCCCAAGTTACATACCAAATCACAGTAGATGCGAGCCCAGTGGGGCTGGAGCAAACCTTGCTCAGCATAATGGTCATCCGAATGCTCAGAGACACATTGTGACCTATGCCAGTCGAACCCTGCCTGACACTGAACAGGCCTATTTTCAGTCAGAGAAGGAAAGTCTGGCTGTAGTATAGTCCTGCAAACCTTTTCAGGTGCTTCTATATGGAATACATTTCACTTTTGTTACAGACCACCAACCGCTGCTCACTATTTTTGGAAACACAAAAGCCAAGGTACCCCCTCGCATTGAGAGGTGGGGGTCTTGACTACAAGAGTATGACTATGGATTTGTATGCAAGCTGGGTAAAGTTCAGAGCCAGCTTATCCTCCTTGCTGATGATGTTGAATTTCAATAATTCAAAAAGGTATACGATGAACTGTCCATTACAAGGGAAGGTGGTGTGCTGAGAGGCTTAAGAATCGTCGTGCCCAAGAGCCTTGGACAGCAAGTCAATGTGTTAGCCCATTAAGGACATCATGGCATTGTAGCCACCAAATGAACCCTCAGGGACCTAGTGTTGTTCCTGTGCTTAGATGAGTGAGTTGAAAATGAACTAAAAGAGTGCCATTTTTGCATAGGTCTTTCACCCAAATTGACACAACATCCATTTGCAATGTCTGACCTTCCTACACATGCCTGGGAGTGAGTTGCAATTGCTTGTTTTGGGCCCTTAGGAAACAGACGCAATCTCATGGTAATCTTTGATGAGTATTCATGCTTACCTCTTGGAGTTATCATCAACAACTCATGACAAGGTCATCGTACGGCTGGACGACATCTTTGCAGTGTGCGGTATTCTCACCATTCTCAATTCTTACAATGGTCCACCGTTCAATAGCAAAGAGTTCAAGGAGTTTCTAGTCAGACTCAATGTCAAGCATCACAAGAGTATACTTCTGTGGCCCCAGGTCAATGGTGTTATTGAACAATTCATGGGTATCCTTAAGGGGGATATTTAACAAGCCTCAATGTAGGGAATCAAGTTAAACCACGCCCTCTGTCAAGCCCTCCATGCTCACTGTTCAACTTCTCATTCCATATCTAGTCAGAGAATCCAGCCACATTTTTATTTGGAAGAGCCATTGGAACAAGGCTACCACAGTGGACTGCAGACCGATCCGGACTGTTGATGAAATTCGCATCACAGATACCGCTCGAAAGCACAAAATGAAGACCTATGCTGATCGGCACCCACAAGCTCAGGAGACACTCTTCAATGAAGGTGACTTGGTTCTGGTTAAACAGAAATGAAAGCGGAAGACAAACACTCCATTTGCTGTCGATCCTCTGAGAGTTATGAGATGCAAAGGACACATGTTGATGGTGCATCAGCCAGGAAAGTCAAGGCTCGTCAAACTTTAAGCACCTACCTCGACATTCGTCAGCCCCTTTAATAACCTGCCCCATCGAAGCACAATGAGAGTGCATCTCAACCACCTCATACCACTCGATCTGGCCAGCCTAGTGTGAGTGCCTCAAATACTTATTGTAGAAATGTGATGTAACTGTTGTTTAAACCTTTTGATTTAGCAAAGGGGGAGGGGTAGTGTCATGAGATTATATGCACTAGGACCCTTGTGGTTCTGGGTAGACTCTACAGAGGAATCACTTAACTTGCTGTGAGGTGTTAAGGTGGGATTATTAATGGTTATGGTGTAATAAGAGTGTAGTGTGTGATTGTTTGCTGAGGAATAAAGACGTCTGTTACAGAGCTCAGTGTACGGCGTGTTCATTTACATGGTCCCGTACTGGGGAGGACGGTACAGGGATGTCCTCTTTAAGGTTTTGCATGTAAGGTCAATTCGGGGGTTCTGCAACAAAACCTCAATTTTCACCCTCAAGTTGGGAGAACTTCCAGTCCTTATTTACTGAAGCAATTTCCTTTGAAGGTATTGCCATTTGTCCATCCCCTGAGTATGTTCCAAAATCCCTCTTGATTTCATCAGTGCGCTTTACCCTCATCCTTTTCCTTTCTCTATTGAGAAGACAGGGTGCCACATCAAATATTCTGGTCAAGTAATAAGGATCTACATCAAAGTCACTTCTTCCATTCATGCCTTTGATACCCTCTCTGTGAATTTTGGGCTCCAACACGAGTTTAAGAAGCCTACATGTACACTACATATCTGACTTTGCACAGCCATCTAGCTCGTATATGTGCGGATTCATAAGCCCCTTACAGCTCCATTTAGTTGCTCTACCATGGGAGTGGTAGCTTCTGCATATGGTACAGCAGTGCTCATTTGTGTCTTTTTTACTGTCCGACAAGTATTTACTTATCACATTTTCGCTCACATTCAGCATCCTTTTGGCCTTGCTGTGAGATGAATGAATTTTGGGGCATATTATCAAGCACGGCGTTAACATTATCGTCGCTTTAGCGGCAGAAAACTGCTGCTAAAGCGGCGATAATGGGCTTGATAATATGCCCTTGAGAATTCCAACAGAAGCCCATGTTGACACCCGAACATGGGCTTCTATGGGAATTCTCAAGGGCATATTATCATGCCCATTATCGCTGCTTTGCCGCTAAAGCAGCGATAATTTTAACGCAGTGCTTGATAATATGCCCCTCAGTTTTTTTTAGGATATTAGGACCTCCTAAAGGAGTGTTACCCTCTCATCCCATTTCACTGGAGGTGGGAGTAGATAAAGAAAGGAAAGTAGTACGTCTCAGCAGGTGGATTTGGACTGTGAAAAGGAAGAGTAGGACTCAGTGTAAAGTAGATTGCCAGTAAGTAATCAGGTAATACTGCATGAAGTTTGGTGGTGTTATGCTATGTTTTACTATGTTATCTTATCTCATCTTAGTTAATCTTATCTTATGCTATGCTTTTTGTATGGCCTGCACGTGACCTGGATGGGGGTCCTGCCAACTAGGAACAGTGTAGCTACCCTAACTGGAGCCTACTGGAAAAGCCAGATTTTCAGCCTCTTGTAGAAACCTTTGATAGAGCTGGCGGCTCTGGTGTGGAAGGGGAGGTGGTTCCAGGCTTTGGAGGCCAGGTAGGCAAAGGCACAACCCCCGGCTCTGGCTTAGCAGATGAAGTGGACGCAGGGGGTTTGAGGACGTGATGACATTTAAAGGATTTTTGTTAATCAAGTAGTAGCAGTCAGCATTATTTCACAGACTGGCACATGCAGGCTGAGGAATAGATATCATACAGTCTGCTCATCAACCGGAGGTAATACAGGGCCATCAGCAGAGACATGGAATAAATTAGACAAGTCTTCGACTTCCCCCGGCGCTGCTTTTATGTTGTTTTAGGTTCCCTGGCAACATCACTGCTCTACACATCTGTGAGCTGGAGGTTTAAATTCTACCGAGTGCTAATTTCTTGTGATCATGCATTTACAAGTTCAGGAAGGTTTGAAAAATTAATAGTGTTGCTTCTGAATCACACTGGAAAATCAATTTGTCATAACGTGTAGCTCACCAATTAACATTAATAAACAGCATCTCACTATGGATTTCTGCGAATTTAATTAAATGGCAGCATGAGAAAAAAAGAAAAATGCAATTATAGGAGGTAAATAAATATAAAAAGGCAGGTGTTATGAAATTATAATGAGACACGCGCACTAAAAAAATAAATTGCTGGCAAAGCAGTAATTGTGCTATTCGCATATAGCCATGCTTTGGTCACAGTGCGAGTCCAGGTTTGTAGTTAACCAAAGGACCAGGGACTGTAGCATAAGCATTTCGGGGCATATTTACAATCCCCTTGTGCCGCAAGTGCGTCACTTTTTGTGATGCTCCGGAGGCGCAATTTGGTGCTCCATATTACACGTAAAGCCTCCCTGCATGGCGTTTTGTGTCCTTGTAAATACGTCTCCTTTTCACGTAGCACTTTGCGTGAAACGGGCATTCCAAGGGTGTTGCTGCGGGTGTTTCCACGCAGCACCCATGCATTCTTCTGCATTCCCCGATTTACGCGGTTTCATAAACTTGGGGAGGCATCAGAATCCTACGCCTTTTGTTTCTCCTCGTTGTTTCCTCTTTCTATGTGTGTTGTGTTCTGTAGCACGCATAGAAAGAGGAAAATACCTCTTGTGATTGTTTTTATGCAGGAAAGTGGCCCTTCCTGCACAAAAGCAATCATCCCTGTAACACAGGCACCCTTGCCTGCGTTTGCACATCGCAGCCAATTGTGCACCAGCGCTGGGGAAAGTACAGGGATATGCCATATTGTTGTAAATGTGACGCATCCCTGTGCTCTTAAAGTAACGCAGCACGGCGCAGACAAATGGCTTGCGGCACTGCGCTACGTTACTTTCTCATAAATAAGGCACACAATTCTTTAATTCCAATTATTGATGAGGCATCTTCTATCAGAAACTATATTTCAGCCTGCTGGTTCTTCTTATCCAATTAGGGAAACATGTCATTTGGGAGACCCAAGGCAACACATACTACTGATGCACAAGATGAAGGGGAATTCAGCTATTGTTACATTGTTCTGAACAGCCACGAGAAGGCATGGAAATCTAAGACATTTCCATTAGTACACCTAACCCATACCTGAGCATTTGTCTGCCACTGGAAATGCTGCTACATTATGGTTAAGGTTAAGAGTCAAATGCACCTTAACTTTATTCTCTACTTTCTTCACCAAGAAAAGTTTTCTTCCCCTGCTACTCTTTTAAATTTGAATCTATTTCGGTGTTCTTCATTTCCATTTTTAACTCTCGAGCCAACCTTTTTGGGTCAGTAAATTTAATAGTGCACAGTTGGAATATATAAAAAAACGCTGGGAAGGTTTGTGAATAGCCACAAAGTTACAAAAGTTAATGTGTTACCCGTTGCACATAGAATTGCAAGGGCGTTATGCATGTTCCCACACAAAACCCTAACCCTACCGCTGTAACACATCTTCCATATGGGCAGATTTCCCATGGCAAGAAGTCTTATCCTGAAGTGTGACTGTAAATCATGATTCTGTAAAACAAGGCCTGACATTTGCGCCCACTGACCGTTCATGCAGCATTACGTAGTATTGACATATGCATTAGCACATGTTACTCTGCAAAATAGTTTTCCAGCTGGTGAAAGCCTTTCTCCTACAATGTTATTAATCATGGGTTTGCTTGGGTATTTTTTACATCGTATTGGTCTAGTCTTTCTTTGTAATAAGCGTAGGTGCACCAATTTAATGTTAAAATCCACGTGGAAGGTTTGTGAACGCCTACATGGTTACTAAATATTGTGTACAGTTCATCTTCCCAATGGCCAGTACTGACACAACCATGGGTGGCCATGTCCACACCACTAAACAAATGACTGTGGAATATTCAAGATATGTGTGCATTTTCCTTAGTGTCTAGTTTAAGTTGCAGGAATTTGCAGCAAAACTCTAACATCCACTTCAGTCAGAGTTTCAATATATCTCTGATACATGCCATAAAATGTCTCCCACTGCCATGGTCAGTGGCCTCATAACACCCCCAGGACATGTCTCAATATTGTATCCATCCTCTTCTGTCATGCAATGTGCATATAGATCCAGTAGTCATCACATGGCAAAGGCAAGCATGATTTGTCACCCACGTAAGATGTTGAGCCTATATGGGAGAAAGATGAGGATTCGTGATGCGCTGTGGTGCACATATTTGTGGATGAATAAAGGGGGTGATCCTGAAAATGCCTAGAAATGCGAGCTGTTAGTACTTATTACTCAGTTGCAGACACATGTTATGAGATGGACAGCAGGAAACCCATGTACACTTAGACACATTAAGTACGAGGTCATAGAGACCAATTCAAATGCACCTTACCCCTGCCATCTAAGGAGGGCAAGGAGGTGGTTGAAGTGAGCAGAGAGCCATTTGAAAAAACTGGGGCTGTTTTAGGAGTACGGTAAGTTGCAACCTGGATGGAATATTCATGAGATGGAATGAGAGATCCATGTCGTTTAACCTAACTGCTCAATTACAGCGAGGTGCCTGCTGTTATCATCACCTGAGGAGGCAGCTGGAATCAGATGAAAACCATACTGCATTTTTGTAGACAATACTATCCTGAACCACATATAAGTCAGGTGCTTCTGATGGCTTGTCTCCAGAATAGGAGCTTTTTTGACACAAAGGAGTGCCATCATAACCCATGGTCTGCAATGGAGATGCACATGTATTGAACATGTAAACATGCAGGGTTACTCTATCTCTTGTATAGACCTACTAGTAAATGAGAGACACCTACCAAAAAACTACCAGTACAGTATATGCCACCAGATGGCACAGATTGCTTTAGAACGTCAAGTAAACACCCTACATGGCTCTATCATGCGTTTGCCATATAGTGACAGCAATCTGTAAGTGTCAACCATCTTTCCTGCTACTCTTCATCATTAACCTATACCTTCAAATAATTTTCTGCCACAATAAAGAGTTGATGAAATACCATGCATGTTTATACCTTGGTGTTGCGTGAACGCATTTTTAATCCCTGTCAAATCAAGACCACATGGTTTTACTGTTCCATCATCAGTATGGACCATATGGCTCAACCTTTCCACTGTGAAGGGAGAGGCCTGTGACACTGCCCAGGTCCACCCTGCCTGCCTTCTTTGAATGATGTGACTCTTCACTGGTAATGTCATTCAGGACAATGGGCCACTAATTGTACCACAGTTCAAGTGAAGTGGGCTTGCACACTGAGGTGGATTGGTTGCTCCACCTGTTGGGTGGTCCTTCTTATAAATCTCTAGCCACTTTCTTCAAATGACCCAGGTTTCCTTCTGGAAAAACAGGTTGGATTGTAATGATAGGGTACTGACAGGGGTTGCTTCCTTTTTTGATCAATATGTTTTTTATCAGGCCAAGATTGAAAATAATAAATCTGACTCAAACCCATGTAATTTACAGTACCTCAGGAGTCCTTGCAGAAACCGCTCTACATTAATGCACATCTGAAGCAACTGTGGTTGCTGACAGTCATTGAGCATCTCAGTTCACTAATATGCACATGACATCCAGCTACCAGAGGTTGTTCACAACAGATGTTACCATCAGTATGCAGTTCAAATCTGCCCTCAAGTGCATTTTAATCTATGGGCCCTATTCAGAGTGGTAAATTTACACACATAGATTTAGTCACACCTTTTTGACATTCACAATTTATGAATTTCGATTTGCACATAAGGGTAGGTGTTATGGCCAGAGTTGCTGACTTTGGACCTGGGGAACCAGGTTCAATTCTCAATGTCAGTGGGATTGTGCGCAAATCACTTAGTCTCTTGATGCCTAAAAGTATGTTACCTTGTGTAATGTAATTGGTGCCCATGTAGAGCGTTCCAGTACATTTAGGTTGAGTTGGCGTTTGGGGATCTTCCTATATGAAAGCATAGGGAAAATTACTAAAAGGTCAAATATTATGTAAAATGAATTAAAATAAATATTTATACCCTAGAATTAATCAAATAAAACGTTAGAGCCTGTTAACTCTTCAAAATGAAAGTTTACTAAATAATTAAATTTAACAATTTGAACTTATTTTGTAAACAAATAAATATAACAAAATAAAATACACTGCACTCGAAGTGGCCATGTGTGGTGCTAGACTTACTCCAAGCTGGGTTGGAGTGCATTTACTTCTGTTTTGAGACCTTTAATACTGTAGTAACTTTAGATGTGTAGTTTGTGAATATTAATGGTCTTACATTTTTGTTGGTGAGTTTTTGTATTAGTATGTCCCTCCCTCAACCTCTCCTTAATGGACATCTTAAAACAGAAAAGGTAGTAGAGGCAGAAGTCCCTACTTTTAGGTTTGTGATTAGCATTTTGCTGTACACTACAGCCTCCTCTGAAGACATTGAATGTTTGTTGAGCACCCTCATATTACATTTTTCAATTCTCCCAAAGATAGAGTTTGTTTTTTGTAAAACAAAAAAATGTCCCTGACACTTTGAGAATTTACTCCCAGAGAAAGTACTTTGGACAATCAACTCTAAATAGGCCAATGGAGAGGGGGCGTGGCTTGGCCGGCTGCAAGATGGCTGCACTCTAAGTGGGCTCTGCCGGCCAAGCCGATAATCCGGAAAAATCCTGCAAACTCTCTCGGTGCTGTCCTCCGGCACCGGGTCATTTCGACTCACCTCAGCTTGGGGCGTCTATTGCTGCCTCCCTGGGGCCCCATCTGTGCCGCCACATCGAGATCTGCGGCTGGGCCTAGAGCGGTGTCTGGGGCTCACAGCTGGTGCATGGAGGGCGCTCGGCCTGGGCTGTAGCGGTATCACTGACCCGCCATCCTGTCGCAGCGGACCCTTGCAGACAAGGACATCTCGCCGGAGCTGACCTGCTACGTCAACACTCTGGGCCCGGTGAGTGTCTTATAGCGCAGGAGCCTTGTGGCAGGGCTGGGGGCGTGCTCGCCGTACCGCTAGGCCCGGGCCGGGTTCTCCACGCGGGCGCCTCTCTCCCCCTCCTGGTGCCCATCGCCTCAGCCTGTTTGCTCTGGGCCTCGTGATGCGGGCAGTGTGCCCCCCGCGACTCCTCACCACTCGGCGGCTCTGCAGGTGCATATTCCTGGCTGCCCCTGCCTGCTCCCGGCGGCCAAGATCGAAGCCTGTACCCTCGCTTCCCACTGCTCCGGTCCTGCACCCCGTCTGCTGCTCACACAGTCCGGCACGGCCTCCTACCCTCGTTCCTGCTTCGTACTGGATTCTGCTGCCTGCCTCGCCGAACCCGTTCATCGTCAATTTCCTCCAAAAGTGGACGATTCCACGCCAGGCTCGGCTACACGGCAGATCGCCAGAGTGGACGCTCTAATCCTCCATCCCGCCATCCCCCTGACTCCTCTGCCTGCGTGATCACACCCCGGGCCCACTATGCTTACTCACCTGCCTGATCTGGGCCTCCAGCACTGGGGTGCCTCCAGTTCTGCGGGAATCCGGTGTGGGTCCTTTTGCTTGGAGCCCATTGGCTCACTCACTGGACTGTTCAACCCCCCAGCCTGGCCTGATCTGGCCCCCTAAGACCCTGCATATACTCTCTGCTGCTAAACTCATCCCTCCTTGGTCTCTCCCGCTTTCCTGGCGCTGGGATCCTTCTGGGTGGCCCGGCTGACCGCGTGGCACCTCACTTGCTCTGAACTGCCTGGCGTGTCAGACGGCTACCACCTCTACCACTCTCCACTTCTGCCTCTCCTGCCAATCCCAGTCTCCTCATACGCTGCTTCCCTTGCTCCCTGGCCCCTTGATCTGAAGGGCGCACCAGCATCGAACCATGGGGCGGACTGATCCTAAACAACCAAAGGTAGCGTTTGACCAACGCAAATCGTCGAGGCAGGAGGGGGCAGTCATGGACACTGGCGAACGCCCTACACAGCCCGGGCACGACTCCACCCGCGAGGACGATCTCAAAGCCATCATGCTGGATGTGAGGTCCACTGTCACCGGCATCGCCACCCAGCTTGATCAACATTCCGCCTGCTTGGACACTGTTAAGGCTCGGGTGGACTCTCATGACACGCAAATAACCCAGATTGAGACGAGGGTGTCAGAAGCGGAGGACGCTGCAGCCCGGGATCACTACACACTCCAACAGATGGACAAGTTCATGAAGCTTATTTAAAATAAGAATGAGGATTTGGAGGCGTGCTCTCACAGGAGCAACCTCGGAATCACGGGCATGCCCTAATCCTCCAACATAGCCAAAATGAAGGATTTTGTCAAACACCTGATCTGTGACCTATTTGGTGAGGTTCTTTCTCCAGTATTTATCGTTGAACGGGCCCACCGCTCTCTGGGTCTGTGGCCCACCCCTGGCCTTCCTGCCCGACCCATCATTGCCAAGCTTTTGAATTTCTGGGACCGGAACGCGGTCGTTCACGCTGCCAGAGAGAAGGGAGAGATTTGTCACCAGGGAAACTCGATCTCTTTCTACCCTGATTATACAATGGCAGTCCAGGCTGCCCGGCGCGAATGTCTGCTGGCCAAATGCCTGCTGCAAAAACATGACGTATCTTTATCTTTGGCATATCCAGCCAAGCTCTGCGTCCGTCATGGCTCGCAAGTGTACACCTTCCTGGAACCAAGAAACTGGCTTAAACCAAGAAACTGGACAAATTACAGCGCTCCACTCATTCCAATACTCAGGCAGCAGCGAACGACGAGCTCAGTGACAATGACTGATAATAACCCTTGCTCATGTACTCTGATTTTCTACATTGCGGGACACAAACTTGCCTGGGCTGGATCGGGTTCCTGATGCCGCTCCCCCTCCTTCTGCTGGCCCGCACCCGCTGCCTCCACACTCCCTGACTCCTGGACATTGCTGATCCTCTCAGTCGGTGGTTACTTTTGCATCACCTACACTCACAGCTCTACCCCTTCCCCCCCTTTTTTTATGCTGCATTGACAATCTTTTGTATGGTATATGCTATTTGTGAGGGTGGCGGGCCTCGGGCCCTGATGTGGTATATTGGGTCTCTCTATCCGCCATCTATTGTCCGCTTATACCCACGGCTTGGCCACCCTGTCCTAGCGGCAGGGGCGTACGCTGCACTGAGCCACGTCTCTATGGTATGAATAATAAGAAGAGTATGCTCTTCCCCAAGGATGGACAACAAGTAGGGAGGCCAAAGGAGGGAAGTTCTCCTTTTCGGAACTAGAGTCCTCACACACCCAGCAAGCTAGGTGTAATGCTTCATCATATAGACTTGCTCCTCGTCAGGTTGGCTCTGCAATACCCGATGGGCACCCATAAATGGGCTCTTTAGTGGAGATCTTCTGTTCCTTGACGTATTGTGCCCTGGGTGTGAGAGCCCTAGGTGACTGTGTAGAGGTGACGTAAGTGAGTGATGTTAAAAAAGGTTAGATAATTCAAAAATATTGTTTATTAGGGTGGTTATCCACCTTATAAAAAGGATAGAAGAGTGACCCCTTGCTATGTGAAAAACACTATCTACACATGGTGGTGGGCGCAAGAGTTCCTACCTACCACTATTCTTGGGTGCGAGCACGACCAGTCCTTTTCTATCTTCTGCCCCGTCTTGGCTTTAGCCCGGTTTTTCTGCGCAAAATCCATCTCCTTTATACCCTCCCCGTGGCTCGCCACCCAATCAACGGTCAAATTTTGGAACCAATTTGCATCCCGAGAGGAACCAGGCAGGGGTACCCACTCTCGCCCATGCTTTTCGCTGTGGCCATGGAACCCCTTGCAGCCCAGCTTCAGCAGCATCACATTCAGAGAGGCCTGGGATTCACGGGCGGTGCTCTGGTAGTCTCCATGTATGCAGACGATGTTACGCTGTATGTCCGTCAAACTCAAGAGAACCTCGGCCCCATGATCCGTGAGGTGGTGCGTTTCGGGGGTCTATCCGGCATTCAAGTTAATTGGAGTAAGTCCATCCTCTTACCTTTGATGGACGCCACTGTCCCCTTCATCCCAGACTATCCTTTCATGTGGGCATCAGGACCCACGAGATATTTGGGCGTTTGGCTCAGTAGGGATGTGGATGAACTTTGGAATGCCAATTTTGGTTGGGCGGTCGACTGGCTTGAGACCAAAATACTCTTATGGCAGCACCTACCTCTATCCTTGGCGGGGCACATTGCCATTGCTAAGATGGTAGTGCTCCCAAAATTCTTATATTTATTTCTGAACATGCCTGTTCCTCTCACTGCCCACTTCTTTCGTACTCTCCGTTCCCTTATCATCTACGTCGTCTGGGCAGGACGTCAGCCTAGGATAGCGTATGTTATCCTCACACTCCCCCTCGTGTGTGGTGGGATGGGAGCCCCGGATTTTAAACTATACGCCCTGAGTGCCCAAGCCCGCTTTCTCCACTTCTGGGTGCATCAGATGCCTTTTCAACCTCACGTGGCGGTCGAAGCCGACTTGGTGGCCCCCCTGCCCCTACAGACTGCCATCTTTGCCCCTGCCAAACCACCACGCAGAGAAATTGACACAATGGAGACCCTGCGCTGGGCCTGGGACGGTCTTCGTAAATAGTCTCGAACTTGCTCTCCGCCGGTGCCATGCCTATCGCATATCACCCGGTGTTCCCCTCGCTGCACACGGCTGGAATGGTGAAACACGCGGCTGCCATGGGTTTGACCACTTTATCTGACCTTTACCCCAACTGTAGTTTTTTTCACTACAGGCTGACTCCGGCCCAATGAATACACTGCTTTTTTGTCAGCTCCGGGCATCTTGTCGGGATTTACACCCCACATTCCCGCAGCTCCCTCTTTCGATGTCTGCCCTTGACCTGACATACACCTCCTCCTCTTCCCGCAAATTGGTCTTTCGGCTCTATGCCTCCACGCTAACGGCCTCTTCAATATCTGCTGATCGCGCCCGCATGGCCTGGAGCGAGTACCTGGGCATTGATCTCCCACAGGAGCACTGGCTGTACTGCTGTAAGCAGACTAAATGCTTATCTCTCAACTACCGCCTGCACCTCATACATTTTAAATATTTGCACCGGCTGTATTGCTCCCCTGCTCAGCTATTTAGAATGGGTCTGGTCCCTAGTGACAGATGCCTCCGGTGCCCGTCTCCCGTGGCGGACGGCTCGCAACTTGCTTGTGTCTGCCCCCTGGTTTCTACATACTGTCGTGATGTATGCTCTATAATTATAGAGATCACCTCTTCGCATGTCCTGCCAGATCCCAAGACCTGCCTGCTTGGCCTGGGGAGGCATTGCCCTGACGCCACCTGCCGACTCACGGCCATGCTGCTAGTTCTCGCGCTTCGCAGAGTTGCTATACATTGGGGTCGGAGGACTGCACCCAAGGCGGATGCCTGGCTCGAGGATGCTGCGCAATATCAGACGCTCCTATCATAATTCTGGGAACTGACGCCTGTTACAGGTCAGCCGCGCAACATCTGGGCCCCCTTGTTTCATACCTTCTCTCCCGGAGCGCCTCTCCCTTTGCGAACTCTCCCGCGCTCCCCGCCGGCACTCCACCCGCGGCGGCCACCGGTGCTGGTCCATAGGTCTTCCCCCCACCTACCTGCTGTCACCCTCCCGTGCACTCTACGCCTAAATTTCACCCGTTTGATATTCCAAGCTGCCCTCTCCTGCTCCACACCTTGTCATATGGTCCTACATCCCACCAAGTGCTGTTAATGTCTTCCTGACTCTGTGATGTTTATGACTGATGTGATGTTTCTAATTGCGCCTATCATTTGCAGCAGTGCCATTTGAATACCTTGTAACCTGATGTGCATGATTTCCAATAAAGGTCTTTGAAAAATCACGAATAAAAAATAAAAAAAATAGGCCAATGGATTCAATTTCTTACATCACTGACCATAAATTTGCCAGACAGTTGTAACATTTTTGCCAGCAGAGCAGGGGAGGCATTGCATGCAGAAGAATAGAGCGAGAATACAGTCACTTCAGTAGACACGCTACTCTGCCACATTTGTGTGCCAAACTCCGATTCAGGCCCCGAGTTCCTTCTCACTTAACAGAGACACAGTAGAACCCAACACTGACTTACAATGGCTTTCTACTCGGTTCTTGAATCAAATCTCTGGGCATGGACTAAGACCCTACACTTTAACTCATTCCTCACATTTGTAATACAAACTTCCAATTTTCAGCCATCAAGACTAAGAAACATGACTCACCTGAGTACACCAATTTCTCGCAATCATGCTCTTAGGCCAGACTCATCTCATCCAACTGTCATATCTGACAATTTCTAAACAAGCTTCACTGGGTTCGATTGATGCCAGGACCAAATTCAAAATATTCTTCTTGATGCACAGAGCAATTCACCAAAATAAACTACTTGAAGGGGTCAACTTACCCATTACCTCAGAAAGATAAAGGGGACTGAAAAGTACAATCTGTCATTAACCTGAATCTACAAGGAGTAAAAAAAAAACTCCAAAAATCCTGAATTTGTCAGCATTTGCCTTCTGAAAATCTTTATATATAGAACTCAGTAGTAATGTTGTTTAATGTTATTGTTAATCTGCACTTGTATAGCACACTTTTTCTTTCAGAAGGCACCTAAAAACTCACTTATTCTGCAATTTTCTGATTGAATAATAGTTCTGATTTCTTCTCTACTAAATGGCATTTTGCAGTGGCTCTGCTATATGGCAGTCTTTAAGATTAAAGTGCTGTATCCTATAGTGTACGTGATTGGTTATGGTTATTTGTAAAACACACACATATCCACTGAAATGCATGAGGCATATTAAAGTAAAGCTTGGATACGGAAAAATGTTATTTTTACATGATTAATGTCCATCTTTATGTTGAGGTATCACTACATTACATTCACTCTTCTGAGTTGTTTTCAAGCGTTCGCCCATGAACACATTGTAGGTGTCGTTTTTGGTTTGCAATCTCAGTCCTAGGTAACCCTTACCTCAGCTGAAAATCTGCTCAAGTGCATAGAATTTCAATAGTCACGTGGTTGGAGACAGAAACATAAGTAACATTATGCAAAGTGTAGATCTACATTTAAAATGTATGTGTCTTGTAAAGCACACTGCTGCCCTGAGGCGTCGTGGCGCTGTAGACCGCTGGGGAACCCGTCCTGGCTATCCCTGTGAGATGGTCCCTCCTGGGTATCTCCAAGGTGAAACCAGGCATCCCCGGCGAATGTGGGGGGCCGTTATGGAGATGAGGCAAGCTAATGCCCAGAGTTGCCGAGTGTGTTCCTGGTTAGAGTAGGTACCAAGGCGAGAATGATCGAGTCTGTTTTGACCCTGGTCCACAACCCTGCCGCGTCGGGAATTGAACCCTGGTCCCTGGCCGATTCTCTGCTTGCGGATCTGCCGCCTCTAACCAGTGAGCCACACCTCTCTTTACAGGGGAGCAGAAGCTGGAATAGCTTTCCATTTTGACAAAACTCTAAAGTCACAGAAGGATGGTAGTTGTGAAGAAAGACTGAAAAATACATTCTTTAAAAAAAATGTTTTAACATTTTTAAACATACATTTTTTAACATATTTTTTTTTAACATGTAATCCTGTGGGACTACATGTTAGACTGGAGCTGAGTTCTTCTGAGTAGTAAGCTGCTAGCCCACATGAATTTAGCAACCGAATGTTTCATTTTTGAAGCATTGTGTGAATGTTAATAATCTCATATCACATTGATTTTTTAGTACATCTTTCAGAATATCCTTCTCTCTTTCTTGTGCTGAAATGCCAATATTAACTCCTTCATAAGATTAGAATTTAGTTTAATGTAGAGTAATCTATTATAATACATTAAATTTAATTATCTAATATTAGATGAAAGCAAATTTAAGCACAGTAAATGAATTCTTCTTAAGAAGTCTAGTTTGTAAACACAGTAAATACCCAGGAGAAAAGGTGTCTTGGTGCTAACAGAGGAAGTTAACAGCCTGAAAAAAATTTAGACAAATTACAAGTTAAATAGATATGTATTCAATATCTTAAGAAATATACGACAAGTGTTTGAATGCTGGTATAGCAAAAAAATATTTTAGCGAACTCTGACTATACAATAAATTACATTAATTTATATAACATGATAATAAATTGAATGTTTTTGGGGAGAGAATGTGGCCTAACAGCTCGGGCGGTCGACCTCGGAGCTGGGGAACCGGGTTTGATTCTGGGCAGGGATGCTCAACATTCTGTGATTCTGGGGAAATCTCGTAATCTCCCCGTGCCTGAATGAATGTGTGCGTCTGTAGCGTAACTGGTGCTCATGCAAAGCGCTCTGATACCTTCGGGTCTAGTTCGCGTCATATAAAACTCCACCCCAAAAAAAATCACTAGGAAATATATCACATAACCCGAACCTAAAACTAATTAAAATCTAAACGAGGTGAATTTAAATTAAATAAGTATTTAAGCAATCTTTACTTTACTCTGATGCTAACTCTTGGATTGTATTTTGTAATGTATTTGTGTAGAAATTCGTGCTCCTGAGTAGTTGCTGAAGTTACCATGGGGCATATCAACAACAACCGGCGATAATTATCGCTCAGCGCTCTTAGCGTGAGGATAATTATCGCCGGCTAGCGTGAATTTTTATCGCTGAGATAGCGTGCTATTAGCAACGCTTATCTCAATAGCGATAAAAATCTACACGCTAACAGGCTAACGTGAGATTATCGCTGGAAACCCAGCGATAATCACACGTTACCTTGTTGATAGGGACAGGCAAACTTAGCCATGATATCCTCCTTCCATAGGATATCATGGCTAAGTCTGAAAATTAGCAGACGTAAAAAAGCAGCGTTAACCGCGGTTAGCGCTGCTTTTTTTGTCTCTAACAGGGTTAGCGACATTCTTGATAATAGGAGAAATGTCGCTTAGCGACATTTCTCCTATTATTTTACTCTGGAACGCCCCCTTTGCATCTCATTAGAGATGCAAGGGGAAGCGTAGAGTAAAAGGGTGCTAACATGCAAATGTGCGTGTTAGCACCCTGTTGTTGATAGGGCGCTAGTTTTATCTCTGCTTTTTTGGCTTTTAAAGCCAAAAAAGCAGAGATAAAGCCCTTGTTGATATGCCCCCATATATGAAATGGTGGCATCCTTAGAGATTGTGACATTTGTAATTTCTGAAGCACTGTTATGCAGTTGTGGGTTTCTTCCCATTGAGAATTTTACAAAAAAAGTCTTAACTCACTCTATTGTGTATTATCACCATACTAGGTCGTTGTGCTATCAACATCATGCGTTACAATGATTGATCCAACCTTGAAATATTCAACTTTCTGTCATTAACCATTGGGTCTGTGCTACAGTAACACTCCATCCATTCGCAATTGAAGCGCCAGATGTTTGCCAGAATAAAGCGTGGTCCTTTCTGCAGCATAAAGGATTGCTCAATGAGCTTTTGCATGGAACATTCAGTGCTTTTGCAATTTATGAGTCTGCCTTGCTGGGGGTAAGCGCTTTACCTCCAGAAAATTGCATTTGTTAGCAGCGATAGTTCAGCTCACTGAGCATTACAGGAGGCAGGCGGAGATGGATCCATCATCTAAGAAGTGGATGTGTGTCTAATCTCTGACAGTTGGATTGCATGTGTGGGCGATGCACAAACGTAAGCAGGCACCCTACTGGGTTATTTATAACTATTTTTATTTATTAATTGCTATCCCGTGTGACACCACAACCTGTGCTGTTGAATTCACGCTCTAATTTTTACTCTTTTCAGCACATTACTATTTATCATGTGTGAATTGAGAGAAAGTATGACTTGGGAGGAAGAATGATCTTAAGGCAATGTGACACATTACATGGAATGCCGCGAAGGTGATGTTGAAAAATTCACATTACTTCATCTGCTTAAATAGACTCAATGCGGCAACTCTGCGGGGAATGAAGAAATGCAAGAGAAACTCTAACTAGCGTTTAAAAAAAGAGGCTTAGATCTAAAAGGCGAATTTAACACATGAGGGTTAGCTTTTGCTGATATAGTGCATAAAATGCAACTAGTTGGTAAATACATGTTCTGCTCTGCTATATCTCACACACATATGTGCAAACAAGCTGGTGTCCATGGCACTGCATCACATAAGAGTAAGTTACCCCCTACTTGCTTGATTTTTGGTTTGGGATCAGGGGAAAAACAAAAACCATAAACCAAACAAAACATCCCACAGGACCTGTATTTCTTCTTTTATAGCTCAAAGTGCACGGTGGGCTGACCGTAAACAAGTTCAAGCAAATTGTAATTAATACATTTGCATAGTTTTTACTTTATTTCATTGGTAAATATATACTTCAATACGTTTAACTTGCATAGCCACAATATTATTTACAATTTTCATGACCATGAAATCTTTACTTTTTTTCCTTTATGTATCTAAGACCATTTTTACTAAACTTTTATGTATTTTGTATAAAAACCTTTGATAATGCACATTGGTGCATTTTTTTTACAGACAAGATTATTTTCTCCCCATCCCTCAATCCACTCACTCATTCACAGAAAACATATCCTCTCATACATACCACTCGTACCAATCCCAGCCACACCCCACATACGCCAAGATTCACAATGGGAAAAGATTTTCTATTTCAGCTGTTGTTGTGTTGCGGGCTAGTATCTCTCCTAAAAACAGTCAACGCAAGTTTCGGTGGGTAACATTTGTTTTTCAAAATCCACCTTCTTCAGGACCACACTATAATTGATTTACACTCTGGGTGGCAAATGGGGGATTATCTGAAATGGAGTATGCAAAATTGACGGTCAGGTCCACAAGTTTTCAATGTCTTCAGGTTATTTTATTCCATTGTTTGAACCTATTGCATGAGTGCACAAACCTTGATTAAAAAAAGTGATGAAAAAGACACGTGCTGCATATTACAATCAGCAAGAAACCTCACAACATCTTCTATTAAAGATCCAGGATTCACTGTGCACAGACAAATGCACCAGTAAATCATGTAATGCCATGACTATAGGTAAACAAGAAGAAAAGAGAAGAGAAGAGGGCCAGACCTGCGCCTGTGCATGCATAAGCAGAAACCGTGCTCTCTTTTTCCACCACCATCTAATCTCAAATTTCTGAGCTGAAACTCATGCCACTTTCAGGGACCTCGTAGTATATACAGTGTATTCATATTTAGTTTCAATTGTCCATGCTGCTGTAGTAATCCTTAGGGCAATTTAGCACTGTCGCAGATATTATAATTGGGACTCCTAATAGAAAAAGAGAATTAGAAAACTGGTGGTCAGGCAAGACCTCCACTACGTGCAGTGCCTTGGTTCATATGAACCGGGATTAACATGTGTATGTCATACCTGCATATTACCCATCGTGCCCCATACATATAGACACGTTTTCTACTGGGCATCCCCCAAAACTCTCAGGAGAACGCCCTGTAAGCAGCACTTTTCAAATCCTGATAGAAACACTCTTTTCCTAACCTGCTAGAGTAAATGGCATGGGGAAATATCCCAAAGGCTTCAAGCTGTATCATGCTGTATGGAAATGTAATGGGTACTTGGAGCATACCTCCCGTATACTCAGGGAGGGGCACTCACTACGGATATAAGGATGATATGGGTGGTATACTGTTTTATGGCCCAGACCTCCCTCCAGACATAGCGCCCTATGAATTGCTGGTGACCTTTATGCCTCTATGATGCCAGTATACTGGGAATTATTTTATAATAGTTGCCGCCTATTGCTGCCTGGTGCTTGGCAACATGCCACTCTCTCTTCTTATGCTTAAGGTCAAGTGAGCTATAACTGTATCCAAGATTGTAAGGAAACTTTCCAGGTTGCAGGACCCACACTAAACTCTTCCCTCTGCCGAACTGCCTCCAGAGTGTCCCCTCAAAGCTTACGCAAACATGCACTAGCTATTGTGTAGTGGACAGGAAACAGACCCTCAAGCCACTAGCAGGGTGCCCTTACCTGCTGTATATCCTCTTTAGGAATGCCTCTGGCGGTCGCGGATTCCAAGTGTGCTCAAAAAGTTGTACAGAGGTAATCCCACATTCATTAGACTCTTTGGGCCAGATGTACGACCCACCAATTTGCGAGTCGCAAATTGAGTTGCACTTACGACTCGCAAATTTGGATGCACAGCAGTGTCTGAGACACTGTTTGCGATTCCCAATGGGGTCACAAACTGCATGCCTCATGTATATTAATGAGGCTGTCTTAATTTGCGATCCCATTGGGAATGGTTGGCACTCCCAGGGATGGTGGCCTGCTGGAGTCAGCAGACCACCATGCCTGGGACTGCTTTTAAATAAAGCACTATTTCTTTTTTTAAATGTAGGCCGTTTTCCTTAAAGGAAAACGAGATGTATTTAAAAAATAAAAATGAAACTTTTCAGTTTCATTTTTTAAGGGCAGGCAGTGATCCCTAGGACCACTGCCAGCCCTTAAAAAATAGTTTTAGAGCCACTCACAAAGGGAAAGGGGTCCCCGGGGGACCCCTTCCCGAGTGGTTTACCACCCTTCTGTGAAGGGTGGTAAACTGCGACTGTTTTGCGACCACAATTGCGGTTGTAAAACAGTCATACATGGCTTTAGGAGTTGCTCTAAGGGTGGGACGCCATTAGAACGCCCCTCCCTAATAGCGAGTCGCTAATCCTATTTTGCGAGTCGCAAATTGATTTGCGACTCACTAAATAGGATTAGTACATGGGCCACATGTTTTTTGCGGTTGCAAACGGCTCTAACACCCATTTGTGCCCGCAATAAACGTTGGTACATCTGGCCCTTTAAGTATACCGGACATGCCTCATCCTCTTTGGCAGCGGGAGGACAGACTCGGAGATATAGCAAATTCTCATTTATGGGTGTCTTGTTGGAGTGTGTTTTTTATCCCCTAAATAGCTGAGGTATCGATCTGCAGTTCCAAGGATGAGCTCTTGAAGGGGACCCAGCATGTCATAGGGCTAATTTAATTACCTTTACTAACAGGATACCTGCATGGCTGAGTGCTATTCCCACTGTCCTGCAGTTGACGTCAGTACCCTTATATCTATGCGGTGTACCATATCTCTTGCTAACTCCCCGTGGGGAATACCATAGAGCGGCAATTTATTTAGTGGTGTACTGGTAGATAGAAAGCCCAGATTGAATCTAACTAGAAAATTAAGGTGCCACAATATATAATTGACCGGATGGTGTATAGTAACAAAAGCGCTGCAACTTTCCTGGCAGCCTCATGCCCACTCCCCCCCCCCCCTCCCCCCCCCCCCACTCACCCCCTCCCCTCCTGGATGCTGGTCGGACGTAATTGCCAGGGCTGGTTTGCCATCCCAGTCTGGCTCATGGGCAAAATGGGGATAACAATAGCTCAATCTATCAGCCTAATGTTTAATAATAAAAGTTCAGAGGCAATAGATGAAGCCATCTTTCACTGTATTGAGTGAAAATACCCTAAAGGATTCCCTTTCTTTTCTCACTTCCATCATTTGGCGCCATTGCTTGATTCTCTCCAGTATAAGCCACTTAAGATCATTCTCAGACTGTTGTGCTTCAAGGCAATGTTGGACCATAGGTGCCTGCAATGTCTTCGCCCTGATTGCTGACCTATGCTTGCAATAGTGAATCATGAACTCTCTGCCTGTTTCTCAGATGTAGGCTAGGCCAAACGGACATACAATCAGATAGATGATATTGCAACTTCTGCAAATGGTCATATCTTTAAGGAGACTAGTGTGTCCTTTATAGTCTCATGGTTCAGTCACCAAGGCTGTGTTGCAGGCTTGGCATGTACCACATTGATGGTTTCATCAACACTACCACACCTACGCCATGGAACGGCTTACAAGTTTGTTTTGCCAGGTGATAAAAAATACAATGAACAATGTGCAAAGAAGGATGATTTTTCCCACTGGTAACAATATCACAGCAAATAGAATTCCCTAACTTGGTGTTTTCATGAGATCTTCCTATTCCTCATGTAGGAAGTTTGTGACCCTTCTGTAATAGATTTTAGTTTGATTGTGGTACTGCCCACTTGCAGTATTTCCAGTTTAATACCAGTAGTATATGTATCCCCAACTCTGTAATATGAGCCTTTGAGCGCTAAATCTTTTTAATTGTAAGCAATTATTTAATAGAAAATATATTGAATATAATCTTTTTGCTGAGAATGCGTTATAAAAAGTCCTATATAGTAATAATCTGATCAATATTTATTGGTCCTCATTACTAACCATATTTCAAATCCCTACTGATTAGCATTTAGGTTTCAGGGATCATTTAAACTTTCTCAGAGAGGGAATACATCAGCTCCCTTGCCTTGCATGAAAATTGCACAATGGTAAAAGGTATGGCTAAGGAGCAGGGTACGGCATGGGGGAGTCTCCTCAATTCTCTCATTAAACAAAAGGTAATTACAATATTTACCACAGAATTCCCAATTTAAAAGCCTAGAGGTTTCACAAAAGCTAATGCAAAAAATAAAAGCCTGAGATAAACTACTCTGAGATTAATCACCTGTTAATGTAAAAATTCTTCATTATCCCATGAAAATCATATGAGCTCATGTGCATCAGCTATCATTTGGAGGGCTTGGTAGATATAATTTAAATGGGCCTACACATCTGTTCTAGAGTTAGAGGTTACTGCCTGAGAAGTCATGTTAACAAGTAACATATCTATGAGCAAGATTAGACTTTTGTTCTCATAAGTCGTCCCTGCAGCAGGACAAATGGGGCTCGTGTTTACTGGACAGGGGGTAAAATAGATTTATGTTCAAGTGATTTTAGGACAAACGATTCTTTCTGGGGGGGAACCTGCTGCTGCCACTGCCCATGGTTTCCTTAGTGCTGATTGGCTGATTTTTTAAATCTTTGTGGTGGAAAATATGAGCTGCGGTTTGATTGGCTTTTGTGTAGTAAGAATATATGGCCAGATCTATCAATATTAGGAATAGCAATTACCTAATTGGGATTCTCTGCGAACTATAATTAGGAAATCTCTAATCCTAATGTAGGAAACTCAAAGAGTTTCATTTTGCGATTCCTAGTGAGTCGCATATCGACCTACCTCATGAATATTAATGAGGTAGGTCGAAATTTGCAAACCATTAGTAATCGCCTTGAATTACAGGGATGGTGGGCTGCTGGGGTCAGTAGAACATCATGTCTGTGATTGCTTCTAAATAAAGCAATATTTTTTTTTAAATGCAGCCCATTTTCCTTTAAGGGAAACGGGATGCGTTTAAAAAAGAAAAATGAAAAGATTTCTTTTCATTTTTTTAAGAGTAAGCAGTGGTCTGTGGGACCAGTGCCTGCTCTTAAAAAGCGTTTCCGCTACCATCCACAAAGGGTCAGGTGCGAATGGGTTACCACCCACTGGAAGTAGGCGATTAAAATGCAAATGTTTAGTGACTGCATCTCAGTCTCTAAACATTCTTACATACCACTGTGATTTGGTATTAGGAAGGAAAGCCCTAAACACGCCCCTTCCTAATATTGAATCGGTATGTATTCTCAATTCCAAACTGTGATTCGCTAACATGTTACCGAATTTAAATTTGGGAATGATATATACCAAATGTAGTTTTCCGGTCGCAAACGGTTGCAATCGGAAAAATGCTTGATACATCTGGTTGATAGTCTCTAAAGAGTTGTTGTCTGTTTAAGGATGCTGTCTTCTATGAACAGAGAATTAAAAACGCTGTACGTCCATTAGTAAAATTTATTACATATTAAGAAAATAGGCTACCAACAGAAGAGGTTGTTTGAAGGTGAGGAGGAGCAGAAGAGTCTGGGGGGACAGAGAGTTATCACTCATTAAAAAAAAAAACAACATATCAACATATGGGAATGGAGCAGGCGAAGAAGACATTCAAAAGATTGCTGAAAGTTATAGCAGTTCATCCCATGAAAATAAGACTACAATAAAAATTGAGGGTCATAAGAATACATTGGATAATAAACAAAGAGAAAAATACCTTTGCAAAACAATATTAATAGTAAAATAATTATACATCATTTTCATGTCAACTACATTTCAGTGTATACCTTTAATTATGGATCCTGTTTACATACAACTGAATGTCTGATAGGAAGCACTGGTCTCACATGATGATGGGCCTTGTGCTATCTTCATGGGTAATACTGCTGCTTCCTGGGCTTGGTGAGAGATGATAGATCATTTTAATGCTTCACTTACAGACAGCTTTTTTTTGGCGGTCTGCTGTCAAAAGACCCGTTACCTACTATACCAGTACTTGCATTGGAATTTGACTCAGCACATTGCTTATCATTGATTGGCTTTCTTGTCAATTTAATTTGCCCGCTTTTTATTCAATGACTTTCCCTCTATTTCTTGTGTTTGCCGCTCCCCTGGAACATAGCTCTTTTAACATTCTTTAGGCTGGTTAATTTTTATCCTTCCACAGTTTATACCAGGGAACTAATGTATTCTTTTTGTATGCGCAATCCATGGGAGTGCATGTATTTTCTTGTTCTTGTCCCTGTGTACTGCTTCCAGTCATATGCCCAGTCCCATTGAGCTGTGCGTTGCTCCCCCACAGCTTGCCTGTTGCATCCCTTTCTTCCCGTCCTGTGGTCTGCTCATGCTTTTTTCTCAGCATCATCCCCAAGCATTGACAAAGACAAAAATTCATGCAATTCCTTTCAAAGGTGGGACCTATCCTTTTTCCAATCCTTGTTTAAAAGTCTGTCTGTGAGTGTAAAGGTAAGGCACATGTTGCTTCAACAGAAGGTAGTGCTGGTCTCTGTTGACATGATTATAGGCTCCTTGTTGCCTCTGTGGTGATCCCACCGCTCCATTTGGCCTGGTGAGCACTGAGGGCCTTTTTGAAAATCCTCTCTATGGAAGAAGTGGCGAGTGGCATATTTTTTGACCGGGTGCAACATGAATCTCTGGTCATTTGACCCAGGCCTTGTTTGGCCTTGTTGGCCAATTCTTACACTGCAACTGGATATTGTAGTTCATATGGGATGAAAAATAGCAGTCTTCACTCAGGCTTTCAATCTGGCAGGAGGCGTTCTGCCACCAAATAGTAGGATACAGGACAGATTCATTGCCTGTGGCAGGAGGCAATGTTGCATTGTGTGGCGAGAGGCCAGACACCAAAATCAGATGTATCACCTAGGAGGACTCAGTTGAAGGTTACTTCAATAGAACATGGGCCGTAGATTGTGGGTAAAAAAAATGCACATTACCTATCCATGGACACATGTTGTAAGTAAGTCTCATCACTATGTTGTCCCCTTCATGCCTTGGTAGGAGGGGTGGCTATGGAAATGATAATTATGGTACTAACCACCTCTTGTAACAGTTCGTTTTAACCAGATCTGCCCCCACCAAGTGTGGAATCTGTTGATGGTGGAAATTAACAACACTCAACTCAACTGATCACACAACCTGGGTGGAGAGGGTTAGGGTATTTATCAATGAATGGGTAGGGGGAATTGAGGAAAGGTAAGAGATAGACGAGCACAACACTTGCTCCACTGCACAAGCACTTTTCACTTTGGACCTATGGAGCACCCTCCAGTAATCTGTATGTACACATTCTAAATATATAGTTCTTTCAATATTTGCAAGCAATATAATCTAAATAATTCTGGCTGTGTATTACGGTGATCCCTCTCTCTGGAAAGAATAGTATGAATCAGCGGAATATTGGTTTCTGTGTTCTTATATTTAAAGTGGTGTTATATTCCTGGGTTAGGCCCATGTAGTGAAGCAGCTTATTTCTTACATTGTACTCAAAATAACAATTCAGCTATAAACGTTTACACACATTTGCATGCACGACAATGTTGAATTAGTACCAGGGGTGTCCAACGTTTTCTGCCCTGAGAGCTACTTATGTTCAATAAAACGCATTGAGAACTACTAATATTAATAGTGTTGTATAACTTCAATTTTGTTATATATATATATATATATATATATATATATATATATATATATATATATATATATATATATATATTGCAATAAGTCCTTCACAATCCATGGAAGGAAAAACGAAGCCGTGTGTGGTCCTTCAAATCTTTATTCAGCCACTTCTGCCAAACGCGTTTCGAGTGTCACACACTCTTGTTCACTGACAAATGAAATCAAAGCGAGCGGCCATTTTTAAATTGATAACCACGTGATAAAATTAAACTACAAACACAGTGCATTGAAAGACAGACTTGTAGTTCATAAATCAAACTGTTGCGAGTGAGCAGCGTGTGGTAATTGACAATTTACGCAATCGGTTAAAATTCATATGATATTGAATACAACACGCGTAAAACAGACTGTATAAAATATATACATGCTTTAAAATACAGCTATATACATATTAATATATATTAAATATTTTTAAAATATTTTATATACTATGAAGCTTCTGTTGATTGTCGATGTAGCCCCAGTGGGCTTACGTTAAAATATATTGCATGTTGCGCTGCTAGTTTAGCCTTAGAGAACACACACGGCTTCGTTTTTCCTTCCATGGATTGTGAAGGACTTATTGCAATTTAATAGGACCCGCTTCTGTGGGGTCCTCTCGTAACGAAGCGACTTCCGTTCAGGAGGAGGCAGTTTATACACAGAGGACGTTTCCTATATATATATATATATATATATATATATATCAATTCAACCAAGCGAAATATTTCTAATTTAATAAGCTGGGCTGCACACAGGTGAGCTACTCAGAGGTAGCTGAAAAGCTACTGTAGCTCACAAGCTACTGGTTGGAGACCCCTGGATCATTAGTTTCTCTGAAACTACTTTGTTTACACATCCAGCTTTACACAACGTTATCACAATGACTTGAACGTCATGTACTAGGCCTCCTTATGCACTATGTACAAATGTCATCTCATCTCTATCCACAGAGCGACAGGGCTATCTACATATCCCAACATTGCTAATCTTCGCATACAACACCA
Organism: Triturus cristatus; assembly: GCF_964204655.1. NCBI lineage: Eukaryota > Metazoa > Chordata > Amphibia > Caudata > Salamandridae > Triturus > Triturus cristatus. Next base: position 218,263,471 of record NC_140594.1, on the reverse strand, counting down.
GGCTGCTTTCTATTATAAATAATGAGCATCCCAATAGATTAGCAGAGGAGGCACTTCAGCTGACACTGAGTGTCCTTGCATGCTGAGATTTCACTATGCAGTGGTCTGACATCTCCGTGAGGGGTGTCCATTTCATGACGAAGACAGGCTCCTACATTCTCTCCTACCAGGTAATGGGGTTGGCACATCCCTAGGGGTATTCTTGGCTTCACACCTACACACATTTTAAGTACACCCAGAGTAGGGTTTTAAGTGTACGCCTGATTACCACCAAGTTTTATATGCCTGATAATATGCAAAGTTTTAGCACCATGGTAGAACTATATCTACTGTTTACGCTTTTGGTGCTTGTAATCGCGTTTATCTGCTTCTGTCTATTAATCATTGCAACACATGTGTTTTATACAAGAATAACATTGGTTCAATAAACATATTGAAAACGTCCCACAGTATATTCTTTGTATACTTCTCTGAGAATAAGTAAGCACAAGTGACTGAGTTGAAGGTTTTGTACTGTTTCCACGATCCCTGCGGGGTCAGGGTTGTCATGTTCAGTGGTTGCCAGAAACCATTAGCTCCCTGGTGAGGTTAGAGGTAGGCTTAAGGGGGTACTGTGAGCTAGCTGATCTATAGGCCAACATATCCTGTGAGGTTGTCCAGAATCAGTCGAGGCACCAAGAACCTAGTTTGTGTTTTCCAAACAAATGCGCAGATCCTAGGGATCAGTAGGAACTAAACGACATGTCACCGCCAATGTTGGTTGTGTTCTTATTTAATAGTCAATCTGAGTAGTTCACTCGTGCCTTCTCAGACACCCCTAATCACATTTTAACCAGAGACGTCCATAGTGGGAAAGGAAATCCGCTTCAGCTGAGCAGGTATACCCTATGTATTGGCTGTAGATTATTCAAGCTTGGAGGATTAGAAATTTCCTGCACTGTGCATACCAAATCTCAAATTCATTTTATAAAAACACCTTTTCTATAACAATGAGCGAACAAGGTGATGACATTGAGGAGCAGGAAGTTTCTCTAAACATTACAGAAAATTGCCGACAGGCAGTTACTATGAAATTACTACAACACGGCCTCCCGGCAACGGGTGAAGATGTTACCTTCGTGATTAAGGCACACGAAGTATTCAGAACAGAAGTATTCTACTTTTGGATTAAATTTCCACCTGCAGATGCACGCACACAGTTGTTTCACATTTACATTGAAGATGAACCACCTGAAGAATATTTTCCTCGATATAGAGGTCCCAGCATCATAGCAAGAGCAATTTAATTGGTTTAAAAGCACCCTACTCCATAGCAGAGAAAAAGTGAGACTTGGTCTGCTCAGTAAAGAAGGAGCGACCTGGCCAGTCTTAGCTTTTTATATACCACATCCAGATATTGCTGCTTTTCCAGCAGCAGGAATGAGTACACTTTATAGAGATTTAGTAAAAATGTACAGAAATCTTACACAGTTCATAATGCGAACACTGTCAGTTGAACCTGTGAGGGCTGCTCAGGCTGTACAACCTCAATTAGCTACTACGGGTATCAGCCTCCAAATGCTGAAGCCGTTATGGGACAAATTCCCACCTTTCGGGAGCAAATCCCTTTCTGGATAGTGCAGAAAACAGCTCAGCTTGAAGCAGTTTTTCCCCATACACTCCAGGGGGAAAAACACAGGATTTTAATAATTTGCTTGTCACGTGGGATGGCTCCTTTGTTAGAAGTTTGTGCCACTTGGGGTACAATCTTCACTGCCGCCTATACCAGGACACATGGCACCCCTTCAATAGCAGTTTTACCAGACGTACTGAAACAAATACAGAATGAGTATGGGGCAGAGCCTGCCCTGGACTTGGGGATGCAACTAATGGGCAATTTGCCCAAGTATCTCCTATTATGTTGAGTAACATAAAAGGGAAGGTGGCAGCAGTGGCTATAAGCCAACGCCTGAGGGAATTCACTCCTGCACAGCAGGAGCGAGAATTGCCTAAGATTATCTAAGAAATATATGCTTCCCTAGGTAGAGATAATCTGGGAGCCTGACCTGGGAAATCAATAGTTAAGAGCAATTCTGAAAATGATAACTTTAAGCAAGCACCCAATTCTTCTAAGAAGAAATGGGGCAACAAGCAAAAAACAAACAAAACAAAAAACAATCACAGGGTGGGTCTCCTCAACAGGAACACACGAAGAGAAAACACAAATTGAGAAACAGTGATAACATTAGGAAGGCTGACAGGTATCAGGACACTGATACACGTTCCTCTCATTCCTTTCAGGGGTCATCCGATAAATGTTCAGAGAGAGACGGATGATCAGAGCACTGATCGGAAGAGCGAGCAAAGCCGAAAAGGGAGACACATTGTACTTCAGACTACATCATTCGACAGGAAGACAAACAAAAGACTCCTAAACCTCAATTTAAAAAGATGAAGGTATGCACAGGCTCCTGAGGACTCTGCTTCTGAACAGGGAATGGGCAGCGCAGCATAAGTCACAATAGCTCACCGGGACCTGATGGATTATCTGGCAATAGTAGCGCTGAGTGAGCATATCACGGTGGAAACACCTGATACAAGGTAAGTGTCCCACATCATTTATACAAAATACCTCTCCAAATGGGGGGGACATACCAAGCAAGTGAAGGGTCTCTTTTGGGAGAACCTGACATATGGTTATGATATTCTTTTGGCTGAGAAAGATTGGCCACCTGAGTTCGTAATGGAGTGCCCAATGAGGGAAGATGTAATTTTACCTGCTTTTTCTGACCTCGTATCAGAATCAGTTAAAAATTCATATGCACAGGCGTGGGTGTTAACGCTAGCTCCTGCACTTTATCACAATCATGTTGGGTGGGACGATGAGTCAACTCATCATGAAATCCCATTAAAATCCATTCCTCAACCATAAAGACAGTACCTAATAAAGCATGAAGCAAAGAAACAAGTCAGGGAGATCTTAGATCAACTTGAGTACCACGGTGTAATAGAGACTTGCACCTCATACATGAATAATCCTTTGTTTCCTGTAATGAAACCCGATAATTTGTATCATCTAGTTTTAGACTACAGACATTTAAAGGCTTCCACATGCACATTTGCTGTACAGAATGCACATAGTACTGGACTAATGAATAACATTGTGAAGAAGAAATACAAAACAACACAAGATATCTCAGTTGGATTTTTTTGCCAAAATATAGCTCCTGGAATTAGATATTTAACAGCATTCTGGGCACTAGGGTCTCAGAGGAAATTTTAATCCTTACCACAGGGGTATGAAAATAGCACCGGGCTATTTTCAGCAAGAGTGACAGAGTTAATTCAAAAATTTGATGAGGAGACATTGTCCTACATAGATGATTATTATCTGACAGACAATGAATTAATGGAGCACTTGGCTAGAGTGCACCTCATAATTCTAGGGTATGCTCACCTAGGTTACAAATTCAATAAAAAAAGATCAAAGATTGGCCACCTCCATGTCCTGTTTTTGGGATATGTACTATCAAATGAAGGCAAGAGCCTGGCGGCACATTTTTTATAAGGATGTGCATTTCTCTAACCTCCAAAAACTCTGAAAAACCTACAATCTATTTTAGGATTTTAAAATTTTGGCAGAACTTTGGATTAGGCAGAAAGGGTAAAACCACTCTACGACTTAATTAGACCTGATGTTTCGGTGCTCATTGGACACAGGAACATACAAATAGCTAACATTCCTTACAAACTGACATGATAGCTTGTAAATAGATACACGTGTGTTAACACAGCTGACTCGCTGAACCGACTGGGTACATTTACATCACTTTCATTGAAGGCGATACCGTACCTATTGCATACAAATCACATTTGTACACAAACACTGAAATTCGTTTTGCATCCAATGAGAAAATACTCACTGTGGTACAGACTGCTATAATGAGAGAGAGTGCTCTAGAACAGGAGCAACGCATAATTGTTGTGACCCCGGTACCGACCTTAGAGGCTGTTACCAAAGTGAGTGTTCCAGATGCTAAAGCTTTACATCAAAGTTGGATTAAATGGGTTAACTCTCTCACTGCAATAGATGTAGATTGCAGATTCAACTCTACATTACAAACACAAGCGTTCGTGCAGTATGAACAAGAACATCCTCTGCTGAATGATATTATGCCTCTAGATCGTTATGAATGCATCATTTATACCGATGGATCTGCTAAGCCTGCTGTAGGAATGAAACAGCAATACTCCGTAGCATGCACAATTGTTAAAGGGCGCATGCATGATGGCGCATTCTGTTCTGGGAAAACACACACTCAGTCCCTAGGGGACTGTACAGCGCAACTGGCAGAACTGAAAGCCCTGATACTGGTACTACAAAATACAGATTGTGAATTCTCAACACTTATTGTGTGTGATTAGTTTTACTGTGTCCAGTCCTATAATGAATACCTAGACTATTGGGGCCAACATGGATTTAGAGATTCTAAAGGTTGCACAGTAAAGCACAAGACACTTTGGGAACAGTTGGCAAAGCTGAAAGAAGGCCTGCCAGGGGCTCATGTTATCCATACCTGAGTCATCAACGTGTTGCTGTTCACGTTGAGGGGAATTCCATGGCGGAAGAAGCCGCCAAGGCAACAATTCGTACTGCTGCCATTGCTGCAAAAACTCGCTCAAGTACATGGATAGACAGAACAAGTATGGTGGCAGTAAATGACATACGCAACAGATTAGCCCTGCCAAAAGGCTTTCAACTCAGGTACTCCTACAAGTTAGATGCACAAAACATTCTTTGTGCTCAGATTCTATGAGTGGGGGATAGAGTAATACCGAACACTGATTGCAGATTAGGGCTAAAACTAGCTGTACTTGAGGGTCTGGGGTCAGCTCATGCGGAGATTACAGTTATAGTATTATTACTGAAGCATCGCTATTGGTGGCCAGGTCTAACAAAACAGACATCTACCAGCAGATGAAGGGGTCCACCGTAGCACATACACTTCTATTGATCTCAGACAATCCCTTGGCATGTGTTTATTTGGATCACTGTGGCCCATTACACTCAGATCGGGCTTACAAGTACATCCTGATGGCAGTGGATTCATGCTCTAGATTCCTGTGGGTTTGCTCGAACTGTTCTAAAGGATTTGCGAGTCTTCATCGGGACATACGCAATCGGCATGCTACTTTCTGACCAGGGACCAATGCTTAGCTGCTGGGCTTACAAAGAAGCAATGGGAAGTTTGGGAATGGGCTTGCAGTACTCCTCCCCCTACCATCCAATAGGAAATTCGGTAGTCGAGATGAAGAAACATGACTTAAAGCAGTTCTTAACAGCAAGGGTATTAGGCTTGGGTAGTAGTTGGGTCAATAACCTACATGGGGTCCAGAGAGCACTTAACAACATGCCAAGAAAATCCCTGGGCGGTTGTGCTCCATACGAATGCCTGTTTGGGGTTAAAATGTGGGTACCAGACTTCAATAGTGTCAGCACAGTGGTGGCTTAAATAACATTTGACATCAATGAATGTTTGGCTGTTTTACAGGAACTCAATGAATTCTGGGCTTTACAAAGCAACGTCCAAGTAAAATGCACCGCCACTGGGGAAGTGAAGATAGTCCTGGCAAGACCTGCCTGGGCCCCAAAGATTGGGGACCAGGTCAGAGCAAAAAATAATGGACAAAATGAATTAGGGCCATCATACAGACCACCTGTGACAGTCCTGGCTGTCGAAGGTACCAGAACTGTACTTCTTCCGCCCCTTGCCCGTCGCAGAGACAAACAGTTCATCTCTATTGATCTGATCAAACCACACTATGTGGCTGATTCTCAACAGTAGGTATGTGGGCTCCAGGGTAGCAGCAGCACTCCTCTCACTACTGTACAGGAAGTTCAGATGGAAGCTCTAATAATGACAGAAGATATCACTTTTCAAAAAGAAGCTGTAAACAACAATGAAATGATATTTCTCTCTGTTAAAACAACTACAATAGTACAATCAACAAGTACAGAAATCTCCATTTGGAAAACCGATGACGTCTTTGTGAATATGCCACTGATCGAGTCATCTCCTGGTTCTACAAAACCTGCTGAGCTGGCAAATTATAGACTGGATGGCGTCTAGCTACTTTGTACAATATGCCGACTTCTCATTGGTTTCCAGTGAACCTGAGCTGCCATCGCAGCCTCTTTCTTTCAAGCTGCAAGTTTATAATCTCTATCTTTGGCTGAAAAAGACATACTTTGTTGTTCCATGGATACATCTCTGGATTACAATTGGATTACTTTTCCTGGTCCTTTGGATTGGTTTGGTAACTGTCTTTTTCATACTTCTGAATGGACACTATCTCCCAGAACGCTCTGCAGTACAACTTGTAAACTTGGCTCTTAACCACATGCATCATCACACCATGAACTAAGGGACCTGTCCCTGATGAACATTACAGCAGTTCCTCTTCCTGAAGGGATAGTTTGGAACAGGGTATCATATGATGTGTTTGGTCCTACTGAACTTTTGCAAATTCCTTATTTGTTTAAAGATTCCTTGAATTATATCATTATCTCTAGTACTTTCTCTGATGATTAAGACATTGAAACTGTGCACAATTTGCTTGCAGATCTAGAACAATCAGATGCATTTTCTAATGATGAATTGTATGATGGTACATCTAATTATGGAGAAATGTTCTGTTACCAGCATTATGGTCTCCATTTTCTACACAAAGCTAGCATCCCATGCGCTGTTTATAATTACACACAATGAGAACACAGACCAACACCACCAAAAGGTAGTTCAAAGAAATTTGCATAAAAGTTTCCTTATTTTTCAGGTTTTGACACATCAGACCCGGCCTCGTATTATTATAGGCTTGCACCTACAACTGCAAAGAAAAATATCCTAACAAACACCAAGATGATATACTCTGCTTCCTTTATTTCTCAACTGTCTATACAGGGTTTCGACTTTTGGAAAGACGCCATATAGATACAAAATCTGTCTGGGGACAAAAGACTGGCAGGTTCAGGGAATTAAGGCTTTATTTAGAGCATGCCTCATACCACATCAAATGCTTTTCTCAATCAAAAGAGTGCAACAAACCTCTTGTCTTGGTATAACCAAAATGAATGATTTGAACGCACCATGTATTCCTTCATTCTCACACTTTGAAAATTGGCAGCACTTAACACACTTCTGTGAGGATACACCAGATACCATGATATGTAATGGTTTTTCATCAGCCCCCAATTGGAAGGGATTGTTGGTTAGGCAGGTGAACACAATCTAGATTCCTGTGCAACACATAAGGGTTTCAGATCAATAGGCCTGATCAGCGATATGTACCAAGAGAACACTCAGGGTTGATGACATCATATAGTGTTGGGAAGTTGTGCCTTGATTGGCCAAAGACCTCAACCCTCTCCCAGGTGAAACAACATTTGACCCTTCTTTCTGATGACATAGATATCATGGGATTTTTTGTTAGGTTCCTGGAACCCACGTCAAATGCGCTTCTTGAATGGACTATACAACTAGCGGTGGAAAATTTCTCAACAGAAAGCCGCTGAGAGATTGCGCAAGATCGACAGAGTTCATTTAGAAAAGGCTTTGGCTGTGGTTGACAATGGTATGACCACAATATCATCCAAAATGTAGTCACTGGGTAACATAGTATTGTCTGCTATTGACAGAATACAACAAGACATGTCTATTTTACAACATGGACAATCCCTAATGCAGTCCATTGTAATACTGATTTGGACATTGCAAACATTAAGTTCCGACCATGTGCCATGGCGGTACATCAATAGTACCAATCTGTTTTCTGAATATGATCTAACCAAAAGGAAGATAGTAGTGGCATGCAGAGATGCAAAATATACCATGTTGCACATTGAAAAATGAGACCAATTACCTTTCACAGTGGCTGAGACATCATCCACAGACTGGATTATTCATGGCTACATCACGCTACCGGTCACGTCTTTCCAATTCCAATATTGTCTCCAATACCAACAGGCAGGCAGATAAGAAGCGCTAGAGAAGGCTTATGTGCATGTGTATTGGGAATTACCATTCAGGTTTAGATGCAGAAATGGGGACATGGTAGTTTCCCTTAGTGGTTCCGACTGTGAGGGTGCCTTAAGTGGGTCTTTAGTTTGCAAATACATTTCTCTTCATGGGGGCATATAATGCTTCAGTTGCAAACTAGTCCTTTTATCTGAAGGGTTCCTCGGCTGCCGTGATATGTTCGGTCTCCAAACCACTCTCAAATGTGAGCTATTTGATGCTGAATGATCAAGGTTGCTGTGGATTGATACTGGATATCGCTTATCTGGTGACGGTTAATTCCATAGTCACTTGTATACACGTACTGTTTCCACCTGCCTGCACAGTTATAGAGGCAATGCTCTGGCCTTCAATAAATGTTTCCAATACACACTTTGATTGTCTGAGCAAACTGAAAGCCATACTTTTTCAAAAGGATGTGGCCTTAACTACACCAGAGAGATGTTTGATCTCCAGGTTGCAAGGTCCTCATCTGAGATACAGACACTACTCCACACTAACTTCCCGCTGCATTTTGGGGAGCTGGTTCACCGTATCTTTAGTATATCTGATACAAAGGGAATAGAGCACTTTTTAAAATGTATTGGCTCTGGGCTGGTGGCCCCTTTTAGACAATTTTTGGAGTTATTCCATCATTCATACACTCCGTGTTGGGACCCATTTTTGGAGGGCTGCCGCTTGTCCTGCTACTTGTGGCAGGTATCCTGATTTCACTTTTTCTGCTCCGCAATGGATGCAACAGTTCAGCACAGAATAGATACAGCATTGCTTGTGCTGTGTTGCTGCGAGCACATGGTACACTGCTTTGGGACACCTCGGCTTCGAGATCTAAATGAGCATTGGTACTTGTCGTTCACGGCTGCTTGGCTTGAGTGCATGCAACCTGCTTTGTGGCCACAAATGCGTATTGGATATATTCCTAAGATCACAATCGATTGCGCCACTGGACATTGAAGGACTGATGGACCCCTTAAATGCCCATGGGTATTGCTGTCCCCAGTGTTTTCCATTACTGATGAATGCATTCTTTATGCCACCCTGGGATGCTTTGGCTCCCAGTGAAATGGGTACCAGCTCTACGATACGCTTACAGGGTGTGGTCCATCCCTCACCTGCTGCTATGGGGACTGGATGGAATAACTTTTGCTTTATAAACCTGCTATGAGGTGAGCCTCTGGGAATGTCGTCTGTGGTTGTGGGCAACAGCAATGTGGTGTATGCCATTCGGAACACATAAACAATTGGCCCTTTTTCCTTGTGAGAATGATTTGGCTTATTTTTTACACAAAAGGATTCAAAACAGTTTTGTTTTATTTTTCTAGGCACCATGGCTTTCTGAGTGCTAGTGGTTTCAAATAGCATAATGAATTAAGGCTTTTATATGAATTGTTTAAGGGGAAGCTTGCTTTTAGATGATTTTAAGAGTAGTTTTCTAACTTTTTAAAGCTTATTTTATTATGATTTGCTGGCTGTTTAGATAGATTTCATATATCGACTCTTAGTATGAGGAGTGGGTGTTATATTCCCTGGTTAGGCCCATCTAGCGAAGCAGCTTTTTTCCTACATTGCCCTCACAATAGCATTTTAGGTGGGAACTTTTGCACACATTTGCATGCACAGCAGTGTAGGATTAGTTTCTCTGAAACTACTTTATTTACACATACAGCTACGCACAACACTATCACGATGCCACAAACACAATGTACTAGGCCTCTTTACGCACTATGTACAAATGTCATCCTATCTTCATCCATGAGTTGACAGGGTTATCTACATATCCATAAGATCGGTAATCTACCAAACATAGCAAGGCTACTTTCTATTATAAATAATGACCATCCCAATAGATTAGCAGAAGAGGCACTTCAGCTGCCACTGAGGGCCCCTGCATGCTGAGAGTTAACCATGCCGCGGTCTGAGGGGTGTACAGTCGTGACCAAGACAGGCTTCAACATTCTCTCCTACCAGGTAATGGGGTTGGCTCACACCTAGGGGGGATTCTTGGCTTCACACCGACACATACTCTATGTACACCCAAAGTAGGGTTTGCAGGGTAGGAGTACGCTCAATTACCGCCTAGTTTTATATACCTGCATATGTACACTGTTTTAGCACCATGGTAGAACTATACCTACTGTTTACGTTCTTGGTGCTTGTAATCAAATGTATCTGCTTCATTTTATAAATCATTGCAGCACACATGTTTTATACAAGAATAACATTTGTTCAATAAACATATTGAAAATGTCCCACAGAGTATTCTTTGTATACTTCTCTAAGAATAAGTAAGCACAAGTGACTGAGCAAAAGGGTCCGTACTGTTTCCACGATCCCTGAGGTGTCAGGGTTGTCATGTTCAGTGTTTGCCAGAAACCACTCGCTTCATGGTAAGGTTAGGGGGAGGCTTACTGGGGCACTGTGAGCTAGCTGGTCTATAGGCCAATATTTCCTGCGGGGGTGTCCAGAATAAGAAGATGCACCTAGCCCTTAGTTTATGTTGTCCAAACAAATGTGCAGATCCTATGGATTAGTAGGAACTAAACGACAGTGGCAACATGGTGTCATTTAGCGGTCGCCGGAGGTTGCAGTTGCAACCACTAGCTTGCCTCTTATGTCCCCCTTCCTCACCATGACACTGGAGTCAAGCTGTCCTGGCTGATGAGGGGTGATACCCCGAAACTGGTCCTATGATGCTTAATTCTGGTCTACAGAGGACCTGGCCTGGCAGTCTGGGCTGCACTGTGCCCCTGGGGAGCAGGGTCAAGACTGATTTTCATATGGCTGGGTCCAAACTGGAATGGCGTGGTGAGCAAAAAAATGATGGATTAGGCCCAGATTTCTGTACTGAGGGTGAATGTTTGGCATTGTTCAGCATTCTGTCCATCATTTGTGATTTTTGCATTTGTCGCCCTCAGTGGGACCAGTATGCCCAGATGCGGCTTCTGTGCTCATAATGCCATTGGAGTCAAGCTATCCTGTATGATGAGGGTTGATACCCTGAAACCAGTTCTAGGATGCTTATTTCCGGTCCAGGGAGGACCTGGCCTAGCAGTTTGGGTTGGCTTGTTCCATTGTGGAGCAGGATGAACACTGATTTGCATATGGCTGGGTCCAAACTGGTGAGGAAAAAACGGATGGATTAGGCTCGGATCTCTGTGCTGGGTGGTAAATGTTTGACATTGCTCAGCATTCCATCCATTATTTGTTCTTTTTGCATTTGTCACCCTAAGTCAGACAGTTTGCCCAGACATGTGTCCTGTGCTCACAGTGCCACTGGAGGTAAACTATCCTGGCTGATGAGGGGTGATTCCCTAAAACCGGTCGTAAAATGCTTGTTTCTTGTCCAGGGAGGACCCTGCCTGCCAGTTCGGGCTCGACTGTTCCTATAAGGAGCAGGGTCAAGATTGATTTGCATATGGCTTGGTCTAAACTAGAATGGCGTGGTGAGGAAAAAAGTGATGGATTAGGTCTAGATCTCTGCACTGGGCGTGAGTGTTTGACATTGTTTAGCATTCCGTCCATCAATTGTTCTTTTTGCATTTATTGCCCTAACTGTGATGGGTATGATCAGACGTGGTTCCCATGCTCACCATGCCACTGGAGTCAAACTATCCTGGCTGATGAGGGGTGATACCCCGAAACCGGTCCTAGGATGCTTGTTTCCAGTCCAGGGAGGACCTGGTTTGACAGTTTGCGCTGGAGTGTTCCCATGGGGAGAAGAATCAAGACAGATTTACATATGGCTGGGTCTACATTGGAATGGAGTACAAGGCAAAAAAATAATGTATTAGGCTGAGATCTCTGTACTGGGGTGAGTGTTTGACATTGTTTCAGCATTCCCTCTATCAATTGTTCTTTTTCCATTTGTCACCCTAAGTGGGATGGGTATGCCCAGATGTGGGTCCAGTGCTCACCATACCATTAGAGTCAGGCTATCCTGGCTGATGAGGTGTGATACCCAGAAACTGGTCCCGGGATGCTTCTTTCTGGTCCAGGGAGGACATGGCCTGGCAGTTTGGATGAACTATTCACATGTGGAGCAGGGTGAAGTCTGATTTGCATATGGCTTGGTCCAAATTGGAATGACGTGGTGAGGAAAAAATCATGAATTAGGCCAAGATCTCTGCACTGGGCGTGAGTTTTTGACATTGTTTAGCATTCCGTCCATCATTTATTCTTTTTGCATTTGTTGCCCTAAGTGGGACGGGTATGCCCAGATGTTGGTCCCATGCTCACCATACCATTGGAGTCAGCCGATCCTGGCAGATGAGGTGTGATAGGGTACTTAAAAAGAGGAGGAACAGGGGCTGTTTATGACAGGTCCAGCATACATAGCCCAGAAGTACTCAAATAAATAAGAAAGTATGCTGTTCCTAAAGAGAATTATTAGTGAAAAAAGAGATAGATGAGTCCCTGATGTCAGGAGGGAAATCCTCCTTTAGGAAAAAGACCCTCACACACCCGGCAGACTAGCTGTCATATGTCGTCAGCATGTGGCCCAGATGTAAAGTGTCATCATCGGGTCTGCTCCGAATCGGGGCGGCGCTGCAATCCCCGATCGGCGACCCCAAAGGCGCCTTTTAATGGAGATCTTCATTCCATAGTTGCCGGTGGGTGAATGCAAGTGAGGGCCTTAAAGTGAAAAGAGTGTGGTGAGTGGAGTGTATTTAAAAATAAGTAGTGGGGAGCCTGAATAGTGTTTATTAAATGACTGGGGTCCCACTCTTACAATAAAAGCAATACAGTGCGTAATATTACAGTTAGATTGACTGTATTACGCTGTGGTCATAGATGGTCAACATGTTTCTTGCTTAAGTATAGTAACCGCAATTCTTCAGGACCAAGTGATTCACACACTCATTGGTAGTGGTAGTGGCTAATATGGCACTTACCACACATACAGCACCCTAATAAGTGGTGACTAGTGCAGGTTTAGGAAAAATGCCTGAAAAAGAAAAACAGGGACACAAATATACATGTAAAAAACAATCACATCGCGACAAGCATGATAGGTCTCATCTCTTAACAACTACGATCATCAGTTGTCATGCAAATTCACTACTACCAAGTGTTCAACTATGAGGTGGAACTAGTTGTGAACACCCTATAGAAGTGGGCTAAAAAACGGGAGAAATCAAAATGATTATTTTTGACCATTTCCCACTGTGACTGGTGCTGGGGCAGAAAATTGAGAACGCCGGATGCGTGAGGTGTCTGGTGGCATCGGGGCAGAGACAACAGTTAATTGGGTTCAACCACTCACCCTTAACTGCAGGGCTGAAAAATCCAACGAGCTGGCGCTGGAGGCAGACACCGGATAGTACAGTGTCCTAATGATACACAGAGCGGCGCCCAGCGGGTAGAAGGTACATCCGCAAGAAAAAGAAATAGAGAGCTGATCATTTAGTAGCATGATCACATAAAAAGGAAATCCGCATAGTATGAAGACCCAGGTACCACGAGGGGATACTTACAGAAGTCCGTAGTACAGGACGCCTATCCACCTACCCTTGATCCACGCCGACTCGGGGGACGAATCTCAGAACTCCCGAAGGGATTATCTAGCGTAGATCAGCCAATCCGGGCCGTGCACTAATTGATACGTCAGAAAGGTACTGGCGGAGAGACTAGCGCGCGAGGTCTACTTCCGGTAAAGGAAAGGGGAGGGATATGTGCGTATGGCAGGACGCGCCGCGTAAACCACAGAATGTGATGACGCGGGGTCACGTGTGACAACAGTGTTACGTGATGAGCCCTTATTGGTTGCTCTTGCTAGGGTTGTTATGGTAACCAAGTGAACTCGTATCAGTCCGAAATGTTTGGATTGGACTTAATTCCACGAATCGAGCCGCGAAAGAATCTTTATATATATGACAAATGCGTGTTGTTTGCACATGGAGTAGTGTCATCGTTGTATTGCCAGTTCGCATATTTTAAGTAGCCAGTTCGAATGTTAAGGAAATTGGCAAGCATATATCATAGGATCGCAATGGGTATCTAATGCAAAGAGATCATATTGTTGACAACTAGCATGTTAGGGAAACTGACATAAGTGTATCAGAGGATGCCTAAAGGTACAAGTCTTAATATGCTCTGGTGTCTAAGAGTCATATGCTTGAACGAGGGTGGATCCACAAAGGTATAAGACGTCTATTGGAGACAGCTAGTTCTGTCACGTCACATATTTGTGAGGCTGTTCCACGGGATGTCCTCGTTCAATCCATCGGTATTAGAGGACAGTCTCATCACCCACCTCTGCTCCAGGGTGAATAGTTTAGTTTTGGTGACATTCTTAGGGGACTGCAGAACTACCCACTTGAAAGAGTCAGGGGAGTGGTTATTTTCACAGAAGTGCTTGGTCATCCTAGTGTTCATTTTTTTGCATCGGAAATTACTCCGATGCTCAATGATTCTCGTCTTCACTGATCTGGTCGTCATCCCTATGTAGGGTAAATTACACGGGCAGGTTATTAGATAGACGCAGTAAGCAGTGTTACAGTTGGTGTGCGTTCTGCATTCCCACGTGGTCCCGTTAGGAAAGACGACGTCTTTGGTTATTTTAGTTTGAGGACATACCACACAATTACCACAAGGGTAATGACCCCTAACGGGAGGAAGGTTCCATAAGGTCGATTGAATGGTATTCACTGGTGGTTTGGGTTTAGGTCTGGTATGTATTAATCTCTCCTTCAAATTGGTGGTGCGTTTGAAGGCAAACCGGGGGTTAGGTATTGTAAGTTCCCCGGTGTGGAGGATACCCCAATGTTTCTTAATGATTTTCTTGAGTTGTGAAGAGTTTGGGGTGTAGGTGATCACACAGGTAAGGCAGTCGTCAGTTTTTTTCTCTCTTGGTTCAAGTAACCCTTCCCTGTTATTGTTACGGGCACGTTTGTAGGATCTCTGGATGTCCCGGTTCTGGTACCCCCTCTGGAGGAGATTGGTCATAAGGGTTATAGACTCCTTTTTGAAGTCAGTAACAGTGCTACAATTCCTCCTAATACGGAGGAATTGACCAAAGGGTAAATTTTGTTTGAGCGCCCCAGGGTGGTAGCTGTTAAAATGTAGCAGACTATTTCTATCAGTCGGTTTGCGATGTAGTGTGGTGCTCATTTGATGATCGTCTAATATGATCAGGAGGTCCAAAAAGGGAAGCTGGTGGTCAGAGATGGTACTCGTGAATTTTAAATATGGATTTAAAGTATTAATCCATTGGCAAAACTCAATGCAGTGTGCTTGATCACCCTTCCAAAGGATCAAAATATCATCAATGAACCTCTTCCATAACAGGATATTAGCTCTGTAGGGGTTCGATTCGTTATGGATGGCTCGTTCCTCAAATGCTGCCATGTAGAGGCAGGCCACACTAGGGGCAAAGGTACTCCCCATCGACGTGCCCTGTGTCTGATGGAATAATTGGCCTTCAAATTCAAAGAAGTTCTCTGTAAGAGCTAGAGTGGCACGATTCTTTCGCGGCTCGATTCGTGGAATTAAGTCCAATCCAAACATTTCGGACTGATACGAGTTCACTTGGTTACCATAACAACCCTAGCAAGAGCAACCAATAAGGGCTCATCACGTAACACTGTTGTCACACGTGACCCCGCGTCATCACATTCTGTGGTTTACGCGGCGCGTCCTGCCATACGCACATATCCCTCCCCTTTCCTTTACCGGAAGTAGACCTCGCGCGCTAGTCTCTCCGCCAGTACCTTTCTGACGTATCAATTAGTGCACGGCCCGGATTGGCTGATCTACGCTAGATAATCCCTTCGGGAGTTCTGAGATTCGTCCCCCGAGTCGGCGTGGATCAAGGGTAGGTGGATAGGCGTCCTGTACTACGGACTTCTGTAAGTATCCCCTCGTGGTACCTGGGTCTTCATACTATGCGGATTTCCTTTTTATGTGATCATGCTACTAAATGATCAGCTCTCTATTTCTTTTTCTTGCGGATGTACCTTCTACCCGCTGGGCGCCGCTCTGTGTATCATTAGGACACTGTACTATCCGGTGTCTGCCTCCAGCGCCAGCTCGTTGGATTTTTCAGCCCTGCAGTTAAGGGTGAGTGGTTGAACCCAATTAACTGTTGTCTCTGCCCCGATGCCACCAGACACCTCACGCATCCGGCGTTCTCAATTTTCTGCCCCAGCACCAGTCACAGTGGGAAATGGTCAAAAATAATCATTTTGATTTCTCCCGTTTTTTAGCCCACTTCTATAGGGTGTTCACAACTAGTTCCACCTCATAGTTGAACACTTGGTAGTAGTGAATTTGCATGACAACTGATGATCGTAGTTGTTAAGAGATGAGACCTATCATGCTTGTCGCGATGTGATTGTTTTTTACATGTATATTTGTGTCCCTGTTTTTCTTTTTCAGGCATTTTTCCTAAACCTGCACTAGTCACCACTTATTAGGGTGCTGTATGTGTGGTAAGTGCCATATTAGCCACTACCACTACCAATGAGTGTGTGAATCACTTGGTCCTGAAGAATTGCGGTTACTATACTTAAGCAAGAAACATGTTGACCATCTATGACCACAGCGTAATACAGTCAATCTAACTGTAATATTACGCACTGTATTGCTTTTATTGTAAGAGTGGGACCCCAGTCATTTAATAAACACTATTCAGGCTCCCCACTACTTATTTTTAAATACACTCCACTCACCACACTCTTTTCACTTTAAGGCCCTCACTTGCATTCACCCACCGGCAACTATGGAATGAAGATCTCCATTAAAAGGCGCCTTTGGGGTCGCCGATCGGGGATTGCAGCGCCGCCCCGATTCGGAGCAGACCCGATGATGACACTTTACATCTGGGCCACATGCTGACGACATATGACAGCTAGTCTGCCGGGTGTGTGAGGGTCTTTTTCCTAAAGGAGGATTTCCCTCCTGACATCAGGGACTCATCTATCTCTTTTTTCACTAATAATTCTCTTTAGGAACAGCATACTTTCTTATTTAGATGAGGTGTGATACCCAGAAACCGGTCCTAGGATGCATCTTTCTGGTCCAGGGAGGACCTGGCTTGACAGTTCGGGTGAAGTGTTGCCATGAAGAGCACGGTCAAGCCTAATTTTCATATGACTGAATCCAATCTGGAATGGTGTGGTGAGCAAAATAATGATGGACTAAGCCTAGATCCCTGCACTCAGGGTGAGTGTTTGACATTGTTTGCATTCCGTCGATCATTTGCTCTTTTTGCACCTTATGGCCCCTGGCACTGCCTTTGTGACCCTGGCTTTAGAGGTAGCAAATCAGCACCAGCACGAGCGAAAACACAGGAATGTGCCGTATTTACAAGACAGCATTAGAATACATGTTTGGAAGGCCAAACATTTTGGGTTCAATGTGCTAATGCATGGAAAAGACATATGTCCATGCCTGTTCTTTCCTGCAGAAGCACATTAAAGCCAAACCTTTTATCTTCACCAATGGATTCCCCTAAGACACAGGCACTGCTGGAGCTCAGAGAGTGTCCACCAGACCTGCGAGCATCGGATGTCTGCGAGATGGTTGATGCAAGTCATGTGAATGCCAGAAAGGAAAGCACTGAAGGCTTACTTGAAAACTGTATTTTCTGATTAAAAGTAGCATGAACTGAATAATGATGACATGCTTCTAGAGAACAAGAAATGTGTGTGGGGAAATCTCCCAGTGTGCCCAATAAAGGGCTCCCACAGACATTGAGAAGTAGACTTAAGGTGTGAAGAATAAACTAGGCCTGGGCGGAGTTTGGAAGTTCCGCTATGGAGAAAACAGAAAACTCGCTGCACGCAGTTCGGCAAGTGGAGGAGAGCGTTTGGTTATGCAGTTTGCATTGATTTTCAGCACCGGGAGAGTTTGTCCTTGTTAGACTTGGCACCATTGGCGTGGGTCTTCCATTTTTTTCTGTTGCCTCCTGTATTTTTGCTATGTGTGTAGCTGGTCTAGATGCTTTTGGCACTTTGTCACTGCTATTCAGTGCCAAAGTGCAAGTGCTCCCTATTGTAAAGTGTAGCATTGGATTAGTGACTCCATGATTGGTTTATTTTATTTACTTGTCAGACCCTAGTACAGTGCACCATGTGTGCTCAGGGCCTGTAAATCAAACGCTGCTGGTGGGCTTGCAGCACTGGTTGTGCCACCCACAGAAGCAGCTTGTAAAATGTAACTCAGTCCTGCCATTGCAGAGCCTGTGTGCAGCCTGGGCCTGCCATGTCGACTTGGCAAGTGCACCCACTTGCCAGTCCCTAAACCTTCCCTTTTCTACATATTAGTCACCCCTAAGGTAGGCCCAAGGGCAGGGTGCATTGTATGTAAAAGGTAGGACATGCCCTGATGTGTGTGGCATGTCCTGATAGTGAATTACAGCCAATTTCAT
Organism: Triturus cristatus; assembly: GCF_964204655.1. Classification (NCBI taxonomy): domain Eukaryota; kingdom Metazoa; phylum Chordata; class Amphibia; order Caudata; family Salamandridae; genus Triturus; species Triturus cristatus. The sequence goes on along the minus strand of NC_140594.1, from coordinate 218,245,048 downwards.
TTTTCACTATTGCAAGGCTACCTGTTCCCATAGGCCAGAATGGGCAGTTTGATTAAAACATCTTATAATCCTAACTGACTCAGGGAACTAGGTAGAAATTCGAGTTTAGTATGCCTGAACTCAGAATGATAAAATCCATCTTTTAGTGAAGTTGGTTTTAACATTCTGTGTTTGAAAATACCACTTTTAGAAAGTAGGTATTTTCTTGCCTAACCATCCAAGCCTGCCTCTGCTAGGTTGTGTATTCCATGTCTGGTATGTGAGTGACAGGGGCTGGGGTGGCACCAGGAGACAGGGTGAGTCACCACAAGGCTGAAGAGACCTATCTGCATGAAGAGTGGTGGGAGGAGTAGCACCTGGGCTTGAATAGGGCTGTGCCTGCCTTCCACAATGCTGGCTCAACCTCCTGTGGTGTGTCCGGTGACCCTGGCCCACACTGATAAAGGAAGAAGTTGTGTACTGGCAGAATGCACCCAGAACTGGCTTGGACTAGGTACAGACACTCTCTGCCCGGAGAGACAAAGGATTTTTGTGTATAAAAAGGGGGACCCAGACCCCAGAACTTTAGATCACTTCTGGGAATCAAGACGATCATTTTCCAAGGAAAAGAAGCAAGGAAGCTGAAGGAGGAGACTGCCCCTGTGCTGTGCTGTTGAGGTAGCCTGCAGTGGTTACTTTATTTGCCAAAGAAAGGAGAAAAGGAACTTTGTGTGTACTTTTGCAATCTTGAAGAAGAATCTCCAAGGGCTTGAACTGTGCTTGCCTCCTGCCTGAAGTCTCAGGGATCAAAGACTTCACCACCAGCTCCCCTGAATTCCCTTGCTGAGGAATTCTGCCTGCAGAGAGGTGCCTACTGTTGTTTGAGCCCTCTGAGAAGACTCCAAGTCGCTGGGAGCGTGACACAATGGGGAGAAGCATTTCGCCGCCGCAGCAGTTGCCTTCGCATCACCGAAGAAGCGTGCCACCGCTGCAGCTGTTCACCATCGCATCATCGACGAAGCATATCGCATCACCTAAGAAGAGTGTCGCCGCTGCAGAGGTCGCCATTGCATCACCGAAGAAGCATGTCGCAGTGCCTGTCGCGGCTCAGAAGTTACCGAGTTCGTCGGGCGTGCACACATCACAGCCAACGTTGTCACATCGCATCAAGACGTCATTATGTCACATTGCACCGGATCGTCGCATCGCATTGAGGCGCCATCTTGATGCATTGCACCGGATCACAGTAAGAAACCAACGCATCACCTCCTCTCCGGTAAGGAATCGATGCATCACCTCCCCTGCGCTACAGTAAGGAACCGACGCATCACCTCTCCCGAAGCAAGGAACCGACCCATCACCTTCCCAGCGACCCTTTTGTTTGTATTGCGTGACGCATCCAAGTTACTTTGAGAGTAAAGTCTTGCATTTACCATCTACGTTGAACTAAGCTATTTCTACCATTTTAAAGTCATATTTTGATTACAGTATTGTGGATTTTTGGCATTTGGTCTTGTGTTAAGTCTAGTAAAGATTACTTATTTTTCTAAACTGGGGTGGTGTCCATTTGTAGTGTTTTCACTGTATTACTGTATGTGTTCACAAATGCTTTGCACACACCCTCTAAGATAAGCCTGTCTGCTTGTGCCAAGCTACCAAGGGGGTGAGCAGGGGTTATTTGAGAAGTGTACCCCCTTACTCTGACTAGAAGCAAGGGTCTTTATTTGTTCAAAGGTACCTACCTCTGCCAACTAGAGACCCCAGTTCTAAAATTGGTGGTCAGCGGTGAGGATTTGGACTTGCATTTGTGATTCATATACAGTGATTGGTATACACTACTAGTGAGTGCAGACCATAACGCGACCACATACTTCTTGGTAGAATTTTCCGTGGAACTTCTTTTATGCTTTTTGAGAACTACCAACTGTTTTTCACCGTGAGCAAAGCAACATCCAACACATCTATGGATCTACAGTTTGAAGAAGATAAGGTGGATACCTACACTTTGGCACAGCTTAAAGCCTTCTGTAAAAAAAATTAAAACCCTGTGAAAGGCATCGCCTAGAAGGAAGAGTTCCAAAAGGCGCTGAGGGCCTGGATGGAATCTAGAAATGCTACTGAGCATCCTGAAGAGCCTAGCGATGAGGCAGAGAATACAAATAGGCAGCTGGATGTACCTGACCGGGGAGAACGTACCTTCAAGGCCAGGCCGCAGTGTTTCTTCAAAGGGCCTGTCCCCAGAGGAGCTGGAGGACAGAGAGAGATAGAATGCATAAGATGGAGTTAGCCAAGATCAAAATTGGTGGTCAGATGGAGTTAGAGTATAGGAAGTTAGCCTTGGAGGAAAAGAGGATGCATTTAGAGCATGAAAGGATGTTGAGAGAGTTTGAATTGAAAGCCAAGAGTTTAGAAATTACTCCCTCTGGTGGCAGCACACCATCCGTGTCTGTATAAACAAGAGTGTTCATTCCCAAGGATGTTATTAAGGAGATTCATAAAAATGAAGTTATTGGTCAATGGTTCAAGGCCTATTAGGTAGCTATGACCTCCCACCGGGTCCCTGAGAAGGATTGGGGAGCGGGGTTGTGGGGCGGTTTCTCAGTGATGGGCGGGATTCCTTATTGGATTTGCTATTTGAAGATCAGAATTCTTATGTACTCATGAAAGAGGCCTTAATGTCCAGGTATGGGTTGACCCCTGAGCTTTACACGTTTTGGAATTGTACGAAACTGGAGTCTAGCACTTGGGTAGAATATGTTTCTTTGGCAGAGCATTGGATGGTTGGGTGAAGGGTAGCAAAGTGAATGATTTTGAAGTGCTCTATAATTTGATTGCATGGGAGCACTTGTCAAATAATTGTTTTCCAGAGCTACGCTACCACCTTATTGATAGCAAGCTGACTAACCCTAGGAAGCTTGCTGAGGAGGCGGACCGCTGGTTAAGCACCCGGGTCCAGAAGGGTCATGTGGGAGACTCCGCCAAAGGTGGGCAGGGTCCCCAGCAGAAGAGTGGCGGGGGCAAGGGTAAACAGAGGGATTTCCAAAAAGGGCCCCAAAGTAATCCCCAAGGGAACCAAGGGAAGGGTTCCCAGCCTCCCCCTGAGAAGAAGCCTGGGACCGGTCAGGTAAACCTGTTCATAGGGGGCCCCTGAAATGTTTTCAGTGCGATGAAGTGGGCCACATTGTTCTATGATCCCCAGTGCCCACAGAGAGGCAAAACAGCACCCACTGGTGCACCACCCCGGCAGATGGCTACTGTAGACCTGGGGGAGGAGATGGGTGCCCAATGTGGGTGGGGTCCTGCAGAGATGTCCCTTGTTTCCTTAGGAGACTGTGAGGTGGTCCCCAGGACCCAGCTGCCTGATAACACTAAAAGGTACAGGCAGTGGGTGACCGTCAATGGCCATAGAGTGGAGGCTCTTAGAGACACCGGAGCCAGTGTGACAGCTGTCAGTTGTCGCCTGGTGTCTGAAGAGCAGGTGGTCCCCAATGCATTTTTCCCAGTTGTTGCCACTGACAACACAGAGAGCCACTGCAAGGTGGCTCAGGTTCCCTTTGAGTGGGGGGAGGGGGTCTCTGGTACTCTTCAAGTAGCTGTTAGACCAGCCATGCCTGTTGACTGTCTGTTGGGCAACGATTTGAAGAGCTCTCCTAGGGCTAAGGTGGAGCGAAGTGCTCATTTGGAGATGTTGGGTCTGCCTGAGTGGGCTGGTGTGACCACACAGTTTATGGCAGCCAGTAGGGTGTTCAAGGGGACCTGGAGCCTGAAAGAGTGGCCCAGGTGCCTGCCTTAAAGAGAAGAGGCTGCCCCCACAGTTCCCACGGTCAAGGAGGAGGCAGACCTTGAGGGGGATGCCCTGGAACTTACAGGGGAGCCGGTAGCTGAACTGGGGGACCTGCCTGAGCTGACCCATTGGCAGCAGGAAAGAAGACCATCCATGGAAGAGATCTGTGAGGAGCAGAACAAGTGCCCTTCTCTTGTGGGTTTGCGGCAACAGGCCGCAAACCAGGCAGCAGGTAATCAGTCTGGATCACATTGGATATACTGGGAGAATGGTCTCCTGTACAGTGAGCCTAAGGTTGCTGAGCCTGGGTCAGCCTGTGTGCTGGTGGTACCCCAGCACTTCAATGCCTTCCTACTGGGGCTGGCTCATGATGTGCTTTGGCAGGACATTTGGGGCAGGACAAGACCTTTGAAAGGCTTGTCACCCACTTTTATTGGCCTCAAATGCGCAAGAGTTCAGATACTCATTGCAGGACCTGACAGACTTGCCAGGCAAGTGGAAAGAGTGGGAGGAAGCACAAGGCTCCTCTCCAGCCATTCCCTGTGGTCAGCACCCCCTTTGAATGGGTGGGCATTGACATTGTGGGGCCCCTGGATCCCAAGACAGCATTGGCAACAGGTTCATCCTGGTTTTGGTGGACCATGCCACCCGGTACCCGGAAGCCATCCCTCTCCGGTCGGTGGGAGGAGTAGCACCTGGGCCTGAATAGCGCTGTGTCTGCCTTCCACAATGCTGGCTCCACCTCCTGTGGTGTGTCTGATGACCCTGGCCCACACTGACAAAGGAAGACGTTGTGCACTGGCAGAATGCACCCAGAACTTTTTTTGGACTAGGTACAGGAACTCTCTGCCTTCAGAGACAAAGGATTTTTGTGTATAAAAAGGGGGACCCAGACCCCAGAACTTTAGATCACTTCGGGGAATCAAGATGACCCCTTGCCAAGGAAAAGAAACAAGAAGCTGAAGGAGGAGACTGCCCCTGTGCTGTGCTGTTGGGTTTGGCCTGCAGTGGTTACTTTATTTGCCAAGAAAAGGAGAAAAGGAACTTTGTGTGTACTTTTGCAATCTTGAAGAAGAATCTCCAATGCCCAAGAGTGATGTCACCTACTTGGTGGACTTGCCGTCTCGAAGGAACCCTTCACGGGTCCTACATGTCAACCGCCTGAAGCCCCACTTAGAGAGGTCCGAAGTGGACATGCTCCTAGTGACAGATGATGGAATGGAGGAGGAGACTGAGCCTCTTCCTGACCACCTGTCTGCAACAGAGCAAGATGGGTCAGTGGATGGAGTAAACCTCTCTTCCACCCTGACCCCTGAGCAGTAGAATGACTGTCGCCAGTTGTTGGTCCAGTTTCTGATCTGTTCTCCCTGATTAGAAGTGTCGCTGATTGGTGTGTCCATGATGTAGACACCTGGGACAGTCCTCCTGTTAAGCACAAAACTTGCAGAGTGACTGACAGGGTGAGTGCTTGAATCAAGGAGGAGGTCTCCAAGATGCTTGCCTTAGGGGTGACTGAGTCCTCTAACAGTCCTTGGGCCAGCCTAGTGGTCTTGGTCCCAAATTCTGCCGTACCGGGTGCCACGCCAGGACTCTGTTTCTGTGTGGACTAACCGAGGGCTCAATTCAGTCACCAGGACTGACGCGCACCCCATCCCCAGAGTTGATGAGCTCATTGATCGGTTAGGGGCTGCCCGGTACCTCAGCACATTTGATTTGACATCTGGGTACTGGCAGATTGCCTTGACATATGGGGCAAAGGTGAGGTCAGCATTCTCCACACTAGGGGCCTCATGTAGGTAGCGAAATACCGGTCGGTAACGGCCGATTTTCGGTAAATATGCCGTTACCGACCGGTATTCAGACAAGTGAGATGTAGGAGTCCAAAAACCACTTTTCAGGAAATATGAGGCGGTAAATACCGATTCATAGTTACCGAATTCCAAAATACCGATTCATGTTTACCGAATACATAATTAACGAATCGGTAAATATGAAGTCGTAAATATGAAGTGGTAAAAATTTAAAATGACATGTAGGAGCAGGCGGTAATTAAGAAATCCAGGAAAATCGGTAAATAAGAGTCGGTAATTAACACGGATTGAAAGCAGGTGGTAACCATCAACAATGCACATAAGCAATCCCAAAATGCAACAGCGTGGACAACATGGCCGCCATGTACGTCATTGCAAGGCGCCTACGTCTACAGGCAGCAGGACTGAGGGTGTGGCGACGGGAGGAACAAATCTACAGACAGCGCATCACACTATTACAGCTGACTGATGCAGAGATACATGAGAGGTACAGGCTACACCCCGAAACCATCATGGACCTGATAAGGGACCTGCACCCACTCCTGGACCAGCCAACAAGAAGGGCGCACGCCATACCACCACATGTGCAGGTGCTCTGCAGCCTACATCTACTGGCATCCGGCAGTTATCAGGTGGTGATAGCTGCGGTGGGTGGTGTATCCCAGAGTTGCCTGTCCCGTTTCTTCAGGAAGTTCCTGGATGCCATGATGCAGAGAATGCACCACTACATAAGCTTCCCAAACACACAGGCTGCACTGCAGAAAACAAAAACAGACTTTTATCACATGGCACAGTTCCCCCATGTCATCGGCTGTATTGATGGTACACACATCCCAATCTGTCCACCAGCTGATACAGAGCACATCTACAGGAACAGGAAGTCCACCCACTCCATCAATGTGCAGGTGATCTGTGATGCAGGGAACATCATCACAGATATTGTTGCAAAGTTTCCTGGGAGCACCCACGACTCATACATCTTCCAGAATAGTGGGATCTACACACGACTGAGTGCCGGAGAATTCGGAGAGGGATACCTGCTGGGTAAGTAACAGTGACGCCCCTTGAAACCTGCAAATCAGAGTGTATAGAGGCATGTAACTGATGGTTCCCTCTTACTCATCCAGGCGACAGTGCATATGCATGCCGTTCATTCATCCTCACTCCCTACCTACACCCAGCAACCCAGAGTGAGAGACGATACAACGTGGCCCACAAAACAACACGCAATGTGGTGGAGCGCACGTTTGGACTACTGAAGAGCAGGTTCCGCTGCCTCCACAAGAGCGGAGGCGCACGCCAGTACAAACCCATCACCTGCTGCAAGATTATTGCCACTTGTGCAATGCTGCACAACCTTGCCACGAAAAAAGGTACAGATGTGGAACTAACATATGTTGAGGACAACGAGGATGAGTCAGGCCAGCCAGAGGGCAGCGCAGCTAGAGTGCCAACTGCAATCGATGGGAGAGAGAGACGGGCAGAGATCACATGCAACTATTTCTGAGTAAGTGAGGGGACACAGCGAGTTGTGAGAAATCATGACGTAGTTTAATGTGGCACCACGCCATGAACACATGAACAGGCCAATCTGGCAATATACCATCTATACAAGGAGTATGTCCAGGGTTACGTCACCCAATGGGAAGTGGCTAAGCAGGGCCACATCAATGTCTGCGCATACGCGCTGCAGTGGTGGATTGCACGGCCTGTGCATCCTCACTAGAGCCAACCCCAAGCCGCCTGCTGCTCCTGCGTGCTTCGGGGACGGGGGGTGTGATGCTGCTGCTGGTGTCGATGCGCTCCGCAGCATCCCCTGCAGCAGTTGTCGACGCCTGACTAGTCAATAGCACCCCTAGTGCACTTGTCACCTGCACCATCCCCCGAGACAGGTCGCTGCAGCACTGTGTTAGGCCCTCCTGCATCGTCACAGAGCGCCGGCAAAGTAGGGAAGTCGCAGTTGCCAGACGGTTGAGTGCCCTGCTGGTAGTGTCCCTTCTCTGGCGTTCCCGGCGCCGTGCTTCGATGTCAGCATCTAATTTGCTGCACAACTGCTGGATTGACTGGGACATGTCCCAAATGCCCGCAGCCATGCCGCCAATGTTTGTGTCCATGTTGACTAAGCTTGTCTTCATCACCCGCATGTGCCTCTGGACTGACATAACTGCCTTTGATTGCAGGCGCTGTTGCTTCAACATTTGGCCCTCGAGCCCCAAGAAGACACCATGGCCGTCAGTGGGTGCTGGTGGACTCTGGACACGCGACCTGCGGCGCCCTCTTGCTCCCGTCTGTGCTGCCTGTGAGGTGTGGGGCACAGTGGGATGGCTCCCTTCCTGGTGCCCGGTGCGGTCTTCTGGGCCCATGCTGTCGTCTGACGAGGTGTCGAAGGCTCGTAGCCTGGCTGCTGGACGCCTCCTCATTCTCACACCTGCAAGCGGAGATGTGGCCGGTGATTCGAACATGAGTGGCGATGCTGGCTGTGGTTGTGGTGATGCTGGCTCTCGGTGAGGTGATGCTGGCTCTGTGTGCGGCGAGGCTGGCTGTGTTGGTGGTGCGGCTGCCAGTGGGCCTGCTCCCTGGTCTGAACTCGTGCTGGCTAGAGGTGATTTTTGTGGCAGGTGTGCCGTCTCCCCTGCAGCATGCCCTGTACTGCATGATGTCACATCTGTGGACAGAAAAACAACATTGGCTCAGTGTCCCCGAAGGGCTGCATTGCAAGCGTCACAATAAATCATTTCACATTCCAATCTGTCCTCTGTCTCCTTGTGCCTCGAGTGCGTGACATGCCCTGTTGCCCTGTGACATTTACGTCATGGTTAGTGTTGCCCTGACTACATCTCCCGGAATGCATTGCCTGTCTGCACTGACACGTGTGGACTGCAGTGTGATTCTCGTTTCACAATGGGGGATGTGGGATAGGGGTAGGGGGGGCTACATTGCTGTGCTTTCGTCTTACCTTGGTGTGTTGCGGCTCTGGCAGAGCTGTCGGCGTCCCCAAGACCCACGACGCTCTCTTGCTCGATTGTGGCCGCCACCAGCTCCTCCAGTTCGGTGAGGGCAGGTGCCCTGTTGGTTCCACCTCCGGTCTGGCTGGCCTCCTTCTGGATGTCGCCCATCTTCCTCTTGGTCAAAATCCTCAGGTCATACCAGCGCTTTTTGAGGACCTCAATGTCCCTGTGGGTCACTCCCACAGCATTGACCTGCGCCTGGATGGCCAGCCATATGTTGCGCTTTTCGGCCTCAGGCACTTGCAGGGATTGCCTCCCAAACAGCTTCTGGTGCTCCTTCACCACCTCCTCCACCAGCACCTGGAGTTCCTTGGGGCTGAATTTGAGCTTCCTCCTCCTTTCCCCTCCGTCTTTCTGTGTTCTCTGGCTGGACATGCTGTTCGTTTCCCGCTCGCACATGCAACTGCTCCCTGCCTCTCCTCTGCACTCCAAGCCTCTCCAGGGTCGGCTAATTATGTACACCTGCCTGGGTGTGGCCACGTCGGCTAATTGTGTACACCTGCCTGGGTGTGGGCAGTTCCTGGTTGGGTGGGCTGTCGTTGCACAGGATTAGCTGTTTCGTCAAGTCATGTGATGTTATTTACCGAATCCGTACATACCGATTCGGTATTTTCCGATTCGGTGGATACCACCTCGGTATTTTCCGAATCGGTAGATACCACCTCGGTATTTTCCGATTCGGTAATTATCACCTCGGTATTTACCGATTCGGTGAATTCCGATTCGTATTTACCGAATGTTACCGAATCGGTAACTGTTACCGAATTTTTACCTACATATAACTTACCGATTCTAATTTACCGATTCGGTACGGCTCGGTATTTAAGAACCGGTAAAATTTATTTACCTACATGAGGCCCCAGATGGGCACTACCAATTCTGGGTTATGCCCTTTGGAATGAAGAATGCCCTGCCACCTTTCAGAGTTTGGTCAACCAGGTGTTGGCTGGACTGGAAGATTTCAGTACCGCCTACCTGGATGACATTGCAGTGTTCAGCGCCAGTTGGGAAGAACATCTGCGCCACCTCTGGTAAGTGTTGATTGCGCTGCGGAGAGTAGGCCTCATGATCAAGGCGAGTAAGTGCCAGATCGGGCAGAGTTCTGTGTTGTACTTGGGACACCAGGTGGGGAGCGGCCAGGTGGCGCCCCTACACCCAAGATTGAGACCATCCTGGCTTGGGATCCCCCTAAGACCCAGACATAAGTGAGAGCCTTTTTAGGACTCACTGGTTACTACAGGAGGTTTGTCAAGGTGTATGGCAGCATTGTTGCACCCTTGATAGAGCTGACTTCCAGGAAGCAGCCCAAGAAAGTGACCTGGACTGACACCTGTCAGAAAGCTTTTGATGCCCTGAAGACTGCCATGTGCACGGCGCCCGTGCTTCTGGCGTACAACTTCTCTAAAGAGTTCATTGTACAAACAGACGCTTCAGAGCATGGTGTGGGGGCTGTTCTTTCACAGATAAATGAGGAGAGCCTAGACCAACCTGTAGCCTTCATCAGTAGAAGGTTACTTCCACGGGAACAGAGGTGGAGTGTAATTGAGCGTGAGGCATTTGCTGTGGTCTGGGCACTGAAGAAGTTGAGACCATACTTGTTTGGGACTCACTTCTGGGTTCAGACAGACCACAGGCCCCTCAGATGGTTGATGCAGATGAAGGGTGAGAATCCAAAGCTGTTGGGGTGGTCCATTTCCCTACAGGGGATGGACTTCACGGCGGGTGCATTGTATGTAAAAGGTAGGGCATGCCATGATGTGTGTGAATTACAGCCAATTTCGTTTTTCACTATTGCAAGGCTACCTGTTCCCATAGGCCAGAATGGGCAGTTTGATCATAACATCTTATATTCCTAACTGACTCAGGGAACTAGGTAGAAATTCGAGTTAAGTGTGCCTGAGCTCAGAATGATAAAATACATATTTTAGTGAAGTTGGTTTTAACATTCTGTGTTTGAAAATGCCACTTTTAGAAAGTAGGTATTTTCTTGTCTAACCATCCAAGCCTGCCTCTGCTAGGTTGTGTATTCCATGTCTGGCTTGTGAGTGACAGGGGCAGGGGTGGCACCAGGAGACAGGGTGAGTCACCACAAGGCTGAATAGACCTATCTGCATGAGGAGTGGTGGGAGGAGTAGCACCCGGGTCTAAATAGGGCTGTGCCTGCCTTCCACAATGCTGGCTCCACTTCATGTGGTGTGTCTGATGAACCTGGCCCACACTGACAAAGGAAGACGTTGTGCACTGGCAGAATGCACCCAGAACTTGTTTGGACTAGGTACAGACACTCTCTGCCTTCAGAGACAGAGTATATTTGTGTATAAAAAGGGGGACCCAGACCCCAGAACTTTAGATCACTTCGGGGAATCAAGACGACCCTTTGCCAAGGAAAAGAAGCAAGAAGCTGAAGGAGGAGACTGCCCCTGTGCTGTGCTGTTGGGGTTGGCCTGTAGTGGTTACTGTTTTTGCCAAGAAAAGGAGATAAGGAGCTTTGTGTGTACTTTTGCAATCTTGAAGAAGAATCTCCAAGGGTTTGAGCTGTGCTTGCCTCCTGCCTGAAGTCTCAGGGATACAAGACTTCACCACCAGCTCCCCTGAATTCCCTTGCTGAGGAATTCTGCCTGCAGAGAGGTGCCTACTGTTGTTTGGGCCTCCTGAGAAGACTGCAAGTCACTGGGTGCTGGAAGCGTGACACGACGGGGCCGCCACAGCAGTTGCAGTCGCTTTCCAAAGAAGCGTGTTGCAGAGCCTGTCGCGGCTCAGAAGTTACAAAGTTCGCCGCACGGCTGTCGGGTGTGCATGCATCACATCCAATGTTGTTGCATCGCATCAAGATGTCATTTTGTCACGTCGCACCAGATCGCATTGAGACGCCATCTTGTCGCATCGCAACAGATCACTGTAAGAAACCGACGCATCACCTCCTCTCCGGTAAGGAACCAATGCATCACCTCCCCTGCGCTGCAGTAAGAAACCGACGCATCACCTCCCCCGAAGCAAGGAACCGACGCATCACCTTCCCTGCGACCCTTTTGTTTGCATTGCGTGACGCATCCAAGGTACTTTGAGAGTAAAGTGTTGAATTTACCATCTACGTTGAACTAAGCTATTTCTACTATTTTAAAGTCATATTTTGAGTTCAGTATTGTGGATATTTGTCGTTTGGTCTTGTGTTAAGTCTAGTAAAGATTACTTATAATTCTAAACTGGTGTGGTGTCCATTTGTAGTGTTTTCACTGTATTACTGAATGTGTTCACAAATGCTTTACCCACTGTCGCTGAGATAAGCCTGTCTGCTCGTGCCAAGCTACCAAGGAGGGGAGTAGGGGTTATTTTAGAAGTTTACCCCGTACCCTCAAGGATCCCTATTTGGTCAAAGGTACCTATCTCTGCCAACTAGAGACCCCCAGCTCTAACAGTCCTGCACTGGAAAATCAACGTGAATGGTACCATGTGCAGCGCAAGAGGGTGCTGCTTCTTTTCTACCTCTTGAGTAGATTTTCTACTCGAGCTGCAGTTTTCTCAACGCAAACGGAAGGTTTCTCAACGCAAGTGGATTTTCCTTATTCACGTTCACCGACTTGAGACTGGCAAGCGTAACCTAGGAAAAAAACTCTTCAACGTGAAGCAGATTTTTTGGGAACTCCGCATGCTACATGAAGTGTGGAAAATACAGCAAATTTCACTTACGGAGTGGAGTTCACCGCCCAGACATACAATTAAGGGGGATAACGAAAATCCTGGGAGCTTCTTTCTAGTTGTCACAAAATGGGGTAGGCTCACCAACAGCTCAAAAGGAAGGGGTTCAACAGAGAATAAAAGCTTGGCAACTGTTGACAATGTAAAGCATGCATGTGTTGGTTTCTCTATAGCAGGGAACTAACCAGAGGGCAACAGAGAGGTTACCGTTATGGGAGGTGATGGAAATGATACAAGATTGCATTCATCAAATGGTGGGTTATATCTTTTTGTTACTCAAACACTTACACTAGTATCTCACACATTTAAATTTTAGGCACATTATCATTAAGTGATTTCCCAGAACTGCACAATTTTCAGTCAATGCCAAGCTTGATTCAAATCAGGGTCCTCAGATCGACAGCTTAGTCACTAAACCACATTAGTTGATGGCTAAAACTTTCAAAAAAGCTTCAAACACTCAGGGCCTGATTACGATGGTGAGGAGACCGCCCCCGACAGGCTGTCGGTGGCGGTCTCTCTGCCATTGTAACCAAGTTCACTGCCTGGCACATTAGGATGGTGAGCGGTGTGTTGGCAGTCAGAAAGACCAACCGCCACACTTCCTACGGGTGTCCATGAGCCTGTCGGTGCATTGTAGGAAATTGTATTCCCTACAATGGTGGTGGCGCCTGCCAGGCACCGCCATAGGGATTACAATGTCCCTTTCCACCCGCCTTATCATGGTGGGTAACCCGTAGTGAAAACGTAGTCGGAAACAGACTTTGGGCCCCACCTCAGACATGGGACCTGGGGGGCACCTATGGTGCTCCCTACATATTCCTGCACTATGTGGCAGGCACCGCATGGTGCCTGCCACGTAGTGCAGAGATATGTGCAGTGTCCCCTTTTTGTCTTGCGGCGTGTGCTGCAGCCAGTGGCACACCCCACAATACAAAATATAGGCATTGCGACTGCCATGATGGCGGTTGCATTGTAATGTGCAATTGTGGTCCCGTTCCAAATACGGTGGCAGGCCGATGTAAGTCCGCCCACCATCATAATCAGCCTCTGAATTTCATCACTCATGTTCTGTTGATGTTTTAAGATAGCATTTAGGTCTCATTCCTCATGCTGTCTAGTAAATGGAGCGAATGCAAAATATTGTGGTATTCATGTTTTATACCTGGGTAGCATTTAAATGAGGTGTCTCTTGTTTAAGGTTGAGATTTATCTAGTTGCAAATATACAATTGTTTAAAGTTAAGTACATACAGAGCATGCATAATGAGTTACTCTGTAATCTGGCCCAATATACCTATCGAGGGGTGCTGGTGAGATCTTTGACCTTGAAGTCTGAGATGGCAATGACAAGGTCCTAGATATGTATTTTTTATATTACAAGCTGTTTTATTCAAAGTGCAGCTAACAATTAAAGTTGACTGGAATTAAAATGTTGAGGCTTTATTTACTTGTCATTTGTAAAATCTTGATAAAACAATAGGCAATGGTAAGATCAGTGGATTTATGTGATTCTGTGGTTGCAGAGTTTACAGCATAATTATGGATTTAGTGAATTTGCCACATAACTTACAAAATATGTCGATTTCACCAAAATTGTTATTTCCAGCTCAAACAGATGAAAATAATACCACCAGACAAAGTACCCCATAACTTGTATGATGCTAGTTTTTATACTTTTTCAAGCTTTCTTTTCTTATTACGTCAAAAAGGTTTGACTAGCGTATTGTTTTCCCTTCAAAACTATGAAGAAACATTATAACATCTCAAGGTGCGACATATTTTTTTTCCTCTGTGCACAGGAGCAGAGCCTAAGCAGAAAAGTTTGTTGCTGGCCCTCTACTTTTTTTTATTGAATTTTTACAGCCTGGAATAGGGTAAATAGAAATTAGTGATTCTGAAACGTCAGCTTTTTCTGCATTTGCTTCACTTACCTCATACCCCATGATCTGCTGTATACTTTCCAGATTTTAACAAAACATGAATTTCTTTTAGATCCACAGTTGTTAAAATTGCTGCATCGGGGATGTGAAATGGTACTTGACACATTGCAGAAAATAACTTGACACCTTCAGTCGGATACATACTATATTTATGCATTGCAAGAGGTGACGATTTTACCCAGGTAGTGTTATCACTACTACCAAGCATTTGCAATGCAATAGGTCTCACATTTACGCAAATTTGAGCTATTGACATTGCAAATGCCAATGCCTTTTTTTTTCGTTTTTAAAACATAAATAAAAGGCACTGTCATTTACAATGCCAATAGCTTAAACTCTTTTGCAAATGCTTGTTTTAGCTGAAGTTATCTGACAGCAAGAGTCTGCTGTTATGTTTATAGAAAAGAAATACAGACACAGTTTATTACAGACAGCCACATAGGCCACCAAAATATATCCTGTGCAGAATAACCTAAATAAGCACTGATGGGTAACAAAACGTTTTTTTACAGCTACTTAAACTTCCTGTTTAATAGACAAGCGGCATGTACCCTGGAGATACGCCTAGTTTCTCATAATTTGACTTTCTCACATGCTCCTTTGTTTCACATTTCAGAGAAGACTTGGTAAAGGATTGCCTTGTTATATAATGCTGCACAGAGCTGAGGGTTCCCTATTAACCCCTTCCCCGCTCATGACGGAGCCGCTCCGTCATGAGCCACGGTTGCCGTGTGCTCATGACGGAACGGTTCCGTCATGTCACGGCCGTTGGCGGCCGCTCCGCCTACGCGGCGCTGTTTCCCCGCCTGTGCGGGGGGACAACGCAAATGGGCGGAGTCATGACGGAACCGTTCCGTCATGAGCACAGCTCAACCGTGGCTCATGACGGAGCGGCTCCGTCATGAGCACAGCGCCACCGCGCTGCCCCCCCGCACCCCCCAGCGCCGCGGCGGAATTCCCGCCGCGGGGAAAGGGTTAAAATCCTTTTGTACTATATCCAAGCATTATTATTATTTGGAGCTTATAAAGCGCACTTATACCCGAGGGTGTCCTGGCGCTAGAATACTGAGCATCCCTGGAGAACGAGGGCCTAGTCCCTAAATAACCAGGTCTTCAGCTCCCTCCTGAAAGAGAGGAGCTCCTCCGCTTTCCTACTATGAGCTGGAAGGCTATTCCACACAGTGGCCGCACCATAGGAAAACATCTTTCCTCCCCAGCTGGCCTTTTTTATCCAGGGCACATATACTAGATTGCTTTCAGCGGAGCGCAGTGCTTTCCCTGGCACATACCACTTGAAGCACTCCCTCAGAAACTCTGGGCCACTGCCTTTCAGTGCTTTGAATACCGTGCACAGCGCCTTAAAATGAGATCGTCTGTGTATCGGCAGCCAGTGTAGTTTCCTTATTCCTTCTCGAACTGAGGCATACCTGGGAGTGCCTGTCAGCAGTCTCGCTGCCGCGTTTTATACCATCTGCCACTAACAACTTTACATTTCTGTAAGCAAGGGGCGGGGGGTTATACAATCCTCATCACTATGTCCTCGTGGTCACATACTCACATCCTGTTTGCACACACTTCCAAATCTCATAGACAGGTTACAAATGGCAGTGATCCTCGGAAGTGATTGGAATGTTAATGTTGACAGCAAGCAGGCAGAATATATGGACTTTCTTGGGGTCTATTTTCATGAACATCTGGATGGTTTTCATTGTAAAGTTTATAAGACAGGGGGACGCTCCAATAAACCAATTATATTTGGGGTCCAAGAGTCTAGCCACCGGGATTACAGACCCACTTCAGGGTACTTTATAAAACTTACAGAGCAGGTCCAAAGGAGTTTAAAAATGTTTGGCTGTTGTTGGTGTCATGTGGAAGTCAACAGACCCTTAACATAAGGTCGATATGCACATTTATGAGCGTTAAACATAATGTGCTACACCGGCAATGTCAGAGCTGTTGTCGAAGTGCGATCTAGGAAATTACTAGGGCTAGGAAATTGAAAAAAGGGTAGGTCCGAAGGGGTCTCCCTGATTAGGTTAAGTGATAAAAAAAAATCAAATTAGTATAGATAACCGACAAGCAAAGGCAAGATGAAATGGGCAAATCTACACCACAAAGCACCTGCACTGCAAACGATTTAAAGAAGACCCACAGAAAGCATAGAATACTCACGTACATTGAAGATGTGCCTCTGATACAGCATAGACTGTGGCGATACCGCATAAACAACCCCCCACACTCAAATATTAGCAATAAAATACTAGTTTTTGCTGCACTTGAAATACATCTGTCAGTACATTGTGTGGAACGGAGTTGGGGGGGGGTGATGTTAGGTGCCCCGTCACACCCCCAGCTATTTGGGCGAGTGGGAAGGGCCCAGAACGGTAAGTCAGGGATTGGTATATGGCAGAGGAAGGGACAGGGTATGTGACATTTAGAAACAAGGCGGAGCTGTGAAGGTCCCTTTCCTTTTAGGCAAATGCAGGAGCCGGACATAGAGTAGATGTTGCCAAGTTGGTGTACCAGCACACCCGATGTTTGAGCAAATTATGGGGAAGGGTTGGTTCTTGGCGTGTGTCACGTGTGTTCGTGTTGGTTAACATTCATTAGCTTTGCATTTGATGAGACAGGTGCCTTCAAGTGGAGACTTCGTGAATGTCACTGATAAACAAGTGCGCTGTGGGAGGCAGATGGGAAGTTTTAAGTTTGATGATGCATTCATCGTTGGTCTCATCACGTTACTGGTCAGGTGATCACCTCGGGGCAGAGAGGGGGCGTGAGAGTCTGGGGCAGTTGTGAAATAGTTATGGAGAGGTTAGACATCATTTTGGTTAAAAGGTGTTGCACAAGTGGCTTGGAGCAAGGAAGCAGGTAACAGAAGTTCTTAGGTGGGCGCAAGTAGGGGCGATTATGGGCAGGGTTTCACAAATAAAAGTAAGGGCAAACTACCCTGTAAAGCGTTTGCTAGTGAGAGAGTAGAGAGACCAATTTTCAGACTCGCTATGGATGGAAGTTTCACTGGACGCATTGTATGCTTTCAACATGGCCACATTGTTCAGACATGAACAGTTTGCACCTCTGTGATCATCTTAACTAGCTTGATAACAACACACTGCAGCTGGGTCCACCCTGGTGGGATGGCCTTCCCCTTCTGCCCTCACGCTCCATGCACAGAGAATGGAAATAGAAGACCACAGTCTCTCTTAGCACAGTAGAACAGCCCATGAATGCTTGAGATCCACAACAACTGAATAATAACTTCAAAACATCTCTAATTAGTACTGTCCTCTTGAAAGCACTACCTCACAACCTCACATTTTTTCAGCATCTGAGCTTTAGAGAAAGAGCCAAGTATGATGCTAGTTTTGATACAGTTCAAGCTTTCTTCCGTATTTTCGTAAGTGAAAGTAAGAAAAGTTTGCCTTGCAGTACTGTTTTGCAAGCAAAGTCCTGAGAGATTCAAATCCCTGCAAAACTATTAAGAAACATTATAACATCTCAAGGTGTGCCATATTTGTTTTTCCTTGTGCACAGGAGCAGAGCCTAAGCAGAAAAGTTGCTGCCCCTCTACTTTTTTGTATATACTTTAGTATATCCTTATATGTGTATGTACTTTGTGGGCTCTGGAGATCAGCCCTAAGACTTGTCTGCTTCTGCTTAGGGACTTTTTTTCTCTATTTAACTGCCTTTATTTAACTGTCTTTATAGAAAACGACCAGTAGAGTTCAGTAAAATACCAGAATTGCTTTCTGCTGAGGGGCTTACTTTTTTTTTATGGTAACTGCCTCTATTTAACTTTCTTGATAGAAAACAACCAGCAGAGGTCAGTAAAATACCAGAATCACTTAAGCATTTTCTAGATTCCAGTTGTTGGACTTTGCCCTTTTTGCAGGGTCATCCCTGAACTTTTTGCCTTCCTCCTAGCCTTTTTTCTGACATGGTGTTGGTGGTTCTAGGACTCTGGGCACATTAGCACTGCTGTCCAGTGTAAAGTGTGTGTGCTCTGTGTGGTAAACATAGTAAGATTGGTCTACACCTGTTTGGCATTTTTAATGTACCTGTCAGTCCCTTGTAAAGTGGTATCTCAAATACCCAGGGCCAGTAAATTAAAGGCTACTGGTGGGCTTGCAGGGCTGATTGCGCCACCCAGTGAAGTCGCCTTTAAAACCATTGCAGGGCCTGTGCACACAGTGTTACTGCCTTTCACTGCATGTCAGTCACCTCTAAGTTAGGCCCTTGCTAGCCCTATGGGCAGGGTGCATTGTAGGTAAAAGGTAAGACATGTACCTTGAGTGCGTGACATGTCCTGGTAGTGACAAACAGCCATTTTGGTTTCTCACTGCTGTGAGGCTGCCCTCTCATAGGGATGCATTGGGGATTCCCTGATAAGTGTTTCAGTGGTAATTCCTGATATGAGAGGAGCAGCGTGGTAAAGTTTAGTATGCCTGAACTCAGAATCTAAAGATTCATCTTTTAGTGAAGGCGATTTTTACATTCTGTGTTTGAAAATACAACTTTTAGAAAGTAGGTATTTTCTTGCTCAGTCATCCCGTGTGCATCTGCTGGAATGTGGATTGCCTGTCTGGGTTTTGGATGACAGAAGGCTTTGGAGCAGGAGTGGCTCCAGATAGTCTAGGTGGGTCGGGAAAGGGCTGAATAGGCTGGGGCTGCAATTGGGGAAGGGGAAGGAGATTTCCTTGCACCTCAAAGGGCCTGGTCTGCCTCTGACCGTACCGTCTCCACCTCCTGCCAGAAAGTCACACCAGAGAAGGCAGAACTGGTTCTGGCTTGGCACAGACTCTCTCTGCCTAGGAGATCAAAGGATTGGGAGTATAAGTACTGGGGCTGTGACCCCATGAAATGTACTTCCTTGTACTTACTTGGACTTGCGGCCGGCAGGCTGCCAGCCTGCCAGGAGGAACTGCCGCTGGGGATGGACTTGCTGGCCTGCTAGGCAGCTGAAGGGTCTGCTGGCCT
Source organism: Triturus cristatus (assembly GCF_964204655.1). Lineage (NCBI taxonomy): Eukaryota > Metazoa > Chordata > Amphibia > Caudata > Salamandridae > Triturus > Triturus cristatus. Next base: position 218,225,851 of record NC_140594.1, on the reverse strand, counting down.
TGGAGACCCCAGCGTGCTGGCCTGCCTGTTTGCTTTCTTTGCCCAGCTTTGCCTTTCTGGAGACTTTGGCTCCTAGCGCCTGGTGAGCGCTACATATCTTCTGCTGCTGGGGGCCACCGGTGGCATAAGGAGCACCTCGGGGGCTTTTGGGCTCCAAAGCGCTGAGCTGCACACTATCCTTAGGGAACCCCGGCATGGAAAGTCCCCTGTGTTGCATGCCTGGTGGAGCGGGAGCCTATCCTGCATTTGTGGTGCACGTTGGAGCGGGACCCTACCCCGCATTTGTGGCGCATGTTGGAGCAGGAGCCTACCCTGCATTGTGGTCTCAGGCGAAGCGGGAGCCTACCCCTCGCTGCGGTATTGGTAAAAGTGAAGCGAGAGCCCACCCCACAGAACCGCCCGGCCTGACCCGGAAGCCAGGCGGCTGTGCCTGGTTGGGGCGTGGCCAGCCGGCGGTAAAGGAGAGGCCAGAAGCCTGGCCGGGTGTAATGTGAGAAAGGCAGGGCCCCTGTGTGCCGCTGGGAGCTCCACATGTGGCTGAAGCATCTTTAGAAGCCATGCAGGAGCCTACCACACACTGGTGAGCAGCTAAGAAGAGCCCTGGTGAGTGAGGGGTTTACAATGCGCTGCCCGAGAGGCGGGTCCCTGGAGGCCGTCGAAGTGAGGGGAAGCCACGAGCGCCCAAACCGAGAGAGGCTACTGCCGAGCCTGAAGTCCAGGCGGGTGCTGGTAAATTCCTCGGGAAACCGGAGACTTCGCTCCAGTTCCCGCGTGGTCTGGAAAGTGGTGTGGCTGCCAGAGGAGACTGGAGGAGTCTGCAGAGACCCCGGTGAGTGGGGGCCAGTAGGGCGCATGGTTGGTGTCGATTGAAGCGCACCTTGAAGAGCCCAGTGACCGGAGCTCCCTGAGGCACTATTAGTGCCTGTGCTGGTTTCTTTTGGGGGCAGTTTCAGTTCCCTAGGTCCCGGAGTGGGACCAGAAAGGCACGGTGGTGCCAGGTCTACTTTCTACAGCTGCACCGCAGAAGCGCGGGCAGCTGCACCCACGCTGCATTTTTGGCCCAGGAGCCCCTGAGGGCAGCTCCAGAGGCATAGGTGGTGCCAGTGCTCATTTGGCCTGTTTTTACTTCACAGCTGCACCACGCGGGCAGCTGCAACGTGGGGCAAATTGTTTCCAGAGTCCCAGTGGGGGCTCAGGAGGCACGGCAGTGCCAATACTATTCTACAGCTGCACAGCAGAAGCGCGGGCAGCTGCAGCACTGGGGAATTTTGTTGGCTTGATGACAAAGGGGTGAGACGCACCCCACACCCCACAGTGCATTGTGCACAGTGGTTTGCTGTATTGGCAGCCAAGGGGCCAGTAGAAGGCCCCAGTTCCTCCCTGAAATTTGGGACAGAGGGCATTTAAGCCCCAGTAAAAGGCCAGTTGGCCTGGGGGTCATTTTGGTGACATGGGTAGGGCGCAAGGCTCTACAAGGATTGCGTAAGGTTTTTATGCCTAATCTGATTGCTGCTAAATGTGATTTATGCACCATGACTATTGCATAATGTGTTTATGCTTGTGATGCCTATGGCATAATGTGTTGATGCCTACAGAGATTTCATAATGTGTTTATGCTGATGATGGTTATGCATATTGTGTCTTATGCCTAATGTGATGCAGACATATTGTGTTTATGTTGCAGGTGATGATGCTAAATACAGTATGGTACCAGTAGTTACTGGTTGAGTTTTACAATTGCTACTAGTGCATTCTAAATGTTCTGACAGTTACCCAATTGAAAGTAAGAAATGTTTGCCTTGCAGTACTGTTTTGCAAGCAAAGTCCGGAGAGATTCAAATCCCTGCAAAACTATTAAGAAACATTATAACATCTCAAGGTGTACCATATTTGTTTTTCCTTGTGCACAGGAGCAGAGCCTAAGCAGAAAAGTTGCTGCCCCTCTACTTTTTCGTATATACTTTAGTATATCCTTATATGTGTATGTACTTTGTGGGCTCTGGAGATCAGCCCTAAGACTTGTCTGCTTCTGCTTAGGGACTTTTTTCTCTATTCAACTGCCTTTATTTAACTGTCTTTATAGAAAACGACCAGTAGAGTTCAGTAAAATACCAGAATTGCTTTCTGCTAAGGGGCTTACTTTTTTTTTATGGTAACTGCCTCTATTTAACTTTCTTGATAGAAAACAACCAGCAGAGGTCAGTAAAATACCAGAATCACTTAAGCATTTTCTAGGTTCCAGTTGTTGGACTTGGCCCTTTTTGCAGGGTCATCCCTTAAATTTGTGTTGCCTTCCTCCTAGCCTTTTTTCTGGCATGGTGTTGGTGGTTCTAGGACTCTGGGCACTTTAGCACTGCTGTCCAGTGTAAAGTGTGTGTGCTCTGTGTGGTAATCATGGTAAGATTGGTCTACACCTGTTTGGCATATTTAATGTACCTGTCAGTCCCTTGTAAAGTGGTATCTCAGATACCCAGGGCCAGTAAATTAAAGGCTACTGGTGGGCTTGCAGGTATGATTGTGCCACCCACTGAATTCACCTTAAAAACCTGTCTCAGGCCTCTGCCATTGCAGGGCCTGTGCACACAGTGTTACTGCCTCTGTGACGTGGCACCTAAAGTGTGTGCCATGTCTGTGACCCCCTTTCACTGCATGTCAGTCACCTTTAAGTTATGCCCTTGCTAGCCCTATGGGCAGGGTGCATTGTAGGTAAAAGGTAGGATATGTACCTTGAGTGCTAGACATGTCCTGGTAGTGACAAACAGCCGTTTTGGTTTCTCACTGCTGTGAGGCTACCCTCTCATAGGGATGCATTGGGGATTCCCTGATAAGTGTTTCAGTGGTAATTCCTGATATGAGAGGAGCAGCGTGGTAAAGTTTAATATGCCCAAACTCAGAATCTAAAGATTCATCTTTTAGTGAAGGCGATTTTTACATTCTGTGTTTGAAAATACCACTTTTAGAAAGTAGGTATTTTGTTGCTCAGTCATCCCGTGTGCCTCTGCTGGAATGTGGATTGCCTGTCTGGGTTTTGGATGATAGAAGGCTGGGGAGCAGGAGTGGCTCCAGATAATCTAGGTGGGTCGGGAAAGGGCTGAATAGGCTGGGGCTGCAATTGGGGAAGGGGAAGGAGATTTCCTTGCACCTCAAAGGGCCTGGTCTGCCTCTGACCGTACCGTGTCCACCTCCTGCCAGAAAGTCACACCAGAGAAGGCAGGACTGGTTCTGGCTTGGCACAGACTCTCTCTGCCTAGGAGATCAAAGGATTGGGAGTATAAGTACTGGGGCTGTGACCCCATGAAATGTGCTTCCTTGTACTTACTTGGACTTGCGGCCATCAGGCTGCCAGCCTGCCAAGAGGAACTGCCGCTGGGGATGGACTTGCTGGCCTGCTAGGCAGCTGAAGGGTCTGCTGGCCTTGGAGACCCCAGCGTGCTGGCCTGCCTGTTTGCTTTCTTTGCTCAGCTTTGTCTTTCTGGAGACTTTGGCGCCTGGTGAGCGCTACATATCGTCTGCTGCTGGGGCCACCCGGTGGCATAAGGAGCACCACGGGGGCTTTTGGGCTCCAAAGCGCTGGGCTGCACACTATCCCTAGGGAACCCCGGCATGGAAAGTCCCCTGTGTTGCATGGCTGGTGGAGCGGGAGCCTATCCCGCATTTGTGGTGCACGTTGGAGTGGGACCCTACCCTGCATTTGTGGTGCATGTTGGAGCGGGAGCCTACCCTGCATTGTGGTCTCGGGGGAAGCGGGAGCCTACCCCGCGCTGCGGTATTGGTAAAATTGAAGCAAGAGCCCACCCCACAGAACCGCCCAGCCTGACCCGGAAGCCAGGCGGCTGTGCCTGGTTGGGGCATGGCCAGCCGGCGGGAAAGGAGAGGCCAGAAGCCTGGCCGGGTGTGATGTGAGAAAGGCAGGGCCCCGGTGTGCCGGTGGGAGCTCCACATGTGGCTGAAGCATCTGTAGAAGCCAGGCAGGAGCCTACCACACACTGGTGAGCAGCTAAGAAGAGCCCTGGTGAGTGAGGGGTGTACAACGCACTGCCCGAGAGGCGGGTACCTGGAGGCCGTCGAAGTGAGGGGAAGCCGCGAGCGCCCAAACCGAGAGACGCTACTGCCGAGCCTGAAGTCCAGGCGGGTGCTGGTAAATTCCTTGGGAAACCGGAGACTTCGCTCCAGTTCCCGCGTGGTCTGGAAAGCAGTGTGGCTGCCAGTGGAGACTGGAGGAGTCTGCAGAGACCCCGGTGAGTGGGGGCCAGTAGGGCGCATGGTTGGTGTCGATTGAAGCAAACCTAGAGGAGCCCAGTGACCGGAGCTCCCTGAGGCACTATTAGTGCCTGTGCTGGTTTCTTTTGGGGGCAGTTTCGGGTCCCTAGGTCCCGGAGTGGGACCAGAAAGGCACGGTGGTGCCAGGTCTACTTTCTACAGCTGCACCCACGCTGCATTTTTGGCCCAGGAGCCCCTGAGGGTGGCTCCAGAGGCATGGGTAGTGCCAGTGCTCATTTGGCCTGTTTTTACTTCACAGCTGCACCACGCGGGCAGCTGCAACGTGGGGCAAATTGTTTTCAGAGTCCCGGTGGGGGCTCAGGAGGCACGGCAGTGCCAAGACTATTCTTCAGCTGCGCAGCAGAAGCGCGGGCAGCTGCAGCACTGGGGAATTTTGTTGGTTTGATGAGAAAGGGGTGAGACGCACCCCACACCCCCCAGTGCATTGTGCACAGTGGTTTGCTGTATTGGCAGCCAAGGGGCCAGTAGAAGGCCCCAGTTCCTCCCTGAAATTTGGGACAGAGGACATTTAAGCCCCAGTAAAAGGCCAGTTGGCCTGGGGGTCATTTTGGTGACATGGGTAGGGCGCAAGGCTCTACAAGGATTGCGTAAGGTTTTTATGCCTAATCTGATTGCTGCTAAATGTGATTTATGCACCATGACTATTGCATAATGTGTTTATGCTTGTGATGCCTATGGCATAATGTGTTGATGCCTACAGAGATTTCATAATGTGTTTCTGCTGATGATGGTTATGCATATTGTGTCTTATGCCTAATGTGATGCAGTCATATTGTGTTTATGTTGCAAATGATGATGCTAAGTACAATATGGTACCAGTAGTTACTGGTTGTGTTTTACAATTGCTACTAGTGCTTTCTAAAGGTTCTGACAGTAGCCCAATTGGCCCTGTCATGTGTATATAATCCCCTGTGAATATTGCCGAGTGCCAGTTGGCACAGTGTATATGTGTGTTTATGATTCTAATGTTTCTTGGGTAATACAAAAGCTATTTTTTATATAACCTTGTGTGGAGTCTCTTTTGTAGTGTGCCTAGTGTGTTGCTGCTGCTGTGTGTGTTGCGCAAATGCTTTACACATTGCCTCTGAGATAAGTCTGACTGCTCGTGCCAAGCTACCAAGGGGGTGAGCAGGGGTTATCTTCAGCATGTAATTCCCTTGCCCTGACTAGAATGGTGGTTTCTGCCTGGCATAGGTGCATGCCCTAGCCAACCAGAAATCCCATTTCTAACACCAGTCCAAAGAAATTGTCTTTTTCGAACACCCGTAGATAATATTATTTTTTTCAAATCTTGTATTTTCAGTGCTATGACCACCAACAACCCTGATTTTATAATAAAAACAGAGCTTTTGCCTCTAACATTTCCAGCTGAAAGGCAATATTTCTCTCCAATTGTTCCAATACCTGGCACGAGACTGATTGCATTGCAAATGCTTGTTTTATTTGATTTTTACAGTGTGGGTAGGGTAAATAGAAACGAATGATTCTGCGACTGTAGCTTCTGTCTTATTTGCTTCACTTGGCACATACCCCATGATCCGCTGTATACTTTCCAGATTTTAACAAAACATGAATTTCTTTTGGATCCAACGTTGTTAAAATTGCTGCGCAGGGGTTGTGAAATGCTACTTGACACTTTGCAAAAATAACTTGACACCTTCAGTCGGATACATACTATATTTATATATTTCAAGAGGAGAAAATATTGCCCAGGTAGTGTTATCACTATTAATAAATGGACTAAGTGAAGGGCTTTATTATGCACCAGAAAACAAATATCTTAAGCACTTTTACCACATTCAAACAGCGTGAAAACATTTGTTTCTTAATATCGAAAATTATTTCTTTCACTAGCCATGCCAATTCAATTACTGACACTATTTTCAAAGCATCAGCAGGGGAATATCAGACATAAAGAATCCCAAACACGTTGCAACTCTTTTTTTTTTACCTTGATACATTTTTTGTCCTCAGTTTTTAACCATACAGTCCTTCCTGTGAGACACATACGACTTGTAATCTGCTGTTCTTGGGGCAATTTCTTAACATAATGAGGTGCTTCTATAGACTTGATCCCCTCGGTCTAAGGTGAAACCCGAAATTGAAGACAAGTTTCATATGAAATTTAAAGTAGAGGTGTGGCGCAGCGTCCAGAGCGGCTGACTCTGGAGGTGAGGCTTACAGTTCGATCCCCGGTGGCAGCTCAGCGTCATGTGACTCTGCAATAGGTTACTTAATCTCCCCGACTGCCCCCAATGCCTGGATCCCTATATGGGTGATCAATTGCGCTTTTCAAATCTGGAACTATTATTTTTATTTGGATGCACGAAATAGAAAAAGCATACCTTTTATTACACAAGTGTGTCTTTGTAGTAATGTTAATTACACAGTTCACCCTAGAATATGTTTCATACAGCCGCGGCCGCTGCAGGTAAGAGCGGTGGGCCGGCTGGGTGGGATTTCGAGAGACGACCACAAGGGAAAATTAAATAAACAATGAATTCTAGACTTGGAAATATAAAGGATTGTGTTAATCAAATGCCCCCATTGCTTCCACGCAAAACAAAATGAATTCTTTGTGATTGCCATCTTGCGGTAGGGCCTGATGAATGAGTCTAGTTTGTAATGGATTGCATTATCATCTATGTTTGCTAAAACATTACAATGAATAGATAATAATGACAGATAGAGTGCTGCGTAATGTGCTGAACAATTTCCCTATTTTTGTCTTATAATGTGCTTTTTCTGGCCCCATAATTTAGCCATCCCTGCTGCATGATTTCACCCTGCTTTACTGCATAATTCTAAAACTTGAACATGAGCCATTTCCAAGGGTAAAACAATCTCTCCCTGCAGGTGGATAGGCGTGGGCTTTACAATAAACACATGGGAAAGGCACACAGAAGCAGCGAGGGAGACAGACTGCAATTCTTAACCCTATTGTTGTGATCGACGATTGAGGTGGAATCCGTTTAACGCGTCAATTAACCCTCCTGGCCGTCGGGCTTTTCCACTTGTTTGTGTTTGCTTTTGTTATCAATCTATTTACTAACGCGTCGCAGGGTCGGGATTTCAATGAAGGTCATTTGTAGGGGAGACGGAAAATGCTTTTGTGACACCATCAATGTTCGAAGTTTTGAACTTTCAATGTAAACCCATACATAACAATTGATAATAAAAATAACAGAAAAAAGTGGACATACAGAAGGTGACTAATATAATAAAACAACAAACATCAGGAATAAATCGTTAAAAATAATGAAAATGGCTCTGGAATTCCCTCGGAGTCGTAGTATAATACTATTAGGGTGACCAGGTGTCCCGGATTTGCTGGGATAGACCCCAGTTTTCACCAGCTGCTCAGGGAGATTTCAGCAATTTTGGTTTAGGTCCCGGTTTTCAGTGAAGGGGCGACTAAAAACAGTGTGATGTGTTACAGAGCAGTACTATTTAGCAGCTTTTATTAAAAACTATTTAAATAGCATGTGTGATAAAGGGTTAAAGAACGGACTTTTTATTTACTTCCTTAGTGCATTGTGTGTGTTTTATATTGATAAGCCCTGTCATTCTGTGCCGCTCTGATGATGTTGAATTGAGTTCTTGCTGTATTTTTGCGAAATGTCCCGGTTTTTGGCTTTCAAAATCTGGTCACCCTAAATACTGTAGTTGTTGGTATCAAACAAACAACTAATGTTATAGCGGAGGGGGGTGGGGTGGACTAGCGGTGAGGTTGAGTGAGATAAATTATAAAATACCTGACCATTGTCAAATTTTCACTAATCATATACATATCAGCATAATACTGAACTACCCACAAACCCGCAGTCACCCATCGCGCGTGAATGTTACTTTCAAAGAGCTGCATAACTCAGTCCCTGCAGCTGCAGCACTCTGGATGTGCTATGAATGCATAATCACGCTAGTCGACGCTTTATAAAGTTGCCCTGCAAACACTTATGAGCAATCATTTTTTTTAAATGTCACCTTCTGCCAGAAGCCGCGGGCCCTTGTATTCGGGCGAGGTTGTACGTCATCTGCATGGCAGAGGGCGATGACACCTTCGTATTGCAGTGCTCATTAAATGGATTAGTGGTCAGTTACCAGAGGGCAGGTGCACACATCTTTACAATCAGAGCCTCCACAGCCACTAATTAACAAGGAGGTCAATGAGCAAATGTTTATGGTGACAGCGCCGTCCTCTTAAAGAACGCCTGATTGTGCTTCTCAGACGACACAGGACTATCTCTGTGGGCCAGTGTGGAAAGGTGTTAATCAATTTGCCTGGCAGGAAACATAGGGACACTGATGCTAGCTGCGTGCCACTCCACTGCACTGCAAGCACCCCTTTGTGAGAGGCTGCTCCGCATCATATACCCCCTGGTGAACCTCCTCCAGCGCCGTCACCACCGGCCTCTACCTGCAGCCTTTGGGAGCGTTGAGACACCGGCGACTAGTGGGTGGAGGGAATTTTTAAGGGCAGCCCACCGCTCTCTGTATAGCGGCATCACTGTCGGGCCCTGGGCCGCCCAGGCCCTCCCCACCATTAAGATTCTGCACAAGTAGTTAACACGCACTGTTTTTCAACAAGACTAGGGAGATCCTGCAGGCTTTGGAGCTGTTCCCTGCACCTCTCCCCTCACTGCTCTTGGTACGTACAGGTGGTGACTGCCCCCAACGATCCAGGCCATAATTGCTGGGAGACCAGAATTCACAACCAGAAAGCACAGGCGGCGACGCGCTTTATTGGTCAAGAGGTGGAGCACTTTTCAGCGCACAGGAGATCCAGGATCATTGCCCTAAGGCTTTCATGCCCGAGTCTGAGTTGGTCCATTAAACTTCAAGGACCTTCAGCACTTAGTCGGTCTATACCAACGATGGCCGCCGTTCTGTAGCTGGTTAAGATGCTCCCACGGCCGGGATCATCAGCATTTAAAATATCCTGCGGATACCCTGCCATCCACCTGCCATTTTACCACAGTGCCCCAAGACCTGTCATTATTATTGTGGCTAATCTATTGTTCACTTGTAGCTGAAGGCAGAGGTGAGCGGACCCCCCCCAGCGCGAGGCAAAATGGCGGCTCCTACCACGCTTGTCCCACCGAGAGGGGATATGCGTCCAGGCGGGCTTCTAATGGACTGCGTTACCCCCAATCACATATTGACGCTTGGGAGATCTTGTGACCTTTTAAGAGCTAAGGGAGACTGGCCCATCCTTCCCTGTAAAGTACTGTAGCACCTGGCATCTTGATCAGCCCTCATCTGACCCTGTTCCTGCTCACCCACCAGGACATTTACTCTGAGAACATTCCCTAGTCAGCTGAGACCTAGCCATTTTGACTGATGCCCGGTGGAGCTACCTCGCGAGCTAGAGGGGAGATGGACTATGGCTTCCCTCCTTGGCTGTCACCTACCCAGCCGGTCTTTGGGCAAACTCTCCTGCGTCTCTCCTGTCCTTATCTCCCTCCTCCCCCTTCACCCTACCCCTTTCCGCTCTATCCTTCTCCTCTTTCCAGCTATTGACCTTTGCCCTCTCCCGTTCTTGCTCATAGTTCCCACCCTGATTACCAACTGGACTTTCTTCTGTAAGCTTTCCCTCGTCAGTTGAGACCTAGCTTTTTGACTGATGCCCGATGAAGCTACCTTGTTTAGCTAAAGGGGAGATGGACTGTGGATTCCCGCCTAGGACATCACCTACCCAGTCGGTCATTGGGCAGACCTCCTTTCGTCTCTCCTACGTCTTTTCCCTCATCCTCATCCTCCCCCTTCACACTTCCCCCTTCCCCTCTCTGCTCTATTTGTCTCACCTTCCTTTCCTCTCTCAATGTGTTGATTATTCTCGATGTTATGTGTAATTGCTATCATTTTTCTGTAACATTGTGTAACCTTATTTAAAGCGCTCTGATACCTACGGGTCTAGCCAGCGCTATATAAAACTCAGAAAATAAATAAATAAAGGTGGCCTTCGCGGCGCATAGAGCAACTGCTGAGAAGCTTCTTAGCACTTCTCACACTTCCTATTTCTCATGCGTTCTCAATTAATGATTACAGTAGGTTGGTTAAAAAGGACCGTGCAGTGAATGATGTCACAATGTCTCAACCCAAGCAGGCACCATCAACCAAAGCAACATTCTAGAATGCTTATTCTTGGTGACGCACAAATTCACTGGATGGCTCCTTTAAATTGACACTGCATACATGCCAAGTCATTGCGGATTCTGCCTACAATACAGTCACCATAATCGCGTCCTCTCAAAAGAAGTTAGGGTGGAAAACTGTAGCTTACCATCTTCTTTGTACGTTTCCACCATCCACAAGTGTGCCATAGAATTTATCATTAACTGTGCAGTAAGGTGACCCCGCCAGTTACCTTCACAGAAACCTTCACAGCCTCCCCTTTATCAAGTAAGTTCATAAAAGGCTGTTATTAACACTATGTTCCATTCCTAATGTAATGCTGCTCCGAAAAAATAATTTAAGGTCCCGTCATCCTTCCCTGAAAGTTTTTCTTCCTTTGGTTCCCTCCTTTTGTTGTTGCTCACACCCTTATGAACCCCAAACATCTAGGAAACTCAAGCGCACGTCGTGTTTTTAGATCTCGTTTAGGCAGCGCATGCGCTGTCTCTCCGAGACATCAAGTAATCTATATGTTGGGTGAAACTCCGCCTATTGCTGGGTAATATCTCCTGCCGCTCGCCATTTGTTTAAAGTTGGCATACCTCTTGTTAGCTGGGTTTTTAGTGGCTGTTGATCCGATACTGACTTCCGTGTAGTCCGGAAGCAGCAGCGCCTAACAACTGTTTTCGTTCGCTTTTGTGTTTGATGTGTGTTTGAGGGGAACTTTTTTAATGTTGGTTTCAGCCCAGCATGCTGAGCACAGCCGCGGTCGGTAGTAGGAGTAGTTGCCGGGCGTTGACATGGGGAGGGGGAGGGGCAGGGTGGGGGGTAGTAAACTATGGATTACAGAGGTTTACAGGTAAGTTAACATATATATTAATAAAGCGAATTTCGTTGCATGCACTGCATCCCCAAATGCGATGCAGTGCACGCAACAAAATTTGTTTTATTAATGTGTATGTTAATTTACCTGTAAACCTTTGTAATCCATAGCTTACTACCCCCCACCCTGCCCTTCCCCCTCCCCACGTCACCGCCCGGCAGTTACTCCTACTACTGACCGCGGCTGGCTGAACAGCATGCCCCTCCTCTATAAACACTGCTATCTCTCTCTTAGTTTGCTCTCCCTCCCGTGTCCTCAATGCTTTTTACCCTTGGCGGAGCCCTCTCACTCCCACAGTGCAGCGTTAGTTTTAGCATGGCGGCCCGCTTTATGGGCCGCCATGCGCATAACTTTTAGAATGAAAGACCCTAAGCAGAAACCTTGGCGCCGATGCTCAGAAAATAACCACGCATATTAGCAAAGAGTAAGAGATTAAAAGAAGGCATGGAACAAGATTCATGAATGGCAGCAATCAGGGGGCGGGGCTGAGCCAAATCTCCTCCTTCTCTTCTTGCAGACTTGAGCCAGGAAGTGCCTGCACTTCATGGACATTCATTGTATGTTTTCGAGCACCGTGGATATTCAGCACGGCGCCGGCATTAGAAAAAAAATACATTTAACATGTGTTCCTAATGAGGCACTATATTTTGTTTTGCTTCGTTTCATATTCGGACGCCACGCTTTATATTCAGCACAGCGCCAGCTTTTAAAATTTGTTTTTACTCTCGCACTCTAATTGTATGTATTTCGGCACCGCGGATATTCAGCATGGCACCCGCTTTTAAACACATTAATTTTATGGTGCACACAACTTGTATACGGGTGCCGCGCTTTATATTTAGCATGGCGCTCACTTGTATGGGCAGTCAGAGGGGAGATTAAGATAAGGCCAGGCATGTCCCATCCTGCAGCTAAGTACACACAACTTTGCAAAAGCTGGAAGCTTTGTCCCTCGCTTCCTGGCACTGCATATCTTCATGCAGTAACTTTCTCCAAATTCGTTTTTATGTGTTATGTAATAATTAGTGAAACAGGTTCAGTTTCTGAACGTTTGCCTTTTTTTCAGTTCAAACATTAATAATATAGTATGTCACCCTGGAACTACTCAGCACACTGACGCAGTTAATGAGCTCACAGACCAGACGGGATTAATGTTAATTTGAAGGCAGCCAGCAGGAACATTCTTTCACAATGATAAACTCACAGAATGGGTCTGTGTAGGAACAGAGTGAAGGACACAGCGCAACATACACATGGTGCAGGCTACCAACATCTCACAAGCCACTCACGCAGGGCAGAAAACTGTACCTGGGGGCTAGCCCTGGAAACTATAGCTCCATTTTTACTTTTCATAGTTTCGCTACTAATTATACCTTTATTTGGCTACTTCATTTAGAACTCATATGAAGCGTTGCGTCCACTTAAAAGCAGAACACACAAGGCTAAACTGGTGGATAATCTAATTAATTCAGTTGAAAGAATAAACTTTATTTGGTTTTTGCAACAAGCCTTATTTAAGATGTGTACTCAAATGCAATGTACATGCTATCAGAGAGCCATACACTCACTGGAGGATACCAAGTGCATAGGGGCTTATTTATGACGCCTAGTGACTAGTCACTAGACTGCCCAGTCTTTATTCCACCCTGCTGATTCTTTAACTCATTCATGCAAGTTAGATTTCATCTGTTTTCTCTTTGCGACTCCGTTTTTTGGACTTTCTCTTTCTCCTTGTTCACTCCTTTTCTAACTTACTCTCTCACTTGCTCTAGGTCAAAGTCCAATGTTGAAAAATAAGTCCTAGTCCCCAAAACGAGCGCACTTATAATTGGGGCAGATCACTAAAAAGAAAGCATTTAAGACAATAGCTGTCATATTTCAATTTGTGCTATTGGCATTGTAAATGACAATGCCTTTTATTCGTGTTTTGAAAACACACACTTAGTACGGATAGTCCTTGCTTATGAGAAGCAAGGATGACAGTAAAAGAGGCGCAGTTACTGCCAGCCTTGCTTCTTGTAACCAAGGACCATAAGTACAAATTGCGTGTTTAAGCACAGCTTGCACGTTTTCAAAATGCATAAATAAAAGTCATTATCATTTACAATGCCAATAGCTCAAACTCTCGCAAATGCGAGACCTTTTGCATTGAAAATGCTTGTTTTATTTCTTCAGGGCGCTTTGACATCAGTTCTTCTTCTACCCCATGGGTGCTGGTGTATGTTTTCAATGCTATCAATTAGAATTTGGTACCCTGTGGGGGGAACCTGGGGTGCTTCCAATACCCTGGGACAGTGATCCCGTTGGCTGAGGGATCCTTGTACCAGTGTTTTGCAAACACTGTTGGCGTGATGGGATCCTACTTTTGATGAGAAAATAGACCAATTTTCTGTGGCTCGATAGAATGAAGATTTAGGTCAACAAATCACTGTGATCCAGCACTCCACAAAGTCATTTTATGATCATAAAATATGTCTGTCCATTCAGCAGGTGTTGTATCAAAATTATTTCTTTATTGAATTCTTCTCTTCTTTACATATATAAAGAGACACATACAGCGTGGCCAACGCGTTTCGTCCCAGAGGACTTCTTCAGGGCAAAGATTGAAATATAAAGAGCTTCGTCTTATCCCCCTCCAACACCGCGAATTGTAGCTAAGCCTTCCTCTAATCGACCAGACTAGGTAAATTACCTTTTTTTACATTATACTTGATTAATCACAGTTCATCAATATGGTTTTCACCCTATGTAGGTTATATTAATATCAGTGTATCAGAGCAGATTCACCCCATCCAGCGGTCCATGCAGAAGATTTAGGTCCTATTCAATATTTTTTGCAGCAGAGCAGCGAGTTCCTTCCATATAGACAGTCCATCTCCAGGGTGTTGCAGGGTGTTTCCATAATCTTAGGATTTCTGCATGGTCCAGCTGTATTTAGGACCCTTTGCTGCTGCTTTGGGTTGCCACGAGAGTCACCCTGAGGTGCCACATGTCTGCTCTAGGGCTCATGGTCGAAAAGGCCCCTGGAGGATGGATGCACAAACATCTTAACCCAGGGGGGCTGGAGTATGCATTCTATCTATTAAAGTGGTCCTCAAACTTTTTAATGCTGTGGTATCCCTTTTTGTAAAAAATGTCACTGTGCCCCCACAATGAAAACATATTTTCCATAATTATTCTCTAACATTGGCAGCTTTAAACATAATTTTCAGTTCAAACATTTGCAGTGATATTCAGTTACACCTTTTAAAAATGTAATCAAATACATGATTTCCAACATGCTATGGTCAGCCTGGCCTTCTAAAGCATCAAAGTATTGACAATGTGATTCTCAATCAGAAATGGGAGTTAGGGGCTTTGAGGATTCATTTGAACCCCCCATCTCCTTTAACCCCTACTTACACCCAGGATAAGAGTGACAAAATATCCTACTGATGGTTCAATACAGGGTTGCTCAGTATCTCTCTTTTTTCCCTAAAATCCAAGCTCTGTTTCAGCAAGATGCTCGTCCTGGCCCCCGAGATCAAATCAGCTCCCCCCCGTCCCCAAGTTTTAAGACCGCTGCTCTATTCCCTTTGATTCCTTTAGTTTTGCAGAGGATTTAGTGGGAAAGGGTAGAGGTCCTTGTGGTCCTCCAGAATTGGATTCCTTGGAGGGGTTCCATCTGGTGTTGGAGATGGTAGGGGAACCTGTGTGGCAAGGCATTGTGGTTCTGGGCCCTCTGCTGTCTCCAGTCCTTTCTAAGCTTTAGCTGTTCCACTTGAGATGCCCAGTCCCTGTCTTGTCCTCCTAGGTAGTTCAAAGTTTTTTTGATTTTGAACCCACTGCCTAAGGTATTGGGGCCAAATGTACATAGCATTTGCGACTCGCGAATCAATCGCAAATTGGTTTGTGACAGTTAAAGTGCTGCTTTGTGATGTACAAAAGGCATTCACAATGTATTTTTAGTGATGAAAGCGTTTTGCTAATTGGTATTTCTTTGCAACCCATATTTGCATGTCGCAATTATCTACACTTGCTACTCGCAAACCTTAATCTCCGCCCTGTAGCAATTAGCCACTAGTTACAAAAAAGTCTGTTTGCACATGCAATTTAACACCAATTCGTTTCAGGTGGTAACTGTGTGCAAACTATGAAAGCTTGTCCAGAATGCATCAGGGGTTTTCAGAATAGCTGCTATTTATGTGATTGTGAGGAGGATGCAACTACTGACTGCTCAGCAGAGAAGGAAGAGGAGACGGGGAGGATATTCTAAGCCAGACTCACCATTATCCAACAAACAGAGGAGGAATTGTATGACAGAAATAGGCTAAGCAGAGCTCTGATATGAGATATAATTGAATTGCGGAAACCACAAATAGAAAGCAGTACTCTGCACAGCAATTTAATCCCCACCCATGTACAGGTGTTGTGCTCATTACACCTTTTGGGTTCTGCCAGTCACCAAGGTGTGATTGCTGTTGCTGGTGGGGTGTCCCAAAGTGCTCCCCCATTTTTACAAGCGATTTCTAGATGCCATGCTCCTCCATATCAACTGGTACATTTACTTAAACATGAATGGTGAGGAAATGCAAAGCTCAAAATTGAAATTGTATAGGATTCCCAGCTTTCCACACATCAAAGAGTGTGTAGATGGAAAACATGCCCCAATTTGTCCTCCAACGCTTTTTGAATACTTGTTTAGGAATGGGAATAACACCTATTCCCTCAATATTCACATTGTGTGTGATTCAAACAATGTAATCACTGATATTGTATCGCAATAACTAGGGAGTACCCATGACTTGTTCATCTTCAGGCACAGTGGAATACACCACCGCTTGGAAGGAGGGAATTTTGATGATGGCTATTTGTTAGGTAATGTATGAAGTAGAATCACACATATCTTTGTGCTAATCAAATGCATAATGAAAGCAGGCTCACAGGTATTTGTTTGTTGTAGGTGACAGTGCGTATGCCTTAAGGCGTTGGTTGTTATCCACAGCAATCCCAAATGAAATGCGACATAACATTGCACATCGTCACAACGGGTCTGCAATAGAGCACACATATGGTGTTCCAAAAGCTCAATTCTGTTGCCTTCTAAAAAATGGAGGTGCCTTACGGTATGCTCCAGATACCCCCTGTAAGATAGATGCAACATGTGCCATCTTACATAATATACCCACCAGGCGAGGTATACCCATCACTATGACTGGCTCTGAAC
Source organism: Triturus cristatus (assembly GCF_964204655.1). Taxonomy (NCBI): domain Eukaryota; kingdom Metazoa; phylum Chordata; class Amphibia; order Caudata; family Salamandridae; genus Triturus; species Triturus cristatus. Next base: position 218,209,367 of record NC_140594.1, on the reverse strand, counting down.
CGGAGGATGAGAATCCTGAGTACCTCTGTAGCAGCCGAGAGAGGAGAGAGCAGCAGTGGAGGGTAGACGGGACCACACTGCAGCCAAATACTTTTCAAGGTAGGTCACATGCGACAGTGCACTCTCAAGAAACTACTGAATGATGATTTGATGCCTGAAAGTAAAGAAACCTTTATTGTTAAGAGTGTTACCAAATTGCAAACCCTAATTGTAAAGTCTCCCATGCAAATGACCCTGAAGGTCCGCAGACAATCTTGGTTACATCGCCAAAATGACAAATATACAGTTTTATTTCAAAAGCCTTTGCTGTGTCCAATGCTTCCTGGGGCTGCTTCCCAAATGGGTTGAACCCACATGTCCACCAGCATGAGCACGGGTGCTGCTGCATCACAGTGCACGTGCATCAGTGGCAGAGACGCTGCTCACACTAGACATGTCCTCACTGTCTGGAGGGGCAGATGCAACCCCACTAGCTACGTTGGCATTTCGTAACATCTCAGCTGCAGAGGTTATGTGCCCTAAGCTCCTTGTGATGTCACTACTGAAGTGTCTCATTTTCACCTGAAGGGTTACTGTTTGCCTGGATAGGGTTGAAGTGGCATTCACCAATCTACTAATAGAACGGGTTAACCCCTCCATTAAAGCAGCTGGGCTTCTGCCTCAATATCATCTGCCATTTGTTTGCATAATTTTTCTATTGCAGTAGTGAGGCTGTCCATGTTGGAGTTAGCCTTGTTTTCAGCCAATTGAGTGCCAATATTGTGGAATTTTAATGACATGCATTACTGCATTTTCTATATTTTTTCACTCATTAGTTTAATCTGATTGTGTTGCAGACACTGAGTTTGGAGCATGTAAGCCTCAAGGCCTCCAAACATCTGGCCATTTGATTCAGCATCTCCCAGCAGCAATGGTTGGTTGGCAAAATTGGCCCCACAACGCTGAATGCGCGCACACTCTGGAACACGCTGCTGTTGTGGCCTCCCAACTGGCTCCAGGATGGGACTATTAGGCTGATTGTCATCATCCACTAATGATGGCTCTGGTGAGGATGCAGCACTGCCACAGTGGCCATGAGGTGTACGTGGCTAACTTCTAATTCCTATTGGTTCTTTAGGCGCCATTTGTGTTCCTCCACAGGTGTTGTCATCGGCCACTTTTTCAGGGTGATCTGAGTGAAAAATAGACTTAGAATCAGTTTTTGATCAGAGGCAATATCAATTAAGTTTGGAAAAATGTCTTTAATAAATCTCTGACACTGACTACAGTGTGTAACGTAATAACTACATATCCCAAAATGCACTATGATGGTAGTTTTTTGTACTCCTTAAAATAATCCTCGGGATTACGTTACATTGCTAATTAATGTTGGGGATAGATATAGGCTGCAAGCTGTGCGAACAGAAACATATTTAACACTTACTTTGTGATTTTGCATGTGCTCTGGTGTCAGTGCTTCCAAATCCCCCAACCGCCTTAGGCTCCAAGGTAGTCTCAACCATAGCCTCCAGTGCAGTGGGTGGGGGTACAGTCTAGGGGCCTCCTCCTGTTGCCCGAGACTCTGTAGGTCATGTCACCACTCTCGCCATTGTTAGTGACCTCAGGTCATACCACCTCTTTTTGATCTCTTCAACGGAGCAGTGGGTGACTCAGAAGCATTTATTTTGTGCTGCATCTCCTGCCATACATTGTGCTTCTGTGGCCTCGAGTCAGACACGGAGGCCCCTCCAAAGAGCACATCATGGTTGTGCCAGGTATAGTCCCCCATAGCTGGAAAGCGGCAGTGGTCAAAGGCCCACTAAAGAAACCTTCTTTAGACCCCCAGGACCTTTCCAACTACAGACCTATTTCCCTTCTGCCAGGAAACATTAAGATCATGGAGAAGCTAGTGAACAAACAACTTTCACTATTCCTGGAGAGCAGCAACTTACTCGGGGTCTCCCAGACAGGGTTCCGTCCAGGCCAGGGCACCGACATCGCCCTCCTGGCGGCTGTGGAGAAGGCCAGAAGCATTCTGGATACAGGAGGATCAGTGGCAGTGATCCTCCTGGACCTCAGTGCGGCCTTCGACACTGTGAACCATCATACTCTAATCCAACGACTGGGAGAAATCGGAGTAAGGGGCACGGCCCTGAAGTGGCTAAAATCTTTCCTTGATGACCGCTCCTTTCAAGTCTGGGAGAACGGCAGCCACTCACCCGCAATCCCTCTCCGCTGTGGAGTACCGCAGGGCTCATCTCTTAGCCCGACTTTATTCAACGTGTATATGTCCCCGCTGGAGAAACTGGTCATTCCGTTCGGCGTATCGATCATCAATTACGCCGACGATACCCAGCTGGTGGTAACCCTCTCACACCCGCACCAATCTCCCTCTGACCTCCACAGCTGTCTCACTGAAATCCACAGCTGGATGAACTCCTCAGCATTAAAATTAAACGGTTCCAAGACCGAGATCTTGCTGCTCGGACACAAAGGGCCCTCCCTGACGCCTCACCTCTGGCCTGACTGCTTGGGTGACCCCCCTGCACCCAAGGAAGAGGTCAAGAGCCTGGGCGTATGGCTCGAAAACGATCTGAGCTTTAGAACACAGGCAAAAAAGACGGCAGGAATCTGCTTCGGACTTCTCAGGGCCTGTAGAAAGATCTTCCCCCTGCTCCCCGCGACCGCCAAGAAACTTTTGATTCAGGGCCTTATCCTGGCAAGGCTTGACTACTGCAACTCAATCTATCTGGGAGCTCCTGAAGCCACTCTCAACACCCTGCAGAAAATTCAAAACGCCGCGGCCCGCCTACTCACTGACACCCCCGCCAGATCATCGGCAAAGCCAGCCCTCAAGCTTCTCCATTGGCTCCCAGTCAGAGAAAGGGTTGCTTTCAAGGCCCTCTGTCTGGCCCACAAAACTCTTTATAACAACGGCCCTCCCCTCCTCAAGGAATTCATCATCCCCTACAAAACGAAAAGGGCCCTCCGTTCCAGCGGAGAGAACCTCATCACAGTCCCCAGAGTTAATAAAGCCAGGTCCGGAGGCCGCCGCTTCTCGGTCCACACGGCCAAACACTGGAACAACCTCCCCCGGAGACTGAGAACTGAACCCAATCTCCTTCAGTTTAGGAAGGCACTGAAGACTCTTCTCTTCCCTGACCCTTAACCCCCTCCACCGCTGACCACCCCTTGAGTTCAGGTTCTAGCGCTGGGATGCTCTAGGGTTACTACGCGCTCTACAAAACCTTAAATAAAAATAAATAAATAGGGTAGGTGTTCCCATGTTCAAAGCCACGTAGAGCTGACAGTGAAATGTACAACTTTTCACTGCGTCACTCTGACTTGACTGCGTCAAAATCCCTACACCTTCCCAACCAGGCGTAAGGATTGATGCAGGGTTTTTAACATGGGACTCGCCTCTGTGTTCTGATGCTTTGCTGGAGTTTCATCAGTCTTTCGACCAACTCCAGAAATGCGTAACTTTAGCATAAAAGGTGCAACAGAATTTCTGATGCATCTGTGAATCCTTGCGCGATGGAGACCTGTGTTGAAAATACAGTGCATCCATGGCGTCGTTAGGGCATTTGCAGCAGGCGCAAGAACTCTGACGCATCGATGCAAATGCATCAGTTCTTGTAAATATGCCTGCAGATTTCCATCCTGAGTACCCAAGTTTGTACTACCCTAACCTTAAATCGTATCAACCGTTTCATGCTCCCTAATCTGCAGTCGTTTTGGGAAGCGGGATTTACTTGAAAACGTCCTTTGGCATTATAAGCAGAAGAAAAATTCTCACAAATATTGATTGTAATGCACCTACGCCAATGAATGTTACACAGAGCTGCGGTAAACTTAAGTGGCGACGCCTCAGATCAGTGACTGACCGTGAGCTCTAATATACCATTTCACTGAGCGCGCGGCTCATGTATTTTAAACTACATATGAATCTATTTTGCTGAAGTTTAATGCTGATGATGCTTAACTGGTGAGCATACTGCCACATTTGCAGTGGAAAAAAAATCACATGCTTCATTTTTTATCTTCAAAGGTCTTTGGGCTAAATTATCCATAAATTTCCTCTGATGAAGCACCTGTGTCTGAACAGCGCTTAAGAAAATGAGCTGGCAGGTGGCTCGAGCTGCGGCAGATCCGGTTAAATATCACCAGATCTGCAAGGAGTTTTAGTCCTCATTTAGAAGGATGCCAGCTTTCAGCCTCTGTGCTGCTGCACCCCAGACAATTGAAGTCAATAGTCTGGTCTTCGGTTTTTTTTTCGGGGCCCTTTGCATATTAATTCATGTGCGCATTTAAAGAAAAATTCTTTTGTAAGAGTTTGCAGAATAATTTATATGAGGGCATTATAATACTACATTAAGAAAGAATGGGAGCTGACATATACATACGGTAATATGAAAAGAGTTATAGAAAGAACACACAAGGATATAGTGTGAAAGAGTAGGCAAAAAGGAAATGAATGTTTAGATACTGTGAAATATTACTTTTAAAGAAAGGAAAGAAACCAAGGAAAATAAAAGCTGATGAAAAGTAATGAGAGCTCGTCATAGGATCAGATATGACATTGCACAGCCATTCAGGTGCCAATGTAATTAGATCTGTATACACAATATTTCCTATCGCTCAGCAATAGAATTACAATTCTTTTGAATAATAAAAAAGTAAGTTATCATTACGATTTGTGAGTCATAGGTATTACGAGAGGTACATTTTATTCCATCACATATAAAAGGTAATAGGCATTGTCAAACAAACAGATATGCGTTTCTGTCCCTAATAGAACCTTTGTCTGACCAGTGAGTGTGTCACAATGCTATGTAAAGAATGCAATATATACAAGCAGTGGCAAAGGCAATAGGTCTCATGTTGGCTGCCAGCATGTTGGCTTTGTCGATGCTGTTTGCCATGGTTTTTTGTTAAATGTTATTTTTAGGAGAACTGATTGGCCCTCAACAATATGAACAAAGAAATATTACTAAAAGCAAAAATATTTTTGGGTTTCAAAAACGACACTTTGCTACGGCAGTCCCTGACACTAAAAATAACTTGTTATGTGGTTGTGCGCCATGTGATGGACCAGAATGCCATGAATTTATCTTAAGAACCACGGATCTCAGCTTTGGAAAACACAAGGCCTACGTTAGACTCTAACCCGAATTATTCTAATAAAAAATGTAACTATTGGATTGAGTCCTCCTTGGAACTAGTCCTCCCTAAGAAATGTATTCATAAAAGAGTTAGAGATAACACTTCTACGTGGTACTCTCCTAAGCTACGTGAGTATAAACAAGTCTGCAAAAGACTAGAAAGAATATGGAGAAGGGACTATGATGCACTGAGTAAACAGAAATATAGGTACTCTATAAAATGTTATCAAACCAAAGTTAAATCTGCACAAGCAGCTTATTATGAGGAAAGAATTAACCTAGCCTCTAATTCCCCTCGGGAAATCTTCCTTATGCGAATAATCTTCTGAAGCTGCCCTTCCTAGATGATCACTGGGATGGTGCCCCCCCCCCCCTCCCCCCCACTGTAATGAACTGGCAGAGTTCTTTTACAAACAAAATCCAGGATATATATGACATCTTTCCTCATTGCTCTTGCTCCAGTAACTTTCCAAGTGCATGTCACTCAGCTACGGCGTTCCGCAGGGTTCGTCCCTGAGTCCTACATTGTTCAATGTATATATTATATGTCAGGACTGGAGGCGAGGATTATGCCTTCTTTCTCCACTTTTATTAACAGCAGCCACATTTTTAAAACGGTATTTTTAAAAGTACAAAACTACGTTTCCCAGAACCGTTGGGAAAATGTAGAGTTAGAGAAACAAAAAACAGCACTGTCCAATCAGCAACAGCCACGGTCTATCCAATCAGGACACAGCCTCCTCGATGTAGTCTGCCCTCACTGGCCTCTCATCCTCTTTCTTCGCAGTTGCGCAGCCGAGTTAAGTGTTTCTTCCTGCTTGGGGTTATTTTACCTCATGAATACTGTATATTGTTTATTGCTTGGTGATATATTGCCACGGATATGCTGTACATTGTTTAATTGCTTAGCTTTGAAGCGCGCGTTAGGTGCTCAGTTACTGGCCTCGCATACGCGCGCTCTGAACTAGTTGATGTTCTTTTTTTACTGCATGTGCATGTTTTCTCTGACAGCGCATTTGCATGTTTTTTCGTGGTACTGATTTGAGTGATTTCTCTATTGGAGGCGGCGGTGACGAGTGTTTCGGGCTCTTATCGCGACTGCCGCTGCGAGTCACCTTCAAAGTGCAATTTTTTCCTTGCTTGTTGTGCCACATCGTCGTGGGGCTGCGGGAACGTTCTACCTTTCCTACACGGTCGATTCCTGGTGTGCTCACGGTCCTCCCACTGCTAGTGTGCATGTTGGACTCATGGAAGTGGCGTGCGTGTTCATATCATGAGGGGTTTGAACGGCGCGCTGTAGTTTCCTCGTGGGCACCAGCCTGGATGAACGCCTCTCAGAGGTTGTATAATTAATTGTCTTACGCTCCGCTGCTTTCTGGCACTTACTGCAAGCGGAGTCCGTATTTGGCTATCTCCACACCCTGTGGGGTCTGTATTGAGGCTGCCAAGACTTTTGTGGGCACTTTTCCCAGGCCAGTTGTTGCTTTGTATTTCCCTGCACCAGACCTTCTGTGCCCAGGGCTTTGCCCTATAATATCCCTCGCATTTTAAGTCCAGGCTGACACCCAGCCCTCACCAAATTGAAGTGACTGCTACTCAGTCCTGCTTACTACCTGGCACTTCAGTGCTGGTTGCTTCCCTTTTGTCCAGGTATGGAAATGGAGTACGAGGAAGATTTTCATGGGGAAGAGAACACCATAGCTGACCTTACCTGGGACGACAATTTTTATGATGCATCAATTTACAAAGCTGTGGGGGTACCCATGGCCCCCTTAGATGACAGACTGTCCTGGAAGATTGACCAGGCTCTCGCTCACCTCACTCACCCCCCTTTGGCTCCTCTCCAAACTGAACTCCATGCTCCTACCCTGCCCACTGATCTTGTCCTCCTCCTACCAAACGCAACCACGATGCTGGGGTGGACATCTCTGAATTTGACAGACTAAAACAGGATTTTTTAGCCACACAACCTAATCTACCACCTACTGGTGATGGTCTGGCGAATCCTCTGAATGCCAAAGGGAACGCTGACTCTGGCCCTGACCCTTCCAGACCTGGTCCTTCCACGCTGCCGGATGGCTCCGCTGACATGTTCAATCCTGATGACATTATAAATCCCCACTCGACAGACTGGGCCCCGGCAGATAAAGTTGCCAACTATGTGGCAATGCGTATCAGGAAGCCCTTAGATAAGGAATGCCCTCGTCGGTCTCTGGATAACAAAGTTGCCCTCACTCCTGAAATCGATGCCCGTATGGCTACCTTTTTGCAAAAATGTATGCGGGACCCTAAAAAGGGGATCAATAGGTCTTGGCGTACATGCCAGGACAAGCTCCTGGATGTTTTAGGACCACTCACCAAAATATTGGATATGGCCAAAGAGGCCAAGTCGTGAGAGTCCCTTATTGCCCCCTTTCTGGGTGGGCTCAGAGGGCGATAGTGTTCTTGGGCAACGCTAATTGTGCCCTTTCCACAGAGCACCGCCGCTCCTTACTCATCAAAGTTGATCCGAAGCTGGGAGATCTTGCAGATTCGGAGGCGAGCCCAGTGAGGTCTCTTTCGAGAGCCTTTTGTCTGGGAATTAGGCAAGTTTGTTAACACCTTCACCTCCCTAGACAGAGTGCAAACAACCATAAAGAAGGTGTTTCCCTGGGTTTTCAGAGGGGCCGGTCGAGGTAGGGGCCGCTCGACCATCCGTGCTTCTTACAAACACTCAAGAGGGAAAGGCTCCAGGCAGGGACAGTACCAGGATCAGTCCTGTTTTAGAAACTTCTACCCTACCAGAGGTCGACGTGGCAAGGGCAGAGGATACCGAGGAGTGGCAACATCAAACAATGCTGGTGAGTGTTCTCCCTTCTTCCCAGTTAAAAGTATCAGGGAGACTGGGGAATTTATTCCAGACCTGGGTTTCTATCACCGGGGATCCATGGGTGTTGCAAACAGTTCAAGGTTTTAGCATAGAGTACCTAGGCGATCCTGTTCAGCAAAACAGGCCCCGTCCCATTCAGTTTTCTCTTCCGGAATCCTCCCTCGTAGACTCAGATGTTGATTCCCTCCTGGCCAAAGGGGCTATCATCCCCGCTGCCCTCCATCCCAAAGGTTTTGTCAGCAACATTTTTCTGGTGGACAAACCGGATGGAGGCAAGCGTCCCGTCATAAATCTCAGCGGATTCAACAAATGGGTGGTTTACCGCCACTTCAAGATGGAGGGAATCCATCTCTTCAGGGATGTCTTACGCCACTCAGACTGGATGGTGCGTCTGGACTTAAAGGACGCTTACTTGGTCGTCCCAACTTTTCCACCCCACAGGCGGTTTCTTCAGTTCATCTGGCGAGGGCAGACATACGAGTTTGCATCCCTTCCTTTTGGCCTATCCTCGGCTCCTTGGTGTTTCACCAAGGTCTTTAATCCAGTAGTGGAATGTTTGAGGGCCCGAGGCATTCGTATGATTGTCTACTTGGACGATCTCCTCTTGATGCAGACGTGTCCTCTTCAGCTTCTTTGTCATCTTCGGATGACAGTAGACGTTCTTCAGAGTCTGGGGTTCATCATAAATGAGACGAAGTCGGTTATCACGCCCTAGCAGTCTCTTACCTTTCTAGGCTTTGTGATAGATTCCACAACATCCACGCTCAGTTTGCCAACCAGGAAGATCTCAAAGATCAAACACGAGTTGCGACGGGCCCCGGCAAAGAGTCAAATCTCTCTCAGGGACATCGCCCTTGTGGTAGACCAACTCTCAGCTTCCATCCAGGCAATCTTCCCGGTTCACCTTCACTACCGGGTGTTGCAACGTCTCAATGCGCTTCACTTGCGCAGAGGGTGTCCCTATTCCCGGAAAGTAATTTCTTTCTGAGGAAGCACGGGAAGAGATTCATTGGTGGTTACAACACATGGAGGCCTGGAACGGCCAAGCGATTTATGGCTCCGCGCCAGATTTAGTGATAGAATCCGACGTCAGCATGATAGGCTGGGGAGCCAGATGCGGCGATTTTTCCTCAGGAGGATTGTGGTCACCAGAAGAATGGAAGTTACATATCAACTCTCTGGAACTTCTGGCAGGCTCATTCGCCATTCGCTGCTGGACGAGGGAGTCCATTCAATCCTCTGTCCTTCTAAAAATGGACAACATATCAGCAGTGCGGTATATCAACCATTTAGGAGGCACAAGGTCCAAAGCCCTCTCTGATCTGGCCGCCAGGTTTTGGCAATAATGCCTAGACAACCACGCCTCTGTTACGGCGGAGTTACTTCCCGGATGGGAAAATTTGGTGGCAGATTTTCAGTTCCGCAACTTCAGAGACTCCAGTCTATGGAAGTTGAATCCAGACCTTTTCGGTCGATATTTTTGCCTCGAGGTTAGACCACCAGCTCCCACGTTTCTTCAGCTGGAGACCGGATCCTTGGGCTGTGTCCACGGACACCTTCCTCCAGGATTGGAGTCAGGAGAGGGGATATGCGTTGCCCCCATTTGCAATGATCACAACAGTGACAGCCCGGATCAGAAGGCAGGAAGCGGAAGTGGTAGTTCTCACCCTGTTTTGGAGGTCTCAAGTGTGGTTTACGGTTCTTCTGGAACTTTCCTGAGATTCTCCAATCCTACTCCACCTCTTTCTGAGTTTGCTCCTGAATACCAACGGGGCTCCAAACCCTCTAGTTCTGGGTAACTCGTTGTGTCTCATGGCGTGGAGGATTACCGGGGACGTTGGAAAGTCCCGAGACTTTCGGCAAAGACTGAAGAACCCATGTCTAAGGCTTGGGCAGACAGCACCAACAAACAATACAAGTCCGCTTGGGGAAGATGGTGTGTGCGACGGGGTCTCAATCCCATGGACGCATATGTAGTTCATGTCCTGAATTTTCTGGCACACCTTGTGTCTCGTTGGCCTACAGATCAATAAACACCTTTCATTTGGCCATCTTGGCAGGTCACCTCCTAATTGATAATTCTGACGGAGAACACTCTCTCGTGTGTAAACTTGTTTGAGGGATCAGACTATCCCTTCCCCCGTAACCTCGTTACTCAGCTTTGTGGGACGTAAACCAAGTCCTTAATTTGTTTTTGTCATGGCGACCTATTCAGTTCTTAACTCGGAAAAGAGCTGTCAGCTAAATTGGCGATGCTGCTTTGTCTTATTTCCTGTAGATGAGTTTCAGATGTAAGAGCTTTAGATGTAACATCTAGAATGTTCACGCTGACTGGAGTCACCTTTACCCTCCATAGGCGGATGAAGTGTCACACAAGGGTAATCTCTTATCCGGAATTGCCAGATTCTCCAAAGATGTGCATGGTTCGTTGCCTGAGGGCATATGAGGAGATGATAGCGGAGTACCGTCCTCCGTGAGAACGACGGCTTCTTATTGCTCTACGCAAACCCTTTGGGGCTGTGTCTTTCCCCACCATAGCTAGGTGGGTCAGGTGGGTAATGCAAGAAGCAGGCATTAGCCTCAGGATCTTTGGAGCTCACTCAGCAAGGGGTGCTATGGCTCCCAAAGCTTTTGGCTTGGGTTCCCGTTTAGAGGATATCCTCAACGCGGCTGACTGGTCTTGGACTCTACCTTTAAGAGGTTCTACTTTAAGCCAGTCCTGGATATGGCTCACCTCGTGGTGAGCAAGCTTTGAACTAGCATAATCCTTGCCTCCAGTCCTGACATAGAATGAAAACTTTCCTAGCTATCGTAACGGAAAGTTTCAATTCTATTAAGGACTCAGAGGCGAGGATTATCCCCTCCTAGGGCTCTGAGTGACGAGTTCCCACTCCGTATTGGAGTACGTAGCTCATTTTAGGAATGTTTCTCTTTATGAAAGTGAGCTGTGAGAATTTGTTTTGTGTTGAGCTAAACAGTCTATCTCACTGATTTTGAAGTTCTAGGTTAATGGTTACCTGGTTCCGTATGATGATATACCTTTGTCCTTGTAGGTTCTGATGCGGTCAAGCAAGATGCATGAATATTGGCTAACGGCTGACTTCGCACGACGAAAGAGGATGAGGGGCCAGTGAGGGCAGACTACATCGAGGAGGCTGTGTCCTGATTGGATAGACCACGGCTGCTGGTGATTGGATAATGCTGTTTTTTGTTTCTCTAACTCTACATTTTCCCAACAGTTCTGGGAAATGTAGTTTTGTACTTTTAAAAATACCGTTTAAAAAATTTGGTTGCTGTTAATAAAAGTGGAGAAAGAAGGCAAAATTCTTGCCTCCGAGTCCCTAATAGAATTGAGACTTTCTGTTACGATAGATATGAAATTTTCATTCCTTTAGCAAAGATTGTCCTTCCATATGGTATTAAAATAGTCACATACGCTGATGACACTCAACTGGTTGTGGCTTTAAATCATCCTGAGAATTCTTCATCTTGCCTAGGACCCTGCTAGAAAAAGTAGCCAAGTGGATGGAATTTTCATACCTCAAACTTAACAGAGAAAAGTTGAAGCTTATGTTGCAGGGTAACCCCCCCATTTCTGACCTTGGATTAGTATGGCCAAATTGTCTTGGCCCCACCCCTGTCCCTAAAAGTCAGATTAAAAGCCTGAGCATGTGGCTGGACCAGTCCCTTAAATTTGACCATCAGGTGATGAAACTGGCTGCCACCTGTTATTGCATTCTTAGAATATTCCGTAATGTTTCCCTCTCCTCTCCTTTTTGGCAAGGAGACTCATGGTTCAGGCGGGTGCCGTTCGTGCCTGAGGAACTTTGTTTGTGGACTCTGTGCTTTACCTGGGCGTGAGGGACTGCGAGGCTCCGCGGCTGGGAAACCAGCTACAGCTGCGGCCTCTTCCCGGACACTCCCCCTGCCAGCCCTTAAGAGGACGACTCACGGCCCCCGCTTCGCGGGAGCCGTTCGTCTCTGAGGAACTTTGTTTGTGGACTCTGTGCTTTACCTGGGCGTGAGGGACTGCGAGGCTCCGCGGCTGGGAAACCAGCTACAGCTGCGGCCTCTTCCCGGACACTCCCCTCTTGGCGGAACATTACCTATATATTCTGAGTCCAGTGACGCGGCGCGGGACGCGGCGCAGGACGTGCGCCGGGCGAAGTCCGGGCCAAGGGCGAGCCCGTTCTAGCCCGTTACAGACCGATTGAGACCGGACTGGGCCCCCCTCCTAACATTTCATATCCCAGGTGATTGGACATCATCTTGTAAATATCGGCTGATTATTAGTTGTGGAAATCACATGTTATCATCCATGGCGACCACACGAGGGAGTAAGAGCAAGGTGATTAAGGATGTTAGTAATATTACTGGCCCATTAGATAACTTCATTGTTAGAGCGAACTCTGTTATTGACCAAGGAATAGCTCTTATGGAACGAAGAGTATCACAGGACCTATTACTGGCCAAGCGCTCCTCTATGGGCCTTTATGCAACAGCTAAAACTCCCGATAACACAAGTAATAAAGCACCCCTTCCCTTAGTACACGTGGATATACATAACATCCCTAATGAAGTGGATTTGTCCTTTTCAATGACTGAATGTATATCTTCTTCGCAACTAGAGAGGTCTCCGATTCTTCCAGCGGAGCCTTTGGTATTAGAACCATGATTGCAAGATTCAATCAATAGTCAGTCGACGAGAGAGAAAGAGGGTGCAATACCAAAGACGACAAAACGTTCCAAGAGAAAGTATAAGAAAAACGAACCTAAAACAAATAAGCTCACTAAGGCAAAAAAAACTATTCCTATTGGAGATAAAGGGCTAGGCAAACCTATCACTAGAAGGATAGAACGAACTGAACAACAGTCAAAAGACGCCTCTATTCCAAGTAGTCCTAATGAGGATAGCCTGCCATTGGAATTGTCGAGCGTTGTTATTCCCTCTATGACGCCTATAAACTTGGAGCCTTTGAAGGCTGACCATAAGCAAATTGATCACATAAGGGAGCTTTTTAAAACATATCTTACTCCGTTGGAAATTAGACTGAAGAAGATTGAGAGGCAGCTAATAAATGTGGCTGCTCTATTAAAGATCTCGACTAACATTGAGCCACCAAAGGTTTTGGATGAGGTACAAAGAAACGCAAAAAATTCAACAGTGGGTTGTTCAACAGTTAAATCGTCAACCTACGCCACAAAAGCAAATAGTTTGGCAATTGCTAATATAGAGAACTCTGTAACAGAAAAAATTAACCATCCTCCGGGAAATAATAATCAAGGGCCAAACATACAGAAAGATTCAATTAAGGGACTTAAACCGGGAAACCTAGTTATAGATTTGCCCCCAGAAGCATCTCCTTATTTGGTGATTTTAACGGGGGTTCCCGAATTGAAAGAGGGAAAAGAAGAACCTTTTGGTTCTTTGAAAAACAAGGTCCAATACTGGCTCAATGTAAATCGACCACTCCCCTCGAATAGGATGAGTAAGATCTTAATGGTCCGCAGGGTTTCTTGGGTGGGGGCAGAAAGAAAAACAACACAGGGTGATTGTGTCTTGGTTAACTTTGAGGACCCGGAAACGGTTGATCACATCTGCTCCGGGAGGAATCATTTTTTAAACGAGAGTATTGAAACTAAAAGATTATCTTTCTTTTACCCTCCTAGATCTTACCCCTATCTATTCAATGAGCGTGAATGGATTACTGTAAAATCCCGTGACAGAACAATGGGTACAAGGGACTGGGGAAGGCGAATTAATAGAAATCCAATATATAGTGACAACTGGAGGGGTTTACCAACCTCCAATCGCTATAGTAGTTTAGAGATGGTGGATTGACTCCATCGGACTGGACCTAGTCTCTCCCCGCATTGTTTTAGTTCCACCACTATGTACAAAAATTTAAATTTCCCGCTAATTGACCCACAAAGAGTTGCGAATGAAGGGAGGATAAAAAACCTGCCAGACCCCCTAATAACATCTAAAGCTTCATTTGATGAATTCGACAAACAAGAATCTGAAATAATTACATATCCCGGCTTTGGTATAAAAACTTTTTTATCCCCAAAAGTTCACCATCTCAGGGCGCAGCCTGACGTGGAACACATTCCCCCCCTGGCAGAAACACATTTCCCTGTGGCAAGTCCTTTTAACGTGGAAACAGATATCGAATACAATATTCCCTTGAAGGAACCAAATCTGCATGCAGATTGTTCCCTTAATAAGGAGTGTCACCGAGACCCCGCAAGGGGAGAGCTGGCCCTTTTATCCTGGAATATAGCAGGCTTAGCAAATAAGGTAAACGATCCTATCTTCTGTGATCTAATCGAGAAGAACGACATTATCTGTTTGCAGGAAACCTGGGAACAGGCCGAGATTCACCTTGCAGGGTATCGCACGTTTTTTACCCCCGCAATTCAGCCCAGGAGAGGGAGAAACTCGGGGGGGCTTTGTACTTATATTTCCAACATGGTTAAGCTGGCAATAACACAACAGAATACAGAGGGGCATAATTGTTATAAAGGTCTTTTGCTTAACTGCAGGTGAAAACCGACTTATTTTAATAAATGTATACAATAATATCCTGAGGGAAGACTTGAATAAAGTATTTGAAGATCTAAATAACTCAATAGCCCGAGCAATTGGCTTGGAGCCAAATGATGTTTGTATTATTCTGACAGGGGATTTTAATTGCCACTTGTGCCCTTATAACAGTTCTGGTATATGTGGAATGGTCAACCTAATTGGCGACCCATGTACACATTTTGAGCACACTCTGCTGGGAAATATGTTAAATAATTTAAACTTTGACTGGGACTTGGGATTCGCAAATGAATTGTGCACGCCTCAGGTTTATTTTCAGCCTACCTTTAATGGTCGCGGTCTAGAATCTGTTATAGATTATACTATGGTTAGCACCACTCATAATCGCAAAGTCCTGTTGTTTAAAACATTAGACACTGCAATGAGTGACCACTTCCCGATCAGCTCAATCTTTGATATTGATAGGGGTGCTAGATCTATCCAGAGTGCAGTGGAAAATCTCTCTCACCATGCTATTTCTTTGGCAAGACAAAACGGTTATGCCATAAAATGGAAGAAGGTCGACCCATCAAACTTTCTCCAGAACTTGATTCTGGATCAACATGAAAACGTTAGGATCTGTCTAGAGATCGACCCAGACCCTAGTTCGATTATCTGTGCCTTTGACCAGATTACTTCATTCATTGCCAAAAAGTTAACAGGAACACTACGCGACAAGGCCAATCAAAAAACCATCGGGTGGTTCAACTCGGATTGTTCCAAAGCACACTCTAACTTAAAGCAGATCTTAAAGAAAAAACCTAGGGATAGGCTGGAAGTTAGAGTTGCCAGGGCAGCTTATAAAATATTGTTAAAAAAATGGAAGCAAGAGCTCAAGGAGAATGCGTGGAATGCATTGGTAAAGGCAAGCTCCTTGAGAGATAACACTGCATTCTGGAGAGCAGTAAACGCCTCCTTCTTCGCAGAAAGGAATTCTGATAAGCTGGAACCTGCGATAGAAGAATCAATCTGGGTGGATCACTTTACCGAGCTTTACAAAAAAGATACTTCGCTCGTTATAGCCTCTAAACCCCTAACCCAGCAGGCCGATATTGAACCTACTGTCCCTGTTCTATTTCCCTTGGGGATTGTCTTTTCTGTTTCAGAAGTAGAACTGGCCCTACAGGAAAGTGCCAGAAACAAAGCCCCTGGACCTGACGGGGTCCCTACAGACATATACAAAGATACCGTCTCTTTATGGGCCCCTTTGTTGACAAATGTGTTAAACAGTTTTAATATTAAGGGGTTCCCATCGACCCGGCAGGAAGCCATTGTGGTGCCCATTTTTAAAAAGGGAGATCGAACCGATCCCAAATGTTATAGGCCTATCTCCCTACTCGATTCATTGATGAAAGTGGCAGGCAGAATCATTTTAAACAGATTGCACACTTGGGCAGAGGAACACGATGTTATCTCTAAGTTCCAGTACGGCTTTAAGGCTGGCCTAGGTACTATCGAACAAGGGCTCAACCTGGCCTTAATAACTGGCAAATACATGATGGCAAAAAAGGGTAATCTTTTCATGACCTTTGTTGACCTTAGCTCAGCATTTGATTGCCTGGATCACGATGTACTTTGGGACACTTTAATAGGTTTGGGCATAGATTTAAATATCATTAATTTTATCAAAGCACTATATAGAGAGGCAGGGGCTAAGGTGCGCTTTGGCAACAAAGGGGAGTGTTCTGCCAAGTTTCCAATTATGAAAGGTGTCAGACAGGGTTGTATTTTGGCACCTTTTCTTTTTAATCTGTATATAAATGAAGTGGCAGAATTTTTAATTAAACAAGAGTTAGATTATCCTCAAATTGACGGCACCCCAGTTCCCATCTTATTATATGCTGACGATGCAGTTATCATGGCTAGAACTCAGCTGGGCCTTCAAAAGGCTTTAACCAGCTTTTCTTTCTTTATGAGTTCTAGGGGTTTAAAAATAAATATAGGGAAAACCTTTTCCATGTGCTGCTCGTCAAAGAATAAACTCTCTTGTAAGATTTTTATTGACAAGTCTAAGATAGAACTTACTAGCTTTTTTTCATATCTGGGGATTGTTTTTAATCAAAAAGGTACTTGGAAAGCAGCAATTAGGGCTAGGAATCTCGCTTTTGCCCGTACGTTAGGAGCAATCAGACAGTTTGCCAATACATTAGGAGGCAGACCTGTATGTATTCTATTAGACATCTATAAGTCTAAATGTATATCAACTGCTTTATACGGATCTGGCATATGGGGTATCGCAGACTCACAGGAAATCCAAGTAAAAGAAAACACTTTCCTACGCTATTTGTTAGCGGTTCCTAAATCGACGTCTACATATATATGTCACAGGGAATTGGATTTGGTCTATATTTCGGATCTCATTAAAATTAACCCATTACTCCTATGGCATAAGATATGGACCTCAGAAGCAACTGTTTTTAATAGAACTATTCTGAGTGACTGCCTTAAATTAGAGCGATGGAAAGACATCCATTGGATTTCCTACGTAAAGGAGTTTATGACTAATATGGGGCATCAAGCTTTTTTTGATAATCCCTCCTCGCTATCTTCGATCTCTAGAAAGGCTTTTAAGATAAGTTGCCTTGCTTTCCTTGAGAATAAAAGATGCCTTGAGGAGAGGATTAAGACATCAGTAATTCAATACAATGCACTTGTTCAGGGCCCCGGCTTGCAGCTTTATCTGTCCCCTGACTACCCTTCTTATGACAGAATGCTGCTATCGCGACTGAGAACTGGTACTTATCATAGGTTGATAACATTTCCAGTCAGAAATGATTGGTCCTCAAAATTAATTAACTGTCCCTGTGATGATCTTGCTTTGCAATCTCCAATACATTGTGTTCTCTTTTGCAAGTATTACGCTTGGGGAAGAAAGAAATATCTGATTCCCCTTCTTAAGTTCTGGGGCCTAAGACGCTGCAGACCTGCGTATTTAAAGTTACTCCTATTAGATGATGAACTAACAATTAGTGCTGTATCCAAGTTTTTAAAATTCGTAATTCGATGTAGATCAACCCTGGATTAATTTTAAATGCTTGTTTTTATGTCTGCCATTTCCTCTTTCATGATGTATATAACTTGTATGTAATTTGATTTTGTTTTTAATTATGTTTTTCTTGATTGTGCTTTTATGATTTTAATTTTAAAATCGAATAAAGCTATCTTTGACTTGACTTGACTTGACCTTGGATTAGTATGGCCAAATTGTCTTGGCCCCACCCCTGTCCCTAAAAGTCAGATTAAAAGCCTGAGCATGTGGCTGGACCAGTCCCTTAAATTTGACCATCAGGTGATGAAACTGGCCGCCACCTGTTATTGCATTCTTAGAATATTCCGTAATGTTTCCCTCTCCTCTCCTTTTTGGCAAGGAGACTCATGGTTCAGGCTTTAATTCTCTACCGCCTGGACTTTGGAAATGCCCTGTGCTTAGGGGCCCCTCGGGCCACCACAAAAACGTTGCAAATTATTCAGAATTGTGCAGCACGCATGCTGCTTAAGACCCATAACAAAGTTGCAAATTATTCAGAATTGTGCAGCACGCATGCTGCTTAAGACCCATAACAGCCAAAATGCCAAGCCTGCATTAAAGGCCTTACACTGGCTGCCGATCATGGAGAGAACAAAATGTAAGTCCTTATGCATTGCCGACAAGTCCTTCTGGGGGAAACGGCCTTCAATTAGACAGACCATCATCTCCCCCTATCGTCCAAACAGATGCCTTCGATCAACGACCCTTTACCTAGCCTTAGTTCCTAGAGTTAAAAGGGTGCGAAGCGGCGGTCGGCCCTTTTGTTATAATGCTGCTAAACTGTGGAACACCCTTCCTTTTCATCTATGCTCAGAATCTAATCATCTGGCGTTTCGGAAGCTTCTAAAAAACCTGGCTCTTTCAAAACCCCACCCATTAACTTGTTGCTGTCAGTCTGTTGCCGCTGCTAGCGCTGGGATGCCTACGGGTAGCTACGTGCTCTATAAAGATTTCTAATAATAAGGCATACGTAGGCTAACCTAACGACCCATATTGAACGCCATAGTAGGTGCAAAAAAATGTGAGAGACACAACACCCTACTGAGGAGGGTTAGATCAAATCCCAGTAAGTAAGTATACTATACATAAAATGTTACTAAAATCAAATGGTCTTAGCTCAAGCAAGACCTAAAAAAATGAAAAGGGAATAAACAAAGTGGTTGTAAAATATTTTTTTCAATGCTATATTGATGTTAGTAGAGTCTGCTACTGATTCCTAGTTATGAAGGCCCACATTTTCAGATGTTAGAGGAATAAGCCAAAAACAATGCTCTCAGTTTGAGGAATATGTCAAAAAATTTGTAAAATAAGCATAAATTAACAGACAACGGCTATAAATGAAATGGACAAACTGAATTATTAATCTTCATGATATATTGTTCACGAAACCATAAAAGATGGCAAGGGTGGTCTGAAACAACAATTACATCAAATGGAAGAGGAAATTAAAAATAAAAAGCATTTTAAATTCCAAAGAGATAGAAATGACGATATGATGGACAGAATTTTTATGTTTGGGGATGAATGATGGGAAATTAATTCCTTTGCATGGCTTCTTCTTCTAAAAATGTTTTTGTTAGGAAATCAATTACTTATTTTGCAGATTTATGATAGGATGTCATTAAAAAGCAAATATATACTAATAATCTTTGTTGCGTGTACATCATGAATTGTTCAGCTCCTAACAGGCTCATATGTGTTGAAAACAATTATAAATTTACTTGAGAACTTACATTTAAAGTGAAGTTTTGGTTACGAAAACACCTGAAAATTCCTGTCCAGTTGTGGTTAGCTATGCAAACCACAACTTATGGGCCATCATACATATACTTGTTGCCTCAAATATTCCTAGTGACATTTCAGTATATCATATGTCATAATTGACGTCTCCTGTGGCATGTCAAATGGCATCATTGATGACATCAGTAACGAGAGCTATAATTTATTCATTTTGATGAAGACAATGTTTTCGCCTATTACCCCTTGCCACCTTTATCAAGGGCAACTTGATCAATGGAACACAATTAAATAGATTCTAGTCCTGATGGCAAATGCAGTGCAACATCCGTGCAGGAAGAGCAAGATTGGGATGAGCATAGAGAAGCCAATGTAATGCAGTAAGGAAGCTCAAACAATAATACCCAAACCAAAACACCGAAATTCATGAGCTCAGGCTTGTGTTAGTAACCAAGGGGCATATTAGCAATAGGCAGACGATATAATTATCGCCGCTTTAGCGTCCGTTTTTGGGCGAAAAGCGGCGATAATTATATCGCAATATCATCAAGGACACGCTAGCGTGTGTTTCCTTGATGTAGAGCCTGTTTTTTCACAGCCTCTCCTCGCATCGCTAATGATATGCAAAAGAGGCGGGGCTGTGAAAACAACACATGTTAATATCGTGAAGGCAGCTACCTCAGCCTTAACTCAGGAATTTAACACCTGTTAAATTCCTGACTAAGGCATACTTTTAATGGGATATGGATTATGCTGATAGGACCACAGGGTCCTATCAGCAATGTTATCGCTGTTTTCAATGGAAAATCTCTGGAAAACCAGCGATATCGCTGAAATATTATCGCCATAGCGCTATGCGTTGTAAATATAGCGTTATCGTGGCGATAATATCCAGCGATAGCTGGCGATAATTTTTCTATCGCTATGAACGGCCAGCGATAATTATCGCTGGCCGTTGAAAATATGCCCCCAAGTTCTGATGAGTTGCTGGGCAATAGTCCAGAACCTGACGGGAAAATCCCAATCATAAAATTTTGACAAGAAAGTTGCAAACAACCATATGGAATCACGAAATGAGCAACAATGTCCCTCTCAAGACTACAAAAATCAGTCATGGAATAGTGTGCATCACATTGAAATCTATATAATCAGTTCCAACATTCTTACTGGGGACTCCCTTCAGCTATGTACCCAAAGACAGCCTGTATTCATAGGCCATTCTCATGCAGTCAAAAAGAGAACCATTTAACTATACAACAGAGGGGCCTGAAGGAGAGGTCACCTAAAGTGATCTGAAATTACACACTGACGTTTTGTGACCTGTGTCTGAATTCGTAACGCTGCCCAGTACTTAGGTAACATCACAAAATCTCCTGTTATTATGGTAACAGAAATACCTGCCTAATGAATATAAATTAGGCAGGTCACTATCTGTGATCCGCTGTGATTGTCTACATATTCTAGGATGGTGGCCCGTGGCCTGCAAGAAATAGCATGCCACCATCCCTGTATTTGCATCCCTAAAGCAGCTGTGTTCATTAAACTCACAAGTGCAACTTTAGAAAAGATATTCTAGCCGATGAGAGACAATACCTTGGCTGACCTGCATACGATACGTGGTTCCTTTGAGTTAGATGTGTTGCTAAGTAACCATTTGGGCCAATCCCTTGAAGGCCTACTGCATGACTTCTCCATGAATTTGATCACATGATCAAAGGATTCATTGGTTCAGTCGATGATTTGTATGATGCCATCAGTTGGGGCATTCATCTTTCAGGAATATGTTTACGGACTTATGCTTTGCTTTTGTCCTGAGGAATATTCCATGGAATGCTCCCAGTAACACTCCTTGACTACGGGATCAAAGCATCGACGATATAGAAGATACGGCTTGTGCTTCATGCATCTGGTTGGGTAGAAGTGAATGGCAGTGACCTGACTCAAACTGGGTGCTATCAAGTGAAACACAGCCAAGCAAGCTTTGTAAAGCTTTGTAAAGCTCTATCAATATTTCATGAAGGGATCTTTTAGATTCATGTACTGTTTTGCACTGCACATGCACTGCACATGCACTATATTGGCGACTTCTGCACTAGCACATCCTGTCCAAAATGTGTAGCATACCTACTTTAAAGGATTTTGAATTGGTTGGACAATATATATAGTTTTTTAATTCTGTTTATTATTTTTCGAAAACAGGCAAATCGCAATGCCGCCATGCAGGGCGGTATATTGTCAACGAACAAAAGAAAACAACAACCCAAGAGTGATTGATCCTACTGCATTTGCATACACAGAAAATTAAATACCACACACTTCCCCATAGTCACAAATCGATGGTCGCATATTACATATTTAAGCATTTTAGTCATCAGAAATGGCATCACTTTGACCTTTCGCTATCAGATATTGCCGTAATGGTTCCCAGATGTCTTTGGGCTTGGATGAGGACGGAAGTTCTTCTGCATACAACTCAAGAGCCTCTTTGCAGTATACCATATCCTTTATCCAATGGTCAGTACGAGGGGCCAGGAGCTCTCCCACGTTCTTGCTTTTCGGCGTTTCGCTAGCAACAAAGCAATTCTCAAGAATTTCCCCAGAACGCCTGTTACCTGAGGCACAAAGCGCAGCAGACAGACTGTAGGTGCGCACTGCAAATTCTGATTGGGCATGACCTTTAAACAATTTATTACTTCATCCCAATACTTTGAAACAAGATTACAGTACCACGCAAAATGCCAAAAGTATGCATCTGGTTGGCCACACCTTTTACAACTACTTGTTTCCCGTAATCCAATTTTGTACAATTTACGAGGCGTGTGGTAAATCTGGTGTATATATTTAAAATGGATGATTCTGAGATTTCCATTGGGGGTTAGTTTACCAGTCAGTGCGCAAATATCCTCCCAGTCTGACGGAGTCAGCGGAGGGTCTAACTTCGTGTTCCAGCGCACCAAGCTATGGTCTTCCTCTCTAACCACTTCAGCGCGTACTGCCCTATATAGTTTGGTAACCAATTTTCATTTTGTGGGAGTCACCAGTAAAAGTTGTAGGGATTGTAATGGAGGTGGTTCTAGAGGATACGACCCATAATGTGCTCTGAACGCAAGTTTCAGTCGATGAACAGTGAATTGAAATAGTGGTGTCTGATTGGTGATGTATTAAAGGTCTTCAGATGTGAGAAAGTGCCCGTCTGAAAATAGATCCTGCATATATTTAATACCAACCACTTGCAAGGAGCAGATAGGACCTGTTTCATGTGCAACTGAAAATGATGCATGATGTGCAATCGGCAGAGCCGGGGCATATATTGGAAGTTCAGCTGTCAGTTTACCGATAGCTTGCCAAGCGGCAATTGTGGTGTCTACAGTGTTTATTTCCGTCCGGGGGGTGCCTCTGTGTGTGAGTATTAGTATCCCAGTCAA
This sequence comes from Triturus cristatus, assembly GCF_964204655.1. Classification (NCBI taxonomy): domain Eukaryota; kingdom Metazoa; phylum Chordata; class Amphibia; order Caudata; family Salamandridae; genus Triturus; species Triturus cristatus. The sequence continues at coordinate 218,186,578 of NC_140594.1, read as the reverse complement.
TGGGATACGCTGCGCATCTCCATCTTCTACCGCAACATGAGGTGTGAAGGCGTGCGGGTTATACCAATAGTAGGAGTACTGCGCCTGTGCAAAGAGGTAATACAGGTATAGATCTGGTGCGCAGAATCCACCTTGAGCATAGTCGAGTGTGAGTGTGTGCCATCCCACTCTGGCTTGCTTGCCATTCCAAATCAGTTTAAGCAAGTTGGTTCTTTTTGTGTTAAAAAGGTGTTTCGGGAGCCTGATTGGGATATTATTGAAAAGGTATAGAAACCGTGGCAGTACGATAATTTTATTAATGGCAATGCGGTCGGCAAGGGATAGTGGTAAAGAGGACCATCGGTCTACTTGAAGTTCCAAGGCCGCGCAGGCTTTTCCATAGTTTTCACGTATGACTACCTCCGGATCTCGATGCACCCACACTCCCGAATATTTCACCATGTCAGTGGACCAGATCAGTGGATATTCCATCTGCGGGGGAGCAGTGATCGTTGTCAAGGGGACTATCACCGATTTATCCCAGTTTATCTGGAGACCAGAGAACAAGTCACTTGTATATTCCCAGAGAAGGGGGGACTAGCATTTTTGTGGTTCGCGAATGAAGAGCACCATGTCATCAGCATAAAGGGATATACAGACGGGGCGATGGTTAAAGTTCAATGCTGCTTCCTGTGACTTTGTCGAATCACGCACGCCAGAGGCTCAAGCATGAGGGCGAATAACAGCGGCAAAAGTGGACAGCCCTGCCGGGTGCCCCTTTTAATGGAGAATAGCTCGGAAGTGAGACCCCCTATACGGACACGCCCGACGGGTCCACGTATAGAAGATGCACCCATCTTCAAAAAACATTCGGAAACCCCATTGCTGTAAAATGTAAAACATATACCGCCATTCGATAGAATCGAATGCTTTAGCCGGTAAACAGACATAATATCGAATTCAAAATATCGATAGGACAGAATATCGAGTTTTTAATATAGAATGGACAGAATATCGAATTGCCCAAAATATAGTGGTGAAGAATATCGAAAATCAGGTAAGAAATAAAATATTGATTTAAATAATATAGAAGTAAGTAATATCGACAGTCATAATACAGTTGTTAAAAATATCGATTTTTTTTATAGTGTTTTAAGTGTTAGTATATGTGTTAAAAGTATGTATACATTTTGGAATGTATGTTTGAATATTTTTAAAGTAATGAATTTTATGTTATTTAATTTTTGTGTAATTTAATTCCGTAGCGGGTTGTGGGTTTATAGGGGATTAGGGTGGGAAGTAATTTAATTATAGTACATTAAATAATAATTTTTAGGAATTATTAATTATTTTTAATTTAATTTTGCGTTTTACTTCTGTAGCGGGTTGTGGGTTTATAGGGGAATAGGGTGGGAAGTAATTTAATTGTTATTAGGTAATTATTAATTGGTATTGAAAATTAATTGGTTGTTGATTAATTATTAATTGGTAAATAATTAGTATTAATTGGTAATTAATTAGTATTAATTGTTTAATTGATAATTATGTTAATTGTATTCATTTATTATTTGGAGCGGGTTATGGGTTTATAGGGGAATATTGTGGGAATTAATGTAATTGTAAATAATGAATCATTGAAATAGTGTTTGTATATTGCTAATTAATGTATTCCTAATTAATTATTAATTGGTATTATTTTTATATATACATTTTTGGTATTGAAAATTAATTGGTTGTTAATTAATTATTAATAGGTTATTAATAAAAAAAACATTGGTATTTATAATACATTAATTATTAAATATTGTGTGATTGGTAATTAATTTTAATATTTTTATTTGGTATTAATAATTTATTTATTTTTAATAAAATATTAAATTATTATTTTCCCTACTATTGCACTCACTGGAGTGGGAATAGTAATTTTTACCCCTACGCTATCCAACGCTTTCCCTACTATTGCGCTCACTGGAGTGGGAATAATAATTTTTACCCCTACGGTATCCAACGCTTACCCTAGAGTTGCACTCACTGGAGTGGGAATAGTAAATTTTACCCTCCCGCTATCCAACGCTTTTCCTACTGTTGCACTCTCTGGAGTGGGAATAGTAATTTTTACCCCTACGCTATCCAACGCTTTCCCTACTGTTGCACTCTTTGGAGTGGGAATAGTAATTTTTACCCCTACGCTATCCAACGCTTTCCCTACTGTTGCACTCTTTGGAGTGGGAATAGTAATTTTTACCCTCCCGCTATCCAACGCTTTCCCTACTGTTGCACTCTCTGGAGTGGGAATAGTAATTTTTACCCCTACGCTATCCAACGCTTACCCTACAGTTGCACTCTTTGGAGTGGGAATAGTAATTTTTACCCCTACGCTGTCCAACGCTTTCCCTATTTTTGCACTCTTTGGAGTGGGAATAGTAATTTTTACCCCTACGCTATCCAACGCTTTCCCTACTGTTGCACTCTTTGGAGTGGGAATAGTAATTTTTACCCCTACGCCATCTGACGTTTTCCCTACTGTTGCACTCACTGGAGTGGGAATAGTAAATTTTGCCCTCCTGCTATCCAACGCTTTCCCTACTGTTGCACTCTCTGAAGTGGGAATAGAAAATGTTTACCCCTACGCTATCCAACGCTTTCCCTACTGTTGCACTCTCTGGAGTGGGAATAGTAATTTTTAGCCCTACTCTATCCTACGCTTTCCCTACTGTTGCACTCTTTGGAGTGGGACTAGTAATTTTTACCCTCCCGCTATCCAACGTTTTCCCTACTATTGCACTTACTGGAGTGGTAATAGTAAATTTTACCCGCCCGCTATCCTACGCAAAAAATATTGCATTTTTTAAATAAATATTACGTTAATATATATGTATTATTATTTTTTTTTACTTACATTAATTATTTATTAATTTTAAAGTAACTTAAGTATTTTTAAGTATGTTTCAGTTAATTATATGTTTTATTTCATTAATTTTACATTAATTTTAAGACATTTAAAAAAATTCGATATTGTGACTAGCTATATTTTTTACAACGATATTTAGGATTCTATATTTTTGTACTTACCTGTTTGGAGATAGGGCTTCGATATTTTGGCATTCTATATTTTTCCTTCGATATTTTGGCAATTCGATATTCTTCTTCTCGATATTTCGTCAGTGATCCGCTTTAGCCGCATCCAACATGACTGCAGCAGCAGGGAGATCCGGATTCAATATGTGAAACATGGCAAACAGAGTCCTTAGATTGTGGGACGTAGAGTGCTCCAGTATGAAACCGGATTTATCAGGCAGCAATAAATAGGGCATTAAAGGTTGGAGTTTGGTAGCTAATATTTTGGCTAAAATTTTAGTATCTAAGTTGATGAGCGATAGAGGGCGGTAGGAGTTACAGTGAAAAGGGGATTTATCTTTTTCAAGCAGTGTAATAATTAGGGCCTGTCTCAGCGATGGTGGTAATATGCCAGTCTCGTGAGCTTCCGCATATACCTCTAGAAGATAAAGCGCTAAAATATCAGCATACTCCTTATAAAACTCAGCCGTGAGTCCATCAGGACCTGGGGATCTTTTGATTGGCAGGGAATGTATTGCTGCTTTAAAATCAGCCTCATCGATTGGTTGGCTGAGGTACTCCCGGTGACCATCCGCCAGCAAGGCGCAAGCGATATCAGACAAAAAGCCATCAACTGCCACATCATCCATACTCCCGCGCGAAGTATACATCTCTGCGTAACTGGTTTTGAACTGATCAACTATCTCTTGGGGTGTGAAGTGCTCCCCCGGTGTGCATCTACTATTTTAGTAATGTGGTGATGCTCAGTCCTGAATTTGAGTCTGTTGGCCAATTGACGACCTGGTCGGCTTCCTTCGCCATACGTCCGAGCCAGATGACGGCGCGATAAGTAGCGGGTTTCAGTTTCCGCCATTGTGTTGTATTCCAGAATCTGCTCCTGAATGCGTGCCAAAGTGGTGTCGCTTGGACTTACTGTGTATTCTCGTTCTAGGTCTGTCAGTGTAGTCTCGATTCGGGCCTCATATGTCCCGCAGTATACCTGACGTTGTACTAATGCAGGTTCCCCTCACTGTAACCTTAAAGGCCTCCCATAGAGTGGCAGAGCTCTCTACCGTACCCACATTTATGTCAAAGTATTGTATTATCGCCTTTCTTATGGTGTCAGTATAAATAGGATCTTACAGGGCTTCAGCTCTGATGCGCCATGTGAATGGGCGGTGTGTAGTGGTGCGGATACAGAGGCTCAACTTCACGGGGTTATGATATGATAAGGTGCATGGGAGCGGATCAACATACGTAGCCCAGTTATTAGATTCTTCATTTAATAGCCAATAGTCCAGTTGGGACCAGCTATTATGTGCCGGTGTGGCGTGCGTTACCCGTCTGAGTTCATCATTGCGTATACGCCAAGCATCTACCAACCCCATCTCAAACATAGCATCTCATATACACTGCGCAACTTTTATGGTGGGCGCTCCCTGTGGGTTTGATTTATCTCTAGTAGGATCCAGATGCGTACTGAAATCACCCCCCCATAAAATAGCTGCCTCTGGCCAGGTGTGCAGGACGCTAAGCATTTGAAGAAATACCTGTGGTTCATCCAAAATAGGGCCATAGATGTAATAACAGTGATCATCCTTAGTCCTAACCTTCCATGAATCATGGCAGAGTGCCCCTCAGCGTCAATGGACATTTTTATTGGAGTGAACGGCAATCCCCTTTTAAACAGAATCAGAACTCCCCTTGCGTATGTGGAATATGATGATGCTAACTTATAGTCCACCCACTTAACTGCAATTCTAGCTTCTGATGATTTGGTAAGGCATGTCTCCCGAAGGAGAGCTATCTGCACCATATGCCTGTCCAAATATGCAAACACCTGACGGATCTTTTGGGGGGAATTGAGCCCTCGGACATTCCATGTCAGACAGGTGTAGCTATCGCCCATGAGCTGAGCTGGTATTATAAAGCTGAAGCGAGCAGTGAATCAAAGTGTGTAGGACTGTAACAGTAGCTATGTGTTGTGGTCAATATAAAGGTGCAATCACTTGTAACAATTCCCCGTGAGAAACAATAAACCCCCCCACCCACTTCAGCAATCCCAATTCTCTAAAGCCATATCCCCGAAGTACAACAAACCCAAACATAAAGAACAATTGTAAAACTTGAAGTGGGGGTACACCCATTGGGGGACACTGCGGTAAAACAACTCCCAGATGGACCCGGGAGGTGGCTGCCGATTATAATCACGCACTCCCTGAGTTATCCATCCAGAATTATCAGAACCAATTTACAGCGAGAACGGCATCGGAATGACTGGCACTGCAGCATTTACTCACTATTATCCATAACTATTTAGGAATAAAGGATACCATATTATCAAAAAAGAAACAATCATCGATAAACAGCTCAGTGTGAATTGCTAAACCAGCTTATAAACTATTGAGGTGCGCAAGGACAACCATATCTAAAAATAACCCCAGAACAATGGTCGCTCTAGTAGGCCCACAATTAGAGATACCAGTTACCAGCTTCAGTCCTCATTATCTGATGTATCTGGAGGAACATGTTTCTTACGACGGAGAGATTTGGCAAACTCCATGGCCCGCTTAGGGCTGTTGAAAGTCTTGGCCTTATCGTCTACGCCTATCCGAAGGCGGGCCGGATAGAACATGGCATATTAGATATTTTCGTTCATCATGAGTTTTTTCACAGTTTGAAACTCCTTCCGTGCTGCCTGATCAGTGGCTGTAAAGTCTGGGTAAAAGGATAGCGTATTGCCCTGATAGGAGATGGATCCTATTTGACGGGAAATGCGTAGGACCGCGTCCCGGGCTCTATAATTTGGTAAACAGGCAATAATCGATCTGGGCGAGTCACCTGGAAGTGGACAAGATACCAGAGACCGATGAGCTCCTTCCACAATGAGCAGTTCAGACAGATTGTCAACGCCACAGATGTCCCGAAACATTTTCCCCACGTATGTTTCCAGCTTGCCCACATTTATGGATTCTGGCAGCGCTAGTATGCGCATACTGTTGCGCCGTTAACGCGCTTCAAGGTCCTAATTTGTAGCTTGTATGACCGCCAGAACCTTTTCCATGTCAGAGACTTTAGATGTGACCTACTGCAGCCCATCTTCAGTGGTGGAAATACGTTGCTCGGCATCACCAAGTCGAACAGCATGTCGATCTAGTTTAGCGATTAAGGTGTTCATTCGATGCAATTTTGCTGTCTATAGATTGCAAACTGGGCTGGATGGCGGCAAGAGTCTTTACCAGTGCAGTTGATGGTGCGCCGGTAGTGTCGAGCTCCAAGTCAGACGCCGCGGTCTGTCCTTGCTTACCAGATTTCCGCAGCTCAAAGGTAAGGCGCTGCTGACCTTTATCTGGTTTGCCCATGGCAGCTCAACTGTAGCTAATATAGTGCGGCGGAGCCCCACAGAAGACCTGGGAGAGTCTTGATGCAGTGCACAAATACACACGGCCCCCTCGCTCAAGCTAGTGTGTCCCCCACAAGCCAGCCCCGCGTCTAGGACCTCTTTTACGTTAATATAGTACAAACAGTCCACCAGGTCGCCACCCAAGTATGCAGCTATCCACAGGAGCACACTGCGGGATTATCAGCACAATCCTCGCTCAGCTACGCGCGATCCAAGGAAGTGGCAATTGTAGGCTATGCAGTGCGTCTCAGTCGTCACCCTGTAAGCCAGTGGATTTCAATATGGGTTCACGACGCGGCCCAGTCACACACTGCAGCAGGAGAGCAATTGTCTTGCATGTGAATAGATATTGCCCAGTAGATAGGGGAGTCTAGCACACCAGGCTGGTTAATTGAGCTTAGGGAAAAGACCTGTCCTCAGTGCAAACAACACTCGCAGGTCCCAGGTACTCACGATGTTCGAGCCAGATCTCATGCAGCCTGGGAGTCACAACCCCACTCAACGTTGATAATGCACTCAATCAGCTCAGGAGGCATCCAGCTGATGAGAGTCTCATCCGGCGCTCTGGAGATGCAGGGCAAGGGCCCCACCAGCCGGCAGGCGAGATGTCACGGTTCTGCAGCTCACCCGCTCCAGACGCCAGCACACCAGCAATGCGGCCCATGATCTCCAGCAGCGATGTCCGGTAGGTCGCCGGGCGCCATCATACGCCAGCAGACAGGCCAGGCAGGCGCGCTGATCTCCAGTTTTTGAAGGCCGGGCTTGAGACTCACCCATGCATGCAGGCCGCAGGCGGAAGCAGCAACCACTGCCCAGCCCGGCGTGTAGCTCACCGTCCGCCACCACACAAGCAGCGAGATTGCTGCAGATCGCTCTCACAGCCCCGGACACACGGGACCGGTGCAGCGTCCAGGTCAGAACAGGACCGCTTCTAGGTCAGACTCCAAGATTCCGTCATAGGCGCAGCCGCTCGCGTCGTCGCCATGTTACCTCAGGGCCTGCGGGCTGAAACCAGTTCAGGTGGCAAACAGAGATATATAGGGACCTCCAGTGCTGTCAGCCAGCACAGAATCGTCGCACAATGATGTAAGACGTGTTACCCTCCAATATGGGACTCGGATGGCATCCAGGGATCAGGATAATAACAGGATAGTGAAGGTGGCCAGCGGAGCTGCACTACAGTGCGGCCATCTTGCAGTGCACCCTCTAGCGCCCTCCTGGTTGGACAATATATATTGCAGATACTTTGGAAACAAACATTGAGACTTTTGGTGATTGTATGCATGCGAGGATCACTGTGTGGTCTCGATCAAAATGTCTGAAAGATGTTTAATGAATTCCGACAGAACCATGTGTGATTATACTGGGAAAGGGAAAAAGCCAGCCAAACCTGCAGAGGAGTGACTGTCTGGAGGAGTGAGGTGCAGAAGGAACCCAGTGCTGCAGGGACTTACAGAAGAGGAGGTCTGTGAAGAGCCACCTGTTTACTATGGTGCTTGCATGCCTACAGTCTTTCTGAAAGTGCTTCCTCTTGAATACCATGACGATTCCCCCTCAAAACACTGAAGCCCAGTCAGGGCAGTGATCGGACTCCGAATCAGCCTGTGCATGACCAGAAGATGAGCAGCCTGTGCCTGGCTGTATTACCTAAAAGAAGATTTGGCCTGAGTGTGGTGATATTACCCAGAAGAAGATCAGCATGTGCGGTTTTGTAGGCTCCACGTCAGGAAGGAGATTGGCCTCTGTGTGGCCGCACTGACCCTGAAGAACTTACCCATGCAGGGGCCACCTGTTTCTTACCGGGATAAAGCCTTCCATGGAGATCTTATCCCTGCCTGCTCTACTGTTACCTGCAATCAAATGAAATATGCAGAACCCGGATCTCTGAAGCTGCACGTACCTTGAGGGCACCCACAGCCAGCAAGGAGACATGAGATGGAGCTTCTGGTGAGCATGCCTCCTCCCCAGGAAAGAGCATGTGTGCTGAGATGAACCTGGGAGGCTGCCGGAAAGGACTCTTCCAGCATGGGTGGCATGAACAGATCTACTGAACTGTATGGGGCTGAAACTATGGAACTGTGTGAGACTGAGCACAAAACAACGAAACACACCATAACTGTAATCAAGTTACTGCCCTAATCCCAGGTGGAACTACCTAGACCATGATGGAGCAGGTAGAACGAAATGTTGTATACCTCCTCTATTTTTTGCATGAAAAGACTAACCATATAACTTACTGATTATAATTTTACTAATAGTGTGGTGTGTTATCCTAACCAACCTTTGCATACACAAATTACACGTGGGAAATTGCTATTTGCATGGCAAAATAACTCGAATAATTAAAATATGTATGCATATTAATAGTAGTACATGTGGTAATAGATATCGCATGATTTATGTTGCTTATGTGATGTTTGCATTCCTGAGTGGTTCCAAAAGGTGAATATAATCGCTTTAAATGTCGCTATATGCTAGGAAAACACTAATATAAAAAGGGATTAGTGAGGGTATAACATTAGAATCATTATTTCTTTGTATTAATTATTCCTTTGTGTTTGTTTCGCTTAAATTAGCATTTGGGCCTACCACAAAATGGAGTCGAAAATCGAGTTCAGAAGTGGCCACCGTCTCGTGAGCGCGATACCTACTATGCAGACTCGTATGGCTCCGTGAACTTCCTAACGAACCCTGTACACCATGTCCTCAGTCAAGGATAGGATCTTGGTGGGCTGCCAAAGGCATGGATAGTAAAAACCGGTTTAAAATGAACAATCGAATCATACAAGTAAAACCAAGACTTTGTCATCTTTGGGAGTGAAACAGCAAAATCCATGAGAAACCATAATGAACAAAAATCGTACGTTTTCGATCAGCCAATCACAGAATTTCTCCACCTAAAATTGTTTCACATTATCCTGAAATTTATTATAAAAAGAATAGTAGAATAGGGAGGAGAAGTTGCGGTGGATGCGGTCGATGCTGTCTATGCTGGCGATGACTTATGCTTGCACGATTTCTGGTCCTATGGAAATCTTTGGGACTGTAACGTGCTGAGCAAAGAACTTTCAGACTTTGAGCTTTGACCTGCTTTATTTGGACAATTTAATGGCTAATTCGGCTAAGTAGAGCCAATGAATTAGAGAAAATCCAGATAGCAAGAATAGGTAAATATAATGTCTGGCGATTTTAATTAATTTATCTAGAAAATTCTAAAACCTTTGATGAAAAAAATGCTAATATTAATTGCAATGAAATTTTAGATAAACAAATATTGATTAACAGAAATTATGAGTTTGTGGGCTTTGGTTAAAGAGAATAAAGGATTCTGAGTCTTAAAATGTGTTTTAGCTGGTTCTAAATCACCATCAACAAATCCAACTAATTGGTCCGTTGACCAAGTGGGTGGAGTGCCTTGATGTTTGGGATTGAGAATCTATAGGTGACGAACGATAATGTATATTCTGTAAAATAACTTTTCCTTCCCTATAGGTTATAAGGTACCCCCCCACATGTCCAGCGCGATATCATCCCTCCTGTGTGCAGACTTGTGAGTCAGAGACGTGTGAGTGTTGGTGTTATTGGCCACACCAATGACTGCATGTGTGAATGAGCTAGTGTGAAGTTGGGTCTGCGACGCAGGGAGGATAGTTATATGATTTCCCTCTTTTCTCTCTCCGGTCCCGCGCTGGATCAACCACAAGAGGAGGAACTGGGAGGAGATAAGAATATAAGGAATAGAGGAACAGCCCTATCTAACAGCAGCCTGGACACAAAATTGTGCTTTGCCTATTTTGTCTGTAGCATTATTTTCTAGTACTCTTTTAAGTACTTTAGTTTATTGAAAGATAAGTACTGCAGTGGAAATACATTTACTGGTCTGCTGTGTGATTGCTGAGTCCTGAGCTCGAGCCCCATTGAGAAGCCTGTGACTACTGACCACTAACGCTGAGAGCTAAATAATGAAAGGGCTGTGCTCGGCCAAGTTTGCAGAGCCATTGCAGGACGAACCCAGAGACATCAGAGGCTAATGACCTCAACCCCTGTGGCCCCCCTGTATGTGCTCAGACACCAACTGGCCCCAATAGACTACCCAGTAAGTACCCGATGATCAAGCAGACAGTGCAGAAACATTACACAGAAGGACACAAGACACACCATGACAAATACTGCTCTAGGCAAACCAGTACAAATTACAACATATCTGCATTTTGTATACGACGCAAAACCGAGGAGAGAAAACAGAAGGACGCTCAAAACCAACCACAACAAACCACACAAACACCCCAGTCATTCATCAAAATGAGATCAATCAACCCTAACCCTCTCAGCATTCCACACTCTAAAACACAATTCCCACAGGCTTTGAACAAAGCAGCTGCACCCTTCATTTCAGAAAACCAGGAGGAGGGAGGCGCTAGACAAGTCTGGAGGTCAGTCACCATATTGTTCCAGTGGGTGAACATCTCACAGTGCTGGATTGTCCTCAGATGTAGACACCACGATGATAGGATTTTCAATTGTCAATCAGCTTTAAATCAAGTCTAAAACTCCTATACATCTCGGCTCCTTCATGGTATCTTCCAACGATATTCTGCTAAAGAACAACTTTTGAAAATATTAGCACTAAAGAAACACTGGGCATAGTTTGAAAAGCTTTATCAGTGAGCAACTTTTCTGGCTTGCTTCAGATGCATTCTTGACTTTCTCATGAATTTCAAGTCATAAACTATGTTTAGTCACAGGATGACAGAGGTATGAGTATCTGTATAATTATATCATCCTATTAATTGCACCAATAGCAGTACTTTTTTTAAAAGATGTGTGCCAGGAGTTCTAGTGGTAATACCAGTGCTAACTTTGAGGCAGTAGAAGTAGTTTTATAGTAGTATGTAGTATTAGTAATGCCACTGAAAGGAAGTAGAAAAAGATGTAGTGCAAGAAAAGGCGGTCACTAGGAGGTGAGTTTGCAACCAATGTGATTCTATTTGAGAGGGAGGCTAGCACCATACTACAAACATTGGAGCATATTATCAAGAAACGGCGTTAAAATTATCACCACTTTAGCAGCAGAAAACTGCCGCTAAAGCGGCGATAATGGGCTTGATAATATGCCCTCGTGAATTTCCATAGAAGCCCATGTTCTGGTGTCAACATGGGCTTCTATGAGAGTTCTCGAGGGCATATTATCAAGCCCATTATCGCCGCTTTAGCTGCAGTTTTCTGCCGCTAAAGCGGCGATAATTTTAACACCGTGCTTGATAATATGCCGCTTGGGGGCATATCTACAAGGCGGCGATAGAAAATTATCGCCGCTTTTGCGGCCGTTTTCAGCCGAAAAGCGGCGATAATTTTATCGTCTAATTAGCAAGGTCACGCTAACGCGTGAAACCTTGCATTAGCGCACGAATTCTTAACGCCCATCTTTGTATCTTTAATGAGATGCAAAGTGGGCGTTCCTGACCTAACATGAGAGGAGAAATGCTGCTAAGCGACATTTCGCCTATCATCAAGCCCCACGCTATGAAGCATAGCGGCAAGAAAAGTAGCGATAACCCCTGTTATCGCTACTTTCCTTACGCCTGCTTCAGGACTGACTTAGCCATGATATCCTATGGAAGGTGGATATCATGGCTAAGTTTGTGAGGCCCTATCAACAAGCTAACGCCACATTTCGTTAGATTATCGCTGGGTTTCCAGCGATAATCTCACGTTAGGCAGTTAGCGCTAGCATTTTTATCGCTTTTGAGATAAGCGTTGCTAATAGCACGCTATCTCAGTGATAAAAATCCACGTTAGCCAGCGATAATTATCCTAGCACTAAGTGCGCTTAGCGATAATTATCACCGGTTGTTGCTGATATGCCCCATAGTTAGTTAGCACATATATTCTTTCTCTCTCTTTCTTCTCTCTCTCACTGTCATTGTCTCGCCTTCCCTCTCCCTTTATCGGTCTCATTCTCTGTGTGATAACTTTTGATTAACCTTTATTTACATTTGTTTACTACTGACTCTATATTGGTTTCATTTTGTTTCAGCTCTTCTATTTACTATTATAATATTTTGTGGTTTCATCTTCTCTCTTTCTTTTTCACTCCCTCTGTCTCTTCCTCCCTCTCACTGCCTCCCTCCAATTATATCTCGCTCTCTTCTCTCTCATTCTCTCTCTGTCTCTGTAAGACTCCCTCCATCTCCCCGTCTGCCCTCTCTCTGTTTGTTTTTCCTATCTGTCTCGCTTTCTCTCTCCCCATCTCGCTTTCACTCTCTCTTTCTCCTGTAGTCCCTTTTCCTCATCTCTCTGTCTTTCTCTTTCAACTATTTTCCCACAGGCGGCTGGAGAGGGGCACTGTAGGTTATCGGATACGATGGCCCCGAATCTCTAAATGCTAAGCTAACCGCGTGTACGCCCTGGAAGCAGGAGAGTTTACCTTTACTTTCTCTATTTAAAGAGCAGAATGTGCAAAACACGCGTTCGAGGTTAGCCCTTGCGGTTAATGAACGGAATTGATAAGCAGCAAACGACTATCACGAACCACCAGCGAGTTAAAAAGAAAATTATCGAAGGTGGAGTGTCCTCAAAATTGATTGCAGGGACAGAACAATGAATTCACGAGGCTTCTTAAATTAAGAATTTCCCACCCTTTCCTCCAAAAGGCACTGGGGAATGTTTTGTGAAGATGGCACATGTGCAAAGAAAGGCATTACATATAAAACCCATTACATTGGTAGATTCATGGCTCTCGATGTCAGCTCCAAAGAAAGGCAGCTGCTAGTGGAGAAGAATATTTTGTGCGTTTAACATAAGATGAAATATTGAAGCGCAAAATAGTCCTGTTCTTTGTTTTTTACGTATTTTTACTTATGCTATTAACTCTTCTTTGCATCATCAATATATACATGCTAGCTGTAGGAGTTATCGGATCAAAGGAAAGGTTTATCATGAGTCAAGGACTAAAACTTCCCACAGCATGCAATCAAAAGCGTTGCAAGGTGTATTGATTACAGAGGCCTGGTCTCAGAGTCCCACACCCTCTTGCACTCTGCCCCTAATCCCTGCCTAATGCTTCATACTCACATACAAATAGCGCCTCGTCCCTCTTGTTCATACATAATGATCGATCTAGGTTTATTCAACAACTTTTAACCTAGGTCAGTAAATCTGAGCGTGCAAGCTGCTAATTAAACTGGTTTCGTACATTTGATTCCCTGTTTTGACACGTGACAGTATGTCGTTTTGCAGGCACTTCGTGGCACCGAACAATCAGGTAGAGCTGCACTGGTTGGAGTGTCCCTTGCTCGTAAAAAAGCAGGCATTATGTGCAGATTGTAGAATAAACCCAAGTCACGGTGGTCTGGTGCAGTTTACTGCATGGGTTTTGTGTTCTAGTCCCTCGTTGGAGTTGGGTGATCTTGGTGGCACTCAGCTACTGAAAAGGACCACCCAGTGGGATTTGCCACTATGCTTTTCCCTTCTAAATTTGTTTGGCAGACAGTGACGCCTTGAGAAGTGATTCTAAGTAAGGGTGGGGGGCAGGGGCCCACAATGGACCACACATAAAAACTGATGGGGCTACCTGCAAAGGGCAATTATAGAGAGTTTGTGCAGGGAGAGGTATGTGTGAGTGTGGTATTGTGTTTTTTTGGTAATTTTATTGGACAAAATGCAGTGGTATTGATGGAGCGGGTAGTACAAAATGTTGTATACCCCCCTATTCTGCATGAGATCACTAATTGAATAATCTATTAACTATAATATTTTAAATGAGTTTGCATGTTCTATTAATCAACATTATTAATATACAAGATATACGTGGGATTTGCATTTTGCATGGCTAAATAACCTTTATGACTAAAATCCGTACGCATACTAACAGTAGTATATGTAATAAATAGAATATTCCATGGTATATGTTGCTTTTGTGATGTCGTTGACGTTTTGGGCCTAAATAAAAACGCGACATGACGATGTGGCCACTGTCCCACGAGGCACGATGTGCATCAAAGATGACTGTAGCCTCTGCATGACCCGTAACCCACTGTACTAAGGCAAGGCCACGGTGGAACAACAGCCAAGTGACAAAACAAAGGATGTTTATAAAAGAAACCGGAATGGACTGAACTGTGACCTCACCCCTCAAACTGTGCTAAACCCCGTCGGACGATCCCAACCAACCAATCACGACTGTACGAAATTATCAAAATGTAACTTTTACTGTGATTTTGTTATAAAAGTACATGGTAGAATAGAGAGGGAACCCTTCTTCCTTCCGATTTCCTACCCTACTAATCGATGACCACGACGACGACGGTGACTCTACGCAAACTCTACTACTTAGGATGACTGCTGCGTTCCTGAATCCTAAATGGTCCGGATGCTGCCCAAATGTCTGATGACTACGAACTTTTCCTAATTCTATGGGCATTGCCAGATGCTTGCACGACTCTGGTCTTGGCCGATCTTTGAGACTGTGGCGTGCTGAGCACAGAACTTGAACATTAATCTGCTTTGATGAATGACGACAGACTTAGAGGACTAAAGATAGTCAGAATAGGTAAATATGATGTTCTGCGATTTAATTGAAATTTGATATAAAACTCTCCAAATGCAACTTTAACTTTGCTAAGAAAATTTTAGATAAACAGATATTGATTGACAAAGAATGAGTTTGTGATTTATTGAGAAGGGTAAGATCTAAATCTTAAATGTGTTTTAGCTGGTTCTAGATCACCATCAACCAATCCAACTATTTGGTCCATTGGCCACGTGGGAGGAGTGCCTTGATATTTAGGATTGAGATCTGTAGGTGGAAGGGATATTGATGTATATTCTGTAAAATAACCTTTCTTTCCCTATAGGATATAAGGTATTTCCCCCCACATGTCGAGCGCTTGAACCGCTCATCCCTCCAACTGTGTGCAGACCGGTGAATGGATAGTGTGAGTGTTGGTGTTATGGGCCCCACCAATGACTGCATGTGTGAATGAGTTAGTGTGACGTCGGGTCTGTGACGAAGGGAGGATATCGGTACGGGTTTGCTTTCCCCGTTACCAGGGTTTCCATGCTCCAGCAGTTTTTCTGGTAGCAGGATGATGGTTATATTGTTTTGGTTTGGTGATTATTGCTTGTAAATTGCTTATTGATTATTGATTAGAATTGGGTTATGTATTAACACTCTATGTTGAGTTACGTTGAGTTCTATGTTGTTTGACGGCTTCTGGGATGTAGGAAGTCGGAAGTTTGTAACGGTTCCGTAGTAGAGCAGAGGTAAGCGCTGCTCTCGGGAAAGACGGAATTGTTGTTACCCTGTAGGTACACGGGGAAAACGTGTAACGATTGGAGTTGCACGACGCATTGTCTGGGTTCGATTCGGTAACATCGTCGTGTGTTGCCATTAGGGACATTTTCTGTATGAGAGGAGTGTATGGTAGCGAAGGTCACCTGTGAAATGTTGGTCTTAGGTACCAGGAGTCCAAAAGGAGCTCTGATAACGCTTATCACTGGAAAGGTAATAGGTGTTCCCTAAGCTTGTTAGAAGGATAAAGTAGAGGGAAGTGCTACTTTATTAACGTGTGTCATAATTCTGTAGTAGAACAGACTGTTCGCTGTTCTCGGGAAAGACAGGATTCTGTGTGAATTAACTACATTTTCGGTATGAAAGTGCGTGAATGAAATAGCATTCAGGTTAATTGTGAAACTCTGGTTTTATTTCTCCGGAGCATTATGTCTCCAACTAGGTGTCTTAATTCTGGATAAACGATTAGCTAATGCTTGCTAGAAGGGTGAAGTAGAGGGATGTGCTACTTTATCAGAGAAAGTAACGATTCCGTTGTAGGGCAGAGGTAACCGCTGCTCTCGAGAAAGACGGAATTCTTGTGAAAAAGGTCATTGACTTTTCTTTGGTTAGCGAAGCGGACAATGGTGATGTTTTAATGTCGTTACTAACAGAATTGTAAATCAGAAAAATTTAAGAAAAGTTATCAATACATTTTGTAAAGGAGGGGTCGGCAGGAGCAGGAGCTGTGACAGCGAAAAAAGCTGACGTCAGAAAGACCGCACTGGGATTGGCTAGTCAGTAAGAAACGTAGACGCCCCTGATTGGTGTGTTAGTGTACGCCGCGCTAGTAGTGGAGAATTACAGGGTGACGTAGACATTGCTGATTGGTGTGTAAGTGTGAGACGCTCTGGGATTGGAGAATTGCAGAAGTGACATAGACGCTCCGGATTGGTGCATTAGTGTGAGTCGCGCTACGATTGGTTAAAACAGCAGAATAGTCGTAGGGAAAGCTAGCGATACACAGAAGACAAAAATGATGTACTACGATCCACCAGAAAAGGAGAAAAAGTCCTGGTTTGGAAAAATTAAGAGTTTGTTTAAAAAGGACAAACCGATTAAGACTAGAGAGGGACAGTTGCTTCCTCCACTAAAATCACCCACATCCGTTATGGTTGCAAAATATGGATATCATACTTGTATATGGTTGGACAATTGGGCGAAGTACACGAAGGATGATGGAGTTTTGGCATTTCCAGAGCATGGTTCATTTAATTTAGCGGTTTTGAGAAATTTGAGAGAAAGAATGATGAATTTAGAACCGAGACCTACACCAACACAGTTTGAAGCATTGACGGAATGGGAAGATGAGATGCATGACAGAGAAAGACAGAGGAGTGGCGGAAGATATAGGTACATGTTTGGTAGATCACATGGACAGGAGAATCATGATGACAGAATGAGGAGATGGCGAAGTGCAAGTATGGCTGATGGTTTGTTTCCTGTGAGACATGCAGAAGAAAATAGTGGTAGAAAATGTACCGAAAAAAGACATAATATAACATCAGGAGGGTATGGAGTGAATGAGTCGGAGGATGATGTTCTTGATGACATGTTTTATAAAAATCCACCCCGTATCAACCAGATTCTGACATGTTGACACCAAGTGCCCCAATGAGAGAGACTTTACAAATCATTAAGACGGAACCAGTACCCCAAGAGTTAGGGAAAAATAATTATTTCAGAGAAATAGAGAGAAAACAGGATAATAAGGTAAGTAGTGAAAATTCAGCAGAATTAGCAAAAACAACCTTGGAATTAACAGAAAAGATTAGAGAGTTAACTAAAAACTTAGAAGCCGTAACTGTTCCCGTAACTATAGGTCCAGTAATGCCTATTTTTGATAAAGAGAAAGATAATGAACACTGTCTAACGGTCCCTTATAATAGTAATAAACAGACAGAAAGGTCAAGGATAAATTCAGAAGAAAACCCATGGAGACAAACAGTAAGTACATCAGAACAGAGTACGCCTAAAAATCTGGTAGCAAATCCAGGTTTAGTTGAGAAATTGATAATGACCACAGATTCCATATCAGAAACCCCAAGAGACTCAGAAAGAAGCAATGGGGAAAATCAGTAGGCCCTACTTCAGAAGAATTAATTGAATGGTTAAGGAGTCTACAGAAAAAAGACAGAGAATCTCAATCTATAGATGTGGCCAAATTAAGGATGGTTTTGGAAGAATTAATAGTAGGGACTATCCCCACAGAAAAATTAAAATCTTATCAGGATGAAGAATTACTCTTTTTGTGCAAAAGTATAACCTGGAGAGCAAGGAACCTACACGAAAGATTAGAGGAAGTAGCAAATGAAACGGGTATAGACATTGAAACGGCAAAGGCTTTACAAAAACCATATCGAGTAGATTTTACTGAAAAAGATATTGACAATTTGAACACCACAGGACGAATAATCCAGATTAAAGACATAATCATTTTGTTGAGAAAATGGGGAGATGTGGATAAATGGAGAAGTAGGTGGTTTAGAAAAAGAGATGATGCATCAGAAAAAACATTTGCAGCTTTCCCTGTAAGAGAAAAAGTAAAGATAGTAACAGAATGCCCTATGAGAGAAATTCCAGGAGGAGGATATGTACATGTTCCTTGGACTAGGCAAGATATTTTGTCATTTACAAATGATTTCCCTTGACTACGCGAGAAGCCAGTCGAGTGGTATAGACAAGTAGACAGATTTGTAAAATTATCAAAAGTTTTGTGGATTGATTTAAACAGCCTTTTTGACATAATAGTACCAGCAGATTTGTGGATAGAGCGTAAAATAGTAAGAGGCTGGCCTACGAAAGAATACCCTAGAGATCCAAAGACAGGTGCCCCTGATCCAGAGGTGATGAAGAAATATGAACAAGCAATTACCTTTTTAAAAAACAAAGTACCTCCCAAAGAGACTGATTGGGTAAAAATAGTCCGAACTCATCAAGAAGCTAAGGAGTCAGTGCATGCATATTATGAAAGGTTAATTCTCGCCTTTAAGCAATTTAGTGGTGATGAAAATTTGAGCAAAAAGGATTTAAGTAATTTTGTATACAGATTTGTATATGGACTACACCCTGAAATTAGTGAAATGAGTAAGCAGCATACAGTGGATTGGCAAAACAAGAAAATAGATGAAGTATTAAGACATGCAAAGTATTTTAGTGATGAAATTGAGGCCAAGCAGCGTAAATTAAAAGAAAAGGCTATGTGGGCACAAGTAAAAGTGGCAGAAAGACAAGAAGCACAATTGATTGAACAAGCAAATAATGCAGGACCAAAACCTAGATTTAATACTGGAAAAGGAAAGGGACAGTTTAATATTGAAGAAGCCAAAAAGAAATGGCCATGTCATAATTGCGATAGAATAGGGCACTGCAAATCCGAGTGTAAATTTCCCTCGAATACTAATGGTGATAATGCATCAATGAATCCGCAGGTGCAGAAAGAGGTGAGTGGTCAACCGCAGCGACAGCAGCAGGTTGTTACCCAACAGAATCAGGTGCCAAAACCGCCTATTCCACAGAGCGTAAATTCACAGAAATACAGTAATGAGACAGGATTCTACAACGAAGAACAGGTAACTAAGCTGCCGCGCGCTAGCACCGTTTCGCAGTATTGGCTACAACGTGATGAAAGTGAGTCAGAAGTAGGTTATTGACGGTGCCGAAGGGAGGAAGAAGAGTGCGTACTTGGAGCAACTCTAGAAGTAGACCAGACAGGCCCTTTTGTAGACGGAATGGTAAATGATGAAAATATTACTTTCCTAGTAGATACTGGTGTTACTCGATCAACTGTTAGGTCAGCTGATGTTAAGAATCTTCCTCTCTCGGATGAAACAATCCAAGTGGTTGGAGTATCCAACAGACAGATCAAAACATATCTCACAGAACCAGTGAAGGTCAATATAGGGAAATTTTCCGAAATGCACCGCTTTGTCATGTGTGATTCAAGTCCTGTAAACCTATTAGGACGAGACCTGTTGTGCAAGATGAATTGCACCATATTTTGTACCCCTGATGGTATAGCATTTGAGACCCCTGATGAAGATGTATTGTATAAAATGACTATGGCAAATATGGAAACTGAGGTTACTGAAGCCTATGCTATATTCAACCCTGACGAATTACCAAAAGAATTAAAACAAACAGTGAAAGCAGAAGTCTGGGATTTTACAGGAGAAGATGTAGGATTGATGAGAAACGTGGATCCCGTAAAAGTATTGGTAAAAGAAGGAATAAGCTACCCAAATGTTCCTCAATATTAATTGACCCCTGAAATAATTGAAGGAGTAACCCCCATAATCGAGAAAATGATTAACCAAGGAATTTTGAGAGAAATAATGAGTAGTCCATGTAATTCACCAATCATGGGACTGAAAAAGCCTAATGGAAAGTTCAGGATAGTACAGGATTTGAGAAAGATAAACAAAATTGTAGTGTCGTGCTGTCCTATTGTACTAAATCCATCTGTGATTTTGTATCAGATTCCTCATGATGCAGAATGGTACACAGTAATTGATTTATGTCACGCTTTCTTTTCCATCCCTTTGCACCATGATAGAAAATGTTTGCGTTTCATTTTGGCGAACGTATTTTGGCTTGGTGTCGAATCCCACAGGGTTATACGGAAAGCCCCTCGACATTTAATCAGATATTTAAAAAGTCTTTGGAAGATTTAGAAATGACCGAGAATTCAGTGCTAGTCCAGTAAATCGATGACCTGCTTGGGGCATTGAAAACTCGAGAAGCCTGTGTAATGGACACCATAGCATTTGGCAGATGGAGGACTTAAGGTGTCACCATCGAAATTGCAATTTTGTCAGAAGGAAGTACAATATTTAGGTCACAAGATTGAAAAAGGATTGAGGAAAATAACTACAGACAGGATCAAGATAATAAAAGGAATGAGAGCTCCCATGACGCAAAGAGAGGTGAGAATGTTTCTTGGAATGGTTGGATATTGTTGTCAGTGGATAAGTAACTTTTCCCTGATCGCAAAACCTTTGGTGCGTCTGACGAGAAGTGATGTGAAAGATTCCATTGACTTCGATAGGGAAGAACTAGCAGCATTTAAGAAATTGAGAGACAGTCTGTGTGAAGCGCCAGCATTAGGGATGCCTGACTATGAAAAGGAGTTTGAGTTGTACTGCAGTGAGAGGAATGGATGTGCACTCTCTGTATTGATACAGAAACACGGAAAATTGAGAAGACCAATTGCATATTTCTCAGCTATGCTAGACCCTGTAGCTGTAGCCTTGCCAGGTTGTTTGAAAGCAGTAGCTGACACTTGTAAGAGTCTGGAACAGAGTGAGGGAATTGTGATGGGATATCCTGTACGAGTGTATGTACCTCATGATGTGGCAATCCTTTTAACAAGGAGTCGTACTCAATTCATAACACATAGTCGGCTGACTAAGTATGAGAAAGTCATATTAGATGCAACGAATGTGAGCCTTGCGAGTTGCTTGAATGTGAATCCTTCAACGCTACTACCTGATGCTGAAAATGTTGAAGTCAGGGACGAAGTGGATCATGATTGTTTGGATGTATTGGATTTCTGTACAAAACCACGTCCTGATATAAAAGATGTACCCTTGGGGCGCTAGAGGGCGCCAAACCAAGATGGCCGCACGCGAGTGAGGCTCCCGCCGGACCGGGCGATTCCGCTATCCTCTCCAGCATCCTGACAGCGTAATCCTCTGCCTCACCCCTACTGCTGGGTCCGCGGTGCCCTGGGGGACAATCTGGTGCCTGGCACGTCTGCGGGGGTGGCCGGAGCGCCCCGATATCCTCCATTGTTGTGCCGAGCGGAGTGGAGCTTACATCCGCGGCCTGCGCCTGACGGGAGACTCTGCACGCGAGCCCGGTGCTGCGGGGCCTGTGCAGCGTGGACGGATCCCGGTCCCCAGGGCTGGCGGCTGAACCGGGCAAGCATCGGCTGTTCCTGCCACCACTTGGAGGTCTCGGTGGAGGTAGGCGGGGAACCCCCCTGTGACCTGGGCGCCCTGTGGGTCCTTCCCGCTCGCTGCCCCCTGCATCTGCCGGAGCCCGCTCCCGAGCCTCGGATTGGCGGGCTGCTAGTGTCGCTAAGTGGCTGTGCATGCCTGGGACTGCCGCGGCTGACTGGGGGACAGAGATAAGCATCATAGCTCCCCCGCCGGTGTGAACGCTTGCCTGGGCCTGGCTGCAGGGGACGCACTTGGAGGGGCCGGTGAACGTCGACCAGCACGGAGAATCATACACCGCTTAGCCGGCTGGGTGGACCGAGAGGCCGGAGCGGTTGCTGTTGCCCCCCCCCGCCGCTTGGGTGAGAGGCGGGGGCTGTGATCCTTCGATTGACTGGCCACGGACCTGGGACCGGGGCCGCTTGCGGTGGACCACGCTGTGGGGCCGCTTGGAGCGGGAGGATTGCGATCCGGACATCCCCCCTCCCCCCCCCGCTGCCATAGGGACGCTTGCTGCTGTCTACTGCGGGCCTGGGAGCGCTGCCTCGTGTGGTCCGGCCGGGGTGAGCCTGCTGGCCGTGGGACCCCCCCCCTCCCTGATTGCTTGACCTGCCGCGGGCGCCCTGAGGGGGCTGGTGGGCCGCGCCCCGAGTGGCCGTGCTCCTCGAGGAGGACCTGGGAGCTGCGTCGGCCTGATTTGCACAAGCGGGTTGGCTGGTCCCAAGCGGGGCCCCCCGGTGTCCCGGTAGTGCGTGCTCTCTCCTCGACTGCGCTGGCTGCGGAGTGGGCGTGGAGGGTCGGATGCCTGGCACCATGGGGCGCAAAGACGCTAAACAGTCCAAATTGCCGTTTGAAACCCAAAAAGCCCCCGCGTCGTCGCCCGAGCCTGGCCCCTCCGCCGCCGGCCCTCCGGACGAGGACTGGAAATCCCTCCTGCTGGGATTGAAACAAAGCCTATCGACCATAGACTCCAAGATTGACAACATTACTACCAGGTTGGATGGTGTGGTTGCCAAACTGGACCAGCATGACGCCCGCATAAAGGAGACCGAGGACAGGATCTCCACGCTGGAAGACGGCGCCGCATCTGCGGGCCGACATATGACACAAATGGACCGTCTTCTCAAAATAATCGCCGACAAGAACGAGGACCTAGAAGCGAGGTCCCGTCGTAACAACGTTCGCATCCTCGGCCTGGCGGAGACCACCAACACTGGGAGACTGGAGGTCTTCGTCGAGAACCTGGTGGCCGAACTGTTTGGTAGAGACTCCTTCTCCCCGCACCTCATCGTGGAGAGAGCCCACAGATCCCTTGCGGCCCGTCCCCCTCCTGGCGCCCAGCCACGGCCCATCATCGCACGTTTCCTCAATTATAGGGACCGGGACGTGGTGCTCAGACGCTCGAGAGAGATGGGAACAGTGAATTACTGCAATACTACGCTGTCCTTCTTCCCTGATTTCACCGCATCTGTGCAGGAAGCTCGTCGGAAATTTACTGGGGTTAAGAAAAAATTGCAGTCCCGTGAGATTCCGTACGCGATGCTGTACCCCGCGAGGCTGAATATCTCGCACCGTGGCAAACAACTGTTCTTCCAGCAGGTGGAGGACTTCCTCAAACAACACAGCAGGGACTCGGCCAAAGAGGGCGCGGAGCCGCGGCGCTCTCGGTCGTCCTCGCCGACGGAGCGGCTGGACTGAGTGAGTTGGGGGGATGCTCCCCTTGGCTTGGTATGTCGCCGTGGCCGGACTTGCCTGAATGGGCCACTGTCACTCCTGGTGAGGTACTTCTATGTTTTTTCAAAAACATGTCACTTGAACTATCGCTGTCATATTATGTGCCCGGTCGCCCACCTCCGTCCCATACTGGGGCCCTGGAGTATGTCTGGGTCCTCGTGGGTGTAAGTAGGGAGGTGGATGGCAGGTCTGGCGCCCCTAGAGTTCGATCCCCCAATGGGCGCTCCCCATTACGCCCCTTTCCTCATCAAGGCAGGGGTGGTTACTGCCATTGTTCTGGTTGTTACGATGGGTTTGGTTGGGGGGGTAGGGGATGGGAGGGCAAAGTGTACCCGGCCAGTTGGGGTTGCCGGCGTGGGTGGGTTGCTGTTCCGACTTTCTCCTAGGTTTATTGATGACTCCGGACAGGGTATGAACAGTCGAGTGGGTGGGTTAAATAATTTGGACCTAGGTTTGAAATGTTATGCTGAGTGCTATGTGCAATTCCGTGCTATGAATACATGCCACACACACCTTCACCCGGGTGAATGGGGGACCTAACTGACATGCGCCCTGCGCCTAACTTTCGGCTGCTCTCCTGGAACGTACGCGGATTAAATGACACAAGGAAGATGAGGCAGGTCTTGAGTTACCTGACCAGGCAGGGAGTGTCCGTAGCCATGCTCCAGGAGACACACTTGAAACCGGGAGGGACTCCCCCCTTTGCATCACGATGGGCGGATAGTAGGGTGTTCTCGTCTTACTCGAGTTATGCGAGGGGTGTGACCATCCTGGTGAGACGCGGGGTAGGGTTTACACTTGCGGGGGCCGAAGTAGATCCTGGCGGGAGGTACTGCATGGCGTGGGGGACACTGCACTCACATACAATGCTGTTTGCGTGCTACTACGGCCCTAATACGGATGACCCGTCCGTGCTCCTCACTATGTGGGGCAGGATTCAGACCCTAGGAATATCGCACATCCTACTGGGGGGGACTTCAACACTGCACTCAACCCTGCAATGGACAGATCACGCCCGCAGGCATCGCACTACACAAACACACAGCGCGCGTTAGTAAACATAGTGGATGAGCACCACTTAGTAGACGCCTGGAGGCATTGCCACCCCTCGCTCAGGCAGGGCACGCACTACTCCGCAGTGCATTCCACTTGGGCACGTCTTGATTACATATTCCTTTCGCCCGGCCTCTCTCCTTGGTTGGGCGAGGCGCTTCATCTCTCCCGCACATTCTCGGACCATTCCCCTGTCCTGCTGTCCATACGTATTCCCCTTGCGGTATCGCCGTACCTGAGCTGGCGCTTAAATCCCGCGCACCTCACGGACCCCGTGTTTCAGGCGTAACTAGAGCACGACATAAAAGATTTTTTTGAACGTAATATTGATTCCGTATCTAGCCTCACTACTGTTTGGGAGGCGTTCAAAGTCACCGTAAGAGGTTGGTGCATAGCTAAGGGGGGAGGTGTCCTTATGTCTCTGCGTGGAGATCTGCGCAGGCTGGAGAGCGAACTGCGTGTGCTAGAGCGCGAAATGGAACGGAACAAACGGGGGCCTGACACTGCAGCGCGGCTCCGAGAGAAACTCAATGACTACACGGAAGCTGCTGCCAAAGAAAGCAAATTTCTGGGGCGACCCTTTGTCGCTAGGGTGTACGGAGAGGGTGACAGGCCGGGCAGAGCGCTGGCCTCCGCGGTTCGCCCCCCCAGGTACCATAACTACGTTACCTCCCTGTTTGATGAACAAGGCACCCCGCAGCGGGATCTTGCTGCCCAACTCAAAGTCCTCACAGACCACTACACTAAACTTTACACATCCCACAGGACTACACCGCTCGTACTGCATGAGTACCTTGACGACACTGCGCTTGCGTGGCTGGGCCCCTCCCAGCAGAAGTTCCTTCATCACGAACTAGAACTAGATGAAATAACAGACGCCATAATGGCCATGAAGTCGGGCAAGGCGCCGGGATCGGACGGGCTGCCGGTTGACTTTTACAAGGCCTTCAAGCATGTGCTGGCCCCCATTCTAAAGCAGGTGTACTACTCTGCGCTGGAGGGGGGCGCCCTGCCGGCCACGATGCGGAAGGCACTCATAACGTCACTGTTGAAACCTGGTAAGTCTCCGGAACACTGCGACTCGTACAGGCCCCTTTCGCTATTAAACACGGACGTTAAGATTTTGGCGAAGGTCCTAGCAACGCGTCTTAACCTCCTGATGGAGCGCCTCGTCCTCCCGGACCAGGCCGGGTTCGTTCCCAACCGTGCGACTTCCCACAACCTGTGCACGCTACAGGCTGTGATGCAGGATATTGACCCTACGAGTGAGCCTGCTGCGGTTTTTCTTGACGCCACCAAGGCGTTCGACTCCTTAGAGTGGGATTACCTTCTTGCCTTGTTGGAACGGATGGGCATGCCATTCAATTGCCTAGATTGGATACGGCTGTTGTACTGCCAACCTCGAGCAACGGTCCTGCTCAACGGCGCCCGCTCCCCCCCCTTCGCGATCCATAGGGGTACCCGACAGGGGTGCCCTCTCTCCCCGGTTGTGTTCGCAATCGCCATAGAGCCCCTAGCGGCCAAGCTTCGGCAACATCACAAACACCGAGCTCTCATTTATCCAGAGCGCCAACTACTCATTGCCCTATATGCAGATGACATGACTCTATATGTGCATAAGCCGCGGGAACACCTGAATCCTCTGCTGCGGGAAGTCACCAAATTCGGAGCCATCTCGGGGATACAAATCAACTGGGCAAAGTCGGCTCTGTTCCCCTTGACTGAGAACACCACGCAGTTTGCTCTAGATTACCCCCTGGTGTGGGAATCGGCCGAGATAAAATACCTGGGCATTCAGGTGGCTAGAAATCGGGAGGCCCTGATTAGAGGCAACTACGGGACTGTCATTGACAAACTCACGGACATTACTCGGTGGATACGCCTCCCGCTGTCAATGGCAGGTCGGATCTCGCTGATAAAGATGGTGGTTCTTCCCAAACTGTTGTACCTCTTCACCAACATACCGTACAGCCCTGGCGCATGTTTCTTTTGTGCTCTCGACTCCCAGTTGTCGAGACTTATCTGGGGTGGGAAGCAGGCCAGACTTAGCCTGCGGACCCTCATGTTGCCTTATCACCAAGGGGGGTTTGATGTACCCAACTTTCGACGATATTATGACTGCGCACAGGGCCACTTCGCGGCCTACTGGTTCCACCCCCCTCCCTTTATGGCGCACCTGGCAGTTGAGGACGGGTATATGAGGCCAGAGCCTTTATACACGACAGCACGCACAGAGCGTAGAGACCCCACCACGGTCGACTGCACGGTCAATGCCTGGAAACGATTGGCAGGATATATGGACGTGAAATTCCTATACTCACCCCGCATGGCTCTGGCGAACGATCCCAGATTGAGCGTCACCCGTGAGGAGATTGGCCGTAGGCTGCTCACAAAACTCGCGATTCACACTTGGGGGGATTTATACCACCAGGGGAGTTTTCGTACGGCGACGCACTTTTTTGGGGACAACTCTCCCTCGGTTATGGATACCTTCATATACGTTCGGCTTCGGCAAAATATCAGGGCTGTCACGCCTGACTTTCCGGAGGAGCCAGACACCGTGGCGCCGCTACATGCTCTGTTGCAGAAGGGAACGCCGTCACACGTGGTCTCCATGTTGTATAGACACGCGCAGGTGGCCCCGTCTCCCCCCCCTCTTCGTGCACGCGCCAGCTGAGACACAGATCTGGGGGAGCCACTGTCGGATGATCAGTGGGAAGAAAGTTGCTCTCATACCAATGCGGTGACAGGCAATGCTCGCCTTAGGCTAGTTCACTTTAAATTTCTACATCGCCTCTACTTTACCCCCGCCAAACTGCACCATCTCGGACTCCGTGACAATGATCGCTGCCTACGGTGCAGAAGGCCAGGAGCAGGCTTCATGCACTTAGCATGGGCGTGCCAGGCCGTGGCCGCCTATTGGGTAGCGGTGTTTGCTGCCATATCTGACATGATCGGGGTAAACATTGCGCCCTGTCCTCGGATAGCACTGCTGGGTCACTCCGACCCCGCTGTTAAAACACACCGGAAATTTTTCGCTTTGAGATTACTGCTGGCTAAGCGACACGTCGCGTGCCGGTGGGGACGGGGGCGAGCGCCTAAATTCAAAACCTGGCTGGACACGATGACAACTTGGCAGGAGCAGCAGCATAGTTATGCAGACCTTTTACCACACAAGTCGCGCCCTAGGGACCTCTGGGGCCCCCTGGCTGCGTACCTCCTTTGTTCACAGGTTCCAGACGCATCCTCTGCTGACGCGCCAAGTGACGGGGTGATGTGCGGCCGGCCTTCCACGCTAGCTCCAGCGCCCCCTCCACTGACAACTGACATTGTCTGATCCCCTCCCCTTCCTCACACCTCTTGCTTCCCATGCACAAGGGCTTGCGTTCCTAGTACGAATGTCAGGGCAACATATGTCCCGTGGAGCGTCCGCTGACACAGGTTAGTGGAGTGGCGGACCTTCCGCCCCCCCCTGGGACTGGAACGAAGCGTAGTCCACCCCGGGATGGCATCACATACACGGCACTACAGGCAGTTGATTCATGACGCGTTTCTCACTTGGGTCATTACCACTTCCTCCCAGAGCATTAGATAGGTCTATGGGGCGCAGAGCGTCGCGATGCTGCTTATCGACTGCATTCCATGATGGACGGCAATGCCCTCACAGCACCACGCTTCACTACCTTTGAATACCTCATACTGCGTATGGAGGGCAGCTTCTGGGAGGGAACAGTTCACAATGCACTTGTTTTGGGTTTGTTATTAAAGTTGAATGAAACCTCAGGTACTTCACGCTTGAATACCGCTTGCGGGTACGCCTACTTACTACTGCATTCTTCAACAGCTCAACCTTCACTACTACGCGGCCGGCCCGACTGGGTTGTAGGCGACATGCTGTGTACTGTAGTTGTTGCTTTTCAAACTGTGCTTCTTGATTCTTGCACTGCATGTTGTCGCTGCCGGCCTGTTAATTCAGGATGTAGGCGTGGAGCTGTGTATTACTCTTTCAGGATCAATAAAGGTTTTGGAAAAAATAAAAATAAAAAAAAATAAAAAGATGTACCCTTGTCTGAAAGTGACTTTGTGATGTTTGTAGATGGGTCATGTTTGAGAACAGATGAAGGAAATCTGAGTGCAGCATATGCAGTGTGCACAGTTGCAGCAGTAATGGAAGCATCTTACCTGAAGGGAGTAAAATCAGCTCAGGTTGCTGAGCTGATAGCTTTAACTAGAGCCTGTAAGATCGGAAAGAATGTGAGAGTGACTGTGATAACTGATAGTCAGTATGGTTTTGGTGTTGTGCATGATTTCGGCCAGATTTGGCTGCAGAGAGGATTTCTGACTTCAAGTGGAACTCCTATAAAGAATGCTGAAGTGGTTGGAAAGTTGCTTGAGGCGATACAGATGCCAAAGCAATTGGCTGTTGTGAAGTGTGCAGCACATGTACAAACCGCTGATTATATCGCAGTTGGGAATAAGTATGCCAACGATATTGCACAATATTGTGCTCGTAATCAGAACTCAGTGAACAGGGCTAAAGAGAGGGAAATTAATTCCTTGCCACTAATGTTTACGAACATTGTGGGTACATGGGAAGAAGTGAGGTAATTACAGGAAGAAGCAGGAAACGAGGAAATGTGACAGTGGGTAAAAGCAGGATGTGCACCAAGGGAAACAGATCATGTGTGGGTTTATCGAGATGGAAGACCAGTCATGCCTGATAGCATGATATCTGCCATGGCACGGATGTATCATGGACAGGGACACATAGGGAGGGACGCGATGATTCGGTCCTTCAAGCAAACGTGGTACAATGCTAAATTTAGACTTGTAGCCGAGAGCCTTTGTCAAAGATGCCTTATATGTCAGCAGTTCAATCCAGGAAGAAAAACAGTGGTAAGCCTAGGAACGATAGGTCGAGAAGGAGGGCCTTTCACCAGAATGCAGGTTGATTTCATTGAGATGCCACCTTGTAATAGGTTAAGGTATGTTCTAGTAATGGTCTGCTTGTTTTCTTGATGGGTAGAAGCATATCCCACAAGGAGTGATGGAATTACTGTAGCAAAATTGCTTTTGAGGGAATTCATCCCTAGATTCGGATTCCCAGTTACAATTGAATCAGATAGAGGGAAGCATTTCCATAATGAGATCATGAAATTGATTTGTGAAGCATTGAATGTACAACAGAAACTACATTGTGCCTATCGCCCAGAGGCTTCTGGTGTGGTGGAACAAATGAATGGCAATTGGGAAAAATGTGTTTAGCCACAGGTTTGAAATGGCTTGATGTCTTGCCTCTGGTACTCATGACTATTAGATCAATTCCAGATATAACCACAGGTTTGAGTCCGCACGAGATAATCATGGGAAGAGCAATGCGTCATATATTCATACCAGTCAACAAGCTGTTGCCTATATCTGATGACTTGGTGTTGGATTACTGTAAGGGGCTGGCTGACGCAGTTCATTCTGTGTTTCATCAGGTTGGATCGGATGCCACCACCCTTGAAAAGAAGCAAGCTCATGATCTGAGCCCAGGAGACTGGGTGAGAATCAAAGTACACAGAAGAAGGAACTGTCTAGTCCCATGTTGGGGAAAACCACGTCAAGTGATTTTGACTACAACAACAGCTGTGAAGTGTGCTGGGATCAAGAACTGGATCCATGCTAGTCACACATTGAGAATCCCAAATCAGTGGATAATCAAGAACGAGAATATTATGACAAGTCCGAAAGTAGCACTGAATCGGATGCTGAAGAAGTAAGAACAAGAGAAACCCTGAAAGAGGGGAGACAGAGCCAAATTTGACATTTGCCCCAGAGAATATTCCCTTGAGAAGGAGGTTGCAGATTTTTGATACCAGCTCAGGCTCAGAGACTGAACAAACACCGATATGCTCCGGGAAGAAAGGAGAAAAGCAGTGAAGAGACAATTGGAGAAGTTATTGATAAAGAAATCCTTGATGAAAAACTGAGAGAAATTCCACCGGAAGTAACAAAAATAGATGAACAGGTACCAGATACAGAAAGTGAGGGAAAGATTCTTGCGGAGTTGTAGGGAATCCCAACATCCAGTTAGAAGATGAGTCAGCTAGTCAGCAGGAAGATATTGTGCAAGAAACACGAGGAGGGACAGAAGTAGGGAAAATAAAAGAAGTGGTGGAAAAAAGAACGACTGAAAGCGAAAAGCAAGTTGAAACAGAAACAGAGGAAAGTGATAAGGAAGTACCAGAATGTCGAGTCTTGAGGAAAAGAGCATGGAGAGCTGAGAAGAATGATAAAGGAAGTAAATCAAAAAGATCAGCAAGAGATGAAATCTGGCCTAATAAGACAAGGAGACTAAGATATCGACTGACACGAGTGAATTCACCAAGAGCAGAGCAGGTGAATGAAGTATCGAGTCAGGAAAAATCAAAAGATGAGAAATTAACTACAACAGACGAAAACAAAAGAATAAGAAAGCCCAACCAGAAGTATAAGTCACCAGAATGGTCGTATGTGGCCCTGCCTGAAATAAAAGAAGAGGCGGACAGCCAAGAAAGTCCAGAGGTGACTGTACCGGAAATGGTTGAGGAAGACGAAGAATCGGAAATCCTGAGAGTTATCTTGTCCGACATCGGAGAAGAGACGGATGTTCAGGAAGTTCTGTACCAAGATTATGAGAGAAAAGTGAAAGACGATCAAATGCCAAACTGAAGACAAAAGTGCTGCTAATGGAAAGAAAATAGAATACTGGGAAAAGAGATAAACTGATAGAACCAAGTAGGTGCTTGGAGCCTTGGGTTAGACAAAACTAGTTGTGAAGTAGAAGAGGCTAAGTCAAAAGACACTGGTCATTTTGCAAAAATGTTAAACACCGAAAGTAGAACAGCTAAATGTGTATTTTTAAAGAGATGGTTTAAAATGTGTTGTTGTTGAACAGGATTACTAATGCTGCTATGGAGTGTGTTAGCATTGCTGATTTCATTTAAGGTTACAATAGACACATTAGAAGGACATAGTGAGAATAAGTCTAATACTAATATAGAGAAGGTTCAGAAAGTATATCCAACTAGAATAGATAAGAACTATCTACACAAAGACAGGTCTATAAATGATTTCTCTAACAATATGTTTTCGAAACTTTTGTATGAGTATGTTAAGACAATGGATGTGAGGGATTGCTACGTTTGTATGCAGTTACCGGTATCTGTATCGGAGGGAGTGACCTGTCATCACCTCCCTGTAACATATGGAACAAGATGTAGTGTGATAGCTAGTTTGTTTTACCAAATAGGAAAATTAGAATATTATTTTTCAGCTGTAGATAACATATTTTCGCAAGTACCTGCGATTAACAAATTAAAGTAAAGCCCGCAAAGGTGTTAGGTGAATTTTTCTTAGAAACTAAAGAACTAACATTAGAATATATTTTTAGAACTAACTTGACTTGCAGTTTAAAGAAAGAAGAAAATATGTTTTTGGATATGGTTGAAGAAAGGAGACTGAAAATGCAAAAGAAAGCATCTGAGAAAAAAGAGGAAAAGACAGTTTGGGATGTTGAAATGGAAAAACATTTGAAGGGAGAAGCTAGTCCAACTATGGCTTTAGATTAGCCTCAGAAAGGGAAATTGTGTATTAGAAGGAATTAAACTGCATATGATAATTACTTTGTAGGTATTAGTGAGTGCCATGATACATATCGAATCATGGGCAGATGGGTATTTAAAGGAGGAAATGATCCCGTTTTTCCTGGGTTATATTTTATCTGCGGGAACAAGGCATATTATCGTTTGCCAGACCATTGGTATGGCACATGTTATGTAGGTCTGGTCTTTCCAAAGATAATCCACATGGGAAGAGGAGAAGATGAGGTACATAAGTTAGGTAGTCTATTAGCTCGCAGAAAGAGAGAATCTTGGTCAGAAATTGTAGGAGACATCTTTGGAGCATTGATACCAGCAATGGGAATATCTCTGAATGCACACAAAATTAGAAAATTATCAACAGTAGTGGATCGCTTGTCAACAAGCACCGCTGAAGGATTTATATTGGTAAATACTGAAATGGTTGCCATGCGTGCTATGGTGATGCAAAATCAACTTTCCCGTGATATATTATTGGCAAAAGAGGGTGGAGTCTGTGGAATGCTGAAAGTTCAACATTGTTGTACTTACATTCCTGACGAAAGTAAAGATCTGAAAATCTACATTAAAAATTTAACTGAATTGCATGAGGAAATTACACCACTGGAGGTTGAAAGTGTTTGGGAAAAGATTGGAAAGAAACTTTCTTCTATTGAGGATTTCTTATTTTTATAGTATTAAATCTAAGATTAGGATGTATGTGTCATAAAAGAAAGAAAATGCAGAAAAAGTTAAAAAGAGAACATTTAAAAAGAAGGCAAAATAAGAGACCAGAGAAGGAATTTCAAGAAGTAGAATTAGAAGAGATGAAGGAAAGCATGTATAAAACAGCTAGAAGAGAAGAAATTGGGGAAACAGATATGTAAATTAACTGAAAGGAATTCATTTCACTTTCGTGACAAATTGAAACAAAATTTTAATGGTGTGGTGATAAAATCGCCAAAGGGGGGATTGATGGAGTGGGTAGTACAACATTTTGTATACCCCCCCTATTCTGCATGAGATCACTAATTGAATAATCTATTAACTACAATATTTTAAATGAGTTTGCATGTTCTATTAATCAACATTATTAATATACAAGATATACGTGGGATTTGCATTTTACATGGCTAAATAACCTTTATGACTAAAATCCGTACGCATACTAACAGTAGTATATGTAATAAATAGAATATTCCATGGTATATGTTGCTTTTGTGATGTCTCTGTAATGTTGCCCGAGAAGACAACGCAAAGGGTGAATATAAACGCTTTGAATGTTGCTATATGCTAGATACATACAAGCACATAGAGGGATTAGTAAGGGGTTAACATTAGATTTATTATTTCTATGCAATAATTACTCTTTTGTGTTTGTTTCGCTTAAGTTGGCGTTTGGGCCTAAATAAAAATGCCTACCGACGCGACATGACCATGTGGCCACTGTCCCACGAGGCGCGGAGCAAACAGCGCATGTGAAACAAAGATGACTGTAGCCTCTGCATGACCCGTAACCCACTGTACTAAGGCAAGGCCACGGTGGGACAACAGCCAAGTGACAAAACAAAGGACGTTTACAAAAGAAACCGGAATGGACTGAACTGTGACCTCACCCCTCAAACTGTGCTAAACCCCGTCGGAGGATCTCAACCAACCTATCACAACCTGTACGAAATTATCAAAATGTAACTTTTACTGTGATTTTGTTATAAAAGTACATGGTAGACTAGAGAGGGAACCCTTCTTTCTTCCAATTTCCTACCCTACTAATCGATGACCACGACGACGACGGTGACTCTACGCGAACTCTACTACTTAGGGTGACTGCTGCGTTCCTGAATCCTAAATGGTCCGGATGCTGCCCAAATGTCTGATGACTACGAACTTTTCCAAATTCTATGGGCATTGCCGGATGCTTGCACGACTCTGGTCTTGACCGATCTTTGAGACTGTGGTGTGCTGAGCACAGAACTTGAACATTAATCTGCTTTGACGAATGACGACAGACTTAGAGGACTAAAGATAGTCAGAATAGGTAAATATGATGTTCTGCGATTTAATTGAAATTTGATATAAAACTCTCCAAATGCAACTTTAACTTTGCTAAGAAAATTTTAGATAAACAGATATTGATTGACAAAGAATGAGTTTGTGATTTATTGAGAAGGGTAAGATCTAAATCTTAAATGTGTTTTAGCTGGTTCGAGATCACCATCAACCAATCCAACGATTTGGTCCATTGGCCAAATGGGAGGAGTGCCTTGATGTTTAGGATTGAGATCTGTAGGTGGAAGGGATATTGATGTATATTCTGTAAAATAACCTTTCTTTCCCTATAGGATATAAGGTATTTCCCCCCACATGTCGAGCGCTTGAACCACTCATCCCTCCAACTGTGTGCAGACCGGTGAATGGATAGTGTGAGTGTTGGTGTTATGGGCCCCACCAATGACTGCATGAGTGAATGAGTTAGTGTGACGTCGGGACTGTGACGAAGGGAGGATATCGGTACGGGTTTGCTTTTCTCGTTACCAGGGTTTCCGCGCTCCAGCAGTATAAAAACCCTAGGACGAAACCAGTCTTGGATTGATTTTGTTTCATTTCAGAGAGGAGCTGACTTGGCACTTCAGGCTGGACTGTTCCTATTGGAGCAGTTCCAAAGGTGATTTGCATATTGCATGGGCTAATACGATGTGACATGATGTGAAAAAAACAATGGGCTGGAATGTGGCCAGAGTATTTACCAGTGATTGAGATTGATTAAAGCATTTCACTCATCACTTTCTTGTTGCTTGAGAGGGATGCCCTAAATATGATGGTGTAGAGGATCTGCATTTCTTCATGATCACCCCAGATTGTAGAGATGCCATTTTTGTTGGTATTAGAACTCTGTGCACTATTATCTCTGCTAAACAGAAGTAAAGAGTATATGCTCCTCCTTTAAACATGGTTAAATTGGCTTATCACTGATTGACATATTTAACTTGCCTATAAGTTCCTAGTATATGGTGTAAAAAGTGCACCCAGAGCCTAGAAGTTAAGAACCACTTCTGGAGTGCAGCACCCATTGTGCCATCCAGAGGCTGGACCTGTAAAACATGGCCTCATGCCTACCATTTCTAGCCTGACTGCAGCATCCCGAAACCTTCTGTCAGACCTCTCAAAATAATCTTTTTTGTCATGTGGGGAACTCTTCTTTTAAATATTAAGCCACCCCTAAATACACCTTGACATCCACAAGGTAAGTTGCCTGACATTTAAAAATGAACAATGTGTGAAATTTAAGTTGATGTCTTCCTCCAGTGACCCAAAAGCTTATTTGACTGGCAGGGCTGTAGCTGGCTCCTAGAAAATGTTATAGTAGAGATTCAAATTTTTTACCCATACCATTTGACAGGAAATGGTTAAAATAGTCATTCAAAGACAATTTTTTCATTTTTATTAAAAGTACAATTTATTGGTGAAGTTAGGTTTTTGATAAATATTTCGGAAATGAAACTGTTAGAAAGTTACCTTTTCGCAGCCTGTAAATTCCTGTGTGCTAATTTGCATTGGCCTACTAGAAGCTGCCCAGCAAGTGTTTGATCTTAATGTGATGTGAAAACTGCTCCCAGAGCAGGAGCAATGGCCTTTTCTTCCCAGTTAGGGTGAAAGCAGGAGCTTCATTACCTCGCAGTGGGGCCTGCTTTTTCATAAGTACATGAAAGGTGAGATGTGGAGAAGACAACCCTTTGTCCCCCAAGCCAGGCTGGCACCAAACCCAGAGGGAGATATGCTCCCCTGAGAACTGGCTTTGAGTGACCACACAGCAAGCGACTGCTCATTTCCATGACCACACCCCTGGGTGAACCCACAGGCGCTGTACAAGGGAGGAATAGTTTTTCCATCTTGAATTTTAGGAGTAAGGTGCACTGTGCAATTTTTTGCAATATGCCAAACATAATCTGCTGCAAAAGTGGGTAGAGTTCCCCCAGAGAACTTTTAACCCATTAATTACGGAGAATGCAAAAGTCATCCCCAACCACTAGCGGGTCCCAACCTTAATTGTGGCACCCTAAGACATCCTCCTCAGAAAACTTTCTGGACCTGGTGTTTTTGATCTGAGAAGATCCCTGAAGGCACCTGCTCCCTCTTGTAATCAGGACAAAAAAGTGGACTCTTGGAGTCAGTTGGCTTAACTCCAGTGTGGCTGCAGGGTGCTATGTTCCTGATGTGATCAGTTGAGCAATACTAACTGCACCCCGACTGGACCTTGTTCATGAACTCTCCTTGAGTGAGTTCTGGCCTGTAAGTTCTGTTACTGATAACCTGGGATCCTTAGAAGTGACCCGGAGAAGCTGCTCCAGAAACCCGGAAAAGTTGGTACTTTAAACATTTTTGGAATTTCAAGACCTCCAGAGTCATCAGGGGCACCTTTTGGCAAAGGTGTCCGATTTCAATGCACATTCTTTGGACACAGCTTTAAGCTTTCTCTGCTGGGGGATTTGAGCTCCATAAAAAAGACTAAAAGACTAAAATCTTTGACCTAGGGAAACCCAATTTGCATATATGACCTGCACTAGGTCATGGTGTAATGCTTCCATGGACTGTTACTGCACTAGGCACTTTTTTGTACTATTTCTACCTACAGTATATCTCCAGTTTCCATTATTGGATGTTTGTTGTTTTGGTGTCATTTTGTTTAATACATTTTACTCTGGTTTTCTAGTTGACTTCGAGATTTTAATTGTTTGGTGACTTCATAACTGTTTTGGAAACAACACTTTACATATTGCCCTAATTTAATCCTGTCTGCTCTTTGCCATAGCTGACAAGGGGTTGTGCTCAGGATAATTTAGTGAATTTGGGCATCACCCTGACATGTTAGTGTCATTATTCCTTCAGATGAGTGATCGCCCACTCCAAATAATAATTCACTCTCACACAGACTGGTAGTACCGGCCGTGGGGCATGCCCTCACTGTGCCACTGGAGCCAAGTTTCACCTGACTGCAGAGCCCTAACTAGGGTGAAATTGGTCTTTGGTTGGTTCTGTTTCAACTCAGTGAAATCCTGGCCTGGCAATTTCTTTTTAATGTATTTATAGAATTTATAAAGTGCTCTGCCACCCAAAGGGAATCCTGGCATTGGCCAAATAACAGAGAAAAGAGAGACACAGAAAGAATCAAAGGCCCTAAAAGAAAAACAGTGAGGAACACCTTGGAATAATTGGGAACCAAGACTCAGCCGATTACTTGGGGAAGAACCAGGTCTTGAGCTCCCTCTTTAATTGTAACAAGTCGGTCTAGAGCTCAATTAAAGAGGACGGGAGTTCCAAAGCTTAGCTGCGCTGGCTGTACAGGTCCGGCCACCTTGCCTGGATTTCCTAAACTTGGTTGTGCATAGCAGATAGGCTGATGTGAAGTGGAGAGCTCTGTTAGCAATATATCTTTCAAGCCTTTTATGCAAGGGGGGAAGACCAGGCCCCTGAAAAGATTTGAACGCTATGCAGAGAGATTTAAACCAGATTCATTGCTTGAGTTGTAGCCAATGTAGCTCCTTTAGAGCCAGGATGGTAGATGCTCTCCAACGTCTGTTAAGAACTAGTTAAGCTGCTGCCTGAACCCTTCACAAATGGTGTATCCAACAAAAGGGCATTACAATAGTCCAGGTGACTAAGAATGACACTACAGGTGGACTACTAAAACTCTAGAGGAGTCAGGAAGCACCAGCAGGATCTTCTGCAGAGTTCTCATAAGTGTGAAGCACACGCCTGCTATTTTGTTTGTGTCACCCCAGACTGAGTTTTTCATCAAACATGACTCCCAGATTTCTGGCCACATTGACGGGGGCCACTGGCCCCTCACATGGCCTTGGCCCAAAATTGGACTGGAGTATAGGAGGAACTTTTTGGGCTGCACAGCAAAGCAGCTCAGTCTTATCACCATTACCTTTTAAGGAGTTCCGATTGAGCCGCTGTATGATATCCTTCATACAGTCATGAAATATGGTGAGTTGCTGATTGCTTGCCAAAGAAAGAATAAGTTGTGTATCGTCGGCATAGTTGACCAACGTCACCTTGTAGGACTTAATGAGGCTGATTAGGGGAGCCATATAGATATTAAACAAAATCGGACTTATGGGGGAGCACTGTGGCACTCCAACCTGGGAGCGAAACGGAGGGAGAGCAACAGCTTGACATCTGTCTATAAGACATGAACAGAACCAGGGCAGGACTGTCCCACCAACCCAAATTACTCCAGCCTAGCTAAAAGTGTGGTATGACAGACCTCTGTGCCATATTGAATGCAGCACAGAGGTCAAGTAGAATCAGCATCGCTGATTGTCCCTCATCGACTCATTCATCGCTATGATCAGAGCCAATTCAGTCCCGGGCCTAAACCCAAATTGCTCTTCCTCCAGACAGTTGATGTTTTCAAGATATTGATCTAGTGTCTTCCTGACATTACGTTACAGAATTTCGACCTAGTATGGTAGAAGAGAAATGGGTATCTAATTGCTTATAATGGCTGGATTCAAAGATGGCTTTTTCATGATGGGAGTAACAATCGTTTTTTTCCAAACGGGGGCACATGATAGCAAAGATAGATTGCAAATTTGCTTAGGCAGGGGAAACAGACCTTCTGCATGATTCTTCCAGATTTGAACTGGGAGGATATTTAGGGAGGGGCAGGATGGAGTGGCCATGGCCAAGATATGGAAGCCTTCCACTGAGAGGGGTTCAAAGTTGACTAGATTGCATCAGGTTGGTTTGGATAATTCGCCTGACAGTAGAGGATGCAGACTATCCGTCTGGACAGACAAGGGGGGCTGAGCCAAATTAGAGAAGGTGATACAGTCTAAAATGGAGTTTATCTTATCTTTTAAATAAAACTGTTAAGGCGTAACATAAAGTTTGTGTGGGTATAATGGCAGGACTTGAACAGACGGGACCGGCCATTTCTCTTATAATGTCAAACACCTTCTTGGGGCTTGTAAGTAACTATTAAAATAGCTATTGTCATAAAATTCAGCTTTAGCCTTTGAGCTGAGCTGATCCTACTGGAGCAGGACCGAGGCTGATTTGCTTATGGTTGGGTCTATTCTGAGGTGTCATGATGGGCAAAAACACAATGGACTGGGATGTGGCCCTGAGTAATTACCAGTGGCTGAGAGTAATTCAAGCATTCCACCCACCACTTCTTTGTTCACTTCAGTGAAAACCCCTAATATCAGGGAACTCTGAAATATGGAAAGTATTTCATGGTGTCCTGTGAAATACATTTCATCATGATAATGGCAACACAAAAACCACTCGGTAGAGCTTTAACATTGTCAGGGCTACTAGGGGTACTCAGCAAGGTGGGCTAAATTATGCAGCAAGGTATTTTAAATTATGAGGAAAAAATTAACATTTTGCCGCACATTCTGTGGCAATATTATTTTCGTCAGTTTGAGCTATAAACAATATTTTCTGGTGAAATTAGCCAATTTTGTTAATTATGTGGCAAAATGTGTGGCAAATACACAAATTCATAATCATAGAGTAAATACTGCAGCCACAGAAACGCATAAATGAACAAACACTCACCACTGCCTATTGATTCATCAACAATTTATTGTTAGATGCTATTTCAAGAAAACAGCTTTTCAAGGTAACCCCCTAAACATGACATTTGTCATGTAGCGTTATCAACGATTTCTATATAAACTAGAGATTTACAAACTGACACTCACCATTGCCGTTTGATTAATCAACAATATATTCAATAAAAAGAAACAAAATCTAAACATAATAATTCCAGTCAGTGCATACCATTAGCTGCTAGTTCAAGAAAACAGCTTTTCAAGGTAACCCCTAAACATGACATTTGTCATGTAGTATTATCAACAATTTCTATATAAACTAGAGATTTACAAACTGCAGATACTTATTTCCATAAGTGAAAATTCTGAGACATAACGGGGCTGATTATAATGTCAGTTGGTCCGACACCGACAGCACGTTGGTGTCGGACCCACCGACATCTGCCCCTGCGGTCCGACTGCCCTTTACGATGCGGTAGGTGGAGGCATTGGTAAAGGGACCTTCTGTGGTTCTTCCGACAGGCAGAAGGAGCCCGTTGGTGTGTCGGAACCAACCATAATCCCCTGATGATGGCGGAGTTAGACTCAGCTCCACCGTCGGGATTATGATGGCACTTTCTGACAGTCTTTTTATGTCGGCCTTTCCAACATCAAAAGGCTGTCAGAATGTGTCTTTGGGGGCACCTAGCAGGGCCCCCATTCTCTTGGCCCCCTGCTATGTGGTCTGGGGGCACTATTTGTGCTGCAATTTACATCCCTGCACAGGGTGGTAGGCACCGTGATGTACCTGCCACACATTGCAGGAATGTTTACAAACATCCATTTGACAATGGAAGCTTGTGCTGCAGGCCTTTTCCACCCACTGCACAAGCTTCTATTGATAGATGGATTTTTGTGACTGCCCTATGGCCGGTCGCATCATAATCCTGCGGAATGAACCGTCGACCTACGGTTGGGCGGTTCCAGACTGCTACGGTGTTGTCCGCCCGAAATCGTAATTAGGCCCTATATGTCTACAAAGCACAAGAGAAAAAAAATACCTGCAGGATATGCTGTGCAGTCAAGTCAGCAATATGTATAGGCCACAGTAAAGACTTTTCAAAACTTTAGAAACATTCACAGATATCTTTTATTTATAATTTTTAAGTCTTTTATTTTTATCTTTTTTTTCTTTTTTTCTTATATCAAATTCAATAAGT
Organism: Triturus cristatus; assembly: GCF_964204655.1. Taxonomy (NCBI): domain Eukaryota; kingdom Metazoa; phylum Chordata; class Amphibia; order Caudata; family Salamandridae; genus Triturus; species Triturus cristatus. The sequence goes on along the minus strand of NC_140594.1, from coordinate 218,145,711 downwards.
CACTCATTGATGAATCACTTTTAAACCTCCCACCCTTCAAAAATGGTGTTTTACTCCACTCACAAACCATGCACAGCATTCATACCAAAACATTCTAGTCTCTCATACATCTTGTAAAAACATCTAATTTATAGAGCCAATATGTATTGAAAGGGATACCCTTTTCAATACATCAACGAATGGTCTGGTTTTGAAAATCTATTCTGCAGCCTATATATTTTTCTGACTTGACTGTATGGCATATCTTGGAGGTGGGTTCACATTGTTGTAGAATGTGTAATCAATTACAGATGGTTCACGTTGCAGTATTATTATTGTAAGCATTGTTCTAATGGTGTACGCCTTTTTACTTATTTGCAGAATATGTGTAGGGTACTTTTACTGCGATTAGTTGTCCATAGGGCCTAGTTATGCATGCCGTATCATTGCATAATGTATATATATGAAACAGCGGATTTAAGATTCTATGCCTGATGACTTATTTAACAGGCACATATCATTAAGACCCCACTGGCTGTTTAGGGCCTACAATAGGGGTAACATCTATGTATTAAAATGAGAGCTTTCGACCTGGCAAAAGGCTTATTTTCCAAGATCGAATTGGTGGTTTATTAGCTGCCCAAAGGTATTTAAAAGGCTACCTAAGTGGGTAGCACAATAAGTGCTGTAAGCCCACCAGTAGCATTTGATTTACTGGCCCTGGCTACATGTAGTGCCACTTTACTAGGGATTTACGAGTAACTTAAATGTGGCAATTGGGTGTAAGTCAATTTTACAATGTTTAAAAAGGGAGCATGTGCTCTTTAGCACTGGTTAGCAGTGTCCTAATGCCAACAAAAACTAATTTCTGCACACAGGAGGGGAGAAGGCAAACATTTGGGGGAAGACTAGACCAAGGCTGTCAGGTCTAACATCAAGTAAGTACCTTCTAAGGATGCTGTCTCCCAGTCCATGATTGCATTATCTGGTTCTAAGGGAAATATTGGTGTTTCCCCGTCTCAGTGTTAGTCTCAATAACTCCCTAGCACCATGTGGAACATGGTGTCTTCTTGTTCAGTTTCAGTGTCTCATTTCCTAGTGGCAGTGAATGTGTCTCCCTATCCAAATATCATGAATGTCAGTCAGTCTGTCCATGTGTTGGTGCATTTGTCACCCTATCCATGTGAGCATGATTGTCACTCTTACTCAGTGCTGGAGTGTATATGCCTACTTGACCCAGGAACAGAGACTGTGTCAGCATGCCCAGGTTATCGAATGTGTAAGTGCGTGTGTTGAACAGTGCAGTATATGTAGTTTCTATTCTACCAGTCACTGTATTTATCTCCAAGTTGTGGACATAGAGTGTGTGATTTTTCTGTCCAAGTATGAAAGTTTGCTTCTTGTTGACACAGTTTCAGTGTTTTCTTGTTCCAAAGTGAGTACCTTCCTGGCCCTAGATGTCTTGTAATTCATCCTTGCCTCAAGTCCAACATCTAGTGCCAATGTCTCTATGTCCCCTGCCTCTTCATCACAGTCTTTCTTGTATCCTGTTATGAGTGTCAGGCAAAGTATGACCTGTTCACAATAACTGTGTAGTTCCCTATTCAGAGAGCCAATACAAGTGTCTCCTGTTCCAAGTTTCATTGCAGTTCTGCTCTGACTGTATGTGTTTTCCTGACCCTAGCATTTATGACTTATTCTCCCAGTTCATAGTGTCTTGACCATGAGTATTTGTGCATCACTGTCCCTTGCGACAATTTTCCAAGTCTCCATTGTCAGTGTATGTTGTTCCAAGCATCGGTACATCCCCAAGTCATTAGTGACAATGTCTCCTTATACGCATTGCCAGTGTCTCTCTGTTCTCAGAGTGTCTCCAATGCAATGTCAGTCTCCCCATTCCCCGAGTTATGCCCCATTGTTTCCATCTCCGTTTTGCTGTAATTGTATCAATGTTCCTCTCACAGTGAACGTGTGGTGCCAGTGTCTCACTGCCACTGTGCCTCCATGCTCCCTGTCTGGTTTCTTTCGGTATATTCACATTGGGTGTATTCTGGTTCTATTAGCAGACAGCAGTGGCTGAAGGTGAGGTGCATGTGTCAGTGGGTCCAAGCACCACTTAATTAAGCAGGTGCCGATGTGTGGAGGTGTTGTCTGGTGACAGTGGGTGCAGGCATCAGTGGATTCAGGTGCTAAGAATGCAGGTCACAGCGTGTGCTGGCGCCACTAAGTGCAGTTGTAGTGAGGGTGAAGCAGAGTACAAATGCCACTTATTGTGGGTGGCATTGGGTGGAGATGTAGAGCAAGTGCGAATGGGTTTAGTTGCCTTTGAGGGAAAATGTTTGTGCAACGTCATAATAATAATTCCTATTTGTAAAGCAGGAACATATGTCCTTAAGGGTTTCAAGGCGTTGGGGAGATTAAGTGAGCTATTGCCCAGAGTCACATGATGCTGAGCTGAGCTGCTGCCGGTGATCGAACCTTGAGCTCCGCACCCCACAGTCAGCCGCTCTGGCCGCTGCGCCACACCTCTCCTCATTTGGGAGCAGAAGCCAGTAAATGTGGGTACTATTGAGTGCATGTGCCGTGCGAAGGTTTAATAGTTACATATAAGATGCATCTGTACCAAAATATTGCGTTAGATGCTGATTTAGCATTCCGCATAATTTCATGTAATTTTTGTGGGATGTTGATAATTACTGAAAAACAAATTGAACACATTTCACTTATGCTACATATAACCCAGCGCATTGCTTATAAAAAAAGTCTGACCAGCAGGACAGCTCCAGGACTGCCATCAGATCTTCCCGGCCTCCAGCACAATTCAGTGGAGACCAGCCCGACTGCCGCTGAGGAACTGGAATATAATTAAGGCGCCCAGACTTTCACTTTTTACTGACTTCTACAGGTAAATAGAGACAGAAAACAATGTATTTCTCCATGTTGATTAATTAAATATAGGGAAAAAAATGAATACAGGACTTCTTTCGAGTGACTCTCAGGGCTGTTATTCACGACTGCCAGGCCACTGATGCACAGGTAGGAGGAGAGTTACAGAAAGAATCCTGGTAAAACTTTAAACAGCCACGGATCTGTATGTTTGCGCTACAAAGCTAATATTTTATTTTCCATACAGCTGTATTGCATGTGAGCGATGCGTTATAGATTGCTTCAGTAAAAGCCGTCGGCCATCCAAGCGAGAGTATCTCTATTGGTTAGATAACTGTGGAAATATACTAGTTACAGCCTAATTTTCACACACTCCAAAAATAAATATGAATACATGAGAATAAAAATGGCAAAAAATAAATATGGCTAAACACAGACAGAAAATGCTGACAAATGAGTAACGTAAAACTAAATGTTTTATATATAATGCATTTGTTCTTTGGCTTTACATTAAACTTCTTCCTTAAAAGACAGTAGCAGGCTATTGCTAACACATTTCACGCAACCAATTGACCTGAGTGGGAACCACAGTCCTCAAGTCATCTGACAATATGTAGTTTAAGGTGCAGCTTGCTATAGCACTAACATAATAACATCTTCTGGCTTATTGAGGTCACCAATGTGAGGGACTTATTCAGAGCTGAAGATAGGGGAATTTATCTGGAGGGCAATTATGCAAAATTATGCGTAATTTATGAGAAATGCGAAACCAGCATTCAGCGCAATATTTTAGTGCAAAATGCTTCTTCGGGGCCATTTAAAACCCAGACACATTTTGCGCAAAAAAAGCACAAAAACCCCACTAATGCCGTAAACACCAGACATTTGCGTTCTGGTCGTTTGTGTTGTTTCAGTGTGTTTGTGCTGAATTTGTGCCATGATAGGTGTGTAATTACGCAATATGATGCAATAGCTTAATTTTCAAAATTGTATTTATTTACTTGTGATAAAAGTAGGACTTTACTCAGAATCTGTGTTTTCATGATTTGTTGTACATACCTTCCATAATTTTTGAGCTACTAGCATTTTAAAAGGATCTGGTGGATTTTAAAGGGTTAACACCTTAATGTATAGATATATAGGATATTTTTGTCCACGGATGGTCCACAGCAAATCTGGGGACTGTTAATAAATGTAAAATTCCAAAGCTGAAGGCTTCCCATTGGACAACAAAGCTTTTTGCTCCCATCATCCATTTTGGGTCTGCAGACTAATAGTAGAGGCTGAGAAAAATGATCTTTTAAGGCTGTCATTACTGGACCAGGGGCATGGTCCCCACATCCAAAACCCACACCACTCAAGACCACAAAATGGGGCAGGGCGATGACATCTTTATCCACCACAAATAGTGGGGAGGACCCGTAATGGACCCACTAAATGTCGAAATTTAAAAACCGATCAATTGTACAAGCACTTCACAGTATTTTTCTCAAGGCCATTGAGTCAGTGAGAGAAAAATGTTGCCATAGTCTGCAACCTCGATAACTAAGCCACAGATTCAATACACCCAAGATGGTGCCTCTAGTCCCAATCTTTGAAGCTAGACCGCAGCCTGTTTTTGAGGCCCGCGGACTACAGGTGCCAACTTTGATGTGTTGATTCCTTGATCTTGTGGACTACAAATATATTTGGGAGCAGTTTAATGTTTGAAAACTTAGCTTTATGTACATATAAATGTCATACTACGTGTGTCCTTGTATCCCAATTTTCTGGGATTGTTTATACTGGTGAACTTTTTTTTTGGTGTGCGCGCACAATGGACTCTCTCGCAGGCACTATGCACCTAGATATGAGGTCAAGGCTTTCTGCATGGTCCGCTGATGTCCAGTGACTATTTGATATTTGTAAGATATTTCTGAGCCTCTAATTGGCTCAGGTATCTTTACACCACATCAAAAAGAGTTATTTGCTTGGCAACAGGATGTTCAGTCGCCATTTTGGAAAGGGCAGGGGGCCTGAGCAGTTGTGTTTGGGAAAGACTGCTTGCATTCAGAGAGTAGATGGAAGAGAAGAACCAGCCAGACGGGGTCGGACCATCTACACAATCATCAGAAATAGGTGAAGTGGTTGTCTACACCGGCAAGATGGTTTAGCAAGAATAAATGTCAAAGGACTTCATATCCTGGGATTTCGTCACCCATCTACCTACAAGCTATGTGAGAGAAAGTTCAGCTGTGACTACTGAGAACTGTACTTCAAAACCTCAACTATGTGACAATACCTCAAACTAAAGCATGAGTGGATAGACATGGGATGCCATGACAGAGGACCACAGCAAGGCAGAAGAGAATGACACTCGTTTAAGCATGCCAAAGAAAATGCAGACCCGTGTGGAGGACCTTAACTTGAAAATCTTCATTCTATATTGTATGGAGTGCAGAATGCACACCTGGTGTGGCGAGTAGGTAAGTCAGAGAGCAGAAGATAAAAGAGTGTTTCTAGAAATTCTATCAGTAAAAAGAAAAAGTTTAAGAGAGGCCTTTTGCCACGACTGTTCAAATATAAGTTAACTTATCTTTTGGGAATCACACACAAAAAGCAAATAACAAGCTTGCTACTATTATCTGCATGCCTGAATGTCCACATGAGGTAGGCAGCAGGGGTGGCCAAAGGCATGCTCTGTGGACAATCCTCCCTGTCAGTAGGGTGCAGGACCACCACCCAATCTCCATAGGGCACAGTCAAATGTCAGGTGCAGAGGGATTGGCCACCCATAACAGGGGTTGTGCAACTGTCACATAGCAGATGATTGACGTTTATTTTAAAAACAAAATAGGAATTCAATGTAAGAAATTCACCAGTTATTGTGGGAGGTTAAAACCATAACTCATGCCACCCCTTGTCAATGATGATATCACACAAAAAAACAGTTAAATGTTAGTTATGGCTGAGCGACAACATGGTGGAGGTGTCAGTTTTCAAGTGCACTGTGAACTGCACAACATAACAGGAACATTTCATAGTTTCTTTCTGATTGCTGAAACATAACTAAGCTATAATCTCAGCTTCTACCTTTTTTAAATCAACCTCTTGCCACATTTCAATAACTTATACCTGTAAAGGTCCCAGTCATGTCCAAGATGCTAAATGGGATGCAGTACTTCCACATGTGGATTAACAATACTGAGTTTATCAGTAATTGTGGGATACAGAATTAACAGAGGATCACAAGTTGCCCCTCTCGGACCTCTATGCTATGGGGTATATCATGTGGGCATCAATGTTACTGCACCAGTTTCTGCACAGCATTTTGTAATGTTACTCCAGTTCTTCGGACAAATTCCTCCAGGATTGGTCTGGGTGTTTGTCCCCTGAAATCTAAGAGGCAATAATGTGTGCAGTTTTTTAATCTATTTAATTAAAAACGTTTTTCGATTTTGCAATAAAATAAAATAAATTGCATTAAAAATATCATCACGAAAAAGACAATAATGCGTACATAAAAGCTAAAAGCAGGTACAGTGAATATAAGAAATTAATGATTCAACAACTCTAAAGGCTGCACCTAACGTGCTGCTTTCTGAACCCCCATAAAAAAAACATTGAAACATTATAACAAATTTCATGTGATGCTAAAAGTGGTAAAAAACAAAAGGGCGGGCCTGACCTGACAAAAAATCCTGAGTTAAAATGAGGGGTTCTAAAATATTATGCCGAAGAGATTTATACATGGTACATATAACTGTGCAAAGTATTGCATTCAAAAGCCCAATTACAAGTGCACTACAGAGGATCAGAATATTCGTACCAAGTTCCCTCAAATATAACAACTGGTGGAACAGACCCAACCTAAAAGAAGTCAAAAGACGGCACTGATCAGTGGCCATTTTATATATTAAATATGGTTCTATCGTGGGTACTGTTTAATCATGACAAATTTCTGAAATAGTTACTTGGCTAAAGCTAGAGCTTCCCTCTCTGCTTTCATTCTCAAGTAATTGGCCTCTTTTAACCAGGCAAAATCTTTTCGGGTGATACTTTTAGGATTAGAATATAATTCTGGTCTTCCTAGAGATTTAAAGTTCTCTCTAATATATACCAACCAGGGGATATTATACATGTTGTCTAGGTGAATTCAAACCAATATAATTTATCTATTTAAGCTCAGTCCATCCTTCATCTAAACACCACACCAAAGCAAAAGAGGTCACAAACTAATGCAATCTTCTATGTAGCTCACACCTAATTCTTCATGTAGTATGTCTATGGTGATGTACTGCCCTATGCCCAAAAGCCATTTGAAGTATTGATTCTCAGCAATCCCAAGAGGATCTAAGTTCACATAGCCCCAGATCTCACTACAAAAAGTTGAAATTGGAATGCACTTGGCTTCGTAAACCTCCCACATAATTTTCAGTGGCTTTTGCCCCAATCGAAAAGAAAACTCATTGACCCAGGCACATGCTCTCATAAGATTTCCAGTATTCATTTTGATTAAAGGTTGATAAATAAAGGCCCTATTACAATGTCGAGCGGACTCACGTCTGCCCGACACTGTTGCGGACTCAGGACCGACCGACCTATCGGCGATCCCGATTGCAGCATTACAATGCGACTGCACATCATGCGGTTGCATACTCCCATTTCTCTATGGGAGCTTGTGCTGCAGCCGTAAACCGGCCATAGCACAAGCTCTCATAGAGAAATTGGAGAATCTGTTCATCCCTGCACCCGTGTGGCAGGCATCTCAAGGTGTCTTCTACACGGTGCAAGGATTAATAGGGGGCCATAGGTGACCCCTCGGCCCCCAACTGGAGGCAACAGGGTTAAGGAGGCCCTGCCTGGGTCCACAAAGTCGGTTTCCGACAGGCTTTCCATGTCGGAAAACCTGACATGGAAAGCCTGTCAGAAACTGACATTAAAAGTCCTATGGCGGAAACGTCGTTCATAGGTATTAACGGCAGGCCTCCAACTGGCCGACAGGCTCCTTCAGCCTGTCAGAATCCAGTCACAATGACCAACTGGTTTCACTTTCGACCCCCTGCATCGTAATGAGGAGGTCGAAAGTGAGACCTGCGGTAAGACTGGGAAAACCTCCGACCTATGGTCGGAGGCTTTCTGGGTCTCATCGTAATGAGGCCCCAAGCCTTCAATCTATTAAAATACCTAAATATGTGAAATAGTCGACCTTACTTAAAATATGGTCCTGAACTATGAAAGTTGCACTTTTTGTAATCTCCGGTCCCATAATCGTCACATGTGACTTATTACAATTGGTACACAAACCCAAAATGCTCATAAACTCAACAACAAGATCTAAAAGTCACTGTAAGCTTCTAACAGTGCAGGCGATTGAAACAGCATCGTCGGCATATAAAAGAGTCAGGATCTATCTGCCCCTGGCTCTTGGAACATCTACACCCTGAACAAGAAGTGCTTTCTCAAGTCAATTATCATAAATGATGAAGAGGAAAGGGGGAAATATACAGCCCTGCAGGACCCTCTTTCTAAGTGCAAAGTGCTTAGTGCATTCACCATTGCTACCATATCGAACTGAGGCCGTCAGACCACAGTGAAGATCCCTAACAAACAAACCTAACTCTCATCCACCTCCCTGGACCTCAGCTCTACCCTGAGGTTATCTCTCTTAACCATATTGAACGCAGAGCTGAGATCCATAAAGGATAGATGAAGAGAGCCCTTCTTTCACCTTTCACCTGCGCAGAGATTGACCTGTCTCCGGAGTCCGGCACCTAAGATGGCGGTGCACCCATGCTGTTCGGGCCTCCGGAGCGACTCCACAGCCTGTGTTCTGGGTGGGGGCCGGGGCGTGCCCCTTGAGACTTGGGGGACTGCGGGCTTGCTGAGGTCCCAGGGCGCCGCCTGTGCCCTCCCCGCCCTTGGGTGTGCACGCGGGGACAAGTGGCTGTGTTTGCCCGCCGATCCTGTGGAGCCGCGACCGGAGTGGTGCGGCCTGGCTGATCGGGCCTCCGGAGAGACTTCACAGCCTGTGTTCTGGGTTGGGGCCGGGGCGTGACCCTTGAGACTTGGGGGACTGCGGGCGTGTTGTGGTTCCCGGGGCGCTGCCAGTGTCCTCAGTGCCCTGTGGTGTACACCCGGAGACGAGTGGCTGTGTGGGCCCGCCGATCCTTTGGACCCGCGACTGGAGTGGTGCGGCCTGGTGGGCCCTTCTCCTGGGACTCTTGCTGCTGCTCCTAAGGTCCGCGCCAGAGGGGCACCGTTGGCCGCTAATTCGAGCGGCGAGGGCTGGCGGCTGTCTGGGCTTGTGCGGCAAACCAACTTACACCAGACACCGTGGGTCCTCAGCCCGCACCTGCGCGTGCCTACATCTGCATCAGCAGTTGGAGGGGGAGTCCATGGCCTAGTGGCCCAACGCCATGCTGTTCCTCGGGCGGTAAGTCCCAACGGCGGCCGGAGGGTCCGGGGCGTTCTTTGTGGGGGGCCCCCTCCACACGCCCAGGTGGCCTTTCGTGGATGCCTTGCGGCCCTCCCTTGGGCTCTTGGGAGGCATTAATTCAGCAGTGGGGCCCGGTCCTGGGGGTAAGGGAGCTGCGGTGTGGTGTTGGCTGCTATTTCGAGTGGCGTAGGAGGTGACCCAGGTGGGGACATGCTCTCCCTGCCCTCTGTGCTGTGGCCCCAGGTTTGTTGGACCTGCGCTCTTCCGGTCTGGCCGTGACTTTGGGCCCACCTGCTCTGGTCCCTGGGTTGGTGCCAAGGGATTTGGGGGTGTTCGGCTGTGTTTCTCGAGCAGCGCGGGCGGCTCTCTCTTGAGTCCTCCCTACCCCCGGGCGCCACAAACTTAATGACTTGTGAGCATTATCCTCCCCGGTGGTTCGAGCTCGCTCCCTGGCCCACTTCTCTGCCCCCACACTGAGCGGCTTCAGATCAGCTGCAATTGTCGTGAGGCGGAGGTGGTCTTGGGTGGCCTGTCGGGCCTGCAATCTTCCCAGGCGGGGCATTTGAGCCTGGTGGTGTGTGGGCCCGGTGACATCTGGGGTGACGCCATGGGCCGGACCGGATCAGCCAAGACCCCGGCCATTCAGACTAAAATGAACCGATTCACAACCTTGGACACCGGGGCGATGGGCGCTGTGGGCGGGGATGCACCGCCAGCGATGGACCTGTCCATCATCCTCCAGGCCATCCACACTTCGCAGTCCTCTGTGAAGGACAAGATCGCGGAGTTCCGGGTGGTCATGACCCTCATCCGGCAGGACCTACGGAACGCCACGGCCAGGATTATGGAGACTGAATCCCGTATATCTTCTGTGGAGGACAAAGTCCAGCAACTTAGGGGGAGGTGGCGTGCCTCCAGTCGTACACACAGAAGCTGCACCGAAGGGCAGAGGACACAGAAAACTGGTTCCGTCGCAACAACCTCTGCCTCGTGTGATTCCCGGAGGCTGCGGAACAGGGCCACCCTGCCGAGTTCATTGAGAAATGGTTGCGATCCTGGCTCCCAGAGGGTTCTCTATCCCCGTGGTTTGTAATTGAACAAGCGCATCGATCCCTTGCCCCGAAGCCTCCGGCAGGAGCAACGACCCCACCGGTCATTATGCGCATCCTCAACTTCAAAGATCGAGACTCTATCCTGGCCGAAGCCCGCAAGAAGCGACGCCTTCCCTATGAGAACCACTCGATCTTGATCTTTCCAGACTACACTCGGGAGGTCCAGAGTCAACGGCGTTTGTTTGGTGAGGTCAAGCAGAAATTACGAACCCTCAACATTCAGTATCAGCTCCTCTTTTCGGCATGCCTGTGTGTGGCATTTGCAAACAAAACTTTCTTCTTCGACTCTCCGACGGAGGCTTAGACTTGAGCCACGGAAGAACTTCCTCTTCGGCTAAATGGTCAGATTCCTCTGCAGGACGTGCGGAGGGTGGGCCGGCACCAACTGGACCTATAGAGCCTCGGCCCCAGTGCCATCGCTCATGCAGGCATCGTGGGCACCGGAGGGCTCGCTCGGACTCCCCATTGACTCCTCCCCAGCTGCCTGGGTCGCTACCGGGGGAACACCGGCTCCTCCGGTCATCCGAGTGGGGGAGCTGCGCCTGCTTCCTCTAAGCCTCACCTCCTGGATACGGACCTTTCTCACAGCCTGACACTTCTCCACAGCCCTGCTTGAGTCTTTCTCTGCCCGCCGGGCCTGGCTCCATGGCCAGAGGCATAATGCTGGCTCACCATTGTTCTCTCTTTTGATGTCCTTGAATATGAACATCCTACCTTGAGGAGGGGCCCTCCATGCTTTGCACGTTCCCAAGCGTTTTAGTTTGGTTTTGGGATGTTATTGCTGTTAGGGCTACAGATGCTTCTGTTTTCGAAGTATAGGGTGGGGGGTGGGGAGGGGGCTTAGGTGGGGGGACTGTTGTCCCGTGTTTGGTTTTTTGTCTTATGTTGTTCATATGTTTCACTGCACCACCACTTACAAGGGGTCCCATTCCACACAGGGCAGGGTGGCTGACATTGGGGATCCCAATTGTGCACCTCGGCATCCCTGCGCCTGGCCGAACTTCCCTCTGGAGCCTCCCCCCTCTTCCATGATAGTCTCTTGGGATGGCTGACATAGCGCAACAGGGTATGTCCTTATGCCTCCTGTCTTGGAATGTCAATGGTCTCCTTGACCTACTCAAGCGTACAGCGGTACTACAATATGCGCAACACCTGGGGGCGGAGGTCCTAATGCTGTAAGAGACACATTTACTGGGTAAATACTGCCCCTTTTTGGCACTCTCTGGGTACGACAGGGTCTGGCACTCGAGCTTCGCGCGTGGCTCCTGGGGGGTGGCGATCCTGGTAAGACGCTCCTTTCCCTTTGTGGTCACATGCATCATTCATGATGACCAGGGCACCTTCTTGGCCCTGTCAGGTACCCTGAACGGCATACCCCTTAATTTGGTGTAATTGAATTCTCCCCCTTCGTGGCTGACAACGACCCTGGCTGCCTCCGTTGAACTCTTGGCTTCTCTGCCCCTGGGCTCTACCTTCCTGGGGGGGGGGACTTCAATGCGGTCTCTTCTCCGGCTCTGGACACAACAGGGCCCCCTTCCCACGGCAGGCTCGCGCAGGCGAAATAACTAACGCATTGGGCTAAATCCCTTGGTCTCTGCGACGCTTGGCGTACATAGCACCCGTGCTCTCGGCAATTTACTCACACTTTGGCGGTGCATCATACACATGCATGCATAGATGCCGTTTGCATTCCCTCAACTGACTGTCTTATGCTTAAGGACGTCACTATCTTTTCACGGGGAATATCGGACACTCCCCAGTGCAGCTCACTGTGGGCACCCCCCCGACTTAATTCATCAGACATGGAGATTGAACGTGTGGGTCCTACAGGACAAAGAGTTCCGGAAAGTGGTGGGGTGGGAACTCCAACATTACTTCCAACTCAGGATCGGTGTCATCGCCGGGCACCTTATGGGAGACTGGCAAAGCCACGATCTGCAGGGTCACCAAGGGGCAACTCAAGATCCAGCGGCGCGCAGCTAGACCAGATCACCTCACGTGAGGCTCAGGCCTTGCTCCTTGAAAGATTCACCGCCCTGAACCCTGATGCCTTACACACCTCCGTGAAGAGATTCGGCAATTGTCGATGGATGCGGCCAAACTCCTCTGGCGTTCTTCTGTTGCCAGAGTGTATGGATGGGGAGACAAGAACGGTTAACTCCTTCACAGAATGGCCACCTACCCCAGAATGAACCGCATCATTCCCGTGATTAGAGATCAGGATGGTCTGATATGTAACTCCTCGGCCGCCATGGCCCAGGCCTTCGCTCAGTATTATTGCCAGCTGTACACGGCCGGGACCCCCGCATTGTCTCTTTCAGACATATTACGAGCTGGAGCCAGCTAACTCCCTCGCCTGGATCCAGTTGTTCAGGATGATCTAGACCGTCCCATTACCCAGGAAGAAATTGGAGTAGCAATTGCCCTTACCTCATCTGGCAAGACACCGGGTCCGGACGGACTCACCCAGGAATACTATGACCTATTCTGCGACGTGCTCACCCCTCACCTCGCTCAGTTAATCAGTGAGGCAGTGGAGAAAGGGTCCTTTCCACCCGAGACTGATATTGCCACCATCGTGGTCCTCCCAAATCCCAGCCACCCTCCCCTCGGTGTGCCACCCTCCCATCTCCCTTATAAATATGTAGCTAAAATTGTACGCCATAATACTGGATCAGCGCCTTAAACCGTTCTTGCACACGCTGGTCCACCCCGACCAGTGTGGGTTCATGCCATCGCATGGTACCTGGCATTGTTTGCGGAGGCTTCACTCAGCCCTGGCCCACCGTAGCCCGCTTACTCCCTACCTCGCGCTTCTCCTGGTAGATTTTGAGAAAGCCTTTGATTCAGTTGACTGGGGGTTCTTAGACGACGTACTGTTAGAAATGGGCTTTGGGCCTCGCTTTCGTGGCTTCATCTGTGTACTGTACGCTCGTCTGAGGGCACGAGTTCTGGTGAACGGGGTCCTATCAGAACCCTTTCCGATCTGCAGGGGTACAAGGCAGGGGTGCCCCCTCTCTCCCCTGCTCTTTGCTTTGGTGATGGAGCCCCTGGCGGTCCTGATACGCTCGTGTGGATGGGTGCAGGGTTGGGAATGGCCCAATACAGACGCAGACAAAATTGCTTTATACGCAGACGATGTCCTGATCTATTTGGCGGATCCCGCGAACTCAGGCTCCAATGCCTCTGGATCCTCCGGTCCTTCGAGCAGGCCTCCGGCTCAACCCAGATAAGTCGGTCCTGGTCCCCCTTCACGTATCCAGAGAATGCTTCGACTGGCAGTCCACTATACCGCTCCGCCGCCAATCATTCAAATACCTGGGGATATGGGTGACTTTACTCCCTGAACTCATCTGGGCTCTTAACGTCACCCCCCTGGTGAAGCGGGCTCTGGAGGACCAGTCTAAGTGGCAGTCTCTGCCATTGTATCCCATGGGAAGAGTCGCCCTCTTCAAAATGATGATTCTTCCCAGATTCCTCTATATGCTTCAAAATACTCCACTCAATTTCCCAAAGGGCATGGTTCCGGGAGCTTGACAGCCTGGCTTCTAAATTCCTCTGGGGGAAAGGCAGGTCCCGATTGGCCTTGGGCATCGGTCGGATCCCTTCTTTTGACGGGGGCTTAGGGATGACCCACCTATACCTCTATTATTTGGCTACGCGTTTGCTTCCCTTACACGATTGGCTTAATGGAGGGTGGTCTGATCTGGCGTATAGGCTGGAAATCAGTGAGTTGGGCCTGTCCAATATCCAGTCGATGATGTATGGGGCTCCGGTCCCATCCCGTATGCCGGAGGTGACGCGTTCGGTGTTCCTGGCATGGCGGGCCGCTTTGCGTCACACCAAGTGGACCCACACACTGACCCGGTGCACCGCCTTGTGGCACGGGAACCTGGCTCAGGGAAGTCGAGGGGCTGCAGGGCTTTTGGTCCTGGGAAACTTATAGGCATTTCGCAACTGGGTGACGTTTAGGCGGGAGACCACATGCGTTCCTTTCGGGATCTCCAGACTCTGTATTCCCTACATCACTCACAGTTTTTTAGATATTTACAGCTGCGCCATGCACTTCAAGCGCACCTTACAACCAGTACGAGACTCCCAGAACATAGCCCTCCCGAGGCACAAATCCTGCTGGGAGATTTTGGGAAGAGGGGCATTTCACGCATTTATCGGACACTCATTAACAATACCCCAACATCACTTGAGCGACTAAGGGCACAATGGGAGGGATGGGTGGGCTCCTTGGAGGAGGAGGATTGGCGCGATGCGCTTATGGCCCCCAGGACAGTCACTGCCTCCGCCAGATTGAGCATGGTACAGTGCTATTTCCTACATGCTGCTTATCTGACACCAGCGTGCCTGCACCGCGCGGGGCTCCAACCGACCCTGGCCTGCGCTAGGTGCGGTCACAAGCCGGACGATTTTTTTCAAATTATGTGGCAATGCTCACGTTTGGCACGATTATGGGGGGACATAGAGGAGGAACTCACAGAGGTATTGGGATGGGAGATCCCGCACAACCTGAAACATGCAATCCTTGGCATCACGGATGGGCTGGGTGGGTCCAGAAATGAAAAGTTATTCTATACCACAGCGATGGTGGTGGCCAAGAGAGACATAGCGGCTGCTTGGAAATGCGCTAACCCCCACAACATTGGGAAATGGCGGGTTGGGGTTGACTAGTGTGCCGCGCAGGAGAAGGCAATGTACGCAGCGCGTGGCTGCACCAAGAAGTTCCGTAGGGTCTGGGTGAAATGGTTGGGGGGCATGGATTGATTTCACTGAGGATGCTCAGTTATTTAGTCCTTTTGATTCTGCATGTTCATGATTTTTGGGCTTTCCTGATTATTGCATATATCTGTTTGTCATCCTGGAATCCTAATGCTTCACTGGTGCTCTTAGGGAAATCAATAAAAATGTGTTTATCAAAAAAAATCCCTCTTAATCAACATAACAGTATGAACGCTAGAATAGCGGGAACAAACAGAATGCAAAAAAGTACTAGGTGAAACCATCACATCCTTTGACTCCCTTTCAAGAATTGCATTATAGACATTACCACACAAAATCCTAGTGTTGTTTTTACAAGAAAGAAGAACTCTTAAGATATGCGGTGAAGTACCCTTGATCAATTCCACTTTATAGGATAGGTGTAGTTTGATAAAAGTCACAAGGCCCCCGGTAGCTCTTCCTCTTTTTGATGGGGTCGCATCGATTGAGAAAGAAACATAACCATCCATATAGAATCCACCTCTCATATCCCAGATCTCCTGAAAAATTAGAGATCCTGCTTATTGGTGGAGCACACTTAATCTGGGACAACACCTGGTGGTCCCAGGCGCCGGGGGCCGACCCATATCCCAAGCGAGTGGCAAAAAACAAGTACATTCTCATTGACAATGATCTAACAATGCAAGACCAAGTCCGAGCGTTATGTGGAAAGAGCTTCACGCTGATGAAACTATTACACAGACTTTTTTATGATTTCCCTTAAACTGTAGAAAATCCATTACTCAGTCACTACTTTCTAGCAGACTAGATTATGGGAACGCGCTCTATGTGGGCATGTCTGACTACCCTTTCTCCCGATTACAGGTGGTCCAGAATGCTGCTGCTAGATTGGTCTGCAACAAGAACAAATATAGTTCAGTATCCGAAAGTCTGAAAGAATTACACTGGCTGCCCATTCGGCAAAGGGCTAAGTTCAAGCTTCTGTGCTATGCTCACAGAGCCTACACAAAAAGGGCCCTTGAATCCTGAGAGATAAAAATTTAATTTTATATGCCCACACGAAATCTGAGATCCCGCCATCAGGTCATGGCCAATACTAGACGGATCAAAAAGGTTAGAGCCGGAGGGCGGTCTTTTTCCAATCTGGCGGCCGTCCATTGGAATGAGCTACCCTTAGATCTTTGACTAACGGACAAATATTTTTCCTTTAGGAAGAAACTGAAAACATGGCTGTTACCTAAAACATAACTAAAAAAACACACTACCATTTTGACTGAAATCTCAGGTCCTAAACTGTCAGGATAACCTTCACTGCCATACCGGAATAACACTGCCCTAGTGCCGTGATGTCCCTTGGGATGAATGTTGCGCTTAATACAAAACACAAATACAAATGTCATATGAGGCAAGGGACTTGGCCCAGTCATGTTCATCAAATTTCTCTGGTAGCCCAGTTATATTCCAAGACATTACCTGAAGTGCCCTGGTAGTAGCTAGACCCTTAGAAGTTACGCTGATAGTGGACTTCTTCCCCAATT
Source organism: Triturus cristatus (assembly GCF_964204655.1). Taxonomy (NCBI): domain Eukaryota; kingdom Metazoa; phylum Chordata; class Amphibia; order Caudata; family Salamandridae; genus Triturus; species Triturus cristatus. Next base: position 218,129,047 of record NC_140594.1, on the reverse strand, counting down.
AAACTTGGTCATTCAATCCACTCAAGGGTTTGTATCATTTGAACTAGGCTACATTTCAGGCAGGGTTCAAAACATTATCTAATCTAGGAGCCCTGGTGGGCTCTCTGGGAGAAACTCCCCAAAGAGTGAACCCCATTTATGAAAGTAACATAGCAGTAGAGCTAGGAGATAATGAACCTGCAGTAAGGTTTGTTAACTTAAATCAAGCCCAAAAGTTATTTCAATAATTAATTACAATCCAATCCCCACTAAAAGACTGAGGAGTATTCCCTATCCAGGCCACCCTTTGTGCCATTATTTTTACATCAAAAAGCATTGACCTCATTTCTGGGAAGGGACATACCAGCAAGCCAATGGACAACCTTATTTTTTAACTGCTGAAGATCTTCCTGAGTAGGTTGCACATCAGATGAGACATTGGCCAAACCCAAGACATAAGGTGTACAGTCTGGAGGGAGATGTAAAATATCCAGAGCAGTGGAACTAACAGGAGTATCCCTAACCTGGGCCTTCTGAAAATGCAAATGACCCTCCTGTGCTACATGTTCAGCCCGAGAAGTGGGCCTGGGGCTGCCCTCTGTAGTTTCTTTAATACATGTTCCTATGTGAGAGCCCTGTACCCACAGAAGTACAAGACGTAGTGTAACTTCTAACTGTTACTGGATCACTAACACCTTCTGCAATTTCAATCCAAAGAAGAGCAATCTTGACTCACTCCAGTTCATATCTCACAAACAGGCTTAGTTATCAGAGTATTAACAATTGAAATTCTCGGAGTGTTGAAGGTTGTACTTAGGATAATTTCGGCCTGGTTTCTAAGGGACCCTACTGAGCTTACCAGAGAGCCCACTTTTTCTTCCAATTTCTCAAATCTATGTGTGAAATTTTCTAATGTCAATAAGATTTTGGTTAGCATAAGGCTGGGGCCATTCTGTACAGGACTCTCATTTGCCACAGCCTTCTGCCCCCTTTTTGGTTTCCTTGAAGTGTCTGTCCTCGATGGAATAGAGAGCGAAGTCACCCCCCACCCGAACTTTCATTTTTGGTTCTTAAAGTTCCCTTAGTGTTACTTTCCACGGTTTCCCTCTCCTCTTGAAATTCTGGTGGGGTGACTCTAACTACACAAATGGAATCATTTGCCACTCCCCCCCATCCTGTGTTTCATCATTATTACTTTACGAAACAAGTCCTAAATCTAAGGGATTGAAGACCTCTTCTGCAGCCAAGATATCCAAATCCTGTGTAAAGTGAATTAGCTGTTCTTTCACAGACGATGTTTCATCAGCAAGAGTTACCACCGCATTGTTCAAATAGTATAAGATTGAGCTACTAGTTCTTGGTCTTTTATCAGTAGAGCTTTTAACCTCTACTTTCCTTTCCCCATGCTGAAAAAAGACTAACAGCTATAGTGCCCATTTTATCAAAAGGAAACGATCAGCATTAAACCGTGTCACCATAAAAGAAAATCCAAAGAGCCACAACAGTACCGTAGTCCAGGTCTTTTTTAAGTTCACAAAGAGTACGTTTATTGAGTAAAAGCAAAGTAGTAATACAAAGATATTATAGCAGTAAAAGAATTATATACAGTAAAGCAAACTAAAAATTGAAAAAGAAAGAAAATAAATATGTAAGTCCGTTGAGCATAGCATACAAAGGATAATAATAATATACAACTAGTCGGTAAAACATAAGAGTTACATTCTATGTCAAAGTTGCAATATGAAGAAAAATATGACTTTATAATGTAATATAAATACAAGGGGAGTCATGGGGGTTTAGACACTTCTTGCTGCAAAGGGTTCAGAGACAAAGAGCGATGGGCGCTAGTATCAATATACAATGTAACAGGTAGCCATAAATCTAAACGTTTCGATGCCATATGTATGGGATATACAAAAGTTGTATCCAGTCTATGCTTGTAACTGACAGCATACCACCATGCCTGATAGGACAGTTTGGTACAATCTTTCCAATTTTTGGTTATCTGTTGAAAGGCAACTGCTAGCAACAAGTCTATTGCCTTAACATTAGATTCGCAATTCGCCCTAATAGGAGATAAACTTCCTAAGAAGACATGAGAGGCGGAAAGGGAGCATTTGGAATCAAAGATCAAGTTAATTTGAGACCATACAGTCAGCCAAAAGCTCTGAACAGGTGCACACGTAAAAAGTAAGTGATATAGATCTGCATGTGGTAAGGAGCAGGTCCAGCAAACATCTGAGAGGTCCGCATGCCGTGTATTTAGAGTAAGTGGGGAAAGCAGTAGTCTGTTATATATAAAAAAGAGTGTCTGTACAGTGTTCGCTGTTCTAGAAGACTTCCTGATTTTAATCCAAATCTTGTTCCGTATTTCTATGGGCCAACAGACTTCCAAATCATTTTCCCAAGAAAGTTCTACTTTAGTCTTTTCTCTTGGGGTAAGTGAACTGTGTAAGTGGTTATATATGACAGAGGCCTTAGGATTAGTAATTAGAAGAGAATGTCATTTATTAGCAGGAGGGACCACAGAGTCCAAGGGAGGACATGAGGTTGTGTAATGTGTGCAGGCGGTCCGAACGGCTTGTGTTAAGAGGGCATATTTAGATTGAAAAGATGCAGGCAGGACAAAAGAACTACTAGCTTGCAAGAAAGACATAATCTCATTTTGTACATATAATTGGTATACCCAAATTAAGCCTCGTTGCCACCAGGATTTCCAATAAAAAGGTTTATTGCATATTAATATGTTAGTGTTATGCCATATGGTAGAGTTGAGAAAGGTGAGATAGGTGGTAAGATTTTGGAAGTATGTTTAATTATGGGGTGGATAAGGTTTGCTGTTTACGTGTGAAGGATAATTATTCTTGAAATGAGAAAGGAGAAAGAAAAGATTGTTCAAGTGTAGCCCAAATAGGATAGTCCACAAGAGACTCGGAGAGCCACCTCGATACTTGATGAAGTAAAAAAGACTTATGATAAATAGGGAAGTCAGGGAAATTAACACCACCCTCCGATTTTGTGCGAATCAATTTTGATATAAACATACATGAATTTTTATTGCTCCATAAAAAAGAGTGAAGTAAACAAATTTTTTCCTTTTTGGACAACCACTCCTGAGGTTATGACAAATATTCCTTCTCATCTAACTCCTACTTTCAGTATTCAAACAATCACTCACATGGAGGGAACACTTACACATAAAAACAATTGTAATAGAACAAGCTATTTATTAGCATAGAGAAATACATCCACAAGTATATAGTCAGTATAAAAAATACATTTTCACTTTAGTTAAAAAAGACAAATAAAAACATGATAGTATACAGGAGAAAGTTATTCAAAATAAAAGACAATACATTTTGTCATGTGGCAGTTAATTCAGACCCCTAATGGGCAACATAGAGTAAGGATTCTCTTCCTTATTTCAAACAGCTTGTGTGCCCTTTCTGAATTTAACACAAAAATAACAATTTTTGTGTTAAATTCAGAAAGGGCACACAAGTTGTTTGAAATAAGGAAGAGAATCCTTACTCTATGTTGCCCATGTTTTTATTTGTCTTTTTTAACTAAAGAGAAAATGTATTTTTTATACTGACTATATACTTGTGGATGTATTTCTCTATGCTAATAAATAGCTTGTTCTATTACAATTGTTTTTTATGTGTAAGTGTTCCATCCATGTGAGTGATTGTTTGAATACTGAAAGTAGGAGTTAGATGAGAAGGAATATTTGTCATAATCTCAGGAGTGGTTGTCCAAAAAGGAAAAAATGTGTTTACTTCACAGTTACTGGGTGCTCTATTTCCTTTTTGGTAATTATTGAGCCCCTCTCTCTTTTTATTTTAAATCCATAAAAAAGAGGACAAAATGGGGTTGAGTTTCTTAAAAATTTTTGAGGGAATAGAAAGTGGAATGTTGGAAACTGTATAAAGAATTATGGGGGATAACATCATCTTTATGGTGTCTAAGCGACCCCACCAGGACAGGTAAAGAGGATGCCATTTCGTGGTTAGAGATGACAGTCTCTGTATACAGTTTTCCATACAACGTGATATTGTTCCTGAAATAGAGGGAGTAAACTGTAAGCCTAAATACTTGATATGTTTGGGATTCCATGTGAAACCTGAGATGGCAAAGTCAGCTTTGAAAGTACATTTTGTAAGAGGTAGAATTTTGCATTTGTCTTTATTCAATTTATAACCCGAGATGGTTGCAAAAGAGTCAACCTCTTGCAGAAAGGCAGGGAGAGAGGATTGAGGTTGTGAGAGAAATAATAGGACGACATCAGCATGAGCTGCCATTTTGATTTGACTTTCCTTGAAGTCAAAACCATGGATGTTCTCATTTTGACGTATTCTTAACAGGAAAGGTTCCAAAGCTAGGTTAAAAAGAAAAGGAGATAATGGACAACCTTGTCGGACACCCCTAATAAGAAGATATACCACCATTTGCACAGACTGCTGCACGTGGATTAGAGTACAAAATGGAAATTAAAGAAATAATTTTCGGACCAAAACCAAACCATTTAAGTGTGTGAAAAAGGTAGGGCCATTCTACTCTATCAAATGCTTTCTCTGCATCCAAAGCTATTTGTGCTAAGGAATGTTGGACGTGTGAAGCTTTGGATAGGATATCAAAAAGCAACCGAGTGTTATCTGTGATCAGACGTCCTTTGACAAAACCAGATTGTTCCTTTCCTAATAAATCAGGCAGGTGGGATTCCAAGCGCAAAGCTAGGGCTTTTGAAAACATTTTGTAGTCAATGTTGACTAGGGAAATAGGTCAATAGTTTTTACAAAATTTTGGATCTTTACTATCCTTGGGAATAAGACAAATTAGGGCATCCGAAAAGGAGCCAGAAGATTCACCTGATTGTAAAAAAGTGTTTATGAGAATATGTAATTTGGGAAGTAGTAAATATACAAAATGAGTGAAACATTCTACGGTTAAACCATCTGGACCAGTAGCTTTGTCTTTCTTGAGAATTTGTAAAGCAGCGAGAAGCTCCAGGTGTGTTAAGTCAAATTCTAAGAGTGTAAGGTCTGGTCGTGTATCAGAAGATTGCTGAATTTTGGATAGATACTGAGAAATATAATGATATGAGGGAGGGAATTCTGACGTATACAATGTTTTATAAAAGTGGAGAAATTCATTTAAAATATCTTCATCTTTAAATTTCAGTGAATGATTGTCATCCAAAACAGACTCTATATTAAGTTTGTTTTGCTTAACCTTCAAGTAGTTGGCTCATACTTTCCCAGCCTTATTCTGGCCACCATAAAATTTTGTGCTATATTTTAATAAATAAGTGGAAGAGTTGTTGGTCGTTTTCTTATTAAACTGATATTTAGCGGCCATAAGTTCCGACAAACAAGCCTTGGACTTGGAGGAATAATAAAAATGCTCCAATCTCTTTATCTTGGCCAGAAGGGAATTGTTGAATTCCTGTGCCTTTTTGCATTTTCTAGAAACGTATCTGATGATAAAATCCCTAGCTTTTGTTTTAACAGCATCCCAAATCACATGAAAAGGTAAGGTATCAGATTGATTCAGGAGAAAATATTCATGGAAAAAAGAAACAAAGGAGGATGTAAATGTTGAGTCTAAAAGGAGACATTATTGAAACGTCACTTCCGATTTAAATTGGGTTTTTGTAGGATGTCCAATTGCATGGTAATGGGGGCATGGTCGAATATTAGAATAGATCCAATATCTGCCGACATCAACGACTGAGATATGTTGTGTGAAAAACTAATCTAGTCTTGATTGGGTGTGATGTGTCAGAGAATAATAAGTATATTCCCTTAATGTGGGATTACAAAGTTTCCAAGCATCTATAAGTTTGTGTTGCTTAATGGTTTGTGTGAAAATTCAGAGTTTTATGAAGGACAAAGCAGATTGCTTAGTTGCAATCTAAAAAAGGGTCAAAAATGTGATTGCAATAACCTGTGAAAATAAAATTCTCATCAAAACAATGTGTAATTTGTTGAGCTAAGGATGTTCAGAAAGAGGAGTCCCCAGTGGTAGGTGCATAGACATTAAGTAAAGAGATCGGCGCATTCCCCAACATCAATTTAACGAACAACCATCTGCCATCATTATCAGCACATTGAGATAACAACTTAACAGGAAGCGATTTACAACAGAGAGTAACAACACCGTTCCGTTTGCCATCACCTGGAGAAAAAAAGAACTCTCCTACTCAACCTCTTTTTAATTTTAGAGACTCCTCAGCCATCAAATGAGATTCCTGTATACATGCTATATCTGCCCCCAATTTAGCCAAGTGTGTCAGAACTCTTTGTCTTTAAATGGGCGAATGTAAACCCCTGACATTCCACAAAGCAAGTTTTAAAGACATAGGACAAAGATGTGGATGACTAGAGGATACCAATCAAAGCAATTTGTTGGGCAACATAAAGTGTGCCAAATAACAAACTGACTGTATGTACGTTGAAACAATTGAACTGAGAGGAAAAAGAAAAAGAAATAAGAATCTAAGGGGCATATGTATCAAACGATTTTGTATTCACAAACGCTGCGAATCGCAAAAAAACAGCGTTTGCGAATACAAAATCGCAAAACGCGATGTATGTGACATTTTCGCATCGCATTATTAAGGAATCGCTAATTTTGCGTTTCCTTAATCTTGCGTAAGCATTTAAGGAATCGCAAATTGCGATTCCTTAAATGCTATGTAACACGCACCCAAGTTGTGCGAATTCTCCTTAAGAAATCGCAAATTACCACCAACTTCAAGTTGGTGGTAATTTGCGATTTCTTTGAAAAATGCAATTTTTGGCATTTTTCAAAGTGCCATGTGGCGCACATACATGCCGTTAGGGCATGTATGTGCGCCATATGTGCACACATGTTCATTTCAGGGGTGCATCAGCGTGTCATCATGACACCCTTGCACCTTTGAAATTATTCTCAATTTGCGATTAGCAAATTGCAATTTGCAATTTGAGAATTACTTCCCATTTATTCCTATGGGCCGCCTGGCCCATAGGAATGAATGGGAAGGTATTCCTTAATTGCGATTTCGCAATTTGCTAATCGCAATTAAGGAATATTAAGAATTCTCAAAATATGTGCGAATTTTTAAATACATCCCGTTTTGCAATTCTCAAATAGCGATTCTCAAAAAATCGCTATTTGAGAATCGTAAATACGGTGTTTGATACATATGCCCCTAAATGAATAGGCAACATTTGAAATATAGAAAAGTTACAGAAAAGAAGAGTGAGTATGTGGAAGAGAAATAGAAGAGAAAGCTGTAAGAAAGGAAGGTGGATGAGGAAAGATAAGAACAATACAACAATGAAGAAAAAGAAACAAATTTAGAGACTTACAAGTAATCCTAGATATATGAAAGTTGGTGGGAGATGAGGCCACACGGAACAATGACATGTCGAGACCCCATGAGGGAAGGCGGGAAGGAGATCAGAACCAATGGCTAGTGAAACACAGGGGAAGACATAACCTTTAGGGAAGAAAAGAGGAGATTAACACTGGAATCAAAAATACTAATGAGAACAAACAACGCTAACAATTATTTGTAAGCAACTAAAATTCTTAATGACTTAAAGCATTAAACAAAGAGGATTGCATGTCAGACTCTAAGACATCTATCTGGTGCCTGATGAAGAAGTATCCATAGAATCAGCATGGGGAGAATTAAGAAAACTTTTCAGTCCCACAGGGTCCTCATATGTAGTAGTCTTGTTGTTGATGGTCACCTTAAACAAGCAAGGATGAAAAAGGCCATAACGTGCACCTATTGAACGAAGTTGCGGTCTCATCGCTAAGAACTCTTTACGTCTATCCGCAATTGGGTTGGAGTAGTCTTGAGAGAAGAATAAGGAGTTGCCTGACCAAGTAATGCGATTGATTGCCCTAGCGGCTGATAAAATCTTAACGAGGTCTGTGTATTCCAAAAAATATAGGATCACTCCTCTCGGTTTTCTCCCTGCATTGAAGGAGCTGGACCCTAACGATGAGCCCTCTCTATGTTGAGAAGAGTATCATCTGGTAATTTTAGGATTTTTGGAATGAAGGATTTGAAGAAAGTAATTGGGTCTGCTCCCTCCACTCCCTCGGATAGTCCATAAATGCGGAGGTTGTTCCTTCTATTCCTATTTTCTAAATTTTCAACTTGCTTGTGTAATGCTGAAACTTGAGATTGCAAGGATTCCATTTTGGTTGTAGAGGAGTTCAGAGAATCAATATTCTGTTCCAATATAGTGACTCTGTCTTCCAGGCTAGACCATCTATCCGTGAGGAATTGTAGCTTAGAATTAGTTTCTTCAACAAAGGGACGCAAAGTCCTAATTTCTTCTAGCAATAAGTCCATCGAGACTGAGGACGGTTGTTTAGGAGGTGAAGGAGGGTCCTTCTTCAAACGTTTGCTCAGCGCCTTATTAACACCAGGGGATATATTGGTTGCAGATGTTGTAGTGCCCTTAGGCTAAACATTCATGGAGTCATCCATGGAGAGACACTGAAAACGAGAATAAGAGCGAATTAAGAATTTGCATGTCGATGACTTTGAATGAGAGGAATCTTTCATTAATTTGCCCATGCATCAGAGCAGAATTGTATTTAGAAGGTTAGTAGCACCAGTATAAAGAAACAGTACGTATATGACTTGATTTTCCTCAATATCAAAAATATCCCTTAAACACTGAATTATATGAAAGTATATCTAGAGAAAATGCAGTGTTTCAAATGTGTTGAGGGAGATTGAAATAATTTTACACCATGGCAAGCAGGTTTCAATTGGCGTAAATTATTAGAAGTCTCAGTACGTAACAAAAATAGCAGAGAAGTGACACATGTGATGTCAACTCTGTTGAAACATGTGCGAAGAGCTGATGCAGGTTACACAAGGCAAGCTTTGTTGTTTAAAGAAGAGCGGGTAAAAATATGCCATGGATATTGAATTGCCCTTCATATAGACCAGCATGCCAAGAAAGATTTTAGTTTCAAAATAAGATGCAAAGCGATGCAGAACATTGCCTACTTGGAGAAATATAGCGCCAACATAGCAAAGCAATGCAGCCTCAAGTAATAAAACAGCTGACTGGCACGTTTCATCTCACTCGGCATTCAAAAACGTTTCTCCTCAAAGGGGAAAAACAAAATGGCGCCTGTTCCGATAAAAGAGCTGCTCCGCAAAGCAATTAAAAGAAATGTCGCTTACGGGTCCCCGCAGGCAGAATGGAGCGTTTCCTGCGATGCCTTGAGGTTTCCAAAGATTAAGACTTCATATCAGCGTCCGTGCGCACGCTATTTCACGTTTTAAGGCTGCCGCCATCACCGCAGTCCCGGGAGAGTCAGGGACAAACCGCCATCTGCTTTGGGTGCTAACCACGCCCCCGTAGTCCAGGTCTTTAATCAAGTCCCCAGCTGATGATTGGGAATAAAACAAAAAGCTTAGAGGGGTGGCCCAGCTCAGCCTCCCCTGGGCTCTGACAGGCCTGGCCTTGGCCGGGCTTCGGGACTGCAATGCACCTGTTAAAGCAGCAAGAATCAGTCACAGCTGTGTAACAGACGGGGATTATGTGACTGGAAGTCCCCAGCGGTGGAGGTGATGTGAAACGACGGCGGCTCTCCCTTTCTCTTATCGATGCCCCAGTAAGAGAAGTCATGATACTCCAGTGTGCAGTATTATATAAATGAGGAAAATAGTAAGACATTTCTTTTCAGAAAACGGAATTAAAATTCACAAGTGTTTCCTTACATATACTCAGACATAATATATGATCTAGGACAAACAGAAACAGAAGAACATAACTTCTTCATAAAACTGGAGCATAGCAGTTTGCTTATTCATGGGCTAGACCATAATTTCAATTTTCCATTTGGTCATTCATTGTGTACTCTTCTGAGAACACACATTCCTTGTTATTTAACTGTGTATAAACAGTAAAAAGCACATAAAATGCCCATGTGTTTCCTACCTACGTCTATGATTTATTCATTTCTACCTGTGACAACCTTTGCTCTCACATAAAATTTGCACAGATGTACTCTAGAATGGGCATTATTATGGACAAATATAGTAACTTCTATGCCTGAAATATTGGACGAAGGAAAAAACATATCAGTCCATTACACACAATTGACTTGGGTTTGAAGTAGGGAAAATGTCAGTTATCAACACATTTTTATGAATGTGAAGGAAAACATCTATGCTTTCCCATACTTGGTTTAAACATACTTTATATATCTTTCAATCCTTTTAATTTTATAATAACATTGCTTGTAGCAGCTCTATTTTGTAGTATAGATTTGCATTTATCTGTATAGTTATCCATCGGTGCATTACTACCTCCACCAAATGAAGTGAAATTGTCTGAAGTGGGAGCCCATACATAAAAAGGTGTGATGTAAACTCAATTTATATATTTTATCACAGCATTTTTTTATTTTATCTTATAATTAATATCTTAATTCTAATATTTTAATTGAAGTGAAATCATCGCTCTCTAGATTTCGAAGTGTAGCACAAATACACATTCATTAGTACTTAATCCTCAGGTGGAACCTTCTTTCTCTGAGTACATTTTTGATGGAATGCTGAGTCTGTCTCTAGATTTATTTGTAATATATTTTTATTTTTTACGTTAACAATTACGTTAAGCAAGTACAGGTACAGATAAGCAAACAGCTCCTTTTACAGCAGTGCATCTTGATATCACGTCGGCTATGGTCTGCTACACAAACCTATCCCCTATTGAACAGGAAAAATGAATGCCTAAGATTTGTGCATGTTATTCTTGCACAGTTGCACAAAACACATTTATGGGTTTGGGATCAAAGGAGATATTTGTTGTCTACAGTCATTATCAATAATGCAGGTTTTGAACCACAGGGTTCCAAGTGACTTCACTCTTGTTGTCTATTTTATGTCACTCAGCTCCTCATATGGAAAACAATCATTTTTGACAGCTACGCTTCTATAATTCTAGTTTCTCTCCCACTGATAACACATAGCATGTACTTTTTGATTACCTGTGTTTCCCAGTATGTCATCCCTAGCATTCTGGGCTCAATCAGATATCCTGACTGAATGAAATGCATTGAAACTTTAAATCTGTGATGGGAAGTCCAATAGAAGAAGAAAACCACAAAGTAATGAAAATCTGATGAAGCTGATTTCTTACCACCTAGGGGTTGATTAATAGCTTGGCAGGGAGGGTATTCCATACCCTCGCCAAAAAACTGAAGGTCTGCCCACATAATTTATAGACTGACAGACCTTAAGTATGTCAGCAAAGGTGACTACTGCGTACCCATTGCTGACATACTCCTTCGATGTCCTGGTGTCGTCAGAAATTTGGCCATTTGATTGCCTGTCTGATTTAGAGTGGGTGGTCGAATAGCCAGTTTTTACTCTTCCCTTACCACCATGAAAAACATCCAGGTAAGACACAGTAACAACGTATAAGTGATCTAATTAGTCTTTAGTTTTTGCAAAAGCAAAAACATGTTGAAAGTTTGATGGATGCTACCGTCATTTTGAAGGTACCATCTGTCAAACTTTTAATACATTGAGAGGAACCGCCATGATGATGGTTCCTGTCAATGGTTAGAGTTGTCTGAGAGGCTAGTGGTGAACTATAAATTTGGCAGGTGGAGCACCCTTGACATGGAAGACTTAGCTCTGCCCACCAAACTCGAAATCAGCCCCTTGTACCATTATGCCAGTTTGACATAATGGCATATTCATGTTGTAGTGTGTGCATAACAAATGGGCAAACAAAACACTAAAACAAACTCAGCAGTGCCTTTGTCTGTTCAATTCATATAACAAGTATGGATGGATGAATAGATGGATGGATTTACGGATAGATGGATGACGGACCGATGGGTAGATGGATGGATAGAAGGATGGATGAATGGATGGATGGGAAATAAACTTTGTGGTTGAATTGATGGGTGGTTGAATGGATGGATGGGTTTGTGATTCAGCAAATACCTGAATGTATGGATGGGTATTATTATATAAAAAAAGATTTATCGGGCAAACGGGATATCTGGATGCTTGAAATTATACACGTACCTTAACTTAGAAGAAAGCACCAAGGTCGCCAGAGGGCATGCACACCCTTTTCACCCCTTTCCTGGCATATATATATAAAAAAACAGTCATTTTTTGAAGGTTATTTTGGATGAATCTTATTGTATATTAGACACTTAATGCTGTGAGAGCATTTTGCACTTCCAGATTATCTTCTGCTCGAACTGATAGGGAATAAAGTGTAATGTTAGCAATATGATTATCTTTTCTAATTAGTGGTTAAATTGAAAGGGTTGTTTTTTCTATCCTCTCTTTCCACTGTAAATGTTAGATTCATGCACTTTAGTGCTTATGTTATCTCCAAGTAAGAGCATTTCATGAAGAGCACATGAAGAGTGCGACTGGTTCTGCTCTTAATGTCTTTTCAAGGATTTTCTCTGAAAAGTTCACAGCTGCCATAGCCATATGAGAATGACTAATTTGAGGTGAAACGATATGATGGAAAAAATCATATACCTTCGGAAAAGAGGGCATCACTGCTAGAAATATGAAACAGGGTGATGTTATATTAAGTTATGTAGGGGTTATGTGAAAAGGGTCACATCTGCCATTTCCATGGGGGACTATTAATGCAGATACAAATTAAAATGGGATTGAGAAAAGATCATTATAACTTGCTTGTTTATAAACGTCTTGCTACCAGAGATTTTGTCCATTTGGCAGCCATGATGGAGTGTCACAGTACTAAACTGCAAAGGAAAGCACGCTGATCGGCTGAGTCAGTGGGACCCAGACCGGTCCCACGGAGCCGAGGGCTGTGATTGGCTGGCTGCAATAGGAAAATAAAGGATGTGGCTGCCATTTTAGGACTCATAGACTTGGCCTCTTTAGTCCTGCAAATAAAAACAAAAAACACATAAGGGGACAGGTCATAGAGGGAAAACAACTTGTGTCACTGCAGACTCAAGGTACTACCAAGGGAGTCTTGAGGGAGTACCAAGATCCTAAACATCAAATTAAGCATACTGATTAGCTTTGATCCATGGGATTTGCCATGCACTGCTTATACTTCACATATTACATCACTCATTAATTGTGCTATCATATCATTGATAACATCACTGATGACAACTGAAATGACATCATAGATGACAACACTATCATCCCCCAAAAGTTAATTTACCTTAATAGCTTCCTGTAAAGTTTAGGAGGGATACATCAAGTGGAAGCCATGAAAAAGGGGGGTCCCAAAGCACGCTTTCGCCATAGGAAAATTAAACACAATTTAAGCCTAAATAGCTGAAGTGAATTACACCAAATTTGGTCCTGAGAGCATGCTTTTTGTAATTCGGTGTACATCCGTTCAGTAGGTTTTGAACAATTAAGGTTTAAAATTCATATATATGTTATGACGAAAGATCGAAATCTGATTGGCTGCTACTACTTCAAGAAAGATGTGGTGTCAGCCATCTTAGTGATCGGGAACTCAGTCCCCTGTCCTAGAAAAAAGTTTTAAAACAGCATTGAGGGGATAGAGTATAGATATCGTGCCCCCCTAGGCCTGCTGATTCCCCCACCCATGGGGCCAAAACTAGCAATTGTCATCTATGGATTCCGTGTGTTGGACTTGGCCCTTTTCGGCTAAAGTTCCCTAAACATTTTGCTTTCCCCCTAGTCCTTTTTTCTGACATGGTGTTGCCAACTTAGATGCTTTGAGCACTTTGCCACTGCCCGATCAGTGTCAAAGTGCAAGTGCTCCCTGTGTAAAGTGTAATGGTAATTGGTTGTCCATGATTGGTATGTCTGCCTTACTAGTAAAGTCCCTAGTAAAGTGCATTATGTGGGCCAGGGCTGGTAATGCAAATGCTACTAGTCGGCCTGCAGCACTAATTGTGCCACCCACACAAGTAGCCCTAAAGAGAGAACTCAGGCCTGCCACTGCAGTGCCTGCATGCAGTTTGTTAAACTACCTGGTTTTCCTGACAAGTGCACCCACTTGCCAGGCCTTACCCTTCCATTTCTATGCACATGAGACACCCCAATGGTAGGTCCAAGGTACCGCCCTGGACAGGGTGCAGTGTATGTGAAAGGTAGGATATGTACTGAGGTGTGAACCATGTCCTGACAGTGAAACACTTTCCATTTTGTTTTTCACTGTTGAAAGGCCATCTTGCCCATAGGACAGAATGATGAGGCTGTGTAATATATTTCCAGCCTATCTTCCCAAAGGCTTAAGATGGAGAGGTGAAGTTTAGTATGCCTGAACTCACAATTTAATAACACATCTTTTTGTGAAGGTGGTTTTTGCATTGTGTGTTTAGAAACCACACTTTAAGAAGTGGCTGTTTGTTTTGTGTTCTAACATTTCTGTGTGTCTCTGCCTGATTGTGGATTGACTGTCTGGATTTGAAAGCTATAGGATCTGGGGAATGGTTTGGACCAGGGGAGGAGGTGAACAGCAACATACTGACCTGTATCTGGTGTGCAGGGGGGAGGAGTAGCCCCTGGAGGTAAAGAGGCCTGGGCTGCCACCATAAAACAATGGCTCCATCTCCTGCTGAGTGATTAAGGATCCAGAACACCACTATCAAAGGAAGAAGGTGTCACTGGCATGGAGACACCCATAACTGGTTTGAACAGGGGTCAGTGCCCCCCTGAAAATAAAGACTTCAAAGACTTTGAGAGGTATAACTATGAGAGCTGAAACCCCTGAACGTTGGATTGATCAAGACTGAAAAGGATTGAAACTACTTTGTGGTCAAGATGAACCTCTGCCAAGAAAGAAACAGTCAAAGAGACTGAAGGAAAGGACTGACCCTTGCTGTGTGTTTTGGGGCTGGCCTGCAGTTTGCTGATTTAACTAAGGGGATTCTAAGGGACTTTGCTGTGTGCTGTGTCCCCCTGCTTGAAAGGACTTTGCCATGTGCTGTGTCCTGAAGTAATTTGTCCCCAAGGGCCCAAGTAGAGCTGGCTCCCTGTTGTGGAAACTCAGGAACACAAATGTTTCCAGGTGTGTCTCAGCGACGGTGTGTGCGTGTGCTTTTTGCAGCATGAGACTCTTGTAAGAATTGCCCTGTGATCGTGGGCACCTGGAATCAAAGTGAGTCTCAGCAACGCTGTGTGCGTGTACTTTTTGCAGCCTGAGACCTTTGTGAGGATTGCCCTGTGATCGTGTGTACCCGGAATCCAAGTGAGTCTCAGCGACGCTGTGTACATGTGCTTCATGCAGCCTGAGGCCTTCGTGAGGATTGCCCTGTGATTGTGTGCACCCAGAATCCAAGTGTCTCAGCAACGCTGTGCGTGTGTGCTTTTTGCAGACTGAGACCTAAGTGAGGATTGCCCTGTGATCGTGTGCACCCGGAACTGAAGTGAGTCTCAACAACGCTGTGTGAGTATGCTTCGTGCAGCCTGAGACCTTTGAGAGGATTGCCCTGTGACCGTGCACACTCTGAGCTCAAGTGAGTCTCAGCGTGTGCCCTGTTGCAGCCTGAGATCTTCGTCATTGCCATCAGCCCGGACCGGCATCCCCAGAGGAGCTGTGCCACAGGCCTGAGCCCGCCATTGCCAAAGCGGGACCTTGAACCAACCCATCGGGGGGGCCCGAGTTCCACTGCCGGAATCAACAAAGTCGCATAAGAGGCTCAAGTCGCAAGGAGAGGGGAGGAGAGCGAGCTCGCACCCCCCAGGTAACGTGTCGCCGCCTGGGGCGGGTGCGGGCTCGGAGAGAAACGCTCTCGGCCTTTCCCATTCTCGCAGCGTGAGCCTCCGCACAAGCTCGTATTGCAGCCCGTACTTGCCGAGGAGTGGCAGTGCCGGAGCCGGAGTGTGGAGCTGCACTTTTGTTTGCACCATACCTGTGTGGGGGGCATATGTTGGCAGAAGCTGACCGCGAGTCAGTACAAGTGGCATAGAGACCGTCCAAGGCACCGTGATCGGTGCCGGAGTGCATTACACATTGCATTATTTTTGCATTACGAACTGCCTGATTGTTGCATTATGCATTGCATTATTTTTGCATAACAAACTGCCCGATTGTTGCATTACGCATTGAATTATTTTTGCATTAGGAACTGCCTAATTTTTGCATTACGCATTACAATATTTTTGCGTAACCAACTGCATGATTGTTGCGTTACGCATTGCATTATTTTTGCATTATGAACTGCCTGATTGTTGCATTATTTTTGCATTATTTTTGCATAACGAACTACCCGATTTTTGCATTATGCATTGCATTATTTTGGCATTAGGAACTGCCTGATTGTTGCCTAACGAACTGCATTATTTTGACATTACAAAGTGCCTGATTCTTGCATTACGAACTGCATAGCATTGCATTAGGACTGCATGGGATCATAGAGAATTGCTCATTAATACTGCAAGAACCTACAAGGGCTTGCTGGCCTAATAACCAGCAAGGTGAATTATTACAAGTACGCAATGTTGGATTCTTATCGTGCGGTCTCATCGTATATCTTTTTATATAAACATATAATTGTTTTTCTTATGAAACTCGTGTGGTGTCCATTTTTGGTGTCATCATTGGGTTGCTGAGAGCATGGTTGCAAATACTTTACACGCTTGCCTTGAAGATAAGCCTGGCTGCTCATGGCAAGCTACCGAGGGGGTGAGCAGGGGCTATCTGAGAAGGTGTCCTTAATTTCCCTGACTTAGGCGCAAGGGTCCCTATTTGGCCTAAGGTACCTACCTCAGACAACTAGAGACCCCCAGTTCCAACAACGTGGCTCACCTCTTTTATGTCACTGGGGTCGGCCAGGGCCCGGCAGGGGCGGTACAGATATATTTGTTAGAGGCCCCAGGACCCCCATCTCCAGGACTGTTCCTTAAAAATGAGGGGAGGCGGATGTGCAGTCAATGAGGCCCCAGGCACTCTATTCCCCAGAGCGACATTTAACATTATGGGGAGGGGAATAATGTCCCCTGCCTCAAGTCTCTATGGGGTTCAGGGGATCCCAGCTCCTGCGGATGTTAGCAATTTGAAGGCTGGAGGGCATGTAGCCCTTCTCCCCATCTCATGGGGCCATTATAAATTTGAGGGGAGGAAGGCATACGACCCCTCCTCCATGAGCTCAGGCAGGCTCCAGTATTGTCCCTCCTTGGGACCCCATACCCTTCATGCATTCTCCCAGCAGGAAACACAAGATTGCACCTGCTCAGGCAGGAGCAGAAAAAGAAGCTGTCGACACCTGGGCTGGAGTAAAGAATCAGCCAGCTCTCACCAGAGCTATAATGGGTGCTGGCGGGAGATTTGGCTGTGGCAGCAGGGTCTCCCCCAGTGGCCCTAAACATTTAAGAAAGTGTGGGTACCCTACCTGCTATGCACCGGGGCATCCACTTACAACATTTTTAAAAAGCAGTGGCTGGCTACTGCCATGGTGGTGGCTTGGGAGCTGCCAAGGGCCACAGCTGCTTTGGAGCACCCCCACGGCCCCCAATACTTAAAAAAAAATTAGTACCTCGGGTGGGCACCAGGGCACCCCAAAAACATTTTATAACAAAAATATGAATAATTAATAAGAAGCAGGAACCGCTCAGTGATTATTCACTGCACCAGACAAAGAACACTCCATAATGCTCCGCAAGGGCGTTTACTTAATATATTTGAATACTGGTGGTACCCATAAAAAAGGCAGGGACAGCCCAAAGTATTTGTTTTTAACATTGTGGGGAAGCTGCAGAGAGTGCAATATTTTAAAAAAACACACAGTAGGACTCCTGGGTCATTAAATCTATGACCCCAGGAGAGTTTACCATATGTTTTAAAGCACTCCGAGCTGGGCCTGTATGATTGTAAGCTGGCGATCAGGGATCCATTGTGGTGAGTTCTACAGCTGTACTTTGATGACTGAAAAGATGTTAAAAGAAAGACTCAAAGCTATGTTGATTTTTTTCAATGCTTTATTAGAACAATTCTATGATAATTGCTTTTATTAAACATTGCAATGTGTGGATTGCTAAAATATACATTTGATTACAATTTTTGCTGACTTCTTGACAAAGATATACATATACATAAAAAGCATGAAATCAGGCGATTTTTAGTCTTAGCACAGCAAACAGCATAACGCGTTTCGACTCCCATATGATTTAAATACCTAATTAATGACCACCCACTTGTGAGCATATGATTAAGACTCGTTGGGAGTCGAAACGCATTATGCTGTTTGCTGTGCTAAGAGTAAAAATCGTTAAGAATGGGCTATCTGGTGGGCATTATTTCAAGTCACTGAAATGTGCTGGACGTATTTTTCATGTGGAATATTTGAGGACTGACGCTTCTAACAGGCCCTGCTTGTTAGGAGCAGGGCCACCCGATGCGTCAATTACATATATGAGTATCAGCAGCTGCCCATGCAAGTAAGAGCGGCGGGATTTGAGGCCGGGTGGGGTGGGATTTTGATGTACGACGATGATGGAAAATAAAAAATAAATTGATAATTTTCCCTCACCGTTGTCTGTCAAAATCTCCCCCCACCTAGCCTCACCGCTCTTACCTGCACTGGTCATGGCTGATTAGTATGCTGGCCCCTTGATAAATCAAATGGGCCCACTTTTTAGGTCTCGCCTTGGCAGTGTATGCAATGCATGCGCCGTCTCAGCGAGACATAAAGTAATCTCTATGTGTTGGCAAGCGGTCGGTAGTTTCTCCTGCCACTTGCCATTTGCTGAATGTTGGCATAGCTTTTGCTACCTTGGTTTTGACTGGCTGTTGATGTCCAACTGACTTCCGTATAGTCCGGAAGTAGCAGCCACCAACTACAGTTTTCGTCCGCACTGTTTGTACTCTTTCTTTGTCTCTGGCTTCTCTGCCTGACAACATGGCAGCGGCGCATGCGCAAGGAGCCGGTGTGCCCGAGTGGCGGGCAGCGCATGCTGCTTGTTTATTTTTATTTCCCACCCACGCCACCTCCCTCCCGCGTGCATGCCGGCCGTGTGCTTCCTTCATGTGCGCCCCCCACTCTTAACTACTCATACACGCATTCACCCATTGGGCACATGCTCAAAATTAAACACGTACACTCACGAGACGGGCACACACACACATGCTGTCGTGGGCGAATTTAACACTAGTGTATAAATTCAGTGGGGGACTCAAAAAACATACCTTACCGAAAGCAGGCGTAAGTACATGTAATTTATTGTATACTTTGCTGTACACAGTTATGTAAAAGCATGACGAAGTAATAGAAAGAGAAATAGCAGCTACGCACGTGCATGCTGTCACGCTCAAGCGCACTCATATGGACTCGCAGGCAAACCCAAACAGCCACACACTCGAACATACAAATGTGTTCTCACACACAGACCCCTGACAATATGCACACTCACTCACATGTTTACCACACAAGACAATGCTCACAACGTTTATTCACAGAAAAACAATGTAGTTAACTTTTGATTAAATTCAAATATATAACGAAATTATACACAGGATTGTGGGTTTCTCATGTATATATTTTTTAAACATGACACTTATAACTTATAATCGGAAACACGAAAATGCAATGCGTGTGTTCTTTGTTCCACGTCATTTCATGGCTGCCAACCCGCAAATTAATAACACTTGTTAGAGTACCCCCAATGCTCACTGCCACAGCTTTCGAAGCACTGGGCCGTTAGCATAGAAAATCTAATTGTAAAATCCCACATATATGCTGCCATGGTTGTATTTGACATCCTCCGTAAGCACCCCTTAGACTAGGCATTTGCTTCCATTGGTCTCCTACGTGATGCTAGGAGCAGGCCTCACTGGTGAATTCACCTGAAGCAGCCTGAGTTTAAAAACACTCTTCTACTGCAAATATTCTCTTCTTGTTGGCATTTGCTTCCATTGGTATCCTACGTGATGCTAGGAGCAGGCCTCCCTGGCGAATTCACCTGAAGCCGCCTGCAAATATTCTCTTCTTGTTGGTAATTGTCACCCTCACTTTCTCTTGTGGTGGTAATCTGAGAACACTGCACCATGCACATAACAGTTGTTCAGGCTCTCTCTCCCTCAGCTCTCTCCAGGTGCAATAGGTCTAGCATTTGTGAGACTTTAAGCTATTGGCATTGTAAATAACAATGCTTTTTATTTATTTTTTAAAAATCAACAAGTAAATAAAAGGCATTGTCATTTACAATGCCAATAGCTCAAACTCTAGTAAATGTGAGACCTATTGCATTGCAAATGCTTGTTATATTTTGGCGATCTGACCCTTTGACAAAGTTAAGACTCTTGCCGTACTGAAAATGCATCCTTGATATTGTCAAAGTCAGCACAGGGCTGTTTGCTAGGGGATTTGGGCGCCCACAGGGGTTTGAGCAATGGGGCCTGGCCACAGGCCAGGCCATGCACCCAACCACACGCTGTACATGGCCAAAGGGAGTGCAAAGCCGGGTTTAGTCACAATTAGAGGGGTTGGGTGCAGGCCCTGTGCCCAACCCCATGCTGTGCATGGTGATGGACATCTTACTTTACATAAACTGAAAGAAACAAAGGTTAAAGTGAAGTTATAGTTAGAAATTGTAATACTTTAATACTTTATAATAAAATTAACCGAAAATGTGACAAAAAAAAGATTGAGGGGACAGTATAGTTAGGTGAAAATGACAGTTTAAATATAGTCTTAATAAAAAACCAGCAAAATTCACCAATTATAGTTCTCCCAAGTGACTCTAAATGGTGCCCTAAAAAAACTATAACTTGTGCCCTCGCCATGCAATGCTAATTACCACCAGAATTACACCACTCATTTAATGTTCAATGGCATCATTGATAGCATCACTGCAACATCTGAAATTGCATCATTGATGACAACACTGTAAATGGTGGTGGCTGCATTGCATTAACTCGAGAGAGCAAGACAGTGCCATATCTGCTGAGATATGGCTCTACTTATCTCTTCTCAAGCCGTGGCGCTCAATCAGGCTGCCTATCACCACGCATACACCTCGGCACCACAGTGCAAATATGTGCGCATTAATCTAGTATGAGTTTCATAATGGAAGGGTAAACTTCCAATACAAAACACTATGCTTAGACTAACTTTCAAACGTTTCTCACTTTGTATCTGTGCTGTACGGTGCAGCACACAATCGAAGTTTGAAAAGTTTGAAAACTAATGGGGAGATTTTCTAAGATTTTGCGGTGTGTTTGCATCACAAAAGTGACACAAAATGACGCAAAATCTTTTTTTCCTAATTTACTTTCCAGCGCTTAATTCATTTAGCGCTGGAAATAACGTAAAAGTAATGCAAGCAGCATGTATCACGGCTTCGCATTACTTTGCGCAATGGGGCGTGCCAACGGTGGTGCATGCAGTACAGTAGAAAATTGGTCACAGTAGCAACAATTTCAAAGCAAAAAAGATGAAAGCATTCATGGCATCTCATTCACGTGTCTGAAATAGATGCAATTTATTCTCAAAACATCAATTGATTATTGAAGACATCACAATCGTTTATACACATGAGAGAACTGTGCTCAGAATGAGGGGAGAAAATGCAGTGCTCAGGGGAAAAAGTGAGTTTGTGAGGGTTGTAAAGAAGGGAGATGTAATGTGCAATATATACATTATATTGTTATGATGAAAACTGTCCTGCCAATAACAGGCAAACTACTACGCAAAAACACATAGCATTGTGCAGACGCTGATAATAAATCTGTCATCAAAGCTTGTTTCGAAAGGAGCAAAAGTTAACGTTTCAACCCCTTTAAGTAATCTAGGTTGTTGAGTCCTTAGCATGGGGTCTTCATCAGGACAGAGAGGGGGGAGCACCTAAAAGTAATTGAATACTCCGTATTAGTATTTGATGACTCATGACCGGATGTGATTACAAAATGAAACAGAGTGTTATTTACCGAATCTGAAAGCAACGATCCCATGCAACCACCCAAGGTTTCTCATGCTAAACTCAATTTACTAAATACAGGATATTGTGTTTAGTGCGATAAAACTGCACCCTTTTAAACTAGGCGCAAGGAAGGACAAATGCTTTCATTTCTCCTTCCTTTTCCCTTCCTGTGCAAAACCCATGCTAGACTCACACACACACTCTAGCGCTATGGAGCTAAGGTGGTGCATGGTGCATGGCACAAGGGAAAGGGAAGGAGAGAGCCGTATCTTTGAAAATATGACACTCTCCTGCTCCTTTCTTGATGCGCAACGCAGCACAGCCTCTCGAGAGGCTGGGCGGCTTTGCGTGGAGATTTGGTAAATCTCCCCCAAAATGTTTTCTTGCGCTTTGAACGTACATCATGGAGGCATCATAAGCTAGTAAAAATCCCTATCTACCACTGTTAGCAGAAAGGGCTTTGTGTCAAAATCTATGGGTGGATACATGGAAATACTGAGGTATAAGCCCTTTTGTAAAGAAATCAAAGCAGGGTAAAGAGCTGCTATGCACTACGTTTAGACAAATGTTGACATAAAACAAGTTTTGCACTGGAAAGTAAATAACCAATCAACACTTTGCCAGGCGTACAACACTTTTGGTGCCTTTGTACCAGTGCAAAGTGTTAATGAATCTGTCTCCAGGTGTATGGTCTTTACACCCCTTGCTGATGTGCCTGAGTTAACCCCAATTATGGACACCGGACACAAGTATTTGTCTTTTTTGCCTAATAAAAACACATTTGCCAGGAATGCCTCTCCTTCCTTCACACACACACTGTGCAAATAAGGCATTCTGATGCACTTTTTTGTAGACTCCCTGTACGACTTACCACTACACCAGGTAGGAGTAAGTAACGTGCAGTAAAGGACGGAAAAGGAATATAAAATATTTAGGAAAATCCTCAAAGTTTCATTTCTAACCACTTTTCACAGCTCTCAACCCCATAGCCACTCTTTAAACTGAAGTACAAATGCGCGTGTCTGGTGTAAGCATTAGTGCACGAAGGAGGCGTTACTACATATGGCCTGCATGCACTTTCTAAATATCAAGTAAAGTGCACATGTGTAAATTTCGACTTTATCCGTTCTGCGCCAAAGGCTAACTTGCAGGGACAAATGCTTTTCCCCTTGGCTGGTCTGTATTTGTTACTGGAAGCTGCCATTGTTGGAATGCTATTTGTTTCTCCAGTGTCTGCTTTTGTCAGCATCCTAGAGTTATGTATCCTTTAACATCCTAGAGCAGGGCCCCCTACATTGTCTCTCACACACAAACACTTACACGCCAGACAGACAATTCAAGACCAGCACATTTTCCACCTGCAACAACTGAGCCTCATACCCCCCACATGAGCCCCCCCCGCCCCCCCCAGTAGTTAACTTCCAGGGTAATCCCAAAGGTTTCGAAAAGAACGCTGGGATTGTATTCATCCCATTTCCTCCCTACGTTTGATCAAGAGCAGGGTGACATTTGGCAAGAGTTGCTGATGAAGGGTTTAATGATTAATTGTCACGGTAACCGTTCTTGGTGATGTCAAGGATGAGCTTGCCCTAAGTAACAGACAAAGAGTGTCCTTGAGGGCACCGGTGGTAAATTACCGGCCTTGTCAGTGTTTGTGCTTGTGGTGAAGGCGGCCATGCGGCTCTAATGAGAGGTTAACTGTGTCCCTGAAGTAATTACAACCCATTGAAGAGCTAGTTAGTAATTAGAGGATTAAATGTAATGACACTCACCTGCAATGGTTGTCATGGAGACTGCATTTTAGACCATGGGAGTTAAAGAGATCGAAGGGATGCTTTCTGAGAGAAACAGTCCTTAAAGTGAAGAGCGTGATGCAAAAGTTGGGCGCAAGTTAAACACATCCATCTTTAATAAAAAATAAAGAGGTGAAACACTGCGCATGCTCGGCTTTCACCATAAGGAATGAAATTGATACCTAGTGCACTACCTACTGTAGAAACCAAACATGTTATAGCTGTTAGCGTCAACATATTGTGAAGAAAACGAAATGTGTAGAGTAAGGTGGTGTAAAGTATAACACTTACAAAAAAACAGACAAGAAACACTCGGCATCCTTTTCTTTCTCCTCGTTTATATTCACGATTGAAATCCCAATATGTATTCTTTGTGCGCATGCTCACGCCAGCAGTACCTTGTTCATTTCCGTCCTCCTTCGATTCTGCCGACATGAATGGTAAAAGTACTGGACAGTGTTCTGTCTCATGTCGTGTCATTTCCTGCTATGTATGTGGTTCCATGTTATGCTATTTTGCGTTGTGTCACATTGTGCTTTGTTATGTTATGAGTTCAGAGTTCAAATCAGGATGGTTCATGTGAAAAGCTTGAGACAACCTATGACGCCTAATCAGTAACCAAAAGGTGAGAGAGCAGCGCTGCACAAGAATCTATAAACACATGTAAAGATACATCTATAGATTGGTACGGTGCATCATTACAACAAGGCCATCTCTTACTCTGTACCTCTTGACTGGAAAACACCTCCATTTTTTTTTTTTTTTTAAACCGTTTTTATTGCAGAACAATGTAATGTAATAAGCAGCGTACAGCCATAACATTCCTGCACCGCTATTGCCAGTGCCATATCATACGTGGCTATTTAGACAGTCGTACACAGCTGGTGAGCCCACATCCCTGAGGCCGGGCAGCGCTGGAAAACACCTCCATGGTTGTCCTGCCTCATTTTTTGCGCCCGTAAATCATTATCAAGGAATTATCAATTTAAATTCCTAGAACTACACAGCACAGTTTATGGGTTATCATCGTTTGTGGGCACATTATTATTTCAGAAATGGCAATCCTATTAAAAGTTATACATTTGGAAGTGCAGGGACCGATTCACAGAGAAGCATTGAGGCAGGACCATTGTGCTCAGTAACACTGTGCTTGGGCTTGGAGTAAATGTCAGATGCAAGCTGTTCTATATAAAACAAGCAATGATTTTTTTTTAAATGGATACAATTTATGAATATGTCTGTGTCTCTGAGATTATGGAACTTGCATTTTATGTGCAGTTGGTTACATGTAGGACTCTGCGGTGTGTGTGTATGTGCGTGTGTGTGCACATAAAAGGAGTGAATGAAAGTTTTGCACATAGTCTCAGGGAACCAGCAAATGGTAGATGGGTTTCCTAAAAAACAGTGCAACACAATACACTGAGTGTTGTGTTTCAGGGTGTATGTTGAAATGGAACACAGTGTATATGCACATGATGTTGTAACTGGCTAGCACACATCTAGGTCTTTGAAGGGGCACCGAGGATGCCACTGCTCCCCACAAATTCCCTCTAGGACTGAGCTTTGCTCTGGAATCAAGTGAATCACCCACCAAATCCACTGTGAGAAAGGGAAGGAGATTGTTTCTTGACCGCGCAGAAGATCAAAGTCCTTGCCACACTTGTCTGTGAGGTGGACTGAGTCAGCCTGGATAGCATACATGGAAAATCGTGCAATACATGCTTTGTTACATAATACTACCCCTACAGTATGCGCCAAATGCCAGAGGCGTTTTAAGGCATGAGCAAAGTGGGCCATGTCCCAGGGCCCCAGGCTTTCAGGGGCCCCTTGATAGAGCCAATTCTGCAGAGAGTCCCTGGTGACCTTGAATAATTCTTAAACAGAGAGTTCTAAATACCATCTTCCTTCAGTTTATTTTTAATGTGGATGGTTGATGGGATTCTAATACAGACAAAAACATTTGTTTTTCAACACCATTCTGCACCCATAAAAAAAGTTTCCTTTAGATCACAGCAGGACCTCGCACATAAGAAATGGAAGGGGTCACAAAGATTATTTGCAGTATTAGTGAGCTGCTTCTGTATTATAGCATTGAAAACATGTCACTATCCTTCAATGTTAGATGTATTAGAATTTGGACGAGTGGGCCTGTGCCTGCAAGTGACTTGATTGGCCAAAGAAGGCATTCTATACATGAAATTAGATCATAAATTCAAAGCTGTTCCGAACAGGGCCCTCCAAATTCCGTTTGGCCCAGGGCCCCTGAAATCATCATTAAGGTGTTCCTATCTAGGCCATCTGTGAATTCATGGTGAAAGGAGAACTTGTAACTTCAGAAAATACTGTACAATAAACATAATAAAGTCACCTTTCTCTGCAAAATAAAACTTTTGTCCTTGCTCCATTCTCTCAGTCATTGTCAGAGAAGGAGAGCAAGGGGTTCGTCCAGATATAGCTTCATCTATTACAGTATATAAAAAAAGCAATTGAAGGCCCTGGATGGTATGTAGTATTAGAATCTGGAATCTCACAGAATTTAAGTCACTCAATAATGTCCTTCTTTTAAAGAGACTTGTCTGCTGCTTTTTTTCTGCCTTTCAAAACAGGCTTCAAATCAAGTGTCGAGTGCCTATCATTGGAGAGCCCGAAGGGGAGGAGGGGACACAGGAGATACTCACCTCTCATCATTGGCGAGCTCCATCAGTGGGCAAGGGGGAGGAGACTCACAAAAGATGCTGGGCTTGTGAGCTGTCCCTACCTAAACCTATCAGTGGGCAACCTAGGATATCAGTGGAGGGCTTCTGTCATTCAATACCCCTACACTACTTCTTCTCAACCCTTATAGGGCCGAAATGCTTATTGTGTTCACATATTTGTGTACATATGTGTGTATGCGTGCCACCGATACCATTGTGTCTACTATACACAGCCACTTTTATTATGGTTAAGTTAGCCCTCGTTAAAAAGACAAATTACTACATATTCAAACTGATTAAGGTCAGGGTCGACATGCTGCTCTGCCAATTATGAATTTTAGGGCAGATACATCAGAACCACCTTTGGGTGGGCACAAATATGTGTTGTGTGCTCAAAAATGATGACTGTACCTTTAACTATTGGCCACTGTTTTCAATAAACATAAAACTATGTGCATGTTCACTGTTATACACAGCCATCATTAGAGAGTAAAGATAGACAGAGATTACTAATTCAGAAAGCATGCTCTAGGTGGGAGGCAATCCTGATTTAAAAGTTGTGACTCTCACTTGTCTGAATTGTTTTTAAAGGATGCGTATGATCATAGTTACCAAATGGACATTTTAATTGTAGAGGCTTCCTTTGTGCAGCCAAAGAAACTAGATATAGTTTTGGTCATCAGTATTGGTTACCAGGGGAGATAGATTATTCTTCCTAAACGTCTTATAAAAAGCGACACAGGGGATGTAAGGCGAGCTCGAGCAGTAGAAAAGTACCTCTTGTTAAGAAGAGCAATGTCACCAAAAGGTGACTTACTTTGGCTTCCGTGACACTTTTTTATAGTAATAGATGACGGACTCAGTAGCCGGGGACGAGTTTATACACAGAGATTTCTATCCATTAATGGTTCGGCATGTCTGTGTCTAATGATGTTGTGTCACTGCTAGAAAGTAAGGTAAAAACGTAGTGCCACAGATGGGTGCCATGTTGTAGCGGGACTGGATAGCTAATGGACTGAAATTTTAAATTGAACTATTAACCTAAGTTGACTAACAATGTTCTACATGTTGTCTCATTCATTTTAGTAATGCCATAGCCATTGTATAGAAGCCTGTCCGTTACATTTATTAATACATCATAAATGCGATCTATATTTTTAGGGGTACTGGTTTCAGTCAAAGTGGCCCCTTTTATGTAAGGATTGTCCAATCCAGGTTTATGTCTACATAATTAAATTCCCGACCAAGGTTTCTTTGTATAAGGGTCTTGTTGAAGTTAGGCAAGGAGCCAGTCGGCCCATGTCTTCTGAATAATTTTTGAGAACACCTTACCAGAGGACTGAATACTCCACGTTGCCCCCTTTAAATTACTCTATGTAGAAGATTTGAGAGGGACCCCTTGATACTCAAGGGAAATAGGGTGCTTTAAACCAGAAAAGAGAGAGAATTCCCTTGATTCAACAAATTGAAGAGCATAAAGTATTATGTCAAAAGAAGGGGGGGGTTTCTATGTGAGAATTTTTTATTTAAAAAACATGTTTCTCATTATAAAACATACAAAATCGCAAGACATTTTATGGTACATCAAATCAAATTGTTAAAAACCTCATACAGTACATATCAGTTCAATCCCAATCACATAAAACAGTATAATACGATTATGACCAGCATAACATGGAGACAGACACAAAATGTAAGATCCAATTATTCTTCTTTACAGATGCACATCACAATGAA
This sequence comes from Triturus cristatus, assembly GCF_964204655.1. NCBI lineage: Eukaryota > Metazoa > Chordata > Amphibia > Caudata > Salamandridae > Triturus > Triturus cristatus. Next base: position 218,100,956 of record NC_140594.1, on the reverse strand, counting down.
CTCTAAAATACAGCTTATTATACATGGATGAATCAGTATATTGTTTATCTGTATTAGTCCTTTGATTGTGCTTGTCCACAGCGTCGACGCGTTTCGCTGGCTTAAACTGATAATGCCATCTTTGTCAAGACCACATAATTCTGTCTCCTACCACAATTAGTGTTTTTCCTTTGAATAGGGTGACGTTTATGTGTGCTCCTGGCTCTCTAGATAGTGAGATTTACACAAACTTTCCTTCTACTGCCTTCGTAGTTTACTGGGTAGCGTGTTCCACCTTATCTTTCCGTGATTTTGGGGGGCTTCTTTGCTATGAATTGCTTCTTCCTTTAAATTTAGTCAGAAGTTCCCACACCACAAGGCTTAAAATCCTTTTCTTGTTTGCAGCGGATCTATATTCCACTGTTTTCCCTCCGTTGTGTGTATTTCCGAATCGGAACCAAGATGGCACCGCACTTTTTCGTCCACAAATTTATGTCCATTCTAAGAAGGAGGGCATATTGCCACAGATAATTTCTTGTAATGTATTCATGGAAGGAAATTAAATGTACTGAGCAGCATCGAAATGATGCATAGCAATGCCTCCAGTTCACTTTTCCTACAGGTCAATTTCCCTTTTTAGTGTTTATTTTTGCACCTGACTTTTCTCCTGCATTTCCTGATTCAAAGCTAGAATGCTATATTTACAAGAAATACATTCTGATAGAAATATTACACACATTACCCAGTTCATAAAAATAGGCAATTTTAAATATCCTAAAAACAACAATACATGGATGGATCCATTTAAACAGACTCACTTACAAATTATACAATTACTGGCATAGAACATTAGAATGTCTCTATACCATAACTCAATACAGTCCACAGCCCAAAATCTCACATGTGTTTAAAACATTTGAAAAAGAGTGGTAGCAGTTTAACCAGTAGCAAACAATTCATTTCCTGATTCATCTCTACACTGCCAATCCCCAAAGTCTGTGTTTGCTCATGCCTCAACCTCTTCGGAATGGTCCTTTGACTTATGAGCTCATTCAGTCTACTTCTTATATTCGGACAAGGCATTTTGCATTACTGGTCTGGAGCACTTAGTAGTTCCGTGTTCTCTAAGCCATGGGCACAGTGACTACCACAAAGGGATATCCTTGCCCAGTGGTTAATTTGTTCAGGTGGTTGCCGGTAGCCCCCACTGGCACTTATATTTGAGAAACAGGACTCATTTGCTCCCTGCTGTGGTTGCATGTTGTTAGTTTGGGAACAAGTGACCTAGCTCCGCAGGCAAATAAACACCTATTGCCACTCCCTGGCCTGGCTACACATAATGCACCTAAAATATTTCAAATTCATATATCTTAAAGGTCACTTGTCCACTTGTCTCCAAACACAGCAATACTTTTGAGATCACTACCATATGTGCTCAATTTATGTTATTTCTTCAGTGTTTTCTTTATTATAGTCTTTCTTCTGTCTTCATGTAAAGCAAATATTCTAGTTCAGAGTTGGCCAGCAGGTGTACACGACGTCTAGATCAATTCCAGATTTTCAGAATATCCACACAAAAAACATTACCATAGAAGGAGTCTGAATAGAACCTAATTACATAGTAAGTGATGATCATGAAATTCTATCATGGATCAGTCGCTCCCAGACTTATGTTGGACATTTCTATTCTACATATTGGTTGTCTGAGAATCCAAATTTTCAGTGGAAAAAATATTTTCTTCGATTTGGAGATTTTTTTCAGATAAATAAATGTCAATAAGAAATTTCAAATACACCATTGAATGGTCTCAGCTGTCTGCTGCATGCAATTTCGTTTTGTCCAAAAAATCAAACCTATGCCAGATCTACAAATGGAACAACAAACAAAAGGCAGCAAAGAGGGCATTGTGTGACCACTGCTACTGTAATGCACAAAATGCATTTCCACTGAGTTTTATTTACCTGTGTAATCTTTTAAACATGCTGATTATTGTATTTCAGTTCTACTACTTATTAAATGTCACTATGCCTTATTAGAAAATGGGGGCTGATTTATGAGCCCCTTGCGCCACTTTTGCGTCACTTTTAACATGGGAAAAGTGACGCAAAAGTGGCGCAAGGGGCTCATAAATCTGCCCCCATGTATCTACTCAGTATGTTTTAGAGAATTTTAACTAGGGCATTCACGAGCTTCACACTATGCACAAAATTGTCACTGGACACCACCACTAAAAATAATTAAATCACCTTGTTCTTGAACAGCCACTAAAAGGTGACAGGAAGAGCAATGTGATGTGAGTCAAAGATGATTGCTGAAAATGATATGTCTTTAAGGCTTACGCCAAAGAAACAATATTGCAGTATATCGACATGTCCTACGGCTTGTTTCTATACTAACAGATGTTTGATGTTGTTAACTTACCGGACATGTTCTCAACTCCTGTTCTGTTTTGTATAGCTCTTTTTACGACATAAAATGTTTTGAATTGAAATAATATTGACAAGTTGTGGATGCTTGTGGTAATTCGTCCCACAAAACGTATTCCCTGAATAAGAAGTTAATGTTCCCTTTCTTGAAATCGGATGTTGGCAACTTGGTCGACATTTCCCCTGGCCCTTACCTAACCTTAACTGAAGAATTGAAGCCTATTTTCCCTCAGATCATCAGGACTGCGTATGACAACAAATTGCACAGCACTATATTTAGCAAGAGTCGCGTGCTGATGATGTCATCTTCCGCTCTTGCACTCTGCCGCTCTTGCACTAAAAAACCTGTTTTTGTTTAACACTGTTAGGCATCAGAAACGTTATTTTTGATAAGACCCAACTCGTTATTTATCTCTTAAATGAAACATTTCCAGCAATGTGTGAATCATAAACTCTGCTTCCAAGCAAGGGATCAGCTTGGCTGAATTGTGTGAACTCGAAATTAGCACTGGTATCAGCTCAATTTTAGACACCTTTTAAAACACATTGTGTCGTAATTGGAATGTGCAAATTCCACCAGCATCTTGAAATTGTATTTGGATCGTGGCCTTGTTTTCTGTCAGCTTATGCCTTTTTAAATTGACCAGAAACATGAAGTCAAAGCTTCCCAAAGGTAACTTCATACTCTTGTGTTCAGTTCAGGGGCGGACTGGCCATAGCAGGCATTGGGCGTTTCCCCAGGAGGCTGGAAGGGTAGGGCCCGTTTTGCAGTGGTGGGGACCGATTTTGTAACTGGGACCGGTTTTGCAGCGGTGCTACAATATCGGACCTCAGTAACAAAAGAAGCAGTGGTTCACACTTGCACACCCTCCTCTAACCCCTGGGATGGGTCCAGCAAAATTGGCAGGGCTGCTTTGGGTTCCCAATCCAGCCCTGTGTAAGGTCATGGGGGCATATTTACAAGCTCCTTGTGCCACGGGTACGTCACTTTTTCCCATATTAAAAGTGACGCACCAGCGGCACAAGGGGCTTGTAAATAAGCCCCATGATTTTTTGCTATTTACCAAGAAATATTGCGAGTAAAATCGTTACGACTGCCTATGTTTTTATGTGTGGCGTCTCTTCCACAAGTGCGGAGACTCTGCAGTCGTAAAGATACTTCTCGTAAAATTCCTTTGTGATCTGTAAAAAATTGTAAACGTACACAAAAGTGTAAGCTTACCTGCGTGAATCAGGCCCCATGTCTCTGAGTCTGAGTCTACATCGCCTGCAAGGATTTTACATTTTTCTCTTTTAGACTTTCCTGGTTGTTTTTAGAGGTTACCACTGGATGAACAGGTCCTGGCTTGACATTCGGATCGAAGAGTAAATTATTTTCTTTGTGCACATTCATTCATGGAATTTGTTTCCTTTGAGACTGATTTGGTGAAGTAACCAACTCATTGTGGAACTATCATGGATTTGTTAGAGGCTTTTGAGACTTTATTTCTACTTTTGCTTGTCAATAAGAAAAAGACAATAAGATAAGAAACGATTTAGGTTATTATGCTTTCTTGCATATTTCTAGCATACGTAATTACTAATAATATTTTGTCTATTTTTAATACAGTCTTTTCTCATCAGCTGAGTCACAGAGAACAGTTGATCAAGAAAGTTACAGTTGCAGGAGAGGTTAGTTCAGAGCATAAACTTTGTCTCTTCCTCTACCTGTTTCCCCTCTTGACGTCTTACACTAGCTTTTCTGGAAAGTGGAGGCTCAGAACGAAGAGGAGTAACATATCTATGGTATCCAGTGGAGCTCAGGTATTAATTAGTCGCGGTAAACCCTCTGCAAGAAATTGTAATATAAGGTGAGACGAGTGGAAGCCTCACTTATATAATAAACACAATCCTTGTCAGTATCAACCACAAAGGTCACTAAATAAATCTGTGTTAATCTGCTGGTGGCTTGGCATAAAGCAGTCAGGCTTAGTTTAGAGGCAATGTGTAAAATATTTATGCAGTACTTAAACAGTAATAAAGTTAAAACATGGCACAAGAAAAATCCCAAACCAATTTAGAAAAATAGAGTCAGTTTTACTAAAAATACAATGACAACGAAAATGACAAAAATCCAAACAGGAGTTAAGAATGTTACCATTTTTTAGCAGAAAATAATGTCAAAAAGCAGAAAGCACCATTCATGCTTATCTGCTCTTGCTGGATCAGGGCGAACTCACAGGTTTAAGGCGAGAGCAATGCACCAGGTTTAGCCATGTGAGGAGCTGCAGTTTGCATTGGTGGGGTTCATGAGGAGGGTATCGGATTGAAGAGCAAATTGGCATTGTGGGTGTCATTTTTGTAGTAGAAAGAGCAGGTCGTCGCTAGAGATTCGCGTTGGTGGTTGACATGAGCTCTTCCTATAGGCGGAAGTGCAGGTCTCATTGGGGCTTCGCTTTTTTGGTCATCGTAGACAGTTGCTGTTGGCATGAAGTGATGTTCACGTCCAGCTGGAGCTTTGCATTGGTGGTCATGGTTGTAGCTGCTTCTAAGTGTGAAGAGATTACTTTGTGGTCGTGAGGAGTCAAAAACTACTATCTCTTCGCCTGAAGGCATACCCTCTGATGCCAGTCAATGGTCCAGGACCTGTGGGGCAGCTCTTGGGGATCAGGACTCACACCAGCAGAGGCCATCAGCAGGGCCCAGTCAGGTCTAGGAAGGGCCAGTTGGTGCTGGTCAGCTGGTCAGTTGCAGGGAGGCCTCTAGAAGTCAGTAGCACAAACAGAAGGTCAGCCAAAATTACTCTTAGTCATTTCTGGAGAGCTTGGCTTCAAGGCAAGCGAGCCCATCCTTCCTTTTTCAGACAACAGGGCAGTACTTCTTCTGAATCTTCCACAAGTCCAAGGGAGTTCTGATGTGAGGTTCTGAAGGTGCCACTTTTTTTACCTGTTGCCAGCCTTTGTGTGGAGGAATTCCCTTGTAAACTCCCTAAAACGGCTGAGGTCAGTTCTTCCCCTGGTCCTGGTTCCAAACTGTCAAGGGCAATAAAGGAGAGGGCAGGCCTAGTGTTAGGTTCCTTTGTGTGTGCTGAGGGCAAGGCCCTTTGAAGTGCAGGCAGGGCAGGGTACAGCACCTCCCCAGCCATCATGTCAAGGAGATCCTCTCCCTTCACAACTATGCCTCCTTTGTCCCCATTCTGGAGGGAATACACAAACCAGGAGAGCCATTCACAGTAATGTGACCCTGGACACCGGTAGAACATTTGGTTTAGTTGGAAAAAATGCCAACATTCTAAACGTTTTATCACAACCACAATGGTTCAGGAATCATTTCTTTTAGCAACAATATGAACAGTTAAACAAAAGAGATGAAGGTACCCACAAAAGAAATGTCATCAAATGAGTGTGCCTAATTTTTTTTGTTTTACTGGTCATGTTATTGGTAAAAGAATTGGCTGCCAAACCATTGTGGTTTTGATATTGTTCAATGCCCTGGGTTCTGGGTAATAGTGCTTCCCCTGATGGGTGTAACCAACTTTCTAAAAGTGGCATTTTTAGAACAGTAACTTAAAATCCAACTTCCCTATTAAAGAGGATTTAAATTACAATTAATTTGAGTCGAAATAGCATTTCTCTATTTGGTCTCAAACTGAACATATCTCTTAAGTGTAATAAGTTAACCCACTTTTAGTATGTGAGAGCTATAACCTTTCAACAGTGAGAAATGGCATTGGGAGGTTCTCACTGACAGGACATAAATGTGTCTTACATTTTAAATACCATGAACTCTGCCTATCCTCGCTGTGACAGATAAATATTAAAAAAGGAAGGTTTAGGCATGGCAAGAGGTTCATTTTGCCAGGTCGAAATGGCAGTTTAAAACTGCACTATAGGCTTGAAGTTTCAGTCCTAAGGCAGATTTGCAGGGCTTCTTCAGTGGGTGGAATAATGGGTGCCCCCCACTAGAATTTAATTTACAGGCCCTAGGTACATGTAGTACCATTTCCTAGGGACACATAGGTAAACTAAATGTACCAATCAGGTGTAGGCTAATTTTACCATGTTTTCAAGGGAGGGCACAAGCACTTTACCACTGGTTATCTGGAGTAAATTTCACAGAGTTCTTAAATCCAACAAAAATAGGCTCAGCAAATGAAGGCAAAAACCTAGGATGACCCTGAAGAAAGTATCAGTTCTAACATGACCACTGGTCGTTTGGGGGTCTCTAGTAGGCAGCGGCTTGCACCCTGTCCAAGTAGGTACCCTTCCTTCTAGTCAGGATAAGGGAGGTACATACTCTAGATAACCCCTGTTCACCCCCTTGGTATTTATTTATTTATTTAATGTGTTTTTATATAGTGCGGACTTTACCCGAAGGTGTCAGAGCGCTTCACAATAGGAACAGCAATGATACATGAGGAGAAAAATTACAAGTGAGCATGTTACAAAAGCAAACAATACGTTACATGAGGCAAAAGTGACAATTGTGCAAGTATCAAGAGCAAACAGAATACAAGAGGTAGCAAACGATACATTACAAAAGGAAAGGTGACATGTGTGTATGTTACAAAAGAGTACAAAGTACAAGTAGAGGTATAATACTGCACTAAATGACACTCAAAACATAAGAACGCACTGGGAAGACACTTCTTTAGGCATGGAGAACAGAATTTCCTATAATGGAAGGACTTCCTTCAGAAAATAGAGGGCGTGAATTCAATTTGGAAGTGTCTTTGAAGGAGGAGAGCTTTGAGGTCAGTTTTGAAGGCCTGGGAAGCTGGCACGCGCAGACAGGCTTATCTCAAAGGCAATGTGTAAAGTATTTGTATCCAAACATGCAGTAACACAGTGAAACACAGTGAAAACACCTCAAATGAACACCACAGCAGTTTAGAAAAATAAAGTATCTTTTTCTAAACCAAAACAAAACCAAAATTACAAAAATCCAAAATACATATATCAAACTATCACTTTTTTTTCAAGCAATCCTGTCCATAGAAATCTACGGATGCATAATTTTTACACAAAGTACCTCAAATGTGCTAAAATCCACAAGGCAAAACAGCCACAGAGGAGGGTAGCATTGGAAAACACAGTAATGAGTCAATTCCTGAGTCTTTGGGGAGGCGATGCAACAGTTCTGCTGCTCGCAGGAAAAGTGATGTGTCAAATCCAGACTGTGGAGGAAAGTGAGGTGTCGATTCCAAGATGCTTCTGGTCTGTTGGTGCTGCATCGGTGTCCGGAGGCTGATGTGGTGGCGGCAAACAGGCACTGCGTTGATTTCTTCAGCTGCGGTTCCACAATGCATCATTTGTTGGAGCCGCACGGCAGGGTCTGCGTCAGAGTCGGATCCGGGCAATGGTGTCGGACTTCAGAGACCGGAGCATCGAACTCGGCATGCCACGATTCTTCAGACCACTGACAGGCGCTGCATGGATTTCTTTGGCAACACCGGGCTGTGCGTCGGGATCTTCTCCTGCAAGGCAGTGCTCAATGGGAAAATTCAGCCGCAAGAAGGGCGAAGCATTGATTTTGCAGTTTTCTTCAGTTCTTGACAGTTCTTTGCAGCAGGAACAACCATCAAGGGCCCAGAACGGGATTTGGCACCACAAGGCAAGTCAGAACTCCCGGCAATGGAGTTCCAGGAATGTGCAGATGAAGTCATTTGTCCCTGAGACTTCAGAACAGGAAGCAAGCTCTACATCCAGCCCTTAGAGATCTTCTTTAAGCAGGATACCATGATACCACGGCAGGGCACATTTTTCAGTCCTTTCCTCTGCCCACAGACAGAAGCAGCAACTGCAGGCCAGCCCAACAAAGCAGCACACAGCCAAGGGGCAGTACTCCCGCCTGGCAGCTCCTCCTCTTGACAGGGTCTTCTTAGTTCCAGAAGTGATCTAAATTTCTGGGGTCTTAGGACCATTACTTATACTCCATTTTCTCTTTGTAGTCTTTGTTTCCAGAGTCTCTGAGCTCAGTAAAAAACAGTTCTGTCCTCCCTGGTCCAGCTTCACTGCAGGAGGTGGAGACACAGGCAATTCAGGTGCTAGTGAAAACTCCCCCCACCACTCTAAATGCCGAAAGGTCTATTCAGTCTGGCTGTGAGTCACCCAGGAAAGGCAGGGCACACCTCAAACCCTCTTGTGACTATCGAAAGTGAATGCAGATCCCCAGCTCCTTTCACTGCAAAACCAGACGGTGAATACACAAACAGGCAGAGGTACACAGGATGTTTAAACAAGAAAATGGCCACTTTCTAAAAGTGGCATTTTCAAACACACAATTTAAAACCACCTTTACTAAAAGGTGGGTTATTAAAGTCTGAGTTCAGAGAGCCTAATCTCCAAATCTCTAGCTGTTCTCAGTTGAAAGTTACACATGTAAAATGTTAGAAGGCAGCTCCAATGATAGCCTAGGGGAGAGCTAGTCTTTGCAATAGTGAAAAATTAAATGCACAGTATTTCACTATCAGGATCAGGACATGTAACACACACCAGTACATGTCCTACCTTTCACATACACTGCACCTGCCATGGGAGTACCATGAGCCTACCATAGGGATGAATAACATGTAGTAAAATGGAAGGGTTAGGCCTGGCAAGTGGGTGCACGTACCAGGTAGGCATGGCAGTTAAAACTGCACGCAGACACTGCTGAGGCAAGTCTGAGTCACATTTGAAAAAGACTACTTGTGTGGGTGGTGCTAATAGCATTTGAGTTACAAGCCCTGGCACACTCAGTGCACTTTACTAGGGACGTACCAGTAGATTAAATATGCCAAGCATGGGTAATCAATCATAATCAAAATTTACACAAAGAACATATGCCCTTTAGCACTTATCAGCAGTGGTAAAATGCTCAGAACCCTAAAGAAATCAAAAACAGCTTAGAAGAGGAGGCAAAAGGCATAGCTTTTGGGGGTAAACATGCAAAAAGGGCCAGGTCTTACAACCAGCCTCCAGCCAAAAGCTAGGATAGGGTTCCTCGGTGGGCTTTTCTGCTCAGATGAAAGAATATGGATGATGACCCTCTTCTGCATAGGCACTTGTCAGTTCTATGCTGCTGATCTGAAATTACTTGGCTGCCTCTGTCAGCACCCTACTAACAGAGAGGACTAACTCAATGGGATTCCTTCTCCTAACCTCTGGAACCACACCTGTGAGACTCCGTACCTTAGTTTGCTCACAAATGCATCTTAATAGGCAGACAGTACCACCATGCCAACAAGGTGATGTGGCCCATTTCACTCCTTGGATCAGACTTCTGTCCGAAAGTCAGGGAAAATTCTGCCCAGATGGACAACACCAGCAGAGGCCACTGACAACTGTCAGTGTCAGATGTCAGGCCCCGGGCCATCTCCTGCCAGGTGGAGGCTCAAAGTGGGGGTGTTGGGCAGGCCTCGCTTCCAGCTTTGGGGATGGCAAGGAATCTTCTAACTACTCTTGAGGTTTCCCTGATTTCTGAAGTTTCTCAGAGTGAGGGACAACTGCCCTGGTTTTAGGCATCCTACTTCCACTCCCTCTCTTGCCATCTCAGGGATGGTATCCTGAGACTGGCCTCTCAGCCTAGCATCTATACCCTGAGGCTGAACAAGTGCCTGGTAAGCCAGGTCTTTAAGGGGAACAAACACTCCCTCAAAAGGTACACATACTTTGGCATGCAGGGGTCTGCCTGGTGTAGGTCACCTGTCCCTGTGTCTGGGATAGCACAGGCAGCAAATCCATGGCAGAAATGACCTCACTAAGGTAAGTATTGGAGTGCTTCTGTCAGAGCTGGCAACCCCTGATTCACTTGTCCTCTGACTGTGGACTGTGTTCCACCTCCAGCCCCTGGTTCTCAATACTCTCTGTTTGGGACTCAGTAGTACCTCCATAAACCTGGGATTTTGGGGCACCCTTGATGGCCGCCCCACCCAGCTTCTTAATCAGTGGAGGTAATTAATTTTCCGGGATGCATTTAATGAATAAATGGGGACTGACTATGACCCTCGTCTTGGCCACTTTCCAAACCTGTCACAGGTACAAAAGAGCCATAAGGCAAATGAAGTCCAGACCATGAGCCTGGGGCAACACACACCTTTCCTGGCAAGTACTGATTTGGGGTAGTCAGCCTTTCCATCACCATGGTCTGACTGGCATGGGCGTCTGTCAGAGCAGTGACAGGGACCCATTTAGAGTGATGTGGTGGAAGTGATGACTTCCACCCATAGAAATGACAGGTTTACCCACTGAGCCTTCCTCCCAACCAAAGGAGGCTAGGCCATGTTCTTCCCTCTTCTTCTGCGGACTGTAACTGTCACTGAACATAAAGTGGTATCCCTCTGGGGTAAGATCAAACTTTGCGATAAGAGCTTCTTTTATACAGGCATAGGTCATCTAGTCAGTCATCTCTACAGCCAACAGGGTAGCCCTCCCAATAGCTGGCATGTACCTCCACAGACTAGCCCCACAATCCTCTGGGATCCTATGCATGAGCAGGGCTACTTCATAGACTGAAAATCATTTATCAATATCATCCCCCACCTCAAGGTTAGGTACCGGGTCTTTGGGGATGTGAACCCAGTTGTATACATTGAACAATGTATTGGCACTGCCACCATTTCTGCTGAACTCTGAGAGATGTTTGATTTTTAGGTCCAGCTCTTTTAAACTCCGTTCATCGGCTAGTAAGATTTTCTACTCTTCCAATGCCCTGTCAGCCTCACTCTTCTTTTCTGCTAAGGCTCTCTCTGCCTCAGTCTTCTCCTTCACTGCTGCCAGTTTCAGCTTAGCCAACTGCAGCGGGAACTCCATTTCAGTTCGCCTGTCCTCCAACTCCTCTGTGGAAAGGTGGTAGGAGGACACACTGCACCCTGCTCTAGCAGGGGGCCTCACTCCTGTGGGCAAGATGTCCTCTTCTTCATGCTGCAGCTTTAGACCTGAGAGCATGCCTAATTCTCATACTCCTCACCTCCTCACGCTCAGGGTCATCACCCTCCTGCTCTTTTGTTGCAGATTGCCTCCTGCTGACCTCCTCATAAACCCGAAGGGTTATTTGAAAGTCTACTCTTGTGCCCCCCTTTCCTAAGGTTAGACAACTTTCCTTGCAAGGCTTCCTCACCTCTTCCACCTTGAGATTATCAATGCTGCTGAGCTGCAACACCATCTTTACAAGCAGGAATTGCAGGTGCACAAATGTGAGGAAGGAATTGAATTTGGAAAAAGGACCAACATTATGGACAATCAAGGAACTTAAAAAATAAATCGATTCTGATGTCAGATTTTTATTGTGGATTTTTCTGTTTTTTGGCTGGGGCCATGAGGAAGTTGTTGGCACAAGGAGCAGGTCGGGTGTTGTGGAGAGTCACTGTTGTAGCGTGACCAGCTGGTTGGTGCCGGAGATTCACATTGGCAGTTGATGCAGGTTGTGGGTGTTGGCCCAAAGCGCAGGTCTCACTGGGGCTTCGCATTGATGGTCGTCACGGACGGTCACTGTTGACACAAAGTGCAGGTCCCGCTGGAGCTTCACATTGGCTGTTGTTGTGTGCTGTTGATTTTTTAGGTGAAGAGATCACCTCGCAGTTGTGAGAAGCCCAAAATGTATGTATATTTACCTTGAGGTCTGGATGAGAACTCTTGTTGGCCAGCCAAGGGTTGTGCAGAAAGGGACTGGTCCACCACCCTCCATTACAAATTACAAATTACAAATCAAGTACAACCATCCAAGGGTAAGTTGAATAACAAATGTAATTTCATGTCATGATAATTATGCATCTCGATCTGGAGAATACTGATGGCGCGTTGGCATGCAGTTACAATTATCATTCAAAAGACCTTTGTGGTTGACTGAGAGGCAAAGGACAGTAAATAAAATAATTCACAATTGACCACACAGTAAGGACCAGAAACCAGTAACTGAAGTTAAGTGGGTTTATTATACATTACTAATCAATGCAAACTAAGCATGATTTAGAAACAAAATTTAAAAAGAAAGTGTTAGTCAACAAAGTAAATTCAGTTTAGCTAGCATTAGATAGGTGACAGCACAGCCACATTAGTATAAATGGTGAAAAACAAAAGTTGATGTTCCTTAAAGAAACTCAAACTATCCTTCTCCAGCATGTATAAATCTTAAAGTCATGTAACCAGGGCTCTAAGTTTAGACTAAGGATGGTTCAGAATGAAAAATCTCAGCCAAATTTATAAAGCAAGCAAGAAGGAGAATTTTAAGTAGCAACAAGGTGTCACCATCATGAAGGGTTCAGTAGAAAACTTCTAAAAGGGAAGAAGTGTTTAGCATATAGCTTTATACTCATGAGAATAGTATAACCAGAGAGGTCTGTACCGCTCAGAGTTCAAAGGGGTCTGCTGCAATCTTTCACAATATATTCATTAAGTAAAGCATACAGATACATTCTCATCCTCCGATCCTCACACCACCCTTCCAGGGTCCAATGGTATTGCACTTCAAGTTGCACAGTGGCAACGTCCTCAGATTTTCCTATCCCGCGAAATCTGGACATCCACACAACGATGGATAGTACACCGTTACTAATACATGATGAATAGGAAGCTTATTCAGCTTTGAATTGGAAGCTTGTTCAGCTCAGTAGCTCTTCACGTCTCTGCCAAGATTTTCTTCTCAGGCCTCACTATCCCTACTACACATCACTCCATTCTCTAGCTATTGGAGCTTTGAAATGACATCTGCAGAGGAGAGAACATGCAAGGCAAACAAAATGCATTTCAAATTCATGCCTAGATAAATTAGCTATGGTGAAGCTTCACGATGTGCACCCCAGGTACATGATTATATGTGCACGTATAACTTAATAATAAATGCAGAATGCTAAATTCAAACATAGACAAATTAATTCATGCTTACATACGTGGTGCATTTCAAAACAATGCAACATAACTTGAGACATAAATGTATAAATGCATGAAAAATACAATCCATTCATGGCCAAGCTAATCATTTGTGTGCACACGTTTGTGAATCTCTAGATTCTACAGTGAATGCATTTCAGTAATACATTTGAATACTTCTCTGTTCATCAATAAAGTTAGGCACACAGAGTATATGGTGCTAAATGCAAATATATAAATTGTGCTTATGTGACGTGCAAGGGTGGAGGTAAAGTTGCTCTGCTCCAATGCCATACAATATTCCCCTTACCCCTTGTTTGTTCCTAGCTTCTGTTGGTGTTAGGATTTCTTGCAGAACCAGGCCATGATATTTCAGAAATTCTGGCTTTGTGTCCCTGTGGGTATTGTTCCCACACTGTTCCGACTCTTTGCAGAGAATATGGGAGCATATCAACAAGCAGGCGATAAAAAATTATCGCCGCTTTTTCGGCCGTTTTCGGCCGAAAAGCGGTGATAATTTTATCGCCTAATTAGCAAGGTCACGCTAACGCGTGAAACCTTGCTTTAGCGTGGGGATTCCTAACGCCCAGCTTTGCATCTCTAATGAGATGCAAAGTGGGCGTTCCTGACCTGGCATGACAGGAGAAATGTCGCTAAGCGACATTTCTCCTATCAGCAAGCCTAACACTATGAAGCATAGCGTCAGGAAAAGTAGCGATAACCCCTGTTATCGCTACTTTCCTTACGCCTGCTTCAGGACTGACTTAGCCATGATATCCTATGGAAGGTGGATATCATGGCTAAGTTTGTGAGTCCCTATCAACTAGCTAACGTGAGATTATCGCTGGGTTTCCAGCAATAATCTCACGTTAGCCAGTTAGCGCTAGGATTTTTATCGCTGATGAGATAAGCATTGCTAATAGCACGCTATCTCATTGATAAAAATCGGCGCTAATTATCCGAGCGCTAAGTGCGCTCAGCGATAATTATCGCCGGTTGTTGTTGATATGCCCCATGGGAACTTAGGGGCATATTAACAAGGAACAGGGAAAATTAACGCTAAGGGCGCGTAGCGTTAATTTTTGTAACGCCCGCCATCGCTGGATAATATCACCTGGTTATTGCGTTTTTAACAACGCTAACCGCCTAGGCGATAAAAAAGCCAGCGATAGCGGCATTTTGGGAGGTTATCGCTGGTAATGCAGCGATAAAACTAAAAGGATAGATCCTTGTTGATAGCCCATGGTGGACTTAGCCATGTAATCCACCTCCCATTGGATTACATCGCTAAGTCTGAAAATTAGCATACGTAAAAAAGCAGCATTAACTGTGGTTAGCGCTGCTTTTTTTGTCTCTAACAGGGTTAGCGTGAAGCTTTATAATAGGAGAAATATCGCTTAGCGACATTTCTCCTATTATTTTGCTCTGGAACGCCCACTTTGCATCTCATTAGAGATGCAAAGGGAAGCGTAGTGAAAAAGGGTGCTAACATGCAATTTTGCATGTTAGCACCCTGTTGTTGATAGAGCGATATTTTTATCTCCGTTTCTTTGGCTTTTAAAGCCAAAAAAGCGGAGATAAAGCCCTTGTTAATATGCCCCTTTGGGGCAAATCAACAACAACCGGCGATAATTATCTCTAAGCGCACTTAGCGCTAGGATAATTATCGCCGGCTAGCGTGAATTTTTATCGCTGAGATAGCGTGCTATTAGCAACGCTTATCTCGTCAGCGATAAAAATCCTCACGCTAACAGGCTAACGTGAGATTATCGCTGGAAACCCAGCGATAATCTCACGTTAGCTTGTTGATAGGGACTCACAAACTTAGCCATGATATCCTCCTTCCATAGGATATCATGGCTAAGTCAGAAAAATACCAGACGTAAAAAAGCAGCGTTAGCCGCGGTTAGCGCTGCTTTTTTTGTCTCTAACAGTGTTAGCGACATTCTTGATAATAGGAGAAATGTCGCTTAGCGACATTTCTCCTATTATTTTACTCTGGAACGCCCCCTTTGCATCTCATTAGAGATGCAAGGGGAAGCGTAGAGTAAAAGGGTGCTAACATGCAAATTTGCATGTTAGCACCCTGTTGTCGATAGGGCGCTAGTTTTATCTCTCCTTTTCTGGCGTTTAAAGCCAAAAAAGCAGAGATAAAGCCCTTGTTGATATGCCCCTTTGTTTGTCCAGCAATTACGCTGTTTTCAAAGAGGTGAGTATATGTGTGACGAAAGCAACACTAATGGAAGAGTTATTTATTTCTTGCCCTAAATACTATACTCACTTTATATATACCTTTTCATAATTATTCAATGAATGATTCAATACGAAATTTAAAATATCATATATAAGATATTTGTCATGTATGCCTTGGAAAAGTTTTATACAGTACTTCCATCCATGTTTTAATGAAGATTTAGCAAATATGCTGCTTGCTGACAATATGCAGTTGTTCAATATAAATCCTCTGGATAGAGTGAGAATGAAACAGTCACTCGTGGATTTGTGTTTAGGAAGGACATAACGTATGGTGCTCAGTTACAGGTCATTTAAAACAGTGACGGTGTCA
The DNA here is from genome assembly GCF_964204655.1 of Triturus cristatus. Taxonomy (NCBI): domain Eukaryota; kingdom Metazoa; phylum Chordata; class Amphibia; order Caudata; family Salamandridae; genus Triturus; species Triturus cristatus. The sequence continues at coordinate 218,085,158 of NC_140594.1, read as the reverse complement.
GATGGCTTCAAAGTAAAATATGCCCCGGTGATCTTATTACTTCACCTAGTAGACACATTAATGTGAAGAATATTCAATATGCATATATTATTAAATATAAAACCAATTTGATAAAAGCGCCAGGCCTTGACAAGCTCCCACGTGACCTCTTAAAGCATGAGGTAAAAATTTGGGCACCATACCTCTTGGTATTGTTTAATGCCATCATCCATGGGATGGCGGTCCCTCCAACTTGGCTCGGGGCGGAGATTGTGCCCATTTTTAAAAGGGGCTCACCTCTGCTCCCTGCTAATTACAGACCGATCAGTCTGATAGACGTCCCACAGAAGCTTTTCGCGAGGCTTCTGCTGGATCGACTCTTGGACTGGATCGAAGAGAGGGACATCCTGAGCCCCTTTCAGGCTGGGTTTCGTCAGAAGACCTCCACCATAGACCAGGTCTTTAGGCTGTCCCTTCTATACTGGAAAACAATACAGCTGGAGGGTGGCAGTCTCTATACTGTATTTGTGGACTTAAGGGCAGCCTTTGACCTGGTTCCACGCGGTAAGCTCTGGGAAGTGCTGGCGAATGTTGGGGTGCCAGCTGATCTTTTGACCATGATCATCCGCCTCCACACAAACACCTATGCTCGTGTGAGGTGTGGTAGACATGGAGCACTGTCAAATAAGTTTCCCGTTGACAGAGGGGTAAGACAGGGGTGCGTACTCGCACCAACCCTGTTCTGCCTCTTTGTCAACGGCGTTATTGATCACCTTAACGGGGTCCCCAATTCGGATGTCCCGAAGTTGGCGGGAAGGAGGGTTCCGGCAATTATGTTTGCGGACGACACCCTCCTTCTCTCCAAGTCACCGATGGGAATCCAGCGTGTGTTGGATGGATTTGGGGACTTCTGTAGGGAGCATGGATTGGAGATCAATACTCTAAAGACTAAATTTATGGCCTTCAATCCGCCACCCAGGTTCCACCACATCCCACGTATAGGGAATAACATACTTGAACGAGTAAACACCTTTGAATACCTTGGTGTTACCCTCAATGAGGAATTGGGGTGGGGTCCACACCAGGAGAAAGCCAGGATGAAATTAGTGCAACATACCAGTGGAATACTAAGGATGATAGGGAAGAATAGGTCGACCCTCAAACCTATAGGCCCACCCCTTCATATTTATAGGGTACAAGCCAGAGGAGCAGTCACATATGGTAGCGAACTATGGGGTCACAAAGTCTTGGATAGCCTGGGAAAGGAGGAGAACAGATTCCTTAGGTGTCTAGTAGCTCTTCCTCCGAGTACACCCCTAGTGCCTCTAAGACTTGACCTAGGCATTAGACCCCTGGAGGAAGAGTTGGCGCTTCGCCCCGTGATCTATTGGCGTAGATTATGGACGGTGCCTGAACTGATTCATTATAGACAGGGTTTACAGGAAGTTCTTGGCTTCCCAAATTTGGGGAACATTGCCTGGCTTAAGTTTGTAAGGAATAGTTTGGTGAGCCTAGGTCTAGATGCACTTTGGAACGACCCTTGGAACGCTTGTTCCAAGCTTCCAAAAAAAGCTCTTACCAAACTGTATTATGATTCCAAGGCTCCTTCACTTCGACCTTCAAAATCTTTAGGGTCTTTAACACACCAATTCCTTCACATGAAGACTACATATAGCTTTGAACTAGCCCTTGACAATGTTTACCCTGCAATAATCAGGAAGCTTTATTTGCAATGGAGGCACGGGTCCTTGCCAATTCGTGCTCTCACTAGCCTTTGGTCTGTGTCGACACCCAGTATTTGCCCGGCATGCAGAGCAAGCGATGAAACCGAGCTGCATCTTATATTCTTCTGTACGGGCTATACTAAGGCGCGCAGAAAGTGGATCATTCCCGTTTGCAGGAATCTGGGTTTTACCAGAAGCCACGAAGCCTTTAGAATTCTTAAGAGCGAAATGGCTGTACACATTGTGTTTGCTGTGGCAAAATTTCTGGGGGCTTTATGGCACAAACGGAAGCGGTACTTAAAAATGTCACCATGATTCGTTTTGTACTGTGTTAAAAGGCACATGATTTTATGTAACTACCAGGTATCTAGCCGTGCGGCTGCACCAACTTTTAACCATTTTTATCTATTGTTCTTAAATGTTTTTTATATTCATTTTATGTACTTTTATGGAGATTCTCCGAAATAAAGTTTTTCTTGACTTGACTTGACTTGATAGTGGGGTTTAATTTACCTTTTGAAGAATTTAGCTTGAGCCTTCGAATTCCTGAAAAAGTTGGCAAGAAAGCTTTTGATTGCAGGTCTGGGTGTTGACAGCATACCTGTTAAACAGACCTGTTGTTTACAATATGCATAAAACTGAATTTGTTCCTGTTCCTTACAGCCACTGGCTTTCTTCAACCATCCTCTTTCAGTTACTGGCTTGAGACTTTGGCATTTACCTCTTTGTTCATCACAGTGGAGCATTCATTCTCACCTAATGCTATTGACTGCTTGCATGTACCCTTCAGTCTCCTCTCCAGCACCTGCATCGACCGGCATGAGTGACAACTTTACAACTAGGAAGGCATCAGTAAAGCCTGCCTTTCGTTTCTTGTCTGGCTCTAATGTGCTTATGCTGCATGTGTTTGCACATTAAACCAAGATCTATTGGCTTTGCCAGTGTCTGTTGTATAGTGCAGCTGCATACCAGTTAATGTTCACCAAAGCCAAAGAGAGTTTCAGTTATCTTGCAGAGACAGAACAAACTATCATAGACTTTACTGCTCTGTGAAGCATCTAAAGTCTTTCAATGGTCCATTCCATCAAAGCTTCCAAACTTGGTGAAAGAACCATCCTATATGCAAAATATATTTGTGTCTAGAGGAGAGACAAAACAGAGAGGTAGAGGGACTGACAGCAATGTCCTTTCTATTTTGGTACTGAATCAATCCTATGGAGTAGCTGTTCCTATGGTGTATTGTCCGGGTATCGTTCCAAAGACAGATAGTCCACGATCCACGGGAGCGAAGACAATATCTTTTCACTCTCACAGGGTATAGTCACCTATAGGTAAATAGACACACCACAGGAAGACTGATGCCCCCCCCAGAGAGTGAAGAGACCATAAAGGACCACCAGGTCTTCTACAAAGGTGTCACAGGGCTCCTACAGGAAACAAGAAACAGAAAGGGGAATGAGTAAGAAGACAATATCCCAAATAACATAACCAAACGATAAACCCTCACACTATATGCTTTCCCATACTCACAGACATATTGCCAGCAGGAATCTTTACATAGGTCTCTCCAAATGATAAGAGCTTGCTTGTTAAATCAACAGAATAGATGCGCACTTCCGTGCATCCAAAAAGGGAGGTCAGGAAGACAAATAGAACAAGACAAGTGTCCTTTGAAGGCTGCAGTTCCACATAAAGTCAACGTAACAATAAGCGTCTTATATAGCGCTGAATAATCATGTCCCAAAATAAGTGGCAGGGTTAACTTCCAGTATTCACTTAAACAAGCGGAATGGCAATGTCAAAAACTGAATGTAGGTTTCCACAGGAGTACGTTCTCACTCCCATTCGTATCCGGCGCTTTAACAGCGCACGACAGCGCTCGTCAGCGCAAGCAAAACAAAAAAAATAAATTTAAAAAAAGGAATGGGGACGTTAGGTAAAGGAGCGGCGTAGCACTCTACACTCGGGACCAAAATAGTCTCTTGCACTTGCACTGAGCCGAAAGGCAGTCCGTTAGCGCTTCTTCGCGCTTACCGGCACGAGACAAAAACAAACTCGTATTAACCCCAGAGGCTGAATAGAGAAGGATTCAATACCAGCGCGCGACCTCACGCAGCAGCTTTTCCTCGGGATTCCTGTAGTCCAATGGTACCAAAACGCGGAGCAGCGGAGCCGTGGAAAACAGACGTACAGAAGACAGACGTCTGAACTCGAATTCCAAGGAACGGGTCAAACAGGGAAGGGGCGCGGTCCTCAAACAGGAAAGAAGGCCAAGCACCTGATACAGGGAGCTTGCTGCCTATAAGCCGGAACAAGTCACCTGACCTATCCTAAGGCAGCATGGGAAAGCATACAATGCAATAGCCATCGCAATGCATTCTGGGATTTGTAGTTCGTGGGCTGTTTTCAGACAGAAAAAGGGTACAAGAAGCTCGGCTGTTGACATGCATAATCACAGGTTGGAAAAGTGTTAGGAAGGCCGGGTGGGCACTTCCTTATTAGGAAGTGGTACCCTCACACACCCATGAGGGTGTCATGCTTCATCATCGGGCTTTGCTCCTCGTGGAGTTGGTGCTGCAATAACCTATGGGCCCTGCGAGAGGGCTCTTTGGCTGAGATCTTTTTATAAAAAAACTGTGATGGGGAGCACAGGCATTTGGGGAAGGGTGGGGTTTTTGTAGTGAGTTAAAACTACCTGCAACTATGTTAATGAGTGCCTTCACCTGAGTTTCTTTACTAGAAAACGTTCTTTGACTTGGTGGATAGTGATATCCCTTCAGAAGACATCACAGTTAGGTGGAAGAAGCCAGGTAGCACCATGTTTATAGACATGATCTTGATGACTTCTATGATCTTCACCCCTCGTGCAGAGCATGCCAGCATCCAAAAAGTTTACAGGTGACACCAGCTACTGCTCAACTATGGACTTGGCTACGACCCCTAACTGTGCAAGTATACATGTGTATGTGTTGTGTTAATTCATTAGTGTGCTGCGTGCCAGTTATTGAGCATGTGCTAATTTGCTAGTACATTGGTGTATGTGTATCAAAGCATCCAGCTAACCACAGATTTAATAAAGGTAGCCCCTACAACTAGTGTTGGAGGGTGTTTTATTAGTAAGGGCAGGTATGTTACACTAAGTAATAACACCACAATCACATATGAGGTCCAGGCAGGTTCTCAATAAATTAATCCTTGCTCAACCCTTGGTAGCTTGGCTGCAAGCAGGCAGGCTTAATTTAGGAAACAGGTGAGTAAAGCATTTAAAAATACCAATACAGTAAATAAGTAAGACACATCACACTAAAAATTAAATATCAATTTATAAAAATAGGAAATATTTTTTCAATTAAAATGTCACCAAATGGCAAAAATCCAATGTAGGAAACCGGAGACATGAATTTTTAAAGATTAAAAGTAGAACTAGTGCTTAGAAGCAAATAGCACTCAAAGGGTTAAAAAAGGTTGTGCTGGACCGGGATAAAGTCAAGAGTTCAGGCCACCGGCAATGTTACACTTTTACAATTACTTCCAGAAGTGTTTCTTGATGCATGAAAGTGGTCCACAGCACCAGCCAGGGGTTCAGAAGCTCTGGCTTGCTTCTTAGGTATGGGACTGCAACTCCTAGAATGCACCTGGTCAATCCAAGTAAATTCCAGGAGAAGCTTGTCAGCTGGAGGTGTCCTTGTTGATGTTGCAGGCGGCCCTTCCAGCACTTTCTACCTGTTGCTGATCAGGGCGTCCACTCCTTATCCTTTAAGACAGGCAAAATCATTTTGTTGTGAAGAAAGTGCAGTCCTCATGAGTGCAGTCCTCTCTTGTGCAGTCCAAGGGTCCAACACCGCAGTCCTTCTCCAGATGTTACTTTCGGGTCTTTCATGGTCCACAACACCAGCCAAGGTTCCAGAAGCTCTGATTTGCCTCTTGGGGGTTTTGGACTACAAATCCCACAATGCACCTGGTCAAATCATTTAAAAATACCAATACAGTAAATAAGTAAGACACAGCACACAATAAAAATCCAATATCAATTTATAAAAATTGGAAATATTTTTATGATTAAAATGACACCAAATGACAAAAACCAAATATAGGAAACCGGAGACATTAATTTTTAAAGAGTAAAAGTAAAACTAGTGCTTAGAAGCAAATAGCACTCAAAGGGTTAAAAAAGGTCACGCTGGACCGGGACGAAGTCAAGAGTTCAGGCCACCAGCGGTGTAACACTTTTACAATTACTTCCAGAAGTGTTTCTTGATGCATGAAAGTGGTCGCAAGCACCAGCCAAGGGTTCCAAAGTTCTGTTTTGCTTCTTGGGTGTGGGACTACAACTTCTGCAATATACCTGGTCAATCCAAGTAAATTCCAGGAGAAGCTTATCTGCTGGAGTTGTCCTTGTTGATGCTGCAGGTGGCCCTTCCAGCACTTTTCTACCTGTTGCTGATCAGGGAGTCCACTCCTTATCCTTTGAGAGGGGCAAAGTCATTTTGTTGTGAAACCTCGTGAGTGCAGCAAGTGAAGTCCTCATGAGTACAGTCCTCTTGTCTGCATCACAAGGGTCCAACAGGGCAGTCCTTCTTCTCCAGATGTTTCTTTTGGGTCTTTGAGGGTCCATAACACCAGCCAAGGTTCCAGAAGCTCTGATTTGCCTCTTGGAGGTTGTGGACTACAATTCTCACAATGCATCTGGTCAAATCATTTAAAGTCCAGGTGAACCTGATAAGCTGGGTTTGTCTTGATGGAGTTGTGCAGGTGATTTCTTGAAGCTCTTTTGTACCTGTTGTTTTCAGGGAATCCACTCCTTAATCCTTTTGAAGCCAGGCAAAGTCCTCTTTTGAGAAGCCCAAAGTGTGCAGCTGATGTGGTCCTTATGAGTGCAGTTCTCTTGTGGTGCAGACCAGGGGTTCAGCAAGGCAGTCCTTCTTCTCTTGATATTTCCAGGCAGGAATCTGAGTTGCTGGCAGCTCTCTCATATTTATCCAGGGTTCTGGGCTGTCAAGAAGGGGGTACACCTGACCGATGGGGTGCAGGGTACCACTCTCTGTGAATACCACTTACCCTGAAGTGGAGCATATAAAATAAATGTTATAATGTCCCTGCTTAGTTTAACATGGCACCCTACCCTTGGGGCACCTCACCTAGGGCAGACTTTAGAAGTGACGTATATGTAAAAATAAGGTAATTTAAAACTTTAGAAGTACCTTTAATTCAAAAGTCGAGATGACAGCAGGCAGCACAGAAGTACATCTTTAAGTGCATTAAATCGACTGGATCTCTAAATCTACATGCCCTACCACGTCAATAGGGGCTTACAGGTAGGTTGTCAGTACTAATTATAATTACACCTAATTAGCCAATACCTTTTAAACAGAGCACTGCCCCTGGGCCTGGTTGGCAAAGCCCAGGGCACAATCAGAGTCAGTAACTACCAGTATCAGTCAAAAATGGGTGCAAAAAGTGTGTGGGGGGCCTGCAAAAAGCCCTGTTTTCTCACAGCTAGTAAATGGTGAAGAACAATTTACTTCTATGTTGCTGATGTGATTAGAGGTCAGTGAGAGTGATGGAGCGCGTAGTACAACATTTTGTATAACCCCCCTATTTTTTTGCATGAATATACTAGTCGAATAATCTATTAATTATAATATTACTAAATAATTTACATGTGTATTAATCAACCTTATTAATGTACGAAATATATGTGGGACTTGCATTTTGCATGGCTGAATAATTGTTATTACTAAAATACGTACGCATACTAACAGTAGTATATATAGTAAATAGAATATTGCATGATATATGTGGCTTTTGTGAGGTTTTCATTATGTTGCCCCAGATGACATCAAATGGGTGAATATGAACACTTTAAATGTTGCTATACGCTAGATAATTACAAGCACATAGAGGGATTAGTCAGGGGTTAACATTGTATTCATTATTTCTATGTATTAATTACTTTTTGTGGTTGTTTCGCTTAAGTTGTCCTTTGGGCCTAAAAACAAGATGGCCGCCAACGAGACACGACGTGATGGCCACCATTCCACGAGGTTTCGGGCGAAGTGTGACTGCGCAGTAATTTGTTCCTGTGGCCTCGTCCTGACGCTAGTCACACACTGTGCCCGAACAAGGCCACGGTGGGAAGTCATCCAAGTACCATTCAATGGACATTTACAAGAAACCGGAAAAATCCCAAACCATTACATAACCTCTTGAACTGTGTGAAACCTCACCGGATAATCCCAACTGACCAATCAAGAAAGCCCAAATTTTGAAATTCGTTACATCTTGACATTATTTTATTATAAAAATGATGGTAGAATAGAGAGGGGTGCTGTACTTTTTCTTTCCTTTTTGCTGACGGAGACGACGGTGACGCCACGTGATTGCTGTGTTCCTGAATCCTTGACAGACTGAATGCTGCCCATTTCTTTGATGAACTTCGAACTCTATAAAATCTATGGGCACTGATAGATGCTTGCACATCACCGGTCCTTGTCTATTCTTGGGACTGTGGTGTGCCGCATGAAGAACTTCTAAACTCTGACTAAGTGATGACAAATTTGGTGACTTAGAGGACGCCCGATAGCCAGATTAGGTAAATATGGTGTTTTTGATTCAACATAAAATTAATAAAACTTTCTAGATGAAGATTTAACCCTTTTTGCGATAAAATAGATAGACAAATTTGATTAACAAGAAAATGCGTTTGTGAATCATTGAGGGAGGGGAGATCAAATGTTAAAAGTGTTTTAGCTGGTTCTTAATCACCACAACTGATCCAACTAAATGATCCATTGATTACGTGGGAGGAGTGTCTTGATGTTTAAAGATTGAGATTTGTAGGTGTAGGGATGTTAATGTATAGATATGTAATATAACTTTTATTCCTATAAGTTATACGGTATTCCTCTCATGTCAGCGCATGAAACACTCATCTCTCCTGTATGTGCAGACCAGTGGAAGTGATGTGTGAATGTTGGTGTTATGGGCCCCACCAATGACTGTATGTGTGACAGCATTAATATGATATCTGGTCTGTGACGAAGGGAGGATATTTGGTACGGGTGTTGTCCCTTTTCTCCGTTACCCAAGTTTCTGCGCTGCAACAAGAGCAATGACTGTTACCACCTTTAGAGGTTCACTGGATCACATAAAGTGTTGTATATAAACAAAATACAGCTAGGATTCGCAAAGAGTAGCAGCATAACTTGTATTTGTCCTTGGTGGTCAAATGACATTATTGGCTTAAGCTTTCATTGAGCATATGTAAGGTAAACAAAGAGCAAGAGCACTTGAATAATAATTGCATCAGCCGAAAAAGAACTTTTTCATGACACAGCAAGCATTATATACATACTTTCTGAATGTTATCTAGTTTTGTCACACATAAATCGATTGTTAATCCATTGTTAATTACTATTTATGGCATAAAAACTAAGACAAAATAAGCATTTGCAAAGCCAAACATTTGCGCTTTGCCAATGTATGTTGTTTTCTGCTTTGTTTATGTTCCTTAAATTAAGGCATTATTGGCAAAGGCAATGGCAGTGCTTGGCCATCTTGGAAGTGTATTGTTATACTTTAAAGAGGGCCGCCATGCGGTGTGATATAATGTGGTGTAATGCAGAGCGCCAGCCATCTTTGAAGTGTATTTTCATACTTCCAAGATGTCCGTTCTGTTAAATCATGCCAGGATGCATGACACAGTATGAAAGCCAACTTGGAAATGTAAAAAGAACACTTTCAAGATGGCTTCCTCTTTGCGTCATGGCACCGGACTTCACATTTGTGTCAGACAACATGGTGGCCATTTCGGAAGTAAAAAAAATACAGATCCAAAACGACTGGCCATCATTATTGGCTTTGCCAAACTTGCACCAACGGGAAAGTCTTGGCAAATGCCTTAGCTCATGTGATAGGGGAGCAGAGTAAATGCAGAAGAAGGGAGAGAAAGGTGGGGAGGAGTGAGAGAGAAAGAAAGAGAGCGACAGAAACTGTGACTCCAAGATATAGCAATGCTTAGCGTGGGTCAGAAAGAGAGAAAACACATGACTAGAGGTAGGAAAAGAAAGACCTGGAAAGAGAAGTAAGGGAAAGGGTGCGATGCCACTCTAGATCGATCAGGAATGTGGAGAGAGAGAAATACAGAAAGGAGCAGGACAAACACTCCCACAAATACAAGTGAAAGAAGAAAATATAGTTCCCTGGCCTGGTATCAGCAATTAAGAATACACTTAACCAATCTAAAACAAAGGTGAAACCTAAATTCTCCAGAGGTGGGAAAAACACAAGAATAGGAAGCAAAGCTATTGAATAAGGAGCAGCAAAGTGAAGTAGACAAGCAATCAAATCATGAGCAAACATGAAGCCCACTCTAAGGTGCCTACAAGTATTGATTACAATGACGTCTACAGCGAGCCCACGTTAAAAAGTATAGAAGTGTTGAATACAATGTTGTCTGCAGCACACAGCTAAAGGTGTCTGCAGTGAGACCCCAATAGCCAACAGACAAACAAACAGACACTAATCTAAACATGATTTGTCTGGCCAATAAAAGTCAATAAAAGTTTAATAATAATTGTTGTATGGAAACGTTCACAATAAGACTGGAAGATAGACAGATGCAAACACATTCGTAGTATAAAATCGACTGAAAACACATTCACACACATGCAATCAAAGCTTACTTTTTACTTCCAAGGTTTTCAGTGCTCTGAAGTTACAGAATGGACACAAGGAGTGCCTCATACAATTCTCAAGTAAATAGATAAATACATGACTAAATCAATAAATAACTATATTTTACACATATTGAATACATCGAATTATGAAAAAAATGATATCCACAGCAGTTATTGTAAACAGAATAAATGTAGCTATGTTGATTCCAAATCCATTATCGGTTAAAAAACATAAAAAGAAGGAATTCATAAATAAAAATTCTTTAGCCCAAACCATACATTAAAGTCATAGATGGATAAAAACACAACCTTCTGTGTCTAGAGGAGTTTGTTGATTAACACCAACACATTTATATGACAAGGTTGGAGTCTCTAAAGTAGAATATAGCTTCGTGCACACACAGTGACCAGACCAATCTACATCTCAAGTCCTGTCATACTGTCAGTGTGTTCGATATTTCAAATTTCAACCAATTGTTGAAGCTAGACCTTCATACTGTGATGTATGTGGCTGGTCCCGGGCCAGGAGTGCTAGGTTGCTGCCTTAGTTCAGATACCCTCCTTTGACAACATGGGGCGAGTGCAGGCATCGGTGGGAGGGGGAGTGCAGGCTTCGTTGGGTGGGGTGAGGCCCATGGCTGGATGGAACACTTTGCAAACGTTGGAGGTGAGAAGGGGCTCACCGGAAAGGGAATTGTGTACTGGGGGTAGCTCACAGCTATCAAATTTCATGTTGAGTGGTGGGGACTCAGAGCAGTGGACAGGGAGACTGCTACCCACCATCGACAGTCCCACAGGGGCAGATTTACAAGCCCCCTGCGCGAACACTACGTCACTTTTTGTGACGTACTGGTGGCGCAGGGGGCTCCTCCATATTAACAAGGAGAGGAAAAGCCACCCTGCGTGACTTTTCCTCTCCTCGTAAATATGGCCCCTTCACACGCAGCACTGTGCGTGGAAGGGGCGTTCCATGGGTGTTGCTGTGGGTGTTCCCATGCAACACCCATGGAACAAGACACATCTCCAGATTTACAAGAAATCGTAAATCAGGAGATGCGTGTGAATGCTACGCCAACCTAGAGGTGGCGTAGCGAGGCGCAACGAGGAGCAATGTTTTCATTTCTCCTCGTTTTTTTCCTCTTTTTGCATTCTACAACATGCATTGAAAGAGGAAAAAGCCTCTTGTGATTGTTTTTATGCAGGAAGGTGTCCCTTCCTGCACAAAAACAATCTTCCCACGACGCAGCCATTCTTTCTTTTTAAAACTACAGGAGCTTAGAACTTTGCAAAGCTCCCAAACCTCAAAATACAGATCGTGGATTTGTGAGTCGAAGAACCTTGCAACATTACATCTCTAATGCTGGCCCCCTCTCTCCCTTCATGAGAGACTCCATGAAGCCACTACCCTTGACGATGAGGAACCAGGCGAGCAGTACTAGGAAAGGGAAGTCAGGTACCAACGGCTGGGTTACAACTTACCCACCAAGGTCAATGCGTGCTGTTAGGAAGGGGCAGAATAAAAGAAAGACGAAGTTGGCGTATCTGAAAGGAAATAAAGGAATTCTAAATCAAGATAAAGAAAGAGTGTGAATAAGCTGGTGTGAAGTGATAGTTAGAGATGTCTTAATAATTAACTCTCCATTTAATGTGTTCTACAGGATATATATTGAGCCTTATTCTTTAAAAACATATGCTGCTTTTTTTAATACAGGAAATAATATTTGTTTGTGGGAGTCTCGTTCCTCTATACTAGCTTGAAGTTTAGGGGTGATCCAATCTTTTTTTCCTCTCTGGAAAGGGATTTATTCCAGTCCTTAACTTCCATACATCTCTTTCTGCAGGACGAGAAATGATCAGAGAGGATTTTGTGATTTTTGCATTTGTGAGCGCTGTTCACAAACTAACAAGCCTAGCCACGCCATGTGATTCCCACTATTCATGTACATGGGAATTATTCCCAAGCAATTGTACTCTATTGTGGGGTATAAACGGTGACATAAATGGCTTTACTACCATTATATAAGCAAATCACCAGCATTTACAGCAATTTCAACCTGCAACCGAACCTTACAGACCTCTCAAAATGCCTCCCATCTTATACAAATAACTAATGCTGAACACATGGCCCCCTCATCACCCCAGAAGAAATCTCTGTCACCATGAAGTTCATCCATTCGGGGGCCCTATTTGACCCCTGCCCCAACCATGCCTACTCCAGAGGACTGCAACTCATCAGAGCCATGCTCACACCCATTCTGAATGACTCCACCTCTTCCACTACCTTTGCAGATGTTTGGAAACATGTGAATGTCCTCCCATTGCAGAAGAAACCCTCTGCTGATCCTTCAACACTCGCCAACTACACATCAATCTCCCTGCTACCATTCCCAGCCAGAGTCATCAACAGACACCTCGCAGAATTCTTCAATGACCACCAGCTCCTCGACACCACTCAGTCTGTTTTCAGACCCAACCTCTGTTAAAGTTCAGTTTGCGACGTGAACATTACCAGCTCCATTTTGTCCCTTCCTAGGCCTGTATGAGCGTGTAAGCGGCAGCCATTCTAGGCACCATGGTCTCTCCTCGCATTTCCAGCCGCCTGCACGTCTCTCTGACCTCGCTAACATCCCCCGCGCCCAGGCAGCCCCCGAACTCTCCTGCTTGAGCCATAAACACATCTTCAGCGCAACCCTGCCTTGGAGCCACATCCCGTGCCGAACCCACATACCCTTTCATCCCTTTCATGCGAACGGGCCCTTTGATAACCTCTTCCTCCCTGCCCGATTGTCCGAGCTGATCCCAGGCCATCACCTAGCCCTGCGGATGCAGTTTATTGCCCCCTACAGTAGAAACTCGCCCCTCTTCAAAGGAGCTGAGATTAATCAATGCCTTCACACCACGAGATCCGACCGATCGCACACATTCCTGTTCCCAGTGGAATGTCCAGCTGCGTGATAGCCATCACCTGCTGAGATTGGGGTGGGGACTTCTACTGTAGATACATGTGGGAACGGGCCTGAAGCGGGGATTCCAAGGATGTCCTTCCGTACCTCAAAGTATCGTCAAGAATGTGTCGTGTGCAATAAAGCAATAAACCTGTGTATAAGAGGCCGGGCCGCAGAGATGAGGAGAGCACCTCAAGACGATACCCTGTTTGTCTGATCTGACGTGTTCTGCTCCGGAGCGGATTAAAACCTGTTTCCTGCTTTCCAGTTTCCAGCGCCTGCCTCTTTATTTGATAATCATCGAATGGTTTAGAGGTGACTAACGCCAAGCAGTGTTCGAAAAGGTTACCCAGAGAAAACTGCTCTTTTACACCTCAGCACGGAAACTGTCCTCAATTCAATAATGTCTTTATTTTGATAATTCAATCATAAAAGACAGAATAATTCAATATTATTTTTTTTTTAAAAAAGGTATTTCATCTCATAACATTCGTCCAATAAACATTAAACAATAAAACCAACAATAATCATGGTTCCTCATAAAATAGTTAAAAATATGTATCCATTATTAAAATACATGATTGTACATAGTCAACAATAACATTAATTGTTAAAATATGACATGACATTCAACAATTATCATATCACATAGGCTAAACCCAAAATACCACCATTTATACAAAGAACCTTAGTTCCTCTGAAAAACAACAATTATTAGACTAGTATGTGATCCCTCTGTACAGTGAAGGTTACTCTACCCCATTTTCTTGGCTCGAATGGCCCACATCCATCTAAAAAAATTTGCCATACCAATTACAATGATGTCCGTGGTACCTGACCTAAGAATCCTTAAAGCTTCCTTTGCAGTCCTTATACCCAAGACCATACAAACGGGTTTGAGCCATTTTGTCCTAGGAAGATGATAAGCTGGACAGACAAATAAAATGTGGGCTATAGTCTCAATATGGTCATGGCAAAAGATACATTTATCACATACTGATGGGAGCATCTACTCGTAAATGCTTTTATTGGTAGAGATCCTACTCTGAACTGATGGTAAAGTTTCCGATCAGGTTGCCAAGAAATGAGGTCCCAATAGGCTTCCAATTTACCCTCATCTTTTACTCAGTGGCGTAACAAAACTTGAGGGGGCCCCCCTGCAAAGCACATGGACGGGGCCCCCTCCCCCGGCGGCTCAGCCCTCCATCTACAACTTTGCCCTACCACCCAGAAATCTAGCATATTTTGAATTGAAACCTCCAACATTTTAATGAAATGCCTCTCTATTGTTTTTCTGTAAGTTCTAATGAGAAAGTGGGAAACACTCTTAACATACAAGCTATGCCATTTGTAACAATACTGTCAAAAGCAGATTACTTAACTGAGGCAGCAATCAGAACAATGCCAAGGAGCGGTCCTATTGTCTCAGGAACTGCCTATGGATGAAGAACAAAGAACAACTATGAAGGGTCTGAAATAGAATTGCCAATACCTTGAAACTTTGAAAGACCAACCCAAACCTGCAATTCCATAAAACCTTGACTGACAATATACATGAGAAGTACACAAGCTATAACTCAGTATCCTGCGAAAGTCAAGAGAAATAGACTGGTGAATTATCTGCATGCCACACACTAGCGACTGTCAAGGGTTGTGTATGATAATAACGTGAACTGAGGAAGCAATTTCAGTCATAATGTCTTTATTAGTAAGCACTGCAAAACAGGCAGGCAAACAAGGCTGAGGAAGAAAACTGTTTGGATGCTTCAGAACATTGATGCAGGTGTTTGTCTGTTTTAATTTATCATTTCTGTAGTGTAAACAATGCTAAATACAAGATTTAAGGTATACGTATTACAGACAAGTGCATGCAATACACAATAAATAACACAGCATGTAGAATAAAAACAAACCATATTAGCAAGTACCTAATGACAATCTATACAAACTGTAGTTAGTAAAGCAAAAGAAAAAGTGCAAATACTTTCAAAGTGCAAAATAAAGCAATCACCAGTCCAGCAATATACAAATATCAAGCATGTTTTGTAAAACAATCCAACTTTCTTCTTGCATCAAGGTGAAAATACTTTCAAAGTGCATGGTAAAAACAAGTCCAGCAGCTCCCCTCACAAGGACTGACCAGAACCACCAGACTGGGCCTTAGTTCATAACAAACAGAGGCCTCAGACCTCAGTGTGTTAACACTGGCGGTATTTACAATTTACTAAGAGTATAGGCACGCCTGCTAAATTACAGATTCACCATTGCCTCCAAATGGCTCTGTCGTCACGTGTGACACTGCCAGCCAGGCCTGGATTTTAAGCCAACAGCGCCTTGCATTCTGGGAGTTGTAGTGTGACCATCTAAGTAAGGGGTTAAACATTCCAACATGCAAAGTGTTGTTGGATAAAAGCTACCAATGGACACGACATGGTGCCAATGCCACTTGGCAGCTATGTTTTATACAAGCACAAGGGGATGTTTAATTTCCTCAACACATGCTGCAGAAGTCTGGCGTCAAATAGCAAACACGTTGTGCGGAGAACCCAGAAACGTGCTGTGTTTAGCCCACGTGTATGGACCTGAGGTGTCATTCTCTAAGAGACACAGTGGTAAAAGCCCACAGTTGTCCCTAATGCATGTTAGTGCCAGGCCGTGGTTGAAGTGGGGGAAAAAAAGTTGATGAACTGTGGGAGGAGAATCAGAGGGCGGGAATAACCAATGGATTGGGTCAGTGGGCGGAGTGAGAGGTGTGGCAGAAAGAGCAAAATATCCCAATTTTTAGTATTCATTTCCCATTTCACTAACCGGTTACAGCTTATTACATTATTTAATTTAACCAATAGATACACATGTTTATTTAAGGTTAAATATGTGTTATTGACATTAAAATACATTCACAAAGTGGGATACATTTCCAATCACAGAATGTTCCAAATATCCTTAAAAGTGGAATCGCAAGCCATTTGTCTCCCAGCCATGGAGTTTCTGTCATCAGCACTTCTCCTCCCTTTTTCCACAAGAGCAGTTGAAATGAAATGAAATGAAATAGCGTTTATAAAGCGCATGGTTACCCCAAGGCATCCCAGCGCTAGGGCAGAAACCGCACTAAGCTGTGGCAATCAATTAGGGAAAAGCCAGGTTTTGAGCCTCATGCGGAAGACGGTGTGGTCTGGCTCTTTACGTAGCTGAAGCGGCAAGGAGTTCCAGAGTTTAGCGGCGTTGTTAAGAGAAAAGCCGGCCGCCACTTCTGGACCTCTTGATTCTGGGAACAGACGCCAGGTGGAGGTCATTTGAACGTAACCGCCTGTTGGCTTGGTAGGGCTGGACAAAGGAAGAAATGATAGCCGGTCCCACCCCCCCTAGCATCTTATGGGTGGTGCAGAGGGCTTTAAAGTGGACTCTTTCCTGAATAGAAAGCCAATGTAAAGACCTAAGTGCAGCTTTGGCTGACTGGTGGCTTGGAGGTCCCTCAAGAATCCTTGCAGCACAATTTTGCATGATTTGAAGTTTCTTAAAGACCGCACAGGGAGCACCAAGATAAAGAGCGTTGCCATAGTCCAGGCGGGATAAGACAAGTGCCTGGACCACGAGCTTTCTTGCTTGAGGGGGTAGCAAAGGCAACACCTTACGCAGCAGTCTTAGAATACCGAAGTAGGAGGCAACAACTTTCCCTGTTTGGGTTTAAAAGCTAAGCTCAGAGTCAAGCCAAAAACCCAAACGCTTTATTTCGGATTTGGGGATAGGCACAGGGCCCATACATGCTGGCCAGATAGAGGAAACCTCGAGGGGGGAGGGATTACCGAGCAACATAGGCTCGGTCTTATCACCGTTCAGTTTTAGATGGGAATGGCACACCCACCTCATCACCTCCTCGAGGCATGGGCCAAGACAAGTAGGGGAACTGCTTTTGTAGTTAAATGCCACCACTAATTGAGTGTCGTCGGAAAATGTAATTATATGCACCTCAAAGGGTATGTCAGCGAGAGAAGCCATGTAAACCACAAAGAGAGCGGGACTCAGGGACGACCCCTGAGGCACTTCACAATAAAGGGGCCTAGGGCTTGAAATGGCCTCGCCCTCGAAGACCTGAAAGGATCTACCCTTGAGGAAAGAGCACAGCCAATTCAGGGCTGTTCCTGTCACACCCAGATCTTTGAGTCGATGCATTAGGATACAGTGATTAACCATATCAAATGCTGTGCTGAGATCTAACAATATCACAGCTAGAGAACCACCTGCATCAAGAAACCTTCTAGAGTCTTCCGCGACTGCCAGTAAGGCTGTTTCAGTCCCTTGAGAGGGGCGAAACCCAGTTTGGGATGGATGCAGGAGTTTTCCAGCTTCGAGATGCCTAGAGAGAGAGTTCAAACATGAATGGCAAAATATCCTAGTTTGCAAATGTTTTCCACATAACTATGGCTTTGCCATATTTGCCACATAATACATCATCTGCTGCATAATTTGACGATTTTAACTAATAAATTGTTTATAGCTCAAACACATCAAAAGTTACTAAGACATGTGACTTGTGCTGCTGTGAAGTGGAAGGCCCTTTGCAAAGGTTGACTGGTCACCTTTCTCATTGCTGCAGTTGTATGTTCCACTAGTACTAATAAGGAAAAATCTTTGCAGAGGCTGTTAGCATGTGTAAAACTTTCAAAATAATAAAGTATCAGAACATTTACAGCACCACTAATATCAGAGCACTTTACATCACACATATTTCACAGAGACAATCATTCATATGTGTGTAAATCACTGTGTAGGAAATGTTACATAAGACAAAGGATTACAAGGTGTAGGAGTCACATGAAAACCATACTAGTAGGCAGCATAGTTTAATAGTGATTGGTCTGCAGAAACACAAACTCAGAATTAAAAACATAATACCATGGTTAGGGGTTCTCTTTAATAACCAGAATCGATTTCTACCCAAATGAACCCTTTTTTGCAACATTAGGATAATCGAAGACTGGGGGGAAAAACATAATGCTCTAACTTGGAGTTTGCATGCAGCTCTTACATGACAGTTAATAGCTCACTGTTCTATGTTAGGATTTTAACTTATTAACTGCAAGTAACAATAGGGTCTCTCTGACAAAAGCAGTAACCCACTGACCTATTCATATGATGTGCACTTTGTGATATGCATGGCACATGTTCTTAGCAGCATGTACATTACACCTCTGCCATTCCTTTTCATGAGTCAAACCTTCCAGTAGACAAAACACCATCTCTCTCTACTAAGAACATTAATCACTGGAGTTATCAAGACATTTTTATTGTTGCCCAAAAATGTTGGAGGCCAGGAAGGAGTCAGCAAGTGCCTTTATAACCATAATATACTTACAAACACGACGCCCCCACCTGAAGTTAGCGCCCGGTGCGGTCGTACTGCCCTAGAGCCACCCTGCTCAAGGGTCCTGTGACCTCAGTGACAGAGTCACTGCCACTCTATGGTGTGCTGCTTCTTAGGTCTGTCCCCAAGACTGGAGTTGAACTTCATGGATAGAGGTGGACAGGCCTTCAAGGTTAATCCACACTTGCCACCGCTAGGGTCCACCTACTGGTGCTAAGACACCAGGGCTTTTAAGATCTTGCGGAGCCTTCGAAGGTGTAGCACAGGAATGTGCTCCCTCAGAAGAGTGGTCTGGGAGCCTGGTCATTAAGGAGGAACCTGGTTCACCAGTTCCACTTCAGCAGCTCTGACCATAGCACCACATCCTCTCCCCCACTGAACACTATACTGCCCCACTTAGAGAAACTTGCACTGCACTGACCCGCTATAAATACCTGGATGTGACTCAATTCTAATTACGCACTAGACAAGAGCAATATGCTGCCTAAAAAACATTAACAACATACTAGAAAAAGCAAACACTCATAGGGAATGCAAGATTAAGTAAAGCATGTGATATGTAAGCAGGAACAACATGGTTACCTTTTTCCTTTTACACTCATTATTCAGAAATTAGAGAGTGCTTTTGCGTGAAAAGGTAAGGCCATGACTACAAGGCCCGGAAAGGACCCGTTTCAGTGCCCATTGCTTACATTCCTTCAAATCATAGGCAGTATGGTTTAAAAAGACCAAATTCGTAAACACACAGTAACTGTACACATTTTGTTTTCCAATTCACCCATCAAGCAGGTACTTCAGTACCTCCAGGCAAGGTGCACTTTCCCACACAGGGAAAACAATGTTGTTCAAAGAGAGAGGAGTAAACAAAAGTATCACTTCACTGGCAAACACTGTAAAGTGGCGCTAATGTGTTTAGGTGTAAATAAATCAATCTGGACACCTTACAACCACTCTGTCTTGCTTTAATTAGTTATTTATTTTTCACATTTGGAATGTTTTATTTCTCTCCACCCGGAGGCTGCACTGTGTCAGAAAAAGACGTTTCCAGCAAAAATGTTATTCTTTTTTGGATCCATTTCACTGGGGAGGAAATAAACGAAAGGAGGAAAGAGAGGGTAATACCTGTTTCTTGAAGTCTCGGTTTTCACTAACTGAGGAGCGAGACAGAATGAGAGGGAAGACTCGGAGGCTTAGATGCCGTACCCGTGTTGTGCGCGCACAGTTTAATTTATGGGGACTTGGGGAGGCTGAAGAGGCTTGCTTGAAGGCGCAGCCGTCTCCCTCCGCTTAGAGTGAGGGGGCCCCTGGAGCATGGGGGCCCCCCCGCACCGCGGGGGCTGCGGGGGCCTGTGTTACGCCCCTGCTTTTACTTCTAGGAACTCCCTAGACAGTGTCGGCCTTGTAATGGATGAAAACTTCTTAATTTTAACCATATCCCAGTAAGCAGCCTTATAGATCTTCTTAGGGGGAAATATAGTATCGTCTGGGTCCTCCCACAGGATGCTCAACCCCATGTCAGACAACATGTTTTTAATATTGTTCAATCATGGGATCTTATGAAATCGACCCAGCCTCCTTACTTCTAGTAAGGCCTTGGTGTACAGGGAGAGCTCAGGGGTAGTCCAAAGTCGCCTCCAGAATGCAAGTGGTCTAAAGCATGCTGTTTCCTTGATGTTGTAGCAGCCCACATCTAAATAAAGAGGCATGAGAGGGGAAGATTGCAGAAGACCAACTAGTGATCTAACAAACTTGTTTTGCACTAATGAGAAGAGGGGTTAAATTATCAAAGGCCCACAATTCTGCACCGTATAATATTGCGGAGCAGATTTTCAAATTATATATATGCAAATCAGGGGCAATAGGCTTCGTTTGGGATAGTCTATGCTCTTTGGCCAGAGCACCTGCTAGTGGCACATGTTTTAGGGCCAGCATGTCAACTTGAGGTTTCCAACTTAGCTTTCTGCTGGATGTATGACGTTACAACGCACACTTTTACAACGCATGCACTTACAACGCATTTTTTACAACGCAAAATCCATTACAACGCACTACACTTACAACGCATGACACTACAACGCATTTTTAAAAACTACCTTTACAACGCATACCATTACAACGCATAATATAAAATTGCATTTAAGGTAAGTATTAGATAGTATAGGGGTAAAAATTACTATTCTAACTCCAGGGGGTGCAACAGTAGGGTAAGTGTTGGATAGTATAGGGGTAAAAATTACTATTCTAACTCCAGGGGGTGCAACAGTAGGGTAAGTGTTGGATAGTATAGGGGTAAAAATTACTATTCTAACTCCAGGGGGTGCAACAGTAGGGTAAGTGTTGGATAGTATAGGGGGAAAAATTGCTATTCTAACTCCAGGGGGTGCAACAGTAGGGTAAGTGTTGGATAGTATAGGGGTAAATATTGCTATTCTAACTCCAGGGGGTGCAACAGTAGGGTAAGTGTTGGATAGTATAGGGGTAAAAATTGCTATTCTAACTCCAGGGGGTGCAACAGTAGGGTAAGTGTTGGATAGTATAGGGGTAAAAATTACTATTCTAACTCCAGGGGGTGCAACAGTAGAGTAAGTGTTGGATAGTATAGGGGTAAAAATTACTATTCTAACTCCAGGGGGTGCAACAGTAGGTTAAGTGTTGGATAGTATAGGGGTAAAAATTACTATTCTAACTCCAGGGGGTGCAACAGTAGGGTAAGTGTTGGATAGTATAGGGGTAAAAATTACTATTCTAACTCCAGGGGGTGCAACAGTAGGGTAAGTGTTGGATAGTATAGGGGTAAAAATTGCTATTCTAACTCCAGGGGGTGCAACAGTAGGGTAAGTGTTGGATAGTATAGGGGTAAAAATTGCTATTCTAACTCCAGGGGGTGCAACAGTAGGGTAAGTGTTGGATAGTATAGGGGTAAAAATTGCTATTCGAACTCCAGGGGGTGCAACAGTAGGGTAAGTGTTGGATAGTATAGGGGTAAAAATTACTATTCTAACTCCAGGGGGTGCAACAGTAGGGTAAGTGTTGGATAGTATAGGGGTAAAAATTACTATTCTAACTCCAGGGGGTGCAACAGTAGGGTAAGTGTTGGATAGTGTAGTGTAATATTATGCGTTGTAATGGTAGGCGTTGTAATGGAATGCGTTGTAAAGGTAGTTTTTAAAAATGCGTTGTAGTGTCATGCGTTGTAAGTGTAGTGCGTTGTAATGGATTTTGCGTTGTAAAAAATGCGTTGTAAGTGTAGTGCGTTGTAAAAGTTGCGTTGTAAAGGTTGTTCCCCCTTTCTGCTTAGTGTAATACCCAAATATGTGAATACGTCGGTCTGGTCCAAAAGCACGTTATTCATGTATACTCTTCCAGAGATGGTTTTAGATTTATGGAGCACCATGAACTTTGTTTTCTCCACATTAACCCTTAGCTCATGGTCATGACAAAACACCTCAAACCGTGACAGAGCGGGCTGCAACCCCTGTCTTGTCTTAGATATTATCAGAGTGTCGTCCGCGAACATGAGCAGGGGTATTTTCATACCTGCTAATGTTGGAGCGTCAGTCGGGTGATTAATAAGGTATTGAACCACCCTATTTTTAAATAGAGTAAACAAAGTGGGAGCTAGTACGCACCCCTGGCGTACCCCCTTGGACACCGGAAACCTCACTGTAACTTCCTCCGGCTTACCCCAGCGGACCTGCGCATAAGTTGAGTCGTGTAACTTTACTAGAATGGCCAGCAATTCAGTAGGCATCCCCATTTCCACCAAAGCACTCCCCATTTTCATACGGGGGACAAGGTCAAATGCGGATTTTAAATCCACAAAGGCCGCGTAAATTGTGCTCCCTCCTATGATAAGCACCCGCCAGTATATTAGCACAAACCTAAAAACCTGGCCAAGGGTACTTGTGTGTGGCCGAAACCCCACCTGTAATGGTGTTAAAATGTCTGTTTCAACTATCAAAGCCTGGATTCTACCAAGTACTAATCTCGCTACAATCTTCTGGACAGAATCTATCAGGCTATTTTGGCCTGTAGTTTCCTGGTTGAGAGCGATCACCCTTCTTGTATATTGGTAGGATTTCCGCACCTGACCAGGTATCTGGAATCAGGGCACCACTAGCTATGGCGTTCGCCAATATCTTTATATATGGTACCCACAACTCCTTTTCTTTTATAAACAAGTCTGCGGGTATGCAGTCTGGACCAGGGGCCCTGCCTCTAGGAATTAGTTTTAACACAGACTCAACCTCTAGACTAGCAAAGCTCAGGGGTTCGCTAGGTAGTGGCCATTGGGGAGTCTCTTCATTACAATTAGGGGACTGGAACTGCGCCTCATAATGTGCAACCCACTGTACTGGAGCGACGTGGTTGTTCGGTATCTGCTTGAGTTCACCGCTACCCCATTTGACTACCTGCCAAAATTGTGTCATGTTCCTCCCTTTGCATGCCAGCAGCAATTCATGCCATCGGTCTTCATCCCATTCCTTCTTCGCTAATAGCTGTACGTTCTTATAATCTGCTTTGGTCTCTCTGAGGTTACCCAAATCTTTGGATCTAATGACCCTCGTTGAGGTTTTATAAGCCTTTCTGCAGGAGCTGTTGTACCACGAGCCTGCCTTCCCAGTCCTATTCTTCCTAGACATACTACTTTTGATAAAAAAGATTTTTAGATTCTTAAATAACTCTTCATGGACATGAGAGATAATGAGATTAGCATCCTCCTGTGAATCACAGTCAAGAAGTTTGGTCATTGAGCCCATTACCAAGTCCCTCATCTGTGCCACTTCACCCTCATTATTTTCAATCCTTGCCCACTGAACTCTCCTCGTATCGTTGGTTAATGTGACCTCTTCTGTACTATACTCAACTTCCCTAACGTTAGAATTGCAAAAGCTTGTGGTCACTTTCTGTCCGTTTCAGGACCTCCATATCAAAGACGGATGACCAAAATTCTACCTTGATAAGAATGTAGTCTATCCGGCTACTTCTTAATCCATTGTCAACGGTGTTTGCACACTGCCTACCTGACAGCGTCCTCCCGTGTGCTGCCCTCATTCCCCTTTCGAGGCAAAAGCCCTTCAGTTGTAATGCGGCCTCTATCCATTTTTTAATGGGACATTATTCTAGTTGGGTGATATTCCATTGTGCATCCTCCTCTTCACTAAGTTTTCCATCCTCCTTGTCCAGGGGTTCAAAACTATAATTAAAATCTCCTGCTATGATCAAGTTATGGATACCTTGTGCGTTATCCAGGTAACCATCAAGAGCAGTAACCACACCAGATCCCCTGCCACCTGGCTGACCTCGTGAATAAACGTTAGTAATCATTATATCAAGACCTTTGGTTGATCGGACTCGTATGGCCATAATATCCGGGCTGTCTATAGATATTTCGCCCACCCTTATTCCCTCCTGCTGTCTAACCCAGCAAGTCAACCCACCGATCGGTCTTCCTCTCTGTCCTCCTATAGCAGCCTTTGAAAAGTTTAGGAAGCCTGGATGAAAAACTCTATCCAGGGTCCAAGTCTCCTGGAATATCCAGACATCAAAGCCATCAACAAATGATGTCCAGTCTGTGGACACCACTTTTGATGAAAACCCTGTGATGTTCCAGGAAGCTATGGTCATATGGGTTTTTAAAAGACCTTTACTAGAGTTATCATGACCACTAGTTACCTTCACATCATATACCAGGCCTTGTTTCAGTAAACCATAGCTAGGTATGCTAGTTGTGTTAGGGGGACATACTGCTGAGCTTTTCAAAGTTATATTCGCCATACCGCTGGGACTTATTTTCAGCAAGGGTGAGCACCCCACATCTACACTAATAGAACAGCAAACCTGTTTACCCTGAGAGACTGCCTCCGTTCTAGACAACATAACAGAGGTGGAAAAACCCGAATTCACGTCATCCTCCTCTTCACCCATGTGTTCCTTTGAAACTAGTAGTGGGGGGATGTTAGTTATTCCCAGTCAATCGACTTCTTTTAAAGAAGGGAACATTTTGAATCGGTTACTTGTATGTACTGGAAAGTCAAATTGTTTGAATACTCTACGGGGTCCCCGCCACTCATTCAACCCAGGTGCGCTCTGTGGTTTGTCAAAAAAAAAACCTAATGGTAGGATTTTTATCTCATCTGCATGTGTAAAAGAATGCCCAGCCATCTCCAATATATGTTGAACCAATTTTGTTGATCTGAAACTAAGGACCACGCAGTCGCCCGATAGGGACTTGCGAGACTTCCCAATCCAAGGGATTCTGCGTACCATTTTGAACTCGGAAAACAGGTGGTCATGTATCCCTGTCCTGTTGCCCAACAGATGTCAAGCCTTATTTTTTAGCATCAACCAATGTTCCCTAGCGCCAGGTGGGAGCTTTGGGACGTTGGCAAGTACCACTGTATACGGAGTGGCCTCTGATGGAAGAGGCAAGGAAGTGTGTAGATTCGTCTCACTTGCTTCTATTATCTCTAAGGGCCTACCGCTAGTGCCACTCTCCGCTTGCTGTGGCTTTAGCTTCCTAGGTATGCCATTCATTGAATTAACAGAACGGATGGGCTCGGAACATGTGCCTATCACAATGGGGGCTGACTTATTGCAAGCATTGACCGGGATTCCCATTTGCGCTATGTCTGGTACCGCCACCTTTTGATTTACAATCCCACCACTCTCCTGTTCATTTAAGTGAATAGGATTTGTTTGATTTGTTTGGTTAGTGCCGAAGATACCCTGTTCAATCCTCTTTAGTCTATCATCGACCGAAATCAATTTTTTGAGTAAGGGGTCAATCATGGCTGAAATTTTCACTCATATCAGTGAGCATAACTCATCTAAATTGAGCGGTGGGGATGTGTGAACTGGGTAAGCTGAGCTAGTGGCATGTTCTGCAGTGCTATTGATGGGGTTTGCTACAGATTGCAGAACACCTAGTTTACCAGTGGTAGCTGCCTTACATTTGGCAGTTCTCAGGGCTGGCGTGTTTGGCTTTACTGGACCGCGGCCTTTCCTTTTTTTTTTGGTGGTGGTTCCATGCCCGTGCCCCCATTAAGCTTCTTTCCCCTAGTTGTAACCATAGATGTATTTGGTGGGCTTTCCTGACCGTGTGGGGAGGCTGGGATTATAGGCACTGGATCCGTGTTAGTCGTATGAGGCTGAATACTGTGTATTCCGGGGTCAGTGGCACTTCCTATTGTATGTTGGAAAGGCTGTACTATGGAACTACTGCTACCAAGTGAAATCAAAGGGTCGAGTGATAGCCTGCGCTCCGTCAATTGAATTTCATGCATCAATGCGGATTCCGCCCTGCTTAAGAAGGCATCAAGGGTTCCTACAACCCCACCACCCAACTTCTGTTGACTCATGTTTGCTAAAACCGTAGCGTGACCTGCCAGAGTATACAAATATAGCTTATCAACAATACTCAAGCGGAATATTATGTATGAAACACAGGCTTACAGTTCAATTGTCAATGGTGTGGCCCAGCCCGGCCTCTTCTGGGCTCTGATGGGCCAGCCCTTGGCCCGGGCTTCGCCCGTGCGCGTCCCGTGCTGCGGGAGCCCTGGCCCCCTTTTAAGCGCCTCCTGCTGCGCTAGTTGCAGGACGCGGCTTCAATCGCCGCAAGGAATGATGGGGATTGTAGTTCCTTGGTCCGGTCTGCCCCCGGTCAGCTGCAGGCCTCCTCGGCTCTTCCCCAGATCACGGCAATAGCAATAGTGGCAAATACTGGTGGCAAAAAACAGGATAGTGGGGAGCCCTGGCCCTCTTTGAAGCGCCTCCTGGTGCATTGGATGCAGGACGCGGCGTGAAGCGCCACAAGAGATGATGGGGATTGTAGTTCCTTGGTCCGGTCTGCCCCCGGTCAGCTGCAGGCATCCCCGGCTCTTCCCCAGATCACGGCAATAGCAATAGCGGCAAATATGGTAGCATCGGGATCCCCGAAGATCTTCACCTCCCCACAGGCGTATGGTTCCAGTCCACCTCACATTTGGTAATGATTTCAGAAAGAATCCGCCTGAGAAAGTAAACACTCTGCAAACCAATGAGCTCAGCGCTACCCAAAATGTCCTCATCCCCACCACGGATGACATCCACATGACTCTGAACAGACACAGCAGCCCTCAACCTCCTGGACCTCTCTGCAATGTTTGACACAGACTCCTACTCCATCCTCATCAAACACCTACACAACATCAGAATCCAAGGACATGCACTCTGATGGATCTGCTCTTCCTGACAGCAAGGACTCAGTCACTCTGCCTGGCATCATACATCCTGGATGCTCGCGACCTCTTCTTCAAAGTTATGCAAGGATTCTCCCTGAGCCAGACCATCTTCAATGCATACTTGATCCATCAAGCCAGCAGCATCCGCTCTCACAACATCAACCTCTCTCTTACACCGATGACACAAAACTCATTCTTTGCCATGCGGATATGTTGATAAGATGCCCAGTACGCAGATCAAGTTCAATCCTTGCATGACTGAAATCACCCACTGGATGATGAGATGTTTTCTAAAGCTGAACACCAACAAGACTGAAATTTAGATTTTTCGGGAAGAGTACATCACCGTGAGTCTAAACCTGGTGGCCAACACAGCTAGGATTGACACACTGGCCCACCACCCATGCAAAAACTTTGGGATCATCATCGACAGCAAACATAACATGATGTTGTCACCACCGTATGCTTCCACACCCTGAAGACACTGAGGAAGATTTTCAAAATCACTCCCAATGAGCACCCGGAAAACAATCAAGCATACCCTGGTCACAAGCAAGCTGGACTACAGGAACACCCTCTATGTCAGGATCAACAAAAGACTCACAAGAAAGTTGCAGACCATTCAGACCTCGGTAGGCAGAATCACTCACAACCTCCCATGTTGCACTCTCCTCACACCGCACCTTAAGGAGTGAGGTGAGCTCCACTGGCTCCCAAACAAGCACAATTCAAACTCCTCACCTACACTTTCAAGGCACTAACGTGACCAGACATACCTCAATAATCACATCTGCTCTCACTGACCTTCCAGACACGTCCACTCACCTGGACTCCTACTTGCACGAATCCCACGCTTACGAAAAACCAGACTTGGTAGTTGAGCTTTTCATCCATCACTCCCAAAGCATGGAATGACCTACCTATACATCTAAGAGCCTCATCCTCACTTCTTGAATTTCACAAGTAGATGAAGACATGGCTTTTTGAGTACTCCCTCAAGGTGCTAGGTATGGCTAGACACCTGCTCAACACCAGGATACCCTCCCGGGTGATAGTGGGCTCTGCAAATCTACATAACATAGGTAACAACTTTACATAGCAGACGTAAATCCAGACATTTTCAGCCATGGAAGTGGTTTTACAAACAAAAAGGCCTTTGTAACTTAGGAAAACACCACATGTCTTTTCCCTGCAAATCTAGAGCATGGGGTGGTGTCCAGTGGCGGCTCGCATAGGGCGAGCTGCGGGGCGGTGGGGCAGAGTAAGGGGGTAGCAAACACGGGCATAGGACGTTCCGTCGTATGTCTGTGTTTGCTACCCATCCACCCTGCCTCGACCCCACCCCGCCCACCACCCCGCAGCACGCCCAATGCGTGCCGCTACTGGTGGTGTCACATAGTGGGCAGGGATGGTAGGTAGTGCAGCCACCCATAGAGAATGTCTCTTTAGTAGGACAAGATTTTGCTTTCATCTATGGTTAGAGGGGAGACTTCATAGCAGCTGCCTGGTGTTTTCTATCCCAGTTTCCTGTGCCTGTTATAGCACTGCCAGAGCAAGTGTGGAGAACAGCAAACACAAGCAAAGAGTTCACTCCAAATTAAAGATAATTGCCTTGGCACGAAAAAATAAGTGGCAGCGCGCAATGTTCAATAATGCGTAAATAATAATATTAGGGCCATTGTTTTAGAATCGAGAAGTTCAGTCATGGAAAAAGTATTATTCCAAGCCAAATTAGACTTTGTGTGTTTGGATGTTTACCCTAACCTCAGTAAGTGCTCTGCACAGTGGAACATGCAGTGTTAATCCGCTCACTAAAATCCATTATTTATCATGGGTCCTGCTGTTCAAACAAGAGGGCCAAGCCAGAGATGTACTCAGGGAGTGTGCCTTCCTCCAGGACGTGCCGGTAATTAAATGGGATTACACAGAGCCGGTAGTCATTAGATAGCAACCTGGAACTCTAGAACGACAAAACTAATAGAGATTAGCGAGATTAAGGAGAGTTTGTCAAGAACAAAAGTTTGCCAATGCAATGTCGAAATAAATGAGGAGCTGATACACTTGTACTAAAAGACTTACTAAGTGTTGCTTTGCTGCATAAAACATATTTTGTTGGCGGCATTCTAGAATTTGTGATCAGATATCCCCACTGACTTTAGTAGTCAATATCTATTAGTGAAACATATGCAGTAATGCCTTTTATATATTGCAGAGCTGAGATCAAATTTGAAAATGTTCCTCAATTTCTGATCATTCTGTTTGCCCTGAGCAGGACACAGTGGAAACAGAAGGGAGGTGTGTTACATAGGACACAGCCATGCCCTGTCTGCTGAGCTTTACTTGTTTTTGAATTGTGACCAATGTGCACTTTAAAGCTCCTCCTTCAGTTTTAAGTCTTCAAGGGTCTGTGCAGTGGCAGCCATCATTGGGACCGGGTTTCACTGCTGACATCACAAGAGTAAATACTGCCCTCTTTGCCCGGTAAATCAACAGGCAGCATTAATCCCAGTCGCACTTCTGAATGACACATTCTGCGGATTACTACTTCGGATTCTGAAAGTAAAGAGTGTGTTGTATTGACCTTAAGAATTATACACATCTAGTTTCATGCATTTTATTTATGTTACATTGATACAAATAATTACATTTTATTTTACAAAACAGGGCCATATGTTTGGGTTTCTGTTTTAGTAATAAGCCATTTCTTTGTTTAACAGACATTTAGAAAGCACCAGTAAAAAAATAGGCTTTTCATCATCCCTACTGTTTTTTAAGACACCTGCATCATCTTCTTTTCAGGAAAAACATAATGATATGACATGTATGGTATTACTTCCTGGACAGGAGCGTCTGGTGTCAGGGAAGAGTGGTGGGGGGGGAATGAGGTACCGGGGAATGGGGGGTCGGGAGAGGGAATTGGGGTAAGAGGGACGACGACGGACAAAAATAAAAAAACAATAAAAAAGAACTTGCCTGCCGCCCTCCGCATCGCGCTGTTCTGCTCCTTTTCGCCGCAGGCAGAGGCTCCCAGACTCCCCTGCGGCCAATCCTGACGCGGCTTTCATGCTGCATGAGAGCAGCACCAGGATTGGCCTGAGCACCCTCATTTTGCGCTCCCAGAAAAAATGGGACCCTGTGCCTGCTGCCTCCAACCTGGCAACCCAGCTGGGGTTGGAGACAGCTCAGTGCGCATGTTGATTTGGCCGCCCTGAGACAGCCGGCAAAACTGACATACACACTGACAACAGTGTGCACCCCTTGTCACTGTTACCCTAATGGCACTGCCCCAAAGACCTAGGAAGGAAAATATTATACGATAATAAACATGTTTTATCATTTTTTTTAATTTTCAAGTATTTAGGCTTTTGGCGAGGGGGGCAAACCTCATCCGCCATAGTGGAGGAGCCACCGCTGTTCCCGGATCATAGGAGAGATCTTACAAGGAATCATCTGTCCAAGAATATTAGGGGAAATGCTCATAGGCCAATTATATCGAAGGTGGGTTCATTTCAGAAGATTGACACTCGCGACAACTCTTCCCAGAAGAAGTACCACTGCCAACATTGTTCTGCTGCTAGTGGTGTGGCTAGGCCTTTGGCCGCCCGTGGCCCCTGCTGTGGCTGACCCACAGCGGCCATATGTAAGAGAGGTAGGGTGCTGGCGATTTCTGTGATGTCCGCAGGTAAGAGTAAGGGGGAGAGGCTGCCGCCCCGAAACCTCGCGCCGCCCAGGGCGGACCACCCCCCTCTTGCTACGCCACTGCCTGTTGCACGCTCCCTACCATGCAGAAGAGCGCTCATTGTATTTATTGGGAAACTCGACAGAATAGCTCCAACTTTTTTTTTATAACAAGGTCACTTTCATTGTTTTCCAAAGAAGGTTTGCAAAAACATCAATGAAAAGTTATGCAAACAGCACTGTATGTTTTCGTTTCGTATGTTTAAAAGATCATAGCAAAGAGAGGCTGTGGATCTCAAGGTAATAATTCGAAGAGGAGAGAAAAGAGAAAAGTAACCCAATTCCCCGAACATTTCCACCCCCCTCAACTTGCCCCTCTTCCCCAAGGAAGATGTCACCGTTCAAGTGTTTATGAAGCATAGCATCAGCTGTGACCAGAGAGGGGTGGACGCATTGCACGTGTCTAGTGGTGCTGGGGAAAAGAGATGGCATTAAACTGCTGTTAGCAGTCACAGTAATCTACCTTCGAATAGCGGGGCGCGTCAAATGAGTTTGAGAGCTTTTAGTCTCGGCGGGTAAGCCCTCACCGGGGGCTTCTGACAGGAAAAGAAGTAGAGGTTGACAGTACAATTCACACTTTGCCTTGTCCTCGCCGGTGTTCCAAGAGAGTTCTTCCAATGCCAAAGATGGCCAACGCTAGGCATGCCACTGAGCGATGGCTGGGGGCTCTTTTGTTTTTCATGCAGGCTCTATGGTTGTTTTCCTTGCACCCAGACAGCTCCACATTATGAGTCTGTCTTCCTTTGTCCGATATAGTAATTCTTGTGGTGTCAGCCCAATATGATGAACGATAAGTCCTTTGGTACTGGATGTCCCAGTATTGTTTTAAGGTTTTTCAAAACTTCTCCCCAGAAATGTTTGATCTTAGGGAATGACCGCCATATATGTAACATATCTCCCAAATTTCCACATTCTCGCCAACAGAGTAGCCTCACCCCGGGGAAGAACGTAGACAACTTGGTGGGGTTGGTGGGGTTTATGTAATCGAAAAGCATTTTATAGAGTTTCCTTGCCCAGTACACTATGTGAATTTTTATTAAGGGTGTGCCATACTTGTGTCCATTGTCGATCTATAAGTGCCGTCCCCAGAATGGCATGCCACTTGGCTTTGTATGGCTGTGTAGGGGAGAAGAGGTGATCTGTAAGACGCAGATGATATAATGAGGACATGACTCCTGTAGACCCAGTGAGGCATTCGATATGCTGCTGCATTTAGGTGCAGCCTCATGTCACATCATCTTTTATTGTTGGGTGGGATTTCCAATGTCTTATTTGAGCGTAGGAGAGGTGCACATGTTCCTCCATGTGAAAATCATTTTTTAACGATCACGCAATGTCTTTGCGGTACTCTTAGAATAAAAAAAAATTCCCACAGTTTCATACAGCGCAAACTTGACCCTAAGGTATCAGAGCGCTTCACATGAGCACCTTGACAAAGAGGTATCTAATTTTATAAAGGGTAACTTTTTATGCAAGAAAAGGGCTTTGCCATTATGTTTGGATTGGTTAGACGAACCAAGCCCCTGGGGATAGCGTTTGTGTTTAAATTTTGTTTCACCTATAAGTTTTAAGTTCGTTTCCACAAAACCTATAATCTCGTATCAACTTAGCCCCACAAATTGTGTTTCTTGACATTTAAAGAAACAATAATGGGGGCACTGGGGTTCGAACTTGTTCCTTCACACACTTCTGGCTGTGTCCGCTATCGCTCTACCCCTATGGTTACTTGGAACCTGCATCGCAGTAGAACCGCTTGCATAGGTGTCCCTCCTTGTGACGCCGCTCACAAAGTGTAACATGAAAAACAGTAGAAAAGAAAAATTCAACCAGTCTCACAGTGCTCCGGAGGCCATTGTCTGGTCCATAGGGTCTCCCTCTTTTTGCCAGAGGGGGTAGGTCGTACACCTAGTCCGTTTAGGAATCTGAGCAGTTTGTGATGCAGGAGAAGTCCACGGGTGCACTAAATGCCACCAGAGCATTTTGGGTGCCATTGTCACATCCATACATGTAGTAAGCCAGACAGAGGAGTGTCTGAGTATAGAGGTGCTAGATATTTCTACTCCAGGGAGACTCTCCGTCCTTCTGTCGTAATCTCTGACGTGTGTCTGTCATGTCATGTGCCTCTGCTCCTTTAGATCAAGGAAATTGCCATGATGACGTGTGGGCAGTGAGGCTGGTGGTGGCTCTTCCTGAGATGGGACTTGGTTCAGAGGTACATTCCTAACACACAGGTTACAGGCTCCAACTCCAATAAGTGTTGGAAGAAATTACTCTGTTCAAAGGCAATGCTAAAGGGGAAAAGCAATCTGTAGAGTATCTCAAATGGATGAAACTGTTGGCGAAGGAGGAGTGTAGCAGAAGAAATGTTTTGGAAGATTGAGAAGTTGCACCCATCGTACTCAAAGAGTCTTCCGTCCTGCTCTTTGTTCAGGAGAGATTCTTTGCATTGGTATTTGTGGAACTTTTCCAGTATTTCTTGTGGTCTGCTCTCTTCCTCTAGGCGTCACAGGCCTAAATGGTGTACTTAGTCAAGTTTGAATGTGGAGGGGTCCATTCTCACAATTGAAGCAAAAAGGGCTTGGGTGTACTTTACTGCATCAGGTTCTTCAATGCCCTCTCTCAGGCCTCTAATGTGCAGGTTGTCACATCGGGATCTGTTTTCCAGGTCCTCAATTTCCCTGCCATTGCATTGTTTTGCACATGAAATAAGGTACATTTGTCCATTAGGGTATAACTTTGGGCCTCCAAGGCTTGCCACCTCCTTTACTCTAGAGTCCATGGAGTATACCCTGAATGAAAGTGCAGCAATTTTTCTTAGAGATCTGACTTCAACAGAGAGAGTTCCCAGGCAATATATCCTCCCTGAGGTTTCTCGTAGTTCAGTTTAAAATGATCACAAGCTGGATAGAAGATCGGCATTCGAAAAAATAATTTCATAGAGCTTTTTTGTCACTTGCTCCCCCATGTGGGCCATTGAAGTCCTCCCTTGTAAAGCCTGGACAGCAGCAAAGAAGCCTGTTACCTTCTTCTGAGTTTGTTCCATCAGGAGACATGGGCTGTCTGTAATGCTTACAGGGATGGAGAGAGGCTTCAGCGAGTGAATGTTTTGGACACTCAGTGTCAGGAGTTGCATGCTCAGTCTGTTGCCCACTACCATTCGGTGCCTCATTGCCCCTTGCCACCTTTGCACCATGCTGCTGCCCAAGACCAGTTAGTGCCTTGCAGCCCCTTGCCACCCTTACACCTTACTGCTGCATCTTCACAATTTGGATGCAAATTGCACCACCTCTTGCGTCCAAGGATAAAGATCTCGGCCCCCCTGCACTGCCAGGGAATACAATCAGTATCCTTGAAATGCACATTGTAATAACCTTGTTGTGCGCTGACACGCTCTGGCTGAATATGTAAATAACAGTGTTACTAGTGTTACATGCGCTGACTAAATATAAATCACACAGTTACTTAAGCTACATGCACTCAACTATGGGTGACAATATTAGCCCCGGCAAACACAAACGTTTGTTGACCTCTCATGAGAGTTTAGCAAACCTCAGCTGCCATCTTGGGCACAGCTTTTGCACAGCTTGGTATTTAAGTCATGCCCAAGCCTTACTCAATAGCTTTCTCTTTCTACTGCATCACATATTACCTGATTCCTTTGGGCGTGGAGGACTTCTCTCCTGCATCTCGCCGCATCCCATCTCTGCATTGCTCGCTGCACCTTGCATGTGGACAGCTGCATCTGAAAGGCAAAACAAGAACAGTAAGTGCTTACCAATACAAAATACAGCAGTAAAGAGCAATTATTTATATCCACGACAGAGCTAACCCTTGCATGGAATTTTACCAGAACATTAACTCAAGAAGTGTTACTTAACCCAAACTTGTGACAAAGAACTATTGCGTTTCTCCAACTTTTAAAAGAGAACTGTTACATTTGGGGCGGATGTAAATAATCTGAAGAATTACCGACCCATATCCAGACTCCCCTTTCTGGCTAAGGTAGTGGAGCAGCATGTGCTTAGAACATTTTCGTGTTTTTTGGTGGAACACCAGTTACTCCATGCACAGCAAGTGGGCTTTAGGGCCCACAACAGCACAGAGCTGGTGATGCTCTCGGTGCTGGACAAACTGAGGCTCGCAGCCGACAAGAAGAAATCGTCGGCACTGATCCTTTTAGATCTCACAGCCGCGCTCGACACGGTAAACCAGCTCAGCTGCTGTCACGTGTTCAGGGGCTGGGAATCACTGGCGTTGTATACCAGTGAATTGCCTCCTTCTTGAAGGACCGGACACAAAAGGTCCAAATAAGGGAATGTGTGTCCAGGAAAGGCGCTTTGCCATGTAGGGTCCTGCAGGGTTCGGCGTTGTCGCCCCTGCTTTTTTACATCTATCTGCAGCCACTTGTGGAAGCACTGGCAAAACAAGACTGTCTGGTGTTCAACTATGCTGATGATACGCAACTAATCCTGTTGATCAACAATTTAACCCAGGCACAGTCTAATATACAGAATATTCTTCGGTTAACCACGAACTGGATGACCATCAACTCACTGAAAGTAAATCCAGACAAGACGGAGGTACTAGCTATTACCACAGGGGGCAAACCCTGGTCCAATTCCTTCTGTCCACAAGATCTAGGCATTGCTCCCACATCGATGCCAGTTGTGAAGAGTCTTGGTATTAGGCTAGACAATAAGCTAACGCTGAACAACCAAGTGACTGCTATGGTGGGGAACTGTGTGGGCCTTATGAGGCAACTCCGTAAACTTATACCCCTACAGTCATTCTCCACATTGCGTACTGTAGGGTCAGCACTAATTGTGTCACAACTGGACTATGGTAATGCGTTATACATTGGGCTACCTGATAAATTATCAGGGAACCTTCAAGTGGTTATGAATGATGCAGCAAGACTGATTTTCAAACTTCCTAGAAGAGCACATGCCACCCCATTGCTGCAACAACTGCACTGGCTCCCAATCAAGCAGAGGGCTGGATTTAAGGGTTTGTGTATTGCACACAAAGCCCTGCATGGAGGAGCACCCGATTACAGCAAGGAACGTTTGAAGAGGTATGGGCCAGGATGATATCTCCGATCATCTGATGCAAGTTTGTTGTCCTGTCCACGGTTTGACAAATCCAGCATGGGGGGCCGAGGTTCTTCAGTCGTGCTTCCTCAGCTCTGGAACTAGCTACTGGAGAGTTTGCGCAGGGAACGTACCCTAATCCCATTTAGGAGGAAACTAAAGACACTCTTGTTTATACAGGCTTTTGGACAAGCTACACCTAGTTTGACCGAGCCTCGGGATGTGTAGCCCTGGTGTTGTTTTATGTTCCTCACAAGCGCTTAGAGATCATTGGTGATTTTGGCGCTATACAAATGGCAATTAACATAACATAACATAACATTTCTAAACCTTGGGATATTGCCATAAAACAAACCACAGAAAAAATGGTGTAAAGAAAACACCAGGGTTACAAATACTCGAGTGAGTAGAAAACACATAGCTATGCGGGTTTAGATGTTTATGTTGCACACTGTGAAAGCACATTGTTGGATACATACTGCACACTGTGAGGGTGCGTATAGTCAAAACTACGTGGCAAAATTATTTTGTGTTGTATGTGTTTGCACCATTTACAGTTTTCTTTGTTTCATAGCGTCCTGAAGGGTCCCTAATCGTATGCTTTGAGATCGCTACTGAATGAGAGTCAGGTAAGTCATCTGATTCCCTAAAGATACCATCACGCCTGTTGCCTTGCAGGTACAAATTTAATAATCTCACACAAACAACAGTACCAGGGGACTTAGGGGTAATTAAGACTTAAGCAGGACATAAGTATTAATAGTATTGCTTTTCTACATAAGGTTCGACAACAGAGAGCAGTGCCAGCGGTCAACTTCACATCAACCAGACACATAGCAGAAGGCCCCCCTCCCTGGGCTTGACCGCTTTTCTGGTAGAACACCTACTTCTAGTAGAGGACAGGTAGGGCACAGTTGAGGTGGGTCCATATCGTCTCTGCGACACCCATTATGAAGCCAAAAGGTAAGGCTTGTATTCATTCTCTGACACTCGGTCTTGTGCTACCAGGCGGGCCTCACAACATGCTGGATTAGGGAAAAGCTCCAGCAATATCAGGGTGGGATTTGAACCCAGCTGACCAGCCTATCCATATTCCACTCAATGTGCTGTTTCACAGAGCCCACTCCTAGTGGTCAATGGCCTTCTTGGGCTGCTTCCAGGCCCACCAGGTGAGTGAGCAACTGCCATGGGGCTGTGAATGTGATTATAATTGGCCTGTCCAAGTGGTCGACTGTTTACTACCCTTATCAGTTCACTGCCACAACTCTGCACTGCGATGCCGAACAGGTCTTGTGTCAGCACAAATCGAGCATATGATAAAGTCTTCAGGTCAGGCAGCCCTGGTCATACAGTGCATAGTTCCTTGCCAGTTGAGGGGGAGGGGCAAGTACTACAATGCTGTGCCAGTATCCCGGAGTCCTTGCCAATATACTGCCCACATTTCAGAGGGACAGTGGTGTCAATGCTGTCTGACCAGCTTACCGACCGGCGTAGTGGGCCCTGGAGGCCAGAGTTATAATGAGGTGCTGCTCATCTTCTTCACTTTTCCTAGGTAGTGCCATGTGGACTTGGTTGCAGCCGAGTCCTGACCTGGTGCAAGAGTCTCAGAAATGTGACTCTGCTTTGAGGTCAGCATGCTAACCAGCATCAGCCCTTGTGTTTAGCCCCCCACAGGTCCTTTCAGAGGAGCAATTTCACAGCGTGGCCATCTTGGTTCGAGCTCTGGCCACAGCTTAGCTCCAACATTTGGAGAACTCCATTTGATCTGACTGCTGACCTTCATCACCTTCAAGACCCTCAGCATCGTCTTTAAAGAAGTCGAGGCCATGGTGACCCGCCTTAGCTGGGAGCAGAAATCAAAGAATTGAGACATCTTTACAAGACACAGCAAAGAAACGATCAGATGCCAGCCCTCCCCT
This sequence comes from Triturus cristatus, assembly GCF_964204655.1. Classification (NCBI taxonomy): domain Eukaryota; kingdom Metazoa; phylum Chordata; class Amphibia; order Caudata; family Salamandridae; genus Triturus; species Triturus cristatus. The sequence continues at coordinate 218,047,501 of NC_140594.1, read as the reverse complement.
ACTAATCCCAAAGGTGATAATATTTTTTTCCTGGGCCTGGTTTTTCTTTACCTTTCATATCTCATTTTGTGCACTTGAACTACTTTCTGTTAGGTCAAGTTCACACATGTTCATTCTTAATTTGGTTGCAGATGTAAGGTTACCAGATAACTGGTACTCGAGGGACAAGATGGTCTGGTGCAGGGGTATGAGGGAGAACATGGCGGGCGCTAGTTAGAGCGTTCGTGGGCTCTCGCTCGACTCTGGCAGGATAATGGACAAGCACGGTACCTGGATGGTGGAGATGCCACAGAGGAGCCGCTGGGCGGTAGCGGCAGTGCAGATTGCGTGTGGCAGGTGTACCGTGGCCAGGGACGGCTTCCGGAGCAGCAGGAGTCGGGTGATTGACCTCACAGCTCCTTGTGTTTTAGCTCTGATGGCTCTTCCCTAAAACTGTAATTGAAGCTCATTTAGGACTTTCAAAAGCTGAAATTGGCTGGTTTCAAAGTAGTGGTGAGTCGGCGCACTTGGAGAATTTTGGATACAGTTTATGGCACTTGCCAATGACCCTGGTAAGGAGGAGAAAGCGGAACTGGGGGCCTAAACTGAATGTGGAGAAGGGCACAGTTTGTGAGGAGAAGCAAGCCAGTGGGGACCACGCTGAGCTATATACTGGTGCAAATAGGTTAAATAGATATACCCTTAAAAGCAGGGACATCTGGGGTCTAAGTCGGCCCCCCTCTGAGGCTCAAAACAGGGAGACTACCCCGCCTACGGGGCAAATTTACCCTAAAAAAAACCTCAGAAGCCCCACAAAATAAAAAGGCGCTGGTAGAGAAGTCCCAACCAATCAGGGGGAAAAAAGCAAATCAAAAGTAAACCAGCCAACATTCGAGTTACCCCTTCACTCCGCTCTTACTTCAAGGTTTAGGCTAATTCTTTTTTGCCTACTCAATCCACCCAGCCTACTCAAGTTTTTCAGGATAGCCAGTTGAGCTCTACACTTACCCCTACGGTGACCCTGAGCAATGGTAGTAGTATTGGCTCTATACAACAGACTTCTTCTGAGCTGCCCAGGATAAAAAACACTGGGGGACTGGAAACAGACATGTATCCTGTACTTCTTGAAAACAGATTTGCTCCCTTAGCGCCCTTGGTCGATGTAGAAAATGATAACACTGATAATGTCTGCCCTCCACATAACCCTAGACCTGAGATTCCGCAGAATCAGTTTAACCAACAGAGAAATGAGCTAAGGGATGAGCAAAGGGTATCAGTTGCAGGCCACAATTCAGAGGCCCAACCATCTACAGAGGGACTTTTAGTTACCCTACTCACTGATATCAGAGAAAAATTTGCCGTTTCAGAAAGTAACCAAATGAAAATCCAAGCAGTTTGCGAAACGCTGGAAGTAAAAATGAATGATATACTGGAAAGGGTCGAGCTATTGGAAACAGCTTTGGAAGACCTTTCAAAACAAGTAGACAAAAACTCATCCAAAATCACAAGACTAAAGGACAGTGACAAATAAATGAGGGACAAACTAGAAAGTTTAGATAATAATGCTAGAAGGAATAAAATTAGGATCCTTAATGTCCCAGAAGAGGTTGAGGGAGGACACATAAGATCTTTCATTATTAGCCTTCTTACAAAATTCTACCCTGACATAGGAAGACAGACCCTGGAGGACGATATACAGAGAGTGCATCGTGACCCATTCTCTAAAAGACCTGGGGAAAAAAACAGAGAAGGTTAACTTTAAAACATACTTAGTAAAGGAAAAGATCCTTGTTGCTTAAAGCAGGAGTGTATAATAAAGGGGACTGGTTGTTTCGTGTCAGGTCAGACATCTCACGCATCACACAGGACAGACAGTGGGGATTAGGGAAATCTATCCAAGAATTAAGGGGTTTGGGTGCCACAGCAAACCTACTATTCACCGCCTCTCTAAAAGTGATGTAGAACAATAAAATGTTTAATTTTAGGGATCCCTCTGAAGTTAATTCCCTGATCGTCAGATTAAAAGCACATCGAAATGAGAAACTTTAAAATTCCTGCCTAGATAGACAGAGTCCGAAGCAGAGGTATCTTCGGTATACCTCTAGTATTGAGTGAGGGTTTACCGGGGTGGGGGGATAGGAAGGAAGGGGTGGGGTGGGTCACAAACAAAAATACAACTAAAAAAACAATGTTTTTTTGTTCTTACACGGGGTGGGGGAGCATGTGGGAAAAAAGAAAACAATTGTCCTCATTTATAAATAACAACCAAATATTCCAAATCGGTCCAGATAAGCTTGTCACTCCTTTAATTGTACGCAGCATATATACGTTTTGCTCTCTCAACATTTACCTCTCCCATGACAGATTTAGGTAGGACAGAGAAATTAAAAAGCTTAAAAATTCTGTCATGGAATGTAAATGGTCTCAGGGTTCCCTCTAGAAGAAGGAAAATTCTAGAATATCCAAGACTCTCTGACAGGGATGTGTTTTTCATCCAAGAGTCACACTTGCTTAAGGAGGAATGAATATCGATTTAAAAAAAACTAAAATGGGTAGAACACTGCATCTGCACAACCCAAACGTGCACAATAAAAGGGGTTGCTCCTATGTTTAAAAAAACAATCCAAGTTATACTTGGGGATTGCCTTGTTAACCCTTTAGGGAGGTGGGCAATCACCAGCGCCAAAATCAATGGCTCCTGGCTGACCTTCGTGGGCTATTATGAACCAAATCTAGACAATCTGGCTTCATTATACACTCTATTCCTTCAATTAATTAACATAAATGACCCTATTTGGCGGCGATTTTAATTTGATTTTGGACCCTAGTCTAGATTCAACCTCACAACAACACAAAATATGAGAGCTGCCTTAAAACAATTGATGTTCGATATGGGACTCTTTGATACTTGGAGAGAGATGGGACATAAGGCAGGGACAACTGGGGGGAATTTCACCTTTCATAATAAAAAGTGCGGTCATCGTTCCAAGATCGATTTTTTTCTGGCCGTTGCCTCCACCTGTAAAAACACCATTAACGTTAGTCATGTCCTGGAACATCTGTCTGACCATTCTGCTGTGGTCCTGGAAATTGCCATTGCGAAGAGACCGTTCGCTCGTAGGTGGACCCTAAATCGTTCGCCACTCTTGGAAACCACAGTAATTGAAAAATTACGAATAGTAACCAAAGAGTTCTTTGTATTTAATCTTAACTCAGCACCCCTTCACGTGGTATGGGACTCATATACGGCATTCTTAAGAGGTAGTTTAACATCTCTTCTATCGTCAAAACCAAGAGAGCGAAGGATGAAATCAGAGCTTTAGAAGCTGAAGTACACACCTATCAGGATGTGTTAGAAAAAATTCCTGATAATCTGAATATCTTACGAAATTTAATGGCAGCAAAACATAAGCTCCCGGACCAATTAGAAGTAATAATCAAAAAAAAATGGGAAGCCAGTAGGTTGTCTAATCACGAATATGGGGAGGGGTGTGGCAAACTCCTATGGGTGGAAAATGAAGGCTGACCAGTCTAGAAATTTGATAAAAGATCTTAGATGTTCAAACACCAGTGATATTATTACTGATGACTCTGGGATCGAAGATGCCTTTGTTTAATATTTTCAAAGCCTTTATGCAGAGGATCCGACATTAAGCGAAGATTTTATGGAGGAATTCCTTTTAGACCTAGATCTTCCCTCTCTCCAGATTGCCGACAAAACCCATCTAAGTCGCCCCATAACTCTGGAGGAAGTCGATCAAACAATTAGCACTTTAAACTAGCATTGGCATAGCCAATAGGTTTTGCCTTTGGGACCTTATAAGTGTTTAGCCATGCAACAGTTGCATAACTAAATACTTATAAGGTCCCAAAAGCGAGACCTATTGGCTATGACAATGCTTTTTTTTCAGCAAACATGCAGGTCACAACTAGTAAAAGAGGCTGAGCTATAACAATAAAAACAGACCACAACCAGAGTAGCAAAAAGAAGCAATCGCTTTTGCAAATTCCAGAAATGCAGGCACAAGAAAAACAGACAAGTTCAACAGTACTGAAGGAGTGGAGCAAAACTAGAGACCATGTAGTGCCTGTATCTCAAGAGCAGGTAGAAATAGGTACCTCAGGAGGGGCCTGGGAGTTCTTATCTGGCACCAAATTCACATTTTCTAGACTAGCGTGCACTCTATGCAGTGGTCTCGCCACAAAATGTTATCACCACAAACTGATCAGTAGTCTGTTCTTTAATGCTGGTGTCTCAGTGTTCAGATTTCCCCAGCTGCTGTTGCCATGAAAGCTAAGGCTGTCAACCTTACAGTAGCAAATGTGACTTAATGTCCCATTATTTGCAGGTATCCATCGGTGCTACTGTTACTGGCTAAGCTATGGGGTAGGAACATACTTTTGCCTACTCACCCACCACCAAGAGGACCTCGCGTAGAGCAAATCTCTTCACTGTAAGGCAATGTTGAGGCACTAAACTACTGCTACAGCAGATTGGGTGCTCTTCACAGAGCATTTGGGTCTCTTAGTGCCCTGGCCAGAGGAGCTAGCAGCCTTTAACAAACATTGGCCACGAAAGTCATCGCGATCACGATCGCTGTGAAAGCAAAAGTGATCGCGATGACGCGCTAAAACATGCAAGGGATGCGCGCACAAGCGCGCGTGCTTGTTGCGCGTTCTAGCAAGCTGGCTAAAAAGCTGGGAGGAAAAATGCTACCGCTGGCCACAGCTTGCGCGCGCCCGCACACATGCACTGCAAGCTGTAGCCGGCGGTAGCATTTTTTGAAGCCCTCACTTATTAAAGTCTCTCCGAGCAGCGCATGCGCGCTGACTCAGCGAGACCTAAAAAGGGGAAAACTGCCAGCCCCGATTCTATTCCAAACGAGATTTATGTTATTTTAAAGGAAGAGCTTGCTCCATTTCTCCTTCAACTATTTAACTCTGCTTTCATACCTGGTCAAGACCTCCCCTTGTCATGGGATGAAGCCACCATAACTATTCTTTTAAAACCAAACAAGAATCCGAGATCCTGTGAATCTTACAGGCCCATTTCACTCTTAAGTAGTGATCATAACCTATACACTCAGATCATAACTAAATGCCTGGATAAGGTAAAAGGACTACTGATACACCCAGATGAGAAAGGTTTTATGAAAGGGAGGCAGCTTTTTTGAACTAACACATTATCTAATCGAGGCAATACACATGGCAAAAACATATGAGATCCCACTAGCAGTAATGACTTTTGACACTGCAAAAGCATTCGATCGGGTCATTTGGCTTTTCTTATGTAAAATGATTCAGCGTCTTAATCTAGGGGAACCTTTTTAACAGCAGTTAAAGCCATCTATAAAAACCCATGTGCCAAGGTCCTTGTTAATGGTAATCTTACAAGGTCCCTAAAAATAGGTAGGGGGACTAGACAGGGCTGCCCTCTCTCCCCCTCTCCTTTTCAATATATATATTGAACCCTTAGCATGCAAATTAAGAGCTTGCCGGAATATCATCCCTTTTAGCTGTAATGGTTGGGAAAAGAAAATCGGGCTATACGCCGATGATCTTATGATCCTCACAGGTGACCTAGAGCAATCACTTCCTGCAATTTGGGAGCAGCTGGAAAGTTTCGGGAGGGCATCCGGATACTTGATTAACCAATAAAAAACAAAGTTATTGAAATGGAATACCCACTATAGGAGTGACCTCACAAAGAGAGAAATCAGATATCTGGGCCTTCAAATAGTCCATAACATTGACAAGATAGCACAAGTCAATTTCGAAAAAGTAACTAAAACTGTCAAATCACATCTACAATCATGGGGTGCTCTTCCACTTTCATTTTTAGGTAAATAGAATCTCCTAAAAATGTCAATTCTCCCTAAATTTACTTTTCTGTTTAATACTATTCCGCTAGAATTTCCAAAGATTTGGTTCAAGAAAGTACAAGGGGCCTTTTCTAGTTTTATTTGTGGAAACAAAAGACCAAGAAGAGCCCTAAAGAAATTTAGAAGAAAGAAACCTCATGAAGGCATCGCTACCCCAGATTTATACCTGTACAACTGTGCCTTCCACTTAAAGAACTTTCGGCAATTATTCATTGGTAGCTCAACTTTCTCTCCGCTTTTCAAGGCTCTTACAGCTAGTGTTCCTCACCAGGTAAGATTTTTCCTCTTAAAATTTGGTCATCCCAAATATTTTAAGAAGGTGAGACTGAAGATTCTTGTGACTGCAGTTAAGCTTTGGTCTCAGGTGAGACGTCTCCTAAAAATTCCCTACAATAGCAACACAGCACCAATCTGGAACTCTCCAGGTACCCCTTGTTTGGTGGATGCCCTCGCCGTTCTGCTTCGATCCTGTGGTATTCATATATAGGGGGCAGCTTTTTGTGGATTCTGAATTAAGTTCTTGGCTTCACTTCTCTGCGATTTGCGAGAACTTGGTCTCGAAATTCAAGTATTACCAATTCTCTAGTTGGGTAAAATCTCTAGGAAAGGAGTTAGAAGGGAAAGCGGACTTGGTGTTAAAGATCTGCACATGCCACACAATGCGGAAAGAAGTCGCAGAGTGGTACTGGCTATTAATTCAAAGTGGAGAAGATACTCAAGACCCTTTTACAGAGATCTGGAAGAGGGACATGCTGGATGAAGATCTTGAAAAATTAGGGCAAGTATCTATGTCTCTTTTATGGTCTCATGTGAACTCTGCACCTTTAAAAAAGAACCACCTTTTCACAGTCCATAAGACATACTGGACACCACAGAAAATATAAAAAATGGGAAGTCGTGAGATCAAGAAATGCCCGAAATGCGGAGAAGACAGCGCAACTGAGGTCCATATGTTTTGGCGGTGTTCCTCAATCCAGTCCCTTTGGCAGAAAGTGGGTAAGACCATATCAGGTATTATGGGTCAAGGGATAGATTTAACTATACCCTCAGTAATTTTTGGGGTGTTATCAGGGGATGCAGACAACCGAACCCTGATAAAAAACCATAAAGCTCTTTTCTTTGCCCTGGTCCTTCTTGCCCAGAGGGATTATGTGTTAAGTGAATTCTTCCCTGTTCCCCTATGCAGGAGGAATGGATTTACTCCATTCAGAGGGTCTCCCTACTTGACCGCTCAGGCAAACAGGCCAAGAAAACGAAATATTGGGAAATCTGGGATGACTGGGTTAAGACTTTTACCTCTAACGCCTCTCACTAAGTATCACTTTTATAAACTTCACACCCTGTTCTCTTCTTTCTTCTTGGTTTCGGATTAGAGGTTCTTTCCCTTTTCTCTTGTAATTTTCTTGAATCAAATTTCTAGGGGTACTTAAGATATACTTCTGTTTGTTTGTGTTTTATGGTCCAATGGTTAAGAGTATGCTATAGAGGCTATTTTAAAAAGCACCTGTATAAAAAAAAGGATTAGGTGTCATTCTCCAGCCAAGAGGTTAAATTGTCGACCCAGGGATAACATTTATCTCTCGCTCTCCTGTGGAGTGGTCAGAGATTACTAACACCTCGTTTTTGGATTGGTTTGTGCACTATTTCTTTGAATCTAAAGCATAATTTGGATAAATGAGAACTAAACAAAACAAAAAAAAGGTGGTCTTGTGCTGATAAATTATCAAAATGTATGTTGTGATTTGTAGTCCTGGTTCACCTAAACTGAACCCACAGGACTACAGTTCAAAACTACAATGGTTTGCAGAAGTAAACTCTGATGTGGAACTGATGTCTTCAATTATATGAAGTATTCCAAAGTCCCTTGCGCGCAGTAATCAGCCTGAACTCTGCAGTACAAACAGGTTGCAATTAAGAACATTAATTTCAGGCGCAGGTTACAAATATATAGGCAGAGGATATCCCACAAAGAGCAAGGAACTTTCCTTCTTAGCCTCTGGTCTCAACTGGTGTCTGTGCCATGCCAACTCTCAAAGTGGCATAGACACATTTCATGCAGCATATTCATGGTAGTGCAAGGACACAGAGAACACGGGGAAAGCAAGACACCTACCTCATTTGGAAATACAACAAGTGGCAATGTTTTAACAAAACAATATGACCAGACTCTCAAACCTGCATAACACACCTAGAGCAAGCTAAAATGTAAATAACCAACAGGAAGACACAAAAACATATTAACATGACAAAGCACGTGTCCAGCAACCTCCAAACAGGGTCCAAACACACCATCAACAATCACCTATCAAGGCACACAGCCAAACACTTAAGTGACCACAACAATGAGTCTCTTTCAACCCCTCACTCAGTATAAAACGGGGTATCTTGTGACTAAGCAACAGGTGTCTTTTTCAACCATCACTCTACTAATAAGTAATCGGTGTCTATCACCCCTCACTCATAACAGAAGAGGGCAACTTGTGATTAGCACAATTGGTGTCTTTCAACCCTCATTCTAGCAATATGCAAAGGATGTCTTTCAACCCTCACTCGAGCAATACGTCCCTGAATAGTGTATCTTGTGAATAGCACAACAGGTGACTTTTAACCCTCACTCTTGCAATATGTAAAGGCTAATCCATTGTGCTTTACACATGTGGGTTTGCACTCCATCCTCGTATCTAGTGTTGCAAAGTCCCTTGTTTGCAGTCATTAGTCTGGACTCTGCAGTACAAACAGGTGACTTCTTTATTCACAGATCAGCATACATTTAGTTATGGAGGTACAGGATACCCCACCAGGAGAGGGAGACTTTCCTGATCAACCTGAGGTCTGAACTGGTATTAATGTTAGTCTAACATGCCCAAGGTAGCTTGTGACTCATTACACATTGAAAGGATTTTGTTTACAGTGCTTTCTAAAGTGAGTAATCTAGACATTTCCATTTGTTGGTCATATAAGAGATATATGTGATGGATTAGTAATATTAGGTATTAATCTGGGTATGCAGTTAAGATTTCTGAGCAATGGTAAAATCTGTCACATGTTTAAAATTTCTGAGTGATGATGTAAATATGATCATACAATTTTTACTGAGTGATGATGCACATCTGAGTATTTTGAGGAGATTAGCGAATGATAGTGCAATTCGTATGCAATTGGTTACTGAGTGATGACACAAATCTGAACATGGACTAGAATTACTGAGTCAATGAAGCAAATATAAACAAGCAATTAAGAATGTTTGATGGTACAACTCTGAACATGCTCTAATAAGTCCTGAATGATTGGCCACATAGAATAGGGGTGGGTGGAGCTTGCGGAATTTCACTCTTCAGAATTCTGCTGAGTTACCTAAAAACTCTGCGAGATTCTGTGGAGTTCCACGAGTGGCTTAATTCAGTACATCCAGCTGCTTGCGCTGATTTTTAGTGCCGGGAGGTTGTCCGGCACTGTAAAATTGGTGCAACTGGCACCAAGAGGCTCGCCAGATGGCGCTGCTTCTTTCTGCTGCTCTAGTCCATTTTTTACTCGAGCGGCAGCTTTTTCAATGCAAGCGGTAGCGACCTTCCGGGATCGACCACATTGAGGAATCTCTCCAGAGGTGGTCTAAGCTCTCCGAATGTTGGCAAACCACATGTGAGAAAAAACTCCACTACTCAGCAGTTGGCAGAGTTTTTCTGGAGCCTATAGTGCACTGTCTGAATACATGGATAAGTTATCATCTTTGTAGGGATATGTATTGTGTGATTAGTGGTATGGCTCAAAAAGGGGAGTATTTTAATAAATACCTGGAGTAGAATCCAAAGGAGGTGGTGGTGAAAGACTTCTTTCCTTTTCCACAACATCCTCTGCCTCTCCCAGTGCTCTGGGAAACTCCACGGAGCCTCAGGAGAGGGAGATACAGAGGCAAGGGGAGGCACAGGCTCCAAGTTTATATATTAAAATATTCACTAATTTGACACCCATTGCCGCTCCATTCTTTTATACTGCGTCATAAGCATCCCAATGTCATATTATATTTTCAAGCCTTTGCATGCTCTTTTCATCTTTCTCATTATGCTATTTTACGATGATATTTTAAAACTTGTAAATGTTCTTTTCTATCTTTTTCTAATTAGCCAATCATGCAACATGAGCTGTTCTGTCTAGGCTATTCTGGGATTTTGAAATTGAAGCAGTAACATTGCAGCAAGCGCTTTGCACATTCTCTAACATTCTTACTGGTTCAATGAAAATCATTGTAAAATATATAAGGGCGTGTAGCAGTTATCATGCCAAATGTATATACAGGTTAGTTTTGGGGGCCTTCAACATCTGCATACAGAACAGATGAATAGAAAATGTACGCATAGGCTTCTGTGCAATACTAGACTGCTAGACTATGTCTTTCCGTATACTTCTCGGATTCCTGAGTTATTTATTTGTCAATATACACATGTCACTCTTCTCGTTTGTTGCACTGTGTGATCCCCTTTTTTGAGTACTCCATTGTATTAATTAATGAATAAGCGTGTTTTTCGTTGTGCCTGAGTAGGCGTGGGCATGCAGCAGCAGGGGCTTCTCGGTTTTACCGGTTTTCCCGGTTTCCTGGTCAGGAAAGCCACAATTTCGCTATGATACTGCCGTAAACTGGCAGGTGCATCCTGGTGGCTGGTTCTTCCGGTCCTCCCGGACTCCCGTGGCTGAGCACAAGCAGACGTGCAGCAGCAGCAGGCGGAGGTGGCGGCCGCAGGAGCTTCCTGGTTTCCCAGTCGGATGAGCCACAACTTCGGCCCGATAGCGTGGCAACTGCAGTGGCGGCCGGTGCTATCCGGTTCTCCCGGTCCTACCATCTATGAAACGAACGGGCAGGCCCCAGCTCCCAGCAAAGACTTCTACCAGGTGCTCATCACACAGGACGAGGGGATTTTACGATGGTGGAAGATCTCACTGCGAAGTGAATTCCGTGATGCAACTGATGTAGCGCTTGAAAGGTTAAAAATTGTAGGGGTGCGTTATATTCACTGTTAGTCGGCACCCGCATATAATCAAGTGTGTACTCAGGTATTTCGTGTGCAACGTATTAAGAATTGTATAACCTATATCGATTTAAATAGAAGTGTTAGCAATGTACCATGATATCATGGAGAAGTGGAGAAGTGTAGCTCACTGGTTAGAGGAGGCATACCCTGAAGCAGAGATCAGACCTGGGACCTGGGTTCGATTCCCGACGCGGCAGGGTCCAGAGACCAATTGTCCACAGGCTCGATAATTCTCGCTTCGGTGCCCACTCTAAGCACAAGTTCACACTATGCAGCTCTGGGCAACAAGCCTGCTTAATCTCCACAACGGCCCCCCGCGGCGGGATGCCTGGCTTTCACCTTGGGGATGCCCAGTATGGGTTATCTTACAGGGAAAAACCAGGACGGGTTCCCAATGCCAGCGCCAAGATGCCTGTAGGGTGATAGCTGCGCTCTATAAGTACATCAATCAATCAATATCATGAATGTGTTTGGAGAAATGCATAGAGTTTAGTTTACTTGAATGCAATGTGATGTTAAAATGTGTAGCCTAGAATACGTGCATGTAGACTGTTTAAACATACATGAAAGGGAAGACGTAAATGTCAATAGTGTGATTTAGACATGCTTGTGTAACCGAAGTAGTGGCCGGAATTCACATATATCGTTGAGGCGAAAGGCCTGGTATTTTCTTATGTAAGCCGAGGGCAATAGGCCAAAAGGGATTTATTCCAGTAGAGGTTTTAGGCTGTAGTAAATTGCAAAGTTAAAAGATGTGAAGTATGTCTGCATTGCATGATCTCACCCCAGGTGCAAGGACAGTTGCTCGTTAGTAGAGAAGTTCTTTGTTCACGAATTGACTTATGTAGTTAAAGCCAGACATGGGAGTGCATTGGAATGTGCCAATCGTAACTCCTAGTGCGGACGGTGTCTGGGACTCAAGGCCAAGCTGATGGACGATGGAACTGGACAGAGCTCAATGGAAAATTACTGAAAGACGACCCGGCTGAAGAGGAGGCGCAAAGGGCGTGTTCTGGGATTCGGGGTTCTGTATTAGGGAAAGCGCCCCGAGGGTGGAGGCAGAACAGAGCAGCCCAGAGCAGAGAAGAGCTAGGCGAGGAGCTAGAGGGGGCAATTTTAGATCAAGCTCTCTGAGTGAAGACTTCTTAGGAAGTTTCACTCTGACACCTTTTCTCGAATTGAGAGTCTCAAGGGATTGCTAAGTAGGGATGTCATCCAGTACAGAGTAGGGACAGAGATGGTATGGTCCAGTGTCCCTAATATCGACATTGTCTTGGTAGCTTTCTACCTCATGCTTTTAGAAATTGTGCTTTTAGTTATTTTCAGTCGTATGCGGATTCTTCATAGAGTAGCATTTGTGTAAGTGCCTATGTACTTGTTGTGCCTCGTATTGAGGAGTTTGTATCTTCAAATCTTTATGCTGATAATAAAAGCCAGAGAGCCAAGAGATTAAGTCTCGAGTCCATGATTATGACAAATGGCGGACAGCATTTTCTGATAATTGTGTTTATTCCCTCCACGCTATTAGGCAAGTAAAAAGATCCATCCGACCAGAGTGGGTTCTAGTAGATAATTGACGGATACTAAAATGGGCCGGAGCAGTTGGTAGCAGAGACGGATGGTTACTTCCGATAGCGAGGGACGATTAGATTAGATAAGGATAAGTGATCCTTGAGGCCCATAGACGATAAGTGATGGTGAATCATCAGCAGATGGTGAGCGGGAGACAACGGCGGCAGATGAGCATCGACGACAAGTAGCAGTGCGGCAGGAAGCAGCAGTTCCAGGAGTGAGTATGAACAAAATGAGATGTTGTAGATTGCGTTATTGATTTGTTGTGTGATGTCTTGCGGAGTTGATGTGTATGTTGAGTGATTGTGAGATCAGGCTGTGAGCGCGCGCAGCCCGGGAGTTGTGGTGTAGAAGACACCTGAGATAGATTTTGTTGACCACCCAAAGGAGATCGTGAGGTACCATCGATCACCTGGACCGAGATAGGGGGAGCGAACGTGTGTGTGTATGGCAACTTAACGCTGGTCGTGGGTTGTTGTGTGTGGATTGGAGTGTTAGTAACCTATCAGGGGCGATCTGTCTGGCCGGACGGGGGCAGACGGTCGCCTAACGAGGTCAACAAGGTCGAGAGACTGTGGACGAACAGTCAGAGGCTGTGGACGGACAGCCAGAGAAGTAACTTAATCGGTTATTTCAGTGTATGAATGGGACGAGAGTAGGCGTGAAACGTGTCTGGAGAAGGGAACTGCTACGAACGAAGGAAGGTGACGTCAGAGAGTGTCGCGCTGTGATAGGCCGGTTGGTGTGAGTCGCGCTGTTATTGGAGGATTTAAGAGCAAGAAGTAAACAGAGCGCGAGATCGAACTTGCTCGTCATGAAGTGTCTTAAGGTTTTACGAGAATTGTGTAGAAGCGACAAGCATGTGGTCACTCGGAAGGGAGAAGAAGCCCCTCCCGAGGATACCCCAGCACATTACATTGCAAAGAATGTGGGATTACATGCGATAGTTTGGATCGAGAATTGGCATAAGATTACACAAGGTGAAGGGGAACTAGCTTTCCCGAGGTATGGCTCCTTTAGGCTAGCGGTGCTGTATCAGTTGAAGTCTGTGATGGCGTCCTTAAGACCCTTGCCAAGGCCAACACAGTTCGAAGCATTACATGCGTGGATTCGAGCAGCGCATGATAAAGAAAAGGGAAGGAGTCAGGAAAGGATGAGAAAATCGATCAGGGCATTTCAGGATGCCAAGTGGGATGCAGCGGAGAAAAGATGGAGAGTGCAGGCAATTGAGAAAGAGAAACTGTATCCCTTATTAATAGACTCGACGGGGATAAGGCATGTGAAGGCACAGGACGAAGAAAGTGACTCCGATGACGGAGTATTGGAAAGATTGTTGGAGGAGAGGCCACCTCCTTACAATCCAGAAGAAGCAGACGACAGGTGGGGTGAGAGAGGGGAAACTAGAAGAGTAACGATACAACCCGAGACTCGAGTAGAAGGGTTGGTCTCGTTTGGAACAGAGAGTCCACGGAGTCAGTCTGAGGCTAGTGGGAGGATTGAGAGAGAGATGAGGTTACCAGATGCATTGAGGGTACCGGTCACCATTGGACCGATTGTGTCGATTTATAGTCCGGAATCGGAGGAAAGGGAGAGGTCCGAACAGGTAGCGGAAAGAACGAGAAGGGAAAGTGAGGAAAGTGGGTTGGAGTGCGCAATGGCCCGACCTCCAAGCCCTGTACAATGGAGTACACCATTGGTAGCGGTGTCAGACACATCTAGGGGCGAAGAGGAACAGAGACCGGTGAGGCCGAGGAATCTGATGGAGTCAAGGTCAGATTTAAGGTCGTGGGTACCATCAGAGAGGCATCAGAACCCGAATGTGGCCCAATCGGAGAGAGATCGGGCTAATTTTAGGAGTTATTCTGCTCCTATAGAAGCACCAGAAGAGAGGAGAGAGAAGGAACCGGAATGTGAATATGATGAGGGACGTGGAGAAAGTTGTTAGGTGTTGAAAGGAGCCTTGAGAGCGGGGATGTTAGACATAGTAAGACTCAAGGCGGAGGTAGATGAAATAGTCTATGGAAGTCTACCGCTTGAGAGAATAGTAACATACAACCCGGATGAGCTGTTCTTTATAGCGAAAGATGTGACTCGTAAAGCACGAATCGCACACGAAAAATTGAGGGGATTGGCGAAAGAATATGATGTGGATTTATCCAAGACTAGGGCGTTGCAAGGAAGTCATAGGATGCATTATACCGAGCGAGAGCTGGAGGAGAAAAGGGTTGTTGGATTAAGGTCACATACTAGAGAACTGATTCTAGCCATGCGACCATGGCTGATGCTTGATAAATGGGAAGAGAGATGGTCTAAGAAAAAGACCTCTAAGGGAGCGGAAGGAGGAACTCCGGGTGAAGGGTTGCTACTGGCAAAGACCTTCCCTTTGAGGGAAGTGGCGAATGGAGGATATGTGCATGTACCATGGAGCAGGGGTGATTTGGCATCATTTACGAATGATTTTCCCAGGCTCAGGGAGAAGCCTGCAGAGTGGTACAAGCAAGTTGAGCGCTTTGTTAAAATTTCGAAGGTATTATGGATCGATCTGAATACCTTATTTGATATTGTGGTCCCGGGAGATTTGTGGAACGCATGCAAGGTTGCTGTTGATTGGCCGGACTATGAGCCTGATAGGAACATGCTTACAAATGGTCCGTCGCCAGCGGTGATGAGGCTGTATGATAAAGTAATTACCTGGTTAAAATCGAAGGTTTCACCCCAAGAAATTGATTGGGTGAAAATAGATAGGACAGTGCAGGAACCAAAGGAGACAGTACATGAGTTTTATGAGAGACTCTTGAAGGCTTTTAAGCAGTACAGTGGCCTAGATGAGCTGGAAACGAAAGATATGGGACAGTTTGTTTCTAAGTTCGTGTTGGGTTTGAAGTCCGAGGTTAGTCTCATGATACAACAGCATTTGATATGTTGGCAGAATAAGCCCGTGGATGAAATCTTGCGGTACGCCAGGTACTGCACGGATGAGATTGAGTCGAAGCACAAGAAGATGAAAGATAATTTATTGCTTATACAGATGCAAGCTGCTCAGGGATCGCCGAATGGGGGTCCAGTGTTAAGGAGGCAGGGAAATTATCAGACAGGAAATCAGAACGTGCAGGGTCAGGGAAGGCCAAGGCCCATAGACCCTAGGACAGGCATAGATGTAGCGATACTGAAAAAGACGACTGCGTGTCACCAGTGTCACGAGGTGGGACACTGGAGGCGCGAGTGTCCCCTGAACACCTGGAACCAGCAACAGATGGAGGGAGGAATAGTTCAGGTCCCCGGGGCGGAACAGGTACAGACGGTGACTACACCAAGAATGATGCAAGGGGGGACCGGCATCTCGCAAGTGCAGGTTCCCCAGCCACCCAGGATACAGAACATACAGCAGGGAGCTCGAACTTATTTGCAGATGCCCATGTTTGAAGTAAGCGAGGAGAAGGATATGGATTTGCTGGCCCGGTTGAGTTTAAGCCAAGATGCATACTTAGGGCCATTTTAGAAGTAGACCAGAGAGGACCCTTTGTGGAAGCAGAGCTTGACGGACACCCTACTACCTTTTTGGTTGATACGGGGGCTACTAGGTCGACAATAAGATCAGCAGTAGTCCCAGGTGTAGCCCTTTCTGGGGAAAGTACACAGGTTGTTGGGGTGGCGAATAAGAGGTTAGTTAGCCCTTTGACAGAACCGATTCCAATCAGGATAGGAAATTTTAGGGATCGGCACCAGTTCGTGGTGTGCGATTCTAGTCCTGTTTGTTTATTGGGGAGAGATTTGTTATGCAAGCTCAATTGCACAATTTACTGTACCCCGAAAGGAGTAGAGGTACAGACAAGGGATGATGATGCGACCTTTAAGGTTGCAAATCAGCGGGTGGAAATGTACCCAGCTTTGACGGTGGAGGAGCTTCCACTTGACTTGAGGGACTCAGTGTCCGTCGATGTGTGGGACCTAAGTGGAGAGGAGATTGGCTTAGTCAGGGGAGTGGAACCAGTGAAGATACAGGTCAAGCCAAACGCGGTATTCCCGAGGACCCCTCAGTATAAATTATCCCCTGAAACGATTGCAGGGATTAAACCTGTGATTGAGTCCATGATTAAGCAGGGAATACTGGTAGAAATCATGGGTAGTCCATGCAATTCGCCCATTATGGGACTGCAGAAACCAAGTGGGAAGTTCAGGATCGTACAAGATTTGCGGAAAATAAATGATACAGTTGTTCCATGTTGTCCAGTGGTACCGAATCCATCTGTGATACTGTTTCAGATCCCATGTGAAGCTGAATGGTTCACAGTGGTTGACTTGTGTCAAGCATTTTTTTCGATTCCCCTACATGAAGAGAGCAGATTTCTTTTTGCATTTAGACTAGAGAACCGTGTATTAACGTGGTGTCGTATCCCACAGGGGTATACGGAGAGCCCATCGATTTTTAATCAACTTTTGAAGAAAAACCTTGAAAGTCTTGTGTTGCCACAAAACTCTGTTTTAGTGCAATACATTGATGATCTGCTTGTTGCGTCGGAAACAGAAGACGCTTGCAGAACTGACACGATTGCGTTGTTGAACTTCCTGGGAGAAAATGGCCACAAGGTGTCCCCAAACAAGCTGCAATACTGTTTACCTGAGGTACAGTATTTGGGTCACAGAATTGAGAAGGGTAAAAGGAAGGTGTCTCCAGACCGCATAGATGCGATTCTGAGAATGCCAGTTCCCTCGACGCAGAGGGAAGTTAGAATGTTTTTGGGAATGGTGGGTTATTGCCGCCAGTGGATCCCAAACTTTTCCTTTGAAGCAAAGCCTTTACAGCGACTGACGCGAAAGGACGTAAGTGATCCGGTACCATTGGACGACGACTGTTTGAAATCATTTCTGAGGCTGAGAGAAGCCTTATGTAGCGCTCCTGCATTGGGAATGCCGGATTACAACAAGGCATTTGCATTATTCTGCGGCGAAAGAGAAGGTTGCGCGTTAGCAGTTTTAACCCAGAATCATGGAGGTGTCCGTAGACCAGTTGCCTATTTCTCAGCTACCCTAGATCCGGTAGCTTCTGCGTTGCCCGGATGTCTCAGATCCGTTGCGGCAACAGGTGTCAGCATCAAGAGATGTGAGAGCATTGTGATGGGTCATCCTCTTACTGTACATGTGCCACATTCTGTTGAACTGTTGATGACTAGGACTAAAACACAGCACCTCACGAATAATAGGCTGACTCGTTATGAGCAAGTTATCCTTGCAGCCGATAATGTGATATTGAAGAGGTGTGCTGTTTTAAATCCTGCTACATTGTTACCTGTCCCAAATGTAGATGATGAAGATTGTGAGGACCATGATTGTCTCGATGTGACTGAACTATGCACCAAACCGAGACCTGACATTGTCGATGAACCGCTCCCAGTTTCAGATGAGATCTTCTTTGTGGACGGCTCATGTTTAAGAGACAGTGTTGGTCGATTGAGAGCAGCGTTTGCTGTATGTACCATCGCGGGGGTGGTTGAAGCCGCTTGTTTAGAAGGAGTACACTCCGCGCAGGTGGCTGAGCTTATTGCTTTGACTCGTGCCTGTGTGGCAGCTGATAAGATCCGTGTAACGATTTACATGGACAGCCAATATGGGTTTGGTGTGATTCATGACTTCGGACAGCTATGGTCCCAGAGAGGGTTTATGTCGTCTTCAGGTTCACCCATTAGAAATGGTGACTATGTGCGGAAATTGCTTGAAGCATTGCAAGGTCCTGATGAAACTGCTGTTGTTAAATGTGCTGCACACACGAAGGGAAATGATTTTGTTTCATTGGGTAACAATTATGCCGACGAAGTAGCCCGGTTTTGTGCAGAGCAGGGATGTAATTACACGGAGACTCACATTGAGGAAACTGAGGAGAAAACGGTGTATGACCAGATGTTAGCAATGGCAGACTCATGGGAGGAATTGAAGCAGCTTCAGGAAGGGGTCTCGGATCAGGAGCGAGACAGTTGGATACGAGCTGGATGTGAGAAAGGAGATGTGGATATATGGGTTTCGAATGATGGACGAGCGGTGTTGCCGGAATGTTTGTTGAACCCCATGGCGAGGTTGATACATGGTGCTGTACATCTTGGTAGAGACGCAATGATGAGAGTGTTTCGTCAGACTTGGTACAACCCGAAGTTTCGGGCAGTGGCCGAAACCGTGTGCCAGAGGTGTGTCACTTGTCAACAGATGAATGTAGGAAAGAGGACAGCTGTGACATTGAGTCACATAGGGAGGTTAGGTGGACCTTTCAATAGGATGCAGCTGGATTTCGTTGAAATGCCGAAGTGTAATGGGTTGAGGTACATATTAGGGATAGTATGTGTCTTTTCCAGGTGGGTGGAGGCATACCCTACACGCAGATGTGACACACTTACGGTAGCAAAACTATTATTGAGAGAACTCATTCCAAGGTACGGGTTCCCGACGTCCTTTGAATCGGACAGAGGAACTCATTTCCACAGTGAAGTCATGAAGTTGCTTTGTGCTGCCTTAAATATAGATCAGAGGTTAAATTGTAGCTATAGACCAGAAGCTTCAGGGATAGTGGAGCAGGTGAATGGAACTCTGAAGGCTCGGATGGCGAAAGTGTGTTCGTCGACGTCCCTGAAATGGCCTGACGCATTACCTTTGGTCCTCATGAGCCTCCGAAGTGTGCCTGATAGAAGGACTGTATTGTCACCCCATGAAATCCTCATGGGGAGAGCGATGCGTTTGCCTGCAATACCTGCCACTGCTCTGATAAACATTACTGATGATATGATTCTGGACTATTGTAAAGGCCTTGCTGACGTGGTCCGCTCTGTGTCTCAGCAGGTGCAGACCGCAACGGTTCCAGCTGCGAGTGACATGTGCCACGACTTATGCCCAGGAGATTGGGTCCTAGTCCGAAAGCACGTGAGGAAGAGTTGCCTGGATGCTAGGTGGCGAGGCCCGTTTCAAGTGATCCTCATCACGAACACAGCAGTAAAGTGTGGAGGTTTACCGAACTGGGTGCATGCTTCCCATACCCGTAGAGTTCCAGCACCCTTGGAAGATACAGCCCCTCTCCAAAACGAAAACCCAGCTGAGGTGGCAGAACCTTTCATTCATCAAGTCTTTATTTCGGCCACCAGGGCCATTAAAGAGTACAAATATACATCATTGATTAGACAAAATAAAAGACAATAAAAACAGTTCATAAGCAATAGTTTAAAATCATCAAAATATTGAACTTGATGGGAAGGACTTGAGGTAGCGCATGCGAGTAAACCACATTGAAGTTAAGAATTTTGCCACCGCAAATACTATTGAAGGGGAGAGGTCTGATTTCAGTATTCTGAAGGCGGGGGCATAATGTCTAAAACCCATGTTAGTAAGAAGGGGGCGGAGCCAGTAATTCCTTGCTCTGCGGTAGGCCGGGCAAAAAAATATAATGTGTAAATCCGTTTCCTCTGGGAGTAAACATATGGGACATTGCGCAGTGTGGTTTGAGTGTGCCCACCGAGCCGTGTATGCCCTTATAGGCAGTGTGTTATAACGCCATTGCATAAAAAGTTTCCTCGTTAAGGGCGGGCCCATATCATCGTAAGTGAGCTCGAGATGGAAAAAATCTTTGAATCCTAGAAAATGTGCTGTTGGTGAGTCTTCTCGTACACTCGCTATAGCCACACTCAAATGGTACTCATAATAAACTTTGGAAATGAACCTTCGGGAGACCTTAGGACAGGCCGATGCAGGATCAGACCACAATTCTGGTCTGCCAAGTGCTTCACAGATGCGTTTAATATAGCTGAGCCATGGGATTGGAATATTTTTGCACAACCGCAGAATCTCCACCAGCTCAGCTCTAAATTTCAAAAGATCCGGGGAAGACCAGATTTTACACCAGAAGGTCAAGGGTTTGAGACCCAGGACCTCTGAAATCGGTCTTAGACCCAGATCCAATCTTAACGGCAAGAGTGGGGTGCTAATTGGTAAGACTGTCAATTGTCTGAGGAAATTATTCTCCGTGATCTGGAGCTTCCGTCCCAAAGTATACCCCCATAACTCCGCTCCATATGTCGCTGATGCTCTGGCTTGGGTTTTGTAAATCTGCAAGCGAGGCGCAAATGGCCTATACGTTAATCCTTTTGCCATCCTTGCTATACCCCCCACATGCTGGGATAGTTTAATGTTCATCTTAATTAAGTGAGGGTCCCATGACATGGACTGGTTTAATACCAACCCCAGGTATTCAAATGTAAACACCAGTTCTAGACTTGATGTCCCTATAGAGGGGGGTGCTCGGGTCCTGGACGGGGGATTGAAGATCATATATTTTGTTTTTGCGGCATTGATCTCCAATCCTCGGTCCGCACAGAAACACGCGAACCCGCCCAAGACCCTCTGCAAACCCATGGGGGATTTAGAAAGCAGCAGGGTATCATCCGCAAACATAATTGCGGGAACCCTGCTGCCGTCAAGCTTTGGAGCGTCGATGTTACTCAGCTCTTGTAGGAAGCTTATGACCCCGTTGACAAAGAGGCAGAAGAGGGTAGGTGCAAGAACGCACCCCTGTTTGACCCCCCCTGTCAACGGGGAAAGCATCAGAAAGGGAACCATCCCTGCCACACCTTACCCTGGCAAAGTTCCCCTGGTGCAGTCTCCTTAAAATCATTAGGATGTCAGCCGGGACCCCCAAGTCTAATAGGACTGCCCACAGTTTGTCCCTTGGGACCAAATCGAAGGTGGCGCGTAAATCCACGAAAACCGTGTATAGACTGCCGCCCTCGGAGAGAACCGTCTTCCAGTAGATGAGGTGCAAGCGGAAGATTTGATCAGTGGTCGAGATGCCCCTTTGGAAACCTGCCTAGTATGGGCTCAAGATCTCATTTGTTTCGATCCAATCCTGGAGGCGGTTTAACATGAGTCTACCAAAGATCTTTTGTGGGACGTCAATAACGCTAATAGGTCTGTAGTTGGCTGAGAGCAGAGGAGAACCCTTCTTGAAGATTGGGACAATCTCTACGCCCAGCCAAGTACCGGGAATAGCCATGCCTTCAAGGATGGCATTAAAGAGGATCGTAAAATAGGGCGCCCAAACATCCGGCTCCTGCTTAAATAAATCACCAGGCATACCATCCAACCCTGGAGCCTTTCCAGATGCCAGGCCTACTACAGCCTCACGCACCTCACCCACTTTGAAGAGATCCCCCGTGCCTCCTTGCTGTACAATAGAAGTGATATCAATCGGGGCGTCCTGCGGTAATTTATAAAGAGACTGGAAGTGGTCCTGCCAGACCTTTGGTGATATATTAGATAGTGTGGCCGGGACCAGCTCCTCCAGGCCAGAGTTGACACAACACCAGAATTTGCGTGAGTCTCCACTGGCCAAGAAGGAAGTCAATCTTGCCCATTTGTCATGCTCCCATTCACTTTTAACACAACAAAAGTACTGCCAATGCTGCACTGGATTAAAGAGAACACTTTTGACCATGAACTGAACAAAACAGTTTCACTCTAAACCACTTTTTCCGTTTGATTTTAATCAAAAATTGAATTCAGTACTAAATTAACTCATTAGTTAGCACGGTTTCATTAAGACAAATAGAACAATTTCAACAAAATAGTAGAAAAAAACAATACATCATTAATATTTACATTACATAGACATATGCACACGACACTACCACTGACATACTGAAATCAATCAAACCACACAAACACACTTATCAATCATACTGTGAGACACTTCAGAATAATATTCAATGACAGTTTTGAAAAGGGGGCTATCAAAAAAATGGTATTTGACACAGTTGTAATAGTTGGAAAATATTGAATTAGGTTGTTAAATGTATGATTAGCCCAAAACGAAGAAGAGGTCTACGCGTTTCGAATCCCTCAGGTTGTGGGGATTCTCATCAGGACCAAACGCTCTCTGGAAAGTAGACAAAAAAGCTAAATTAGACCAAATGACCCTAGCACACTAAGACTTCCTTATCGCACACCTTATTCTTGAATCTTACCTGTCATCAAATGACAACCAAGGAGAGACTTGAAAATATTGAAAATCGACCTTTCAAAAGAACCTTAACAGAGACAGAAGAGGAAGAGTAGGTCAGTGGAAATGTCGCCTAAAGCGTGAAGTCATAAAGGCGCGGCGTTTAAAACCATGGGGTGCGTCTTACTTGTCAGCCTAACGTAGTGTAACCGTCGTGTATCTATCAGCCGGCGTGAGGGTTTGTCGCGGACAACTTCGTCCGGAAAAAGTCTCGACAACTTTAGATGAAGAAGTATTCTTACTTCGGATGGTACTGGGTTTTAATCTAAAAGAGACGAACCACAATGGCATGGGGTGATCACGTTAGTGGAACATGTGGGCAGTTAGCAGGATAACTGCAGTGCTGATAGATCAAGGATATCTTACCTTCCAGTGTTCTCGGAGAGGTTTTACGGGGAACCCTCGGTCCGTGCGTGTTGCGCCATTGCAGATAGTGTTCGATGTGAAACAGGAAAAACGTCTCTTTACACTTCCTGTGTTGGACCACGGGCGGAGTCTGGGAATTGTAGTTTCATTAGACGTGGGGGCTAATTGGAGTCATTATAGCAGACGGCTTCAGTAAAGAAATTACAGCGATGTTAGTGTACCGGGACGTGTGAAGGCTCATGGGAAATGGAGTTCAAAACGGATTTAGACCCAACTTTATTGGCAAGACCAAGTCGGCAAATTCAAAGGTTCATGAAAATCGGTACAGTTTATGTTTGATGCCAGATTTGAATGGGAGCAATAATTTCACGCACGTATAATTTGAGGGGGCTTTGGTCAAGCCTCATTGTTAATGGTGTATAGCCGGACGGGGGCAACAGTGCATTGAGATGCAAATGATGGACCTGGACAGGATCTCAGCAAAGTGTATAATTTACGAAGACAATGTTAGCATGCAGGGGACCTCAGGTAGAAGAGAGTTCACAAGTTGAAAATCTCTGAAATTTCATTCAAACCGTCAACTGACGTGTTGAATTTAATTACCAGCATCGCTTCCCTTTTTAATAGTTTGGCATCCAGGTCTCCACCTCGACTGTCTTGTGTAACTTTCGAAATGACAGTCCATTTCACATCTTTTTCTGTGTGATTATTGAGATGCCAATGGTTGACCAAAGGGGCGTTTTGCACATTCTTGCGTATTCTGGATTTGTGCTGTTGGATTCTGAACCTTATCTCCTGATTGGTTTTTCCAATATATAGTTTGTCGCATGGACATAGTATCCCATAGACTACAAATTTCGTTTTGCAGTTTGAAAATGAATCATGTTTCCAATGAATTTCCTGGTGGGTAAAATGGTTGCCTTCCAGAGTGGACTCACAGCAAACACATGTTCCACATTTATGGTGGCCTTGAATTGGAGGAAGATTTAGAAAACTTCTCATATTCGGACTCTTTGTTTTAGGAAGAGCAGCTCTCACAATCTGATTGGCTATGCTTCTATCTTTCCTAAAGGCAAATAGTGGGGGTTCTTTGAGAGAGGAATCAAGATTTTTGACCAGGTGCCAGTTTTGGGAGATGATCTTTTTGAGCCAATTGGACGTGGGGGTGAAGGTAGACACACAGACAATACTGTCCATTTTGGATTTATCTCTCCTTTCGAAGAGTACCTCCCTTGGGGTCCACCATGCACGTTTCATGGCTCTCTTCAAAAGTTTTTTAGGGTACCCTCTTGCTAAGAGGTTGGTTTTTAATTTTTCAGCGTGAAGAAAGAATTCATCCTTGAATGTGCAGTTCCGACGGATTCTTAAAAATTGGCCATAGGGCAAATTGTCCCTTAGGCTGCGTGGATGGTTGCTTGAATAGAGTAAAGCTTTATTTCGGTCGGTTTTTTTCTTATACAATGTGGATACAAGGTGCCCACCGCTGGGGTAGATTTCAACGTCCAGAAATGGTATTTTAATTTTGGAAAAATGACACTGAACTTTATATCTGGTGTTCTATTGTTCAGCCAATTTACAAAGTCTTGTAGTTGGTCTTCTTCTCCAGTCCAGGTTAGAAAAACATCGTCGATGTTTTTCTAACCTGGACTGGAGAAGAAGACCAACTACAAGACTTTGTAAATTGTCTGAACAATAGAACACCAATGTGTCAATTTTTCCAAAATTAAAATACCATTTCTGGACGTTGAAATCTACCCCAGCGGTGGGCACCTTGTATCCACATTGTATAAGAAAAAAACCGACCGAAATAAAGCTTTACTCTATTCAAGCAACCATCCACGTAGCCTAAGGGACAATTTGCCCTATGGCCAATTTTTAAGAATCCGTCGGAACTGCACATTCAAGGATGAATTCTTTCTTCACGCTGAAAAATTAAAAACCAACCTCTTAGCAAGAGGGTACCCTAAAAAACTTTTGAAGAGAGCCATGAAACGTGCATGGTGGACCCCAAGGGAGGTACTCTTCGAAAGGAGAGATAAATCCAAAATAGACAGGATTGTCTGTGTGTCTACCTTCACCCCCACGTCCAATTGGCTCAAAAAGATCATCTCCCAAAACTGGCACCTGGTCAAAAATCTTGATTCCTCTCTCAAAGAACCCCCACTATTTGCCTTTAGGAAAGATAGAAGCATAGCCAATCAGATTGTGAGAGCTGCTCTTTCTAAAACAAAGAGTCCGAATATGAGAAGTTTTCTAAATCTTCCTCCAATTCAAGGCCACCATAAATGTGGAACATGTGTTTGCTGTGAGTCCACTCTGGAAGGCAACCATTTTACCCACCAGGAAATTCATTGGAAACATGATTCCTTTTCAAACTGCAAAACGAAATTTGTAGTCTATGGGATACTATGTCCATGCAACAAACTATATATTGGAAAAACCAATCAGGAGATAAGGTTCAGAATCCAACAGCACAAATCCAGAATACGCAAGAATGTGCAAAACGCCCCTTTGGTCAACCATTGGCATCTCAATAATCACACAGAAAAAGATGTGAAATGGACTGTCATTTCGAAAGTTACACAAGACAGTCGAGGAGGAGACCTGGATGCCAAACTATTAAAAAGGGAAGCGATGCTGATAATTAAATTCAACACGTCAGTTGACGGTTTGAATGAAATTTCAGAGATTTTCAACTTGTGAACTCTCTTCTACCTGAGGTCCCCTGCATGCTAACATTGTCTTCGTAAATTATACACTTTGCTGAGATCCTGTCCAAGTCCATCATTTGCATCTCAATGCACTGTTGCCCCCGTCCGGCTATACACCATTAACAATGAGGCTTGACCAAAGCCCCCTCAAATTATACGTGCGTGAAATTATTGCTCCCATTCGAATCTGGCATCAAACATAAACTGTACCGTTTTTCATGAACCTTTGAATTTGCCGACTTGGTCTTGCCAATAAAGTTGGGTCTAAATCCGTTTTGAACTCCATTTCCCATGAGCCTTCACGCGTCCCGGTACACTAACATCGCTGTAATTTCTTTACTGAAGCCGTCTGCTATAATGACTCCAATTAGCCCCCACGTCTAATGAAACTACAATTCCCAGACTCCGCCCGTGGTCCAACACAGGAAGTGTAAAGAGACGTTTTTCCTGTTTCACATCGAACACTATCTGCAATGGCGCAACACGCACGGACCGAGGGTTCCCTGTAAAACCTCTCCGAGAACACTGGAAGGTAAGATATCCTTGATCTATCAGCACTGCAGTTATCCTGCTAACTGCCCACATGTTCCACTAACGTGATCACCCCATGTCATTGTGGTTCGTCTCTTTTAGATTAAAACCCAGTACCTTCCGAAGTAAGAATACTTCTTCATCTAAAGTTGTCGAGACTTTTTCCGGACGAAGTTGTCCGCGACAAACCCTCACGCCGGCTGATAGATACACGACGGTTACACTACGTTAGGCTGACAAGTAAGACGCACCCCATGGTTTTAAACGCCGCGCCTTTATGACTTCACGCTTTAGGCGACATTTCCACTGACCTACTCTTCCTCTTCTGTCTCTGTTAAGGTTCTTTTGAAAGGTCGATTTTCAATATTTTCAAGTCTCTCCTTGGTTGTCATTTGATGACAGGTAAGATTCAAGAATAAGGTGTGCGATAAGGAAGTCTTAGTGTGCTAGGGTCATTTGGTCTAATTTAGCTTTTTTGTCTACTTTCCAGAGAGCGTTTGGTCCTGATGAGAATCCCCACAACCTGAGGGATTCGAAACGCGTAGACCTCTTCTTCGTTTTGGGCTAATCATACATTTTACAACCTAATTCAATATTTTCCAACTATTACAACTGTGTCAAATACCATTTTTTTGATAGCCCCCTTTTCAAAACTGTCATTGAATATTATTCTGAAGTGTCTCACAGTATGATTGATAAGTGTGTTTGTGTGGTTTGATTGATTTCAGTATGTCAGTGGTAGTGTCGTGTGCATATGTCTATGTAATGTAAATATTAATGATGTATTGTTTTTTTCTACTATTTTGTTGAAATTGTTCTATTTGTCTTAATGAAACCGTGCTAACTAATGAGTTAATTTAGTACTGAATTCAATTTTTGATTAAAATCAAACGGAAAAAGTGGTTTAGAGTGAAACTGTTTTGTTCAGTTCATGGTCAAAAGTGTTCTCTTTAATCCAGTGCAGCATTGGCAGTACTTTTGTTGTGTTAATTATATTTGACTTGGCCTTGCTGCTTTATAAGTCAAAACCCAAGGTTGTTCCTAAACCCATTCACTTTTAGCATTAGTAATGAGGGATTTATAGGCTGCTCTACTTCCCTAATGTCCTCTTTACCCTTTCCCTCTTTGATGTGGAGCAAAAGTTCGGTTTTTGCCTTCCGACAAGCATTATTAAACCAGAGGGGAAGGGAAATTTTCCTGCCAAGCCTATTTGTGTTTTGAGTTAAACATTTGGAAAGATGTTTGATCAGATCCTCGTGAATCTGCCCCAATTGCATAAAAGTGTTCTGGGCAGTTTCTTCCGTTTTGAGTGCCTCAAGCTTTTCGAATATGGGAACAACCTGAGCGTATAATAAGGGTATCTTCCCATGATGTGAGGCTAGATGCTCCCATCTTATTCTACGCCTATTATTAGCGAGATCCAAGGAGTTCTTCGTATTAGTCCTTGGAATGTCTCTGACCTCCAGCCCAGGGTGATCATAGACTAGTTGAAGGGCATTGTGGTCGCTGTCCTCCCTGGCTAAGACACTAAAATCCCTTATATGTGTCCATAACGACAGGGGAACCATAACATAGTCTATACGCGATTCACTGCCCATTCGATTAAAAGTACATCTGGAGGGGATGTCTGACTTGAACCTTCCATTGCAGGCCCTAAGGCCGTATTGCAAGGACAAGGAAGTAATTTGTAAGGCTAGGGGGGAGCATGCTCTTGCAGCCGGGGCCTGCGGGGGAGGGATAGACCACAGGAGGTCTTCTTCTGAGGTCAGCCCCTCCAATATACCTGGGAGGGGCTCGTACTGGCAGTTTAGATCGCCACCGATTATAAAGGGGGTGCCCTCCGGGATTGCTTCCAGGACCGTCACTAGCTCCGCAATTGTAGGCGATTCCTGTGTAATGTTCACTGGCCTAGCATAAATGTTAATCAATAAAAGATTATAAGAATTGGGCCATTCCAACAGTACAGCTAAAATATCTACAGAGTCTGTCAGGAAAATGGAGGCCTTACACCCCAGATCAATAGCCACCCATATGGCTAGGCCTCCGGACGGGCGGCCTTTCCCCCCCAGGTCGCATGTACAGAAAATACAGCGAAGCCAATATGCGAGATCTCCTCCCTTGCCCAGGTCTCCTGAAACAGGCAAATATCTTTGTCCCCAATAAAGGAGCTCCAGGCCGGGTTGATCCATTTAGTGGCTAGGCCCGCGACGTTCCAAGATAAAATCTTGAGGGGAGACAAAGCATCCGTCGCGGGATGTGCAACTGGAATATGGGTCGGTTCGAGGTTTGGGCCCTCGTGTAGGTTAGAAAAAGAATTGGGGATATGAGGATTCGTGACCATGGACGAATTAAGCAGAGAGGAAATGACCCCCACGGGACCTTCTGCATTTGGATGATAACAATCCAAGTGGGTCGGGTACTCCTGCACAGTTAAAGTATCAAGGTGAGCAGGAGAAATGCAAGATGTGGTTTGGTACAGGGCTGCGCCACCCCCGCAAGCGGGCGGTCAATCCACCATATCCAAAGAACTAAACCTATTGTAAGTAGGGAAATAGTCATAGCGAGGAGGAACCATAGGAACGTGGTCCCTACTGGACCCTTGGCCACCCCGTTTCCCTCTCCTGCCAACCAATACCCAGCGTTCTTCCTCCTGATCGGGCGTCGTATCCGGGTAGAAGAATGACAGTGGGTAGGGTTGGAGAGAGGATCCCTGGGTGATTTGAGGCCACCTGCAAATGTGAGAAACCGTGCGGGGGTCCCTGAAATTAATCAATACACAGTCTCCTTTGATGGATTTGCTGGTATTTCCCAGCCATGGGGCCCTCCTCACCATAAGAACCTCACTATGAATACCCTGGGGGAGGGGTCTATTTAAAGAGAGCCAGTGAATGACCTTGTTTTTTAAAGCGTCAACTGGTTCTTTAACAAAAGGTCGTAGTTCAGGAATGCCGGTTAAGATGACAGTGTAGGGGGCAGCCTCCGGCGGCAGATGGATTGGCCTATGTCTAATGTCAGTATCTTGCGTCCCTGCTAAAGGTTCCAATGCCAACCTGTGAGAGCTGGAGTCAGTAGTGCAAGGTGCAATCAGAGATTCAGTTATGTGAGGGATGGATGCACTAGGGTTACGTGGCTGGGAAAGCTTAGATGGAGGACAGCCTTCTTTTGCTGGAAATATTAAAGTGGCGTTTGCCTGTTGGTTATCTGGTCTGGATACTTCTAGGAGTGATTGGATTCCCCTCTGTAGGTTCGCTAG
The DNA here is from genome assembly GCF_964204655.1 of Triturus cristatus. NCBI lineage: Eukaryota > Metazoa > Chordata > Amphibia > Caudata > Salamandridae > Triturus > Triturus cristatus. Next base: position 218,018,156 of record NC_140594.1, on the reverse strand, counting down.
AGATGTTTCTATTAGAGCCAAGCGGTCCAGTAGTGGCGTGAGTGATTTCTTCAAAAGAGAACTTAAATCCAAGAAAGAGAAGCCAGCCACACATGGTGTTGGATTATGATTCTGGAGTGTATAGGCAGGTATATCTAGTGGGTCTGACCCTGTTTCAGTTGACCTTAATTGCTTAGATACACTCCTCGGGTTAGGCTTGGCAATTTTGGGCTTTTGCCCTCTAATAGTTTGCACCTTTCTTTTCCTCCTCGGGATTGCACCTTCCCTCTCCCCCTGGCTGGGTTGTTTAGTTAAAGAGTTGCTACAAAGGGTATTAGCCTGCTCAGGGATAAGACAATTTAAATTATGTTGAGCGGGGTGCAATCTAGGTGGGGGAAGCGAAGAAATACTTAACTCAGTTGGATTTGAAATATCATGATCAGTAACAGAAGTAATCAGAGAATCAGGTTCAGAGGCACCAGGTTCAGGGGCTACATTAGGTACCGTAAAATCATGGGCGTGAGCTGGAGAAATAACCTGTGCAAGAGGTCCCAGAGAAGATCTCCTTACCCAATCTATCTCCTGGGAGATGCGCCTTTCTAAGATAGTAATTTCGTCAGTCAGTAGAAGAGCCGGCCTTAGCAAAATACATATCCAAAGTCCCGGATGCAGCTCCAGCAGCTAGCGCAGATTTACTTCTAGTTTCTCTAACGGACATAGTTGGGATCAGGCAGGGAACCTCAAGGAGCCCTTAGCTTACCGCAATGAGTGAAAGTAGTAAGGCCTGGGCCTGGCTCGCCCGTGCTCGAACGGCCTCAAACGGCCCGCTCTTTGCCCGGTCTTCGCCCGGTCTTCGCCCCGGACTTGGCCCTGCGCGCGTCCCGCTGGCGCGCGAAATCAGGGCAGTGGTATAAGGGCTGGGGGGCGGAAAGGGAGGAGTCGGGAAGAGGAGACAGCTGTGCTCACCGCCAAGCAGCCTGGTCCTCGCAGTCCCGGTTTGGAATGTTCCAGGTAAGTATCACCCTCAAAACAGCACAGCGTCCTCGGGCAGAGCCCACAATAGTCCAGCAACAGTAGCCCAAGCGAGATGAGAGCAGTGGCAAGCCTGCGAGCGGCTCCCGCGAAGCGGGGGCCGCGTGGCGTCTAGTACCTGCTGACGGAGGAGTCGGGAAGAGGAGACAGCTGCGCTCGCCGCCAAGCAGCCTGGTCCTCGCAGTCCCGGTTTGGAATGTTCCAGGTAAGTATCACCCCCAAAACAGCACAGCGTCCTCGGGCAGAGCCCACAATAGTCCAGCAACAGTAGCCCAAGCGAGATGAGAGCAGTGGCAAGCCTGCGAGCGGCTCCCGCGAAGCAGGGGCCGCGAGGCGTCTAGTACCTGCTGAGGGAGGAGTCGGGAAGAGGAGACAGCTGCGCTCGCCGCCAAGCAGCCTGGTCCTCGCAGTCCCGGTTTGGAATGTTCCAGGTAAGTATCACCCCCAAAACAGCACAGCGTCCTCGGGCAGAGCCCACAATAGTCCAGCAACAGTAGCCCAAGCGAGATGAGAGCAGTGGCAAGCCTGCGAGCGGCACAGAACCATCTGAGAGGGTAAGTCAAGCTGTGAGGGTTGCTGAAGCAGCTGGTGGCGCACTGAATCAAGCCGAAAAAGAAGAACGTGAGAGAAGCACTGACCCAGAAACAGGCGAGGGAATAAGAGGTGCAGTGGGCAGTACAGAATCGAGTTCGGCCAAGGAGGAGGAGGCCAGTGCACAGGGTATCGAGGGGAAGACCGGAGGTGCCACATAAGCAGAAATGGTTTGGCCTGCAAGACAGAAACGGGTAAACCTCAGGTTGGCGCCGAGCACAGATCTTGCACCAGTTTCGGAGGAGCCAGAAGCAGAATCGAGTGACGAGGAGCATCCTCAAGGTACTTTGAGAAGGTCAAAGAGAACTAGAGTGCCAAGTCGGAAGTACGGTTCACCAGAGTGGGCATATCCAGTGACTGATGCCAGGTTTACCGAGCACGGGAAGATTGAGATCAATGACATTGGTCAGCAGTGCTCCGTTTCCGAGAGTAGAAGTGTTGCTGAGAATTCCGGGATTGGAGATCGATGGAATCCTGACCATCAACATCCCGAATCCACCATTTCTAAGCCTCATTCGTGGTATGATCTTGGACACTTTGGATTTCCCGACGTTCACAGTTGTGCCAGCTCCACAAAAACTGACCATTCTTTAGCTTGAAATATTGCAGGGGGTCCTGGAACTGTTGGGACCAGCAGTTATTTTGGACTGATTCAAGAGTGTTGTAAAGCAGGGAAGAAGATAACCTAGATCCGAGTGGAAGAAGAATAAAATTAGGGACTTTCCGTTGTAGAACGAAGAAAAGTTAGGGAGGTTTGCCAAAGTTCGCAAAAGAGACATTAATGAGAAAGAGACTTACCATTCCAGAGACTGTATTGAACGTTGAGTATATTCCGAAGATGGCAGATCCTGCAAACACACATCGTAGGGCTAGATTGATAATAGGCACATTGGTAGGAGTTGTGATAGCCACTATATTTGCAGTAGTGATAAGTTCGTACATGGTGGCTCACAGGCAGGAGGGGAAGGTTCAGGGAGCACCTACACCTATTATCCCAGGACAGAGAGGTGTCAGTATCAGAGATCAGAGAACATCAAAGTTAAGGGAGGATCTCAGACTCCACATGGATTTGTCGAAGGGTGATTTTAAACTCAATGCTTATGCAAAGTTGTTGTACGAGTATGTTGATGCGATGGATGTGAAGGATTGCTATGTGTGTATGCAGTTGCCTGCTTCAGTAGATGAAGGTATCAAGTATCATCATCTCCCATTGACGTATGGGATTTCTTGTAGTTTGTTGCTTAGTTTATTTTACGACAGGAGGCAGTCCGAGTATTTCTTTTCAAATTTTGATACGGTACTTCCTGAAGTTCCAGCAATCAAGCATTTGAATAAGTACGACTATTATAAGAAAGAGGACAGACTCCTGAAGTATTTTAGACCTACTGTGAAGTTGGATACTGCGCATGCTCACAGGCATAACCTGCCATGTGCATTGTCTGAGACGGAGAAGAAATTTATTGATTAGGTAGAGGACAGTATAGAAAGTTGACCCAGACACGAGACACCGGAGATAGTCCAGTAGATTGGACTGAGGAGGAGAAATCTCACAAGTCCAAGGGAAGCTATGGACCAATAGCATTAGATGAAGTGCAGAAAGGGAATTTGTGTATTGGACGTCCTCAATCAGCTACGGAGAAGGTTGCAGTAGGACATAGCACTTGCTCTCAGACCTTCACTATGGAGGCTTCTGTTAAGGACTTTATGCAAGGTCCAGTAGAAGTGATTCCGACAGTGTATTATGTATGTGGGAAGAATGCTTATGTCAGATTGCCTGCAAATTGGTATGGCATATGTTATTTGGCCATCATATTCCCGAAGATTTATCACACAGAGGACTTGGAGTTGTTAGAGACGAGACAACATTCTAGGAGACGTAGGACTGTAAAGGCAGGTGCAGTGATTGGTGATCTATATGGAGCAATGATACCTAGTATGGGTGTGGTGTTGAATGACGTGAAGATCAGAAGGTTGGCGACTGTAGTTGATGAGCTGCTTATGAATACGGCGAGGTCTTTGTTGTTGGTGACGGGAGAGATGTTGTCGATACGGAATATGGTTATGCAGAATCGCCTTGCGTTAGACGTGTTATTAGCTAAGGAGGGTGGGGTCTGTAAATTATTGAAGGTTCAAGAATGCTGCACATATATTCCAGACAATACGAAGGAGTTGGGGAAGTACATAGACAACATCACAACTATTCACAAGGAAATTATGGATTTGACGGAGGAGAATGTGTGGGAACATGGTTTGTGAATTTGGGAAGAGGATTTCTTGGATCAGTGTTGAAGCCAAATATTATTGCTGTATTTTGTGTGATTTGTTTGTGGGGATGCGTGAAAGCGTGGAAGTGGTATCAAGGAGGCAAAGTTGAAAGAGCTCTTAGAGCAAATGAGAAAAGGATGGCGAAGTTTCAGGATCAGCAATATGAGAGTCTTAAGAGAATGGAGGGAGTTCGACATGGCAGAGTCATGACCAGTACCGTTTAAATCAGTTCTAAAGAAGAAAGATTGTAATGGAGTGATGACAGATGTCATCAAAGGGGGGAACTGATGTAGCGCTTAAAAGGTTGAAAATTGTAGGGGTGCGTTATATTCACTGTTAGTCGGCACCCGCATATAATCAAGTGTGTACTCAGGTATTTTGTGTGCAACGTATTAAGAATTGTATAACCTATATCAATTTAAATAGAAGTGTTAGCAATGTACCATGATATCATGAATGTGTTTGGAGAAATGCATAGAGTTTAGTTTACTTGAACGCAATGTGATGTTAAAATGTGTAGTCTAGAATACGTGCATGTAGACTGTTTAAACATACATGAAAGGGAAGACGTAAATGTCAATAGTGTGATTTAGACATGCTTGTGTAACCGAAGTAGTGGCCGGAATTCACATATATCGTTGAGGCAAAAGGCCTGGTATTTTCTTATGTTAGCCGAGGGCAATAGGCCAAAAGGTATTTATTCCAGTAGAGGTTTTAGGCTGTAGTAAATTGCAAAGTTAAAAGATGTGAAGTATGTCTGCATTGCATGATCTCACCCCAGGTGCAAGGACAGTTGCTCGTTAGTAGAGAAGTTCTTTGTTCACGAATTGACTTATGTAGTTAAAGCCAGACATGGGAGTGCATTGGAATGTGCCAATCGTAACTCCTAGTGCGGACGGTGTCTGGGACTCAAGGCCAAGCTGATGGACGATGGAACTGGACAGCGCTCAATGGAAAATTACTGAAAGACGACCCGGCTGAAGAGGAGGCGCAAAGGGCGTGTTCTGGGATTCGGGGTTCTGTATTAGGGAAAGCGCCCCGAGGGTGGAGGCAGAACAGAGCAGCCCAGAGCAGAGAAGAGTTAGGCGAAGAGCTAGAGGGGCCTTTTATAGATCAAGCTCTCTAAGTGAAGACTTCTTAGGAAGTTTCACTCTGATACCTTTTCTCGAATTGAGGGTCTCAAGGGATTGCTAAGTAGGGATGTCATCCAGTACAGAGTAGGGACAGAGATGGTATGGTCCAGTGTCCCTAATATCGACATTGGCTTGGTAGTTTTCTACCTCATGCTTTTAGAAATTGTGCTTTTAGTTATTTTCAGTCGTATGCGGATTCTTCGTAGAGTAGCATTTGTGTTAGTGCCTCTGTACTTGTTGTGCCTCGTATTGAGGAGTTTGTATCTTCAAATCTTTATGCTGATAATAAAAGACAGAGAGCCAAGAGATTAAGTCTCGAGTCCTTGATTATGACAAATGGCGGACAGCATTTTCTGATAATTGTGTTTATTCCCTCCACGCTATTGGGTAAGTAAAAAGTTCCATCCGACCAGAGTGGGTTCTAGTAGATAATTGACGGATACTAAAATGGGCCGGAGCACAAGTCCTGGAGAGTACAGAGAATCTCACCAGGATTTCCTGGATGATATCCCCCTGCAAGCTCAAGTTGCCATAGTGCTTGGTGGGAATACCCTGAACTACGTCCTCAATTTGTGCACATGGTCCATGACTGGCTACCCTCCCCTCCCAGCTTCCCACACCACCTTGAAGGATTGACATAGGCAAGTTGTCTTTGGAAGGCGGGGGGTCAGGGACCCCCCGGCCGTATTTATTATACAAAACAATCAAGGATGAATATCAACAATACATCAATTATGTTAAGAAACGCAAAATTCATGACATTAGATCTACAGTATTGAAGACAAATATCAAAGGCTAACCTTAACAAAAGTCTAATACAGCGTGTTTCCTATCCGAATCTAACATCCTGCCTGAATTTTGCATTCTAACATTTCTGGCCCGACGGCAAGGTCGCTAACCGGTGTCAAGTCCTACTAACCACGCCCTTACTTACAGGTGCGCATGCACGACAGGGAACCGCCTACCCCGTCGGCATCGTGAACTCCATTTAACCAACAAGGAGGGCCCTTACACTCTGCATCATTTGCTGACGTCATGATGTATGTGCGGGGTGGCTACCAGCCTAAGGAAAGCGTGACTCCCTCCCCCGCATCTTTAGCAGCTAGCAGATATTCCTGCCCCTGAAGTTCTAGGAGGGACCAGTGGCCCCTCCCCCTGGGCCGCCCCCTCCGTGGATGGTGACGCCCCCCCTAGGACCTTAAATTGCTGCTCACCGATCATGACCTTACCGCCTGACCAACCCTAATAAATACGACGATGAACCTAGGGAAAAAAGGGTAAAAAAAATGGCTAAAGGACAACTACACTAAACTAAAACCAGACCATAGTAATACAAAGCATGCTGTACTAATGGGAAAAAAGGCCTAAGTACACACAATATTACTCTTTTAATGACAACATAATCACAACTCTAACGGGAAAAAGGCCTAAGTACACACAACATCCATATTTGATCACAACCAATCCTAGCTCCAAACCGGAAAAAGGCCTAAGTTCAGCTATGACCAAGGAGAAAAAGGGCGGCCTATGTACAACCATACAATCACGTCAACCTCTTACACATGTAACGGGAAAAAAGGCCTAAGTCAAATTTACATAGTACCTCCGACTTGCGTTGTTTAGTAGCTTGTTTTTAGGGCTGGTGGGTGGGGAAAATTACACGCCCCGAGTGTGGGGCACACGAGGTATGCGGGGTGCGAGCCAGGGGCAAGAGGGCCCCCAGCTCGCTCCCCGGGCCTTTTAAGGTGCTGTTCCACCAGGGGGTCGCCGGCCCAGCAGGCCCGCCCCCCGCACGACCCGCCCCCCTGCCCCGAAAGTTGTACAGCTGCTTCGGGGTCACGGGGGAGGCATCAGCCTATCGGTGGTGGGGGCGCGCCGCGCGTCTCATCGACCCGCGACGCACCCCCACCACCGAGAGGCCGGAGGAGGGGGGGCACCGCACCACCATGTGGGCGGGAGGGCCGAGCGGCCCCCCCTTTACACATGGTCCGTGACTGGCTACCCTCCCCTCCCACCTTCCCACACCACCTTGAAGTTTGACATAGGCAAGTTGTTTTTGGAAGTCGGGGGGTCAGGGACCCCCCGGCCGTATTTATTATACAAAACAATAAAGGATGAATATCAACATTACATCAAATATGTTAAGAAACGCAAAATTCATGACATTAGATCTACAGTATTGAAGACAAATATCAAAGGCTATCCTTAACAAAAGTCTAATACAGCGTGTTTCCTATCCGAATCTAATATCCTGCCTGAATTTTGCATTCTAACATTTCTGGCCCGACGGCAAGGTCGCTAACCGGTGTCAAGTCCTACTAACCACGCCCCTACTTACAGGTGCGCATGCGCGACAGGGGACCGCCTACCCCGTCGGCATCGTGAACTCCATTTAACCAACAAGGAGGGCCCTTACACTCTGCGTCATTTGCTGACGTCATGATGTATGTGCGGGGTGGCTACCAGCCTAAGGAAAGCGTGACTCCCTCCCCCGCATCTTTAGCAGCTAGCGGATATTCCTGCCCCTGAAGTTCTAGGAGGGACCAGTGGCCCCTCCCCCTGGGCCGCCCCCTCCGTGGATGGTGACGCCCCCCCCTAGGACCTTAAATTGCTGCTCACCAATCATGACCTTACCGCCACAGGCCAGCATTGTTTCCCGACGATCTGGCCCCCCCACAACTCCCGCCTGAAGGTCATCCCTACCTCACAAAGCCCTTCAACCAAGCTAGGATATTATCACACCATATTGTATTCCTTGCCTCAGTCAAATGGACCCCATCCTGTAAGTACAATTCATCCCCCCAAATAGTCCCATGTGGGATGGTCGGTAAGTGCGTGGTTTGGAAAAGATTTTCTAACTTGGTATTGATCCTCTTTACCGAGTGCCCTGACGGAATCACCCCCACGCCACTGCAGCCGCAGTATCAGCTGGGACCAAACTACAGTGCAGTCAGGGCACACCCTCCTTACCTAACCCGCTGCTGAGATGATCTCTTCCAGGAGGACCCTCCTACCCAGTCTAGCAAGGTCATTCCACCCCAGATGAAGAATCACCACCACCGGTGGTGCTGCATGTTGGGCGACCAACTCTGCAAAGAATCCCCGAAACTGACTGAGGCAGAGACCCCCCCTCCCAAAGAAGGAGATGGACAAACCTTTGTGCTCTAGCTCCCTTCTACCCTTGCCTGTAAAAAAGACATGTTTAGCACGATTAACATATGAATGACCAACAATCCAAACCCTGCCTGACCGCGTCCTGTGTTCCTGACTGTTCACGCTGTGATGAGTCGCCGATAAATCTTGATGATGACCCGAAACGAGTTCTCCGCCTGCGTCACAGAGCGAAGAAACTGCAAAACCAGAAAAAACAACCCAACGTCAGAAAACTCTAGGTACTTTACAACATGTGTACCCGCACATACCGTTTGTAGCAATTGGAATTGGGTGACCATCTCCCAATTCTTTTAACACTGTTCACATGCAGACCCCTTGTGATTGCCTCAGTGGCTGCGCCTATCCTAAAGGAGTGTGTGCCAAATTCCTTCGGGTCAAGGCCCACCCTGGTAATAGTCAACTCCATGACTCTTCTGAACTGGTATTTGGTTAAAGGGGTGCCGTCAGCGTGTAATAAGAGCGACCCACCCAACAATCCACCTCTCTGCCTGATGAAAGTCTCCACATGGTGTACCGGACAGCAAGGATTGGCCCTCGCCCTGTGCAGTACCACAGTCTCCCCCTGCGCCTCCTCATCAGTTTTGATCTCAAAATTGTCACCCACAATGTGTCTCCCTGTATTGTTGTGTTCAGGAATTGGATACCCCCCTGCCTATCTGCCTTGGAGGCTGCAACCAACTCGCTCAGCCTCAAAGCTCCTTAAAAGGCTAATGTGAAAGCTGCTTTAAACATTTGTATCTCCCAGTCTGAACTACAGACGTCATGCAATGCAGGCAATAATGCCGTCAGCCTCCCCAAGCCTATCGGTTTCCTAGTGTCAGCGTGCTGCCCTGTAAGCGGCGCCAACCCCTCAAACCCTTCCTCACCACAAAGCTGTTAGTTGGGTCTTTTACTCCCTTTGCATGTGCGTAGAAGGAGACAGCTGCCCTATGCCTGTTAGCTGTTGCCACTGAGCGACCCCCCTGATGCAATTTACCCAGATAATCTGTAAAACTATTCTCTAGAGCCCATTTGGATTCCCAGTCTCGCCCCAAGAAAGTGCAATATGAACCAAACGCCCCTACATACGCTGTCCTTGTCTTGGGGGCTAAGCTAGCAGCCACGAGGTCCTGTAATTTGGGGCATCAATCTGCCAGAGTGCTGACGGGAAGTATGTCGGTGTAGGCTCTGCTGATGGAAGATGTTCCCTGAATACCTGCATTTTTTGGCGAGAGAGTGCATCAGCTGCATTATAAAGGATACCTGGTACATGTTTTGCCCTGAATATAACATTCAATTTCAAGCATCTCAACACAATCTCCTTCAAGAGGCGGAGTATGAACCTACAGCGTGCCGCTTGCTGATTGATACACTCCACCACCGTCATGTTGTCTGATCAGAATATCACTGATTTGTTACGCAGAAGTTCTGGCCAGACCATTAATACAACCCATATGGGGAATAGCTCCAGAAAACCAATGTTGGTTGTCAACTCACTGTACACCCATTCGTCCGGCCACCTGTGGGTGACCCACTTGTTTCCAAGGATGGCACCAAACCCAACACTCCAAGCAGCGTCAGTCCATAAACCTAACTCTGCTGACGTAGTGGGGGGGCCGGACCACACAACCCTGCCGTTGAAGTCCTCCAGGAATGCCATCCATATCTGCATGTCCTGGCGTACCTCAAGCGACAGTCTAGTGCGGTGGTGTTTTTCTCGCAGACCCTTCATAGCCTGCGCAATTGAGCGAGAAAAGGGGCGAGCCATTGGTATCACCCTCAACGCGAAATTCAACTGGCCCACTGTTTCCTGAAGCTGTTGTAAAGAGACCTTCTCTTTGGCCAGGCACGCGCGTAGTGCCGCCTTGAATTTTGACACCTTCTCCTTTGGGAGCCTGAAACAACCCTCCACAGAGTCTATTTCAATGCCCAGAAATTCTAAGCAAGTAGCTGGCCCCACTGTCTTCCCCGGCGCCAGCGGGACCCCAAGAGCCCGTATGAGCACGCAAAATTCCTGCAATGCCCGCGCACACTTCTGAGACCCAGCCGCGCCAAGGAAGAGAAAGTCATCCAGGTAGTGCATGACTTGCTGATGCCCGGTTGCCTGCCTCATTACCCATTCCAAGAAGGAACTGAACGTCTCGAAATAGGCACACGAGATCGAACAACCCATGGGCATGCATTTGTCCATGTAATACTTCCCATCAAACTTGAACCCCAAAAGGTGGTGATCCCCCTGATGTACAGGGAGAAGACGAAATGCAGACTCTCTGTCAGACTTGGCCATCAATGCCCCTGAACCCAGGCCCCTAAGCAACACCACCGCTTGGTCAAAAGAGGCATATTTTACACTGCAGACATTCTCATCTATAGCATCATTCAAGGGTGCCCCCCTTGGGGCTTAGAGATTATGAATGAGTCTATATTCGCCTTTCTCTTATTTAGGGACAACACCAAGTGGGGAACAAACAAAGTTGGGCACTGGCACCTCATCAAATGGTCCTGCTATCCCTCCCAGGCGTAATTCTTTTTCAATTTTTGCAGCCACTACCCCTGGGTTATGCTTTACAGACAGTTGGTTCCTGCACTCAGTCTTACCTGTGTACCCTCCTGCCAGTATCCTGAAACCCCAAGAAAATCTTTCCTGAAGTAATTTAGCCGCTGCCTGATCTGGGTATCTGTTGAGCCAGGGAATCATTGCCATGACATCAATGGGATTGTGTGACACTAAACCCTCCTCTTGTCTATTCAGGTTTCCTTCTCCCCCTGGAGCCCTGGTTGCCACCCTTAAATCTGCAGGAGGTCTCGGGTGTGAGGGGTGCCCACACAAGGAACCGGCGTGTTTGAACTTACATGTGCCCGCTGCCCTAGTGCAGGACCGTTTGTTGAAATCCCAACGTACGCCCTTTTTATCCCCCCAACCCTTACCCTTTCCTGGTACCTCACTTCCTTGCGCATGCCAAAAGAGCTGTTGGTGCTTGGCCGGGTATATTTTCTGTGCACCAGTTGCCCCCATCGCTGCTGCCCCCCCAGTTATCTGATTGTACCAGGACAGGAAATCCACCATATCCCATGCTAAAGAGGGATTGAATTCTTTAGCTTTCCTGAATGAAATGTCATATTCCTTCCACCCGTTCCCCACTTGTGTCTCGCTCCACATGGCAATCCTGCTCTGGTAGCAGGCCATTTCTGCTTGTAAATTGGGCGACCTTTCAGCTGTAATGGCACTGAACACGGAAAAGGCCCTCATCCAGTTAACAAATGTCTCCTCAATTCTGAACTTAACCAACTCTATTCTCCATTCACTGGGCAACATCCATTCCTTTTGTGACTTGGCATATTCAAGTTCCCTATTATCAATCAGCAAGGAGAATATGTTGATATATTTGCCCGCCCAGATCATCTCTTTCACAGCCTGAGACATATGCTGCGCCAAATTCTCCTTCCTTGAGGGCATAGCACCATCCTTAAGTAATGGCAAAGCCACCTCCTTACCACTGTCAATGCCTTGTGACGTAGCACCATCCTTCTTTGCCGTCTGCTCGCTGGCGGAACCTGTTAGGGGAGTAATTGGTGCCAATGGTGCCCCTTCCCCCGCCCTTGCCAACTTAATCATCTCAACCAGTTTCAAGGCTTCCGCTGAATGATCTTGATAAGATGGCAATACCCCCCCTAACTGTAACCAGGGTAAAACGGCGGCTATCTGGGATGCCAATTCCACCGGCTCAAAGTTATTCGGGGGGGTTGGGACCCCGATGGGGGCAATGTTCACGGGGGTGACGGGGGCAATGACCCCGAGTGGGGCAACCGGCAATGCTGGCGTAGGAAGAGCTTGCCCAGCCGGTGCCATTGGGGGCATCACAGGAGTATCCTCAGGTACTCCCACTGGCATTCCCTCCCCCTCAGCTGTATTCTTGGGCGTTGCGCTTGCAGTTTTCTTGGACTTTCCCCTCTTAGGAGGGGTGACAAAATCACCTTTGGCTGTGGTGGGTTGATTATCCTTCTTGGCCTGCCTTGTGGACCAGGAGGCCCGTCCAACCTCTGATTAATTTCTGCCACACTCCTACCTAACTCATCCACCTTACCCAAGCGCCTATCAATCGCCGTCATCCGGCGCATAATAGTCTGCATCATTTGCTCCATGCAGGCACTCTTATTAACTCGTACCCCCGGCATACTCCACAATACTCAATGCAATCTAATCCTAGCCAACCCAGGCAATTGTACCTTCTTTCAGATGGAGGATGTGAAGATGGCCGTAAGCACCATGCAAATGTGACCGCAAAACACACCAAGCTAGACTTAGCGTGTGGGCGAGCGCCAAACCCTCGTAGGAAGGTCTCAAGCCCTGCGGCCCCCCAGAAGCAATGAAGTGCAGGCCCGCCTCACTCCCCTTACCACCGATGACCCGTGTGTCCTCAGCCCGTTGCTGTGCTCTGCGCCCGTGATCTGTTGTCTGCCACTGGAAAAACCCACAGTCAAGCTTCCTACGAAAAAACAAATATTAATAGCTTGCAAAAGACTTTGTGTAATCAATCCCAGTGCCTGGAAAAACCTTTCAGCAACCAGAAACCCTTATCCAGTGCCAAAAATTAGCCCAGTCTCAAAATTATGCTTCAAAAACCGGCTTTAAACAGTTTAACCCAAGCACTAACTCATTGGTCTCCCCTCCAGTGGCGGCCCTGCTGGGTCCTGCTTCGCCCCCCACCAGGGAAAAACAAACGTGCAATGATCTGGCCCAACGCGTGAAAAAGACAAAACCCTGATGCAGACGGGCCGTCGATCTCCCTGCTGCCTGTCTCGCTGCTCGACCGGCACCCGCTATCCCTCCACACCTTACCGGACTATGCGCCGCCCAGATCACAACAACGCCGGTCTCTACGCTCACTCCGCTCCGCCCTCAGCTGCTCTGCAAGTCGCTGGGCTGCTCCCACCCGAACCGCCGCTGCTGCTGACACGAGGACGCGAACCTGGAGAGGAACAAAGAAAGAAAATTACACGCCCGAGCGTGGGGCACACGAGGTATGCGGGGAGCGAGCCAGGGGCAAGAGGGCACGCAGCTCGCTCCCCGGGCCTTTTAAGGCGCTGTTCCACCAGGGGGTCGCCGGCCTAGCCGGCCCTCCCCCTGCCCCGGAAGCTGTACAGCTGCTTCTGGGTCACGGGGGAGGCATCAGCCTATCGGTAGTGGGTGCGCGCCGCGCGCGTCATCGACCCGCGATGCACCCCCACCACCGAGAGGCCAGGGGAGGGGGGGCGCCGCACCGCCATGTGGGCGGGAGGGCCGAGCAGCCCCCCCTTTACACATGGTCCGTGACTGGCTACCCTCCCCTCCCAGCTTCCCACACCACCTTGAAGGATTGACATAGGCAAGTTGTCTTTGGAAGTCAGGGGGTCAGGGACCCCCCGGCCGTATTTATTATACAAAACAATAAAGGATGAATATCAACATTACATCAATTATGTTAAGAAACGCAAAATTCATGACATTAGATCTACAGTATTGAAGACAAATATCAAAGGCTAACCTTAACAAAAGTCTAATACAGCGTGTTTCCTATCCGAATCTAACATCCTGCCTGAATTTTGCATTCTAACATTTCTGGCCCGACGGCAAGGTCGCTAACCGGTGTCAAGTCCTACTAACCACGCCCTTACTTACAGGTGCGCATGCGCGACAGGGGACCGCCTACCCCGTCGGCATCGTGAACTCCATTTAACCAACAAGGAGGGCCCTTACACTCTGCGTCATTTGCTGACGTCATGATGTATGTGCGGGGTGGCTACCAGCCTAAGGAAAGCGTGACTCCCTCCCCCGCATCTTTAGCAGCTAGCGAATATTCCTGCCCCTGAAGTTCTAGGAGGGACCAGTGGCCCCTCCCCCCGGGCCGCCCCCTCCGTGGATGGTGACGCCCCCCCTAGGACCTTAAATTGCTGCTCACCGATCATGACCTTACCGCCACAGGCCAGCATTGTTTCCCGACGATCTGGCCCCCCCACAACTCCCGCCTGAAGGTCATCCCTACCTCACAAAGCCCTTCAACCAAGCTAGGATATTATCACACCATATTGTATTCCCTGCCTCAGTCAAATGGACCCCATCCTGTAAGTACAATTCATCCCCCCAATTAGTCCCATGTGGGATGGTCTGTAAGTGCGTGGTTCGGAAAAGTTTTTCTAACTTGGTATTGATCCTCTTTACCAAGTGATTCAATGCCCTGATGGAATCACCCCCACGCCACTGCAGCCGCGGTATCAGCTGGGACCATACTACAGTGCAGTCAGGGCACACCCTCCTTACCCAACCCGCTGCTGAGATGATCTCTTCCAGGAGGACCCTCCTACCCAGTCTAGCAAGGTAATTCCCCCCAGATGAAGAATCACCACCTCCGGTGGTGCTGCATGTTGGGCGACCAACTCTGCAAAGAATCCCCGAAACTGACTGAGGCAGAGACCCCCCCTCCCAAAGAAGGAGATGGACAAACCTTTGTACTCTAGCTCCCTTCTACCCTTGCCTGTAAAAAAGACATGTTTAGCACGATTAACATATGAATGACCAACAATCCAAACCCTGCCTGACCGCGTCCTGTGTTCCTGACTGTTCACGGCACGATGAGTCGCCGATAAATCTTGATGATGACCCGAAACAAGTTCTCCGCCTGCGTCACAGAGCGAAGAAACTGCAATACCAGAAACAACAACCCAACGTCAGAAAACTCTAGGTACTTTACAACATGTGTACCCGCACATACCGTTTGTAGCAATTGGAATTGGGTGACCATCTCCCAATTCTTTTAACACTGTTCACATGCAGACCCCTTGTGATTGCCTCAGTGGCTGCGCCTATCCTAAAGGAGTGTGTGCCAAATTCCTTCGGGTCAAGGCCCACCCTGGTAATAGTCAACTCCATGACTCTTCTGAACTGGTATTTGGTTAAAGGGGTGCCGTCAGCGTGTAATAAGAGCGACCCACCCAACAATCCACCTCTCTGCCTGATGAAAGTCTCCACATGGTGTACCGGGCAGCAAGGATTGGCCCTCGCCCTGTGCAGTACCACAGTCTCCCCCCGCGCCTCCTGATCAGTTTTTGATCTCAAAATCGTCACCCACAATGTGTCTCCCTGTATTGTTGTGTTCAGGAATTGGATACCCCCCTGCCCATCTGCCTTGGAGGCTGCAACCAACTCGCTCAGCCTCAAAGCTCCATAAAAGGCTAATGTGAAAGCTGCTTTAAACATTTGTATCTCCCAGTCTGCACTACAGACGTCATGCAATGCAGGCAATAATGCCGTCAGCCTCCCCAAGCCTATTGGTTTCCTAGTGTCAGCCATGCTGCCCTGTAAGCGGCGCCAACCCCTCAAACCCTTCCGCACCACAAAGCTGTTAGTTGGGTCTTTTACTCCGTTTGCCTTTGCGTAGAAGGAGACAGCTGCCCTATGCCTGTTAGCTGTTGCTACTGAGCGACCCTCCTGATGCAATTTACCCAGATAATCTGTAAAACTATTCTCTAGAGCCCATTTGGATTCCCAGTCTCGCCCCAAGAAAGTGCAATATGAACCAAACGCCCCTTCATACGCTGTCCTTGTCTTGGGGGCTAAGCTAGCAGCCACGAGGTCCTGTAATTTGGGGCACCAATCTGCCAGAGTGCTGACGGGAAGTGTGTCGGTGTAGGCTCTGCTGATGGAAGATGTTCCCTGAATACCTGCATTTTTTGGCGAGAGAGTGCATCAGCTGCATTATTAAGGACACCTGGTACATGTTTTGCCCTGAATATAACATTCAATTTCAAGCATCTCAACACAATCTCCTTCAAGAGGCGGAGTATGAACCTACAGCGTGCCGCTTACTGATTGATACACTCCACCACCGTCCTGTTGTCTGACCAGAATATCACTGATTTGTTACGCAGAAGTTCTGGCCAGACCATTAATGCAACCCATATGGGGAACAGCTACAGAAAACCAATGTTGGTTGTCAACTCACTGTACACCCATTCGTCCGGCCACCTGTGGGTGACCCACTTGTTTCCAAGGATGGCACCAAACCCAACACTCCCAGCAGCGTCAGTCCATAAACCTAACTCTGCTGACGTAGTGGGGGGGCCGGACCACACAACCCTGCCGTTGAAGTCCTCCAGGAATGCCATCCATATCTGCATGTCCTGGCGTACCTCAAGCGACAGTCTAGTGCGGTGGTGTTTTTCTCGCAGACCCTTCATAGCCTGCGCAATTGAGCGAGAAAAGGGGCGAGCCATTGGTATCACCCTCAACGCCAAATTCAACTGGCCCACTGTTTCCTGAAGCTGTTGTAAAGAGACCTTCTCTTTGGCCAGGCACGCGCGTAGTGCAGCCTTGAATGTTGACACCTTCTCCTTTGGGAGCCTGAAACAACCCTCCACAGAGTCTATTTCAATGCCCAGAAATTCTAAGCAAGTAGCTGGCCCCACTGTCTTCCCCGGCGCCAGCGGGACCCCAAGAGCCTGCATGAGCACGCAAAATTCCTGCAATGCTCGCGCACACTTCTGACACAATCTCCTTCAAGAGGCGGAGTATGAACCTACAGCGTGCCGCTTACTGATTGATACACTCCACCACCGTCCTGTTGTCTGACCAGAATATCACTGATTTGTTACGCAGAAGTTCTGGCCAGACCATTAATGCAACCCATATGGGGAACAGCTACAGAAAACCAATGTTGGTTGTCAACTCACTGTACACCCATTCGACCGGCCACCTGTGGGTGACCCACTTGTTTCCAAGGATGGCACCAAACCCAACACTCCCAGCAGCGTCAGTCCATAAACCTAACTCTGCTGACGTAGTGGGGGGGCCGGACCACACAACCCTGCCGTTGAAGTCCTCCAGGAATGCCATCCATATCTGCATGTCCTGGCGTACCTCAAGCGACAGTCTAGTGCGGTGGTGTTTTTCTCGCAGACCCTTCATAGCCTGCGCAATTGAGCGAGAAAAGGGGCGAGCCATTGGTATCACCCTCAACGCCAAATTCAACTGGCCCACTGTTTCCTAAAGCTGTTGTAAAGAGACCTTCTCTTTGGCCAGGCACGCGCGTAGTGCAGCCTTGAATTTTGACACCTTCTCCTTTGGGAGCCTGAAACAACCCTCCACAGAGTCTATTTCAATGCCCAGAAATTCTAAGCAAGTAGCTGGCCCCACTGTCTTCCCCGGCGCCAGCGGGACCCCAAGAGCCTGCATGAGCACGCAAAATTCCTGCAATGCCCGCGCACACTTCTGAGACCCAGCCGCGCCAAGGAAGAGAAAGTCATCCAGGTAGTGCATGACCTGCTGATGCCCGGTTGCCTGCCTCATTACCCATTCAAAGAAGGAACTGAACGTCTCGAAACAGGCACACGAGATCGAACAACCCATGGGCATGCATTTGTCCATGTAATACTTCCCATCAAACTTGAACCCCAAAAGGTGGTGATCCCCCTGATGTACAGGGAGAAGACGAAATGCAGACTCTATGTCAGACTTGGCCATCAATGCCCCTGAACCCAGGCCCCTAAGCAACACCACCACTTGGTCAAAAGAGGCATATTTTACACTGCAGACATTCTCATCTATAGCATCATTCAAGGATGCCCCCCTTGGGGCTGAGAGATTATGAATGAGTCTATATTCGCCTTTCTCTTTTTTAGGGACAACACCAAGTGGGGAACAAAGTTGGGCACTGGCACCTCATCAAATGGTCCTGCTATCCTACCCAGGCGTAATTATTTTTCAATTTTTGCAGCCACTACCCCTGGGTTATGCTTTACAGACAGTTGCTTCCTACACTCAGTCTTACCTGTGTACCCTCCTGCCGGTATCCTGAAACCCCAAGAAAATCTCTCCTGAAGTAATTTAGCCGCAGCGTGATCTGGGTATCTGTTCAGCCAGGGAATCATTGCCATGACATCAATGGGAGTGTGTGACACTAAACCCTCCTCTTGTCTATTCAGGTTTCCTTCTCCCCCTGGAGCCCTGGTTGCCACCCTTAAATCTGCAGGAGGTCTCGGGGTGTGAGGGGTGCCCACACAAGGAACAGGCGTGTTTGAACTTAGGGGGGCTTTTTGGGAAAGGCTGGAGGAAACACTCTCGTCCCTTTTAAAACCTCTATATACCCGGCTAGAACACATATAGGGTAGACTGGATAGTATGATGAGTCATATTAATACCTCCCTAGGAGCAAGGAGCAATGGTCCATCTAGCACCTCTATAGCCCCTACTGATGTTAAAAGTGATGTTCATAGGTCGGAACTCACCCAGGGTAATACCATATCTAGCGTTATAACACCACATTGTGAGTTGACCCATCGTGATACTTCTAGCAACCCTGTTCAACCTGCACCCCGGGGTTTAAAATTAGTACCAGCAAGGGTAACACATCAGGAGACTCTCCATCCTGCACAGGGCAGACCCCAAGGGCACGCTAATAGCATATTTGATTCTGAATGGGTGACTATAGGTAAGAAAGGTTCATTGTTAGGAGAAAGGACTCACAATCAAGCTAGGATGGGTACTCAGCTGCCTGCCCAAGATAGTTCACAGGGTGTAGGAAATTTGCACCTCCCGCCAGAAGCCACACCGTACTCAGTAATATTGGTAAATGTTCCCCCATTATCAGATGGAGAGGCCGAACATTGGTCCACCCTGTGAAACAAAACCTTGCATTTTTTGAGCGGAAAAGTAGGGCTGAACTCAAAACTTTTCACGGAATTCAAGATGGCACGACTAATCGGGTGGGTTGGATCATCAAATAAAACCCTGCCTGGCGATTGTGCTGTGCTATCTTTTAGGTCTCCAGCCTTGATTCAAACAATTTTTGATAGGGTGGGCAATTGGCCAGTCAGGATAAATGGGATAAGTGATGTTCCTTTGGGTTTCTTCTACCAACCCCCTAGATCCTTGCGATTTACCCAAGAGCAGAGTTTTACAGCAGGGCCTTCGCGATTCAGCTATGCCGTCCCGATTAATAATTATTTTGAGCCCCTCCATAACCTGCATGAGATTGACTGACTAACTCATATTGACCAGCAGTTAGAACCAGGTGGTGAGGTAGTTTTGGATGGAGAAGAGCGTTTCTCAGAACAAATGGTCAGCTCAGTTAGTAGCAAATAAGTGACAAGAGTACCATATAGGCAGCTGAAACCTGACTCAATACTAAGGGACGGCGACCCAGAAGATCTGGATCAGGGAACAGACCCATGTGCACTTTGTACTAGCCCACGGGAGATAGGAGGTTTGGATCAGATCCTCCCCTCAGGCATGTTGCCAAATGGACCCCACCTGGAGGATTACCTCATGGAATATTGCGGGGCTGCGCTCGAAAACCCCAGATCCTGTCTGGTGTGAGGTTATAGCTAAAGTTGATATATTGGGACTGCAGGGAACATGGTTACTGGACCCAATTCACATTAATGGTTTTAAGACGTTTAATACTCCAGCAACAAAGGGTTTAGGGGGCAGGCCCAAGGGCGGACTCTGTACGTACATCTCGAATAGTTTGGCAACTGGAGAAATAACCTTTGGTGTGGGGGACCCCTATTAGCATACCTTAGAGTTTCCCTTGGGCATTAATCAACGCATAGTTTTGGCCAACCTGTATAACTAGTACCACCTGGGGAAATTAGAACTGTGGTTGGGGAGCTATCCGAGACTTTGCTAGATATCTGTAATGCTGACACTTCTGATTGTATGATTATTTTGATGGGGGATTTCAATTGTGCAATATGCAATTCTGTTGATACCAGAACATGTGGACTTGAGAATGAAGGATGGGGTGCGTAACACTCACTTCTGTCACACGCCACTGGGAGACCTGTTTAATGAGATTGTGTATATGAAGGATTTGGGTTTTGTGAATGATCTTCTAACTCCCCCTGTACCTATGCCATATACTTTTAACGGAAGAGGACTAGCGTCTACAATCGACTTGCTAGTCTCATGTTCTTCTGCATCCTGGGTCTCTTCTTTTAAGGTTCGTGACAACCCAATGAGCGACCACTTTCCACTTTGCTTGGAGATTAAAATTCCTCCTCACAAGCCTAAGAAGGCCAAACAAAACCTTCCATTAACTGGTAATCTCGAACTGAGCAGAACTAATGGATATTCTGTACGTTGGTCCAAAGTGGACCCAGCGGCGGTTATTACTAAATTACTTAAAAATAGCAAATCAGCCTTTGACATCTGTCTGAACGAGACTCCCCCCTGTGGCAGCATTGTACAGTCCTTCTTAACTATATGTAATGAGATCAAGAGTTTATTATTTGCGCAACATCGTAATAATCATAAAGAGCAAGGGTGGTTTGATAAACACTGCTCATTAGCACACACTAACTTGAAAAAGGAGCTGCATAGGCAACCTAGATCCCCATATCGGGTGAGACAGGCTAGATCAGAGCATAAGCGGCCCATCATGGATTGAAAACATATTTTGATGCAGGAAGCTTGGGAAACTCTCCATACAGCAGCTTTACTAAAAGACAGCGTGGCATTTTGGAGGGCAGTAAGGGCTCCCTTTCTATCAGACGGTAATGGACCAACTATTGAGATCGCAATTTCGGAGGAGGTATGGATTAACCATTATACAAAGGTGTATAATGGGCAAGGAGCATTTGATCAACAACAGCTCCTTCCCATCCCTGCCCAGCCAGATAGTGCAGAGTTGCAAGTTACCCTGGAGGAGGTAAACAGAGCGCTCGCTAACAGTCTGGGGGGCAAGGCGCCGGGACCAGACGGAGTGACGGTCGATCTATTTAAATCTAACATCACCCTCTGGGGTCCCCTACTAACTCAAGTTATATATGCCAGCTTTAGAACATCAATACCAAAGACCTGGGTTGAATCAATAATTATCCCAATGCTACAGACCAATTACCCTTCTGGACTCAATGGTAAAAGTGGTGGGCCACATTGTCTTGGAGCGCTTGCAAGACTGGGGAGAAGACAATCAGGTCTTGTCTGACCTACAGTATGCCTTCCGAGAAGGGCTAGGCACTACAGAACAAAGTTTAAACCTGTCTATTTTGATCAGCAAGTATACCAAAGCAAAAAAGGGCAGTCTGTATTTGGTGTTCGTGGACCTCACCGCGGCCTTCGACTCCGTAATTTATTGGAAGCTATGGGAGGTCCTGGTAGTAATGGGGGTTGACAAAAACATTATAGCATTATTGAAACAACTGTATAACGGAGCCTCAGCCAGTGTTCGCTATGGCATAGGAGGGGGGCGTACTGATTCATTCCCCATTAGGAGAGGGGTCAGGCAGGGTTTTGTCCTGGCCCCCTTCCTTTTTAATCTGTATATAAATGGCCTTGGCGAAGCTCTGATCAGGCAGGGACATGATTTCCCTCATGCTGGAGGGCGACCTATTCCAGCCCTTCTATATGCAGACGATGCGGTCTTAATGACGCGGACCCGAAATGGCCTGCAGAGGGTCCTAGACAGCTTTAATGACTTCATGAAAGATCTGGGACTTAGTATTAACATCTCCAAAACATTTGTCATGAGATGCGGTAAGAGGATTCAGAGAGTAAGGGAAATGTTCCTGGATGGCAAAAAGTTAGCGACCACAAGGAACTTTTTGTATCTGGGCATTTTATTTAATCAGAACAACACCTGGTCCCATGCAATACCCACTAAAAAACTTGCATTTACAAGAGCATCCACAGCCCTAGCATCCTTCGCTAAGAAATTGGGGAAGAAGCCGCCAGGGGAACTTTTGCAAATATTTAAAGTGAAGTGCATTACAGCTGCTATGTACGGGGCAGGGGTGTGGGGCTTCGCTAACACCCTCCCACTACAGCAGGTGGAAGATTCCTTCTTGCGGTACATTTTGTCTACTCCTTCGAGCACGTCCTCCTTTGTTTGTCATGAGGAGCTGGGTCTTCCTTTTATTTCCGATCTTATCAGATTGGAACCAGTACTCCTGTAGCATAGGATCTGGACCAAGAAGCATACAAAATTAAATAGAGACACTATGAAGGATAGCATGGGTCTGGATCCTGTGGATCAACTTTATACGCAAATTCATGAAGGACCTAGGTCACCCGGAATACTTCACGAATCCCACCGCTATGTTAGCCGTGTCGAGAAAGGCTCTTAGAAGGGAGGGTCTACAATTATTGGACTCCTTGAAAATGGCAGGGGAAATGGTGAAGCCTAGCATTATGCAACACCAATTAATGCTTTCTTGTATCGAAATGGAACCTTACTTATTATTTGTACCAGGAGCATACGATAGGATGCTTCTGACTAGAGTGGGCAATGTCCGACAACGACAACACCATCTATGAACGACTGGTCACGTAACCAAAACGGGTCCACAGTGTTGCCTAGTTCTGCCTGTGTGCCCCCTTGACTGCTGCTCCCACTTCTCTCCTTGTTCCCCGAATGCGTGGCCCCAGAGTGCCCGGTTCCCTCCTTCTATTTTGTACCCTCGAGTGCCTGCCTTAGAGACTGCCTGGTTGAATGTAATTCCACCTTTTTTCTGTATCCCCGAGTGTGTGGCCCCCCCCTGTGCGCCCGGTGCCCCTGCTCGTTGTGCTTGTTTTTCTCCGCCTTTTTTCTCGTCCTTTTCCCGCCTTTCTCGTCGTCCGCATCGCTTCTTCCCCTGTTTTCTCGCCACCTTCCCAAAGCCGTTTTTTCCTCGTTTTTCCCGCCGCCCGCCTCCCGCTTTTCCCGCCGTTTTTGCGCTCCTCAAGTGTAATCCCATTGGCCCACCTACCCTCCCGCCTCCCAGCTGACCCCCCCTCCCCGGCTACCCCATACATGGCGGCCGCTGCGCCCGTCCGCACCTGGACCGTGCCCAGCACCCGTCCCCCTGGTCCCCACGACCCCCACCCTATCCGCCACCCCCGCCTGACCTACGACACCACCACCCTCACCGCCCTCAACCCCGGCCGCACGCCCGGCTGCTACCGCGCTACCCTGAAGCGGACCCACGGATCCTTCACCTGCCGCAACTGCCGCTTTACCTGCCTACGAACACACATCGCACCCGACAAGAACGACTCCCCTGGAAACAACCTCGACTGCATCCTGATCAACACCCGATCCGTCCACAGGCATGCCATCGAACTATGGAACCTCATCGACTCAACAAACCCGGACATCGCCTTCCTCACCGAGACCTGGATGAACCCCTCCTCGACACCCGACATCGCCATAGCCATCCCCGACGGCTACAAAATCATACGGAAAGACCGCACCAACCGCACCGGAGGAGGCATCGCCATCGCACACAAAAGCTCCATCCGCATCTCGACCCACGTCGACAACTCACTCCCCGACGCCGAACACCTCCACTTCGCAATCCACAGCGACCCCAAGACCACCCTCAGAGGCACCCTCATGTACAGACCACCAGGACCACACACTAAGTTCAGCGAAGACATCGCAGACTTCGTCAGCCCACACGCACTCCCGTCCACCGACTACATCCTCCTAGGGGACCTCAACTTCCACCTGGAGAACCACACCGACAACAACACCACCGCCTTACTGGACAACCTTGCCAACCTGGGACTGAAACAGCTAGTCAACACCCCCACCCACTACGCCGGACACACGCTCTACCCCATCTTCTCCCACATCTCTTTTAGCCACACCACCGAACTCGCCTGGTCGGACCACAGCTGTGTCCACTTCAGCTTCAAGAAGACCACCGTGCACCACCACACCCAGCAACCACCAAGAAGACAGTGGAATCGAATCACCACGGAACAACTCACATCGACCCTCTCTCAGAAGCAACCCACCAGCACCACAGACCCCAATGAAGCCACCAACAACCTCACGAGCTGGATCTCCGACTGCGCCAACCTCCTGGCCCCCCTGAAGACCCAAGCAAACACCAACAACCATAAGAAAAACTCCTGGTTGACCCCCGACCTCAAGGACTCCAAAAAAGAATGCCGCACCCTCGAAAAGACTTGGCGCCTCAACCAGACCGAGGAGAACATGTCTGCTCTCAAGAACGCCACCCGCCAACACCACCAACGCCTCCGCGCCGCACGAAAATCAGCCTTCCAGAACAGACTAGACAACAACGCCCACAACAGCAAGGAACTATTTGGCATCGTCAAAGAACTCTCCAACCCCGACGCAGAAAACAACTCCATCCCTCCCTCACAGGACCTCTGCGACTCCCTCGCAGCCTTCTTCCACCACAAGATCACTGACATCTACAACAGCTTCACCACAACCAACAAGAACCCACCACTGGAACCCGCCACCGACAACACTACCATCCTCACCTGGAACCCAACCACCACCGAGGAAACCACCCGCATCATGAACTCCATCCACTCAGGATCACCATCCGACCCCTGCCCGCACCACATCTTCAACAAAGCCGACAACATCATCGCACCCCACCTCCGAGACATCATCAACGCGTCTTTCACCACCGCCACCTTCCCGGAGAAATGGAAACACGCCGAACTCAACGCCCTCCTAAAGAAACCAACAGCAGACCCCACCGAACTCAAAAACTTCCGGCCCATCTCGCTCCTACCGTTCCCCGCCAAAGTGATTGAGAAAATCGTCAACGCTCAACTCACCACCGCCCTGGAAATCAACGACTCACTCGACCCCTCACAGTTCGGCTTCAGAGCTAACCACAGCACCGAGACCGCCCTCATCGCAGCCACGGACGACATCAGATCCCTGACCGACAAAGGAGAAACCGTGGCCCTCATATTCCTGGACCTCTCTGCAGCCTTCGACACGGTATGCCACCATACCCTGATACGTCGCCTCAGCAACGCCGGCATCAGAGGCAAGGCCCTGGAATGGATCATCTCCTTCCTCTCCGGAAGAACCCAGAGAGTCCGCCTCCCCCCCTTCATATCCACAGCCACAGAGATCATCTGCGGCGTCCCCCAAGAATCCTCCCTCAGCCCCACCCTCTTCAACATCTACATAACCCCCCTTGGCGAACATCGCACGAAAACACGGACTCGACCTCATATCCTACGCCGACGACACTCAGCTCATCTTATCCCTCACCAACAACCCCACCTCACCTAGAACCAGACTACACGAAGGCATGAAGGAAGTAGCGAACTGGATGACAGACAGCCGGCTTAAACTGAACACAGAGAAGACGGAGGTCCTCATACTCGGCCCTACACCCTCCGCCTGGGACGACTCCTGGTGGCCTCCCGCCCTGGGCAGCACTCCCCAACCCACCGACCACGCACGCAACCTCGGCTTCATCCTGGACTCATCCCTCTCCATGACCAGACAGGTCAACTCGGTGACCTCGGCATGCTTCAACACCCTCCGCATGCTCCGCAAGATCTTCCGCTGGATCCCCACCGACACCAGGAAGACCGTCACCCACGCCCTCGTCACCAGTCGCGTGGACTATGGGAACACTCTGTATGCCGGCATCACCATCAAGCTGCAGAGGAAACTGCAACGAATCCAGAACGCTGCCACACGACTCATCCTGAACATACCCCGCCACCACCACATCTCCGGACACCTGAAGAAACTTCACTGGCTCCCAGTCAACAAGAGGATCACCTTCAGACTCCTCACCCACGCACACAAAGCCCTGCACAACCTCGGACCAAAACTCATCAACCACCGCGTCTCCTTCTACGCTCCTCCGCGCACCCTACGCTCGACCGGCCAAGCCCTGGCAGCCGTACCCCGCATCCGCAAAGCCACCACCGGAGGAAGATCTTTCTCTTTTCTGGCAGCGAAGACCTGGAACTCCCTTCTCAGCCACCTTCGCGCCATACAGGACCACCTCTCCTTCAGAAGGCAGCTCAAGACCTGGCTCTACGAGCACTGAATACCCCCCCCCCCCCCTCCCCCCCAGCGCCTTGAGACCCTTACGGGTGAGTAGCGCGCTTTATAAATGTAACTGATTGATTGATTGAATAGTAGAAATACAGCATATAGCTATACCATGTCCCAAAATATAGATAAAGGAACTAGACGCATGAAAGGAAAACTAATGTTTAATTCTGTCTGGAGGAAATGTCATTAAATGAGAATCTTTGTTAATAACACTGCTGAGAGGCAAGGCAGGAAGAATTAGTACCGCTAAAAACAATGTAAACATTTTAGACATCTAATGCTTTCAAAATTCCTCCTTTCACTCCAGAAGCAATTGACAGTGAAGGCAAGCACATTCAGCACTTAGTTTGAAGAATAAGTGCTGGGGCCCAAAGTTTTGCTCAGAAGCCTCCTCATGTTAAATTTATGTTGGTAACTTCCCTGCACTAAGTTGAAAAACAGTAACCTTTTGCACCTACCTTTCTCTTGAGTCTTATCTCATGCATACCTGCATCTAAAAATTGCAGCATATTACAACTGTAATATAATATGTGGTCTAGTCTTGGTCATGCTTTAAGTTTACTCATGTCATCACACACACATCTATAAACATGCATGCTCACACAGACAGAACAAAATTAAAACACAATTAATTAATATTTCAAAGATACATTTTCAATATAAGAATTCAAACAGAAGTGAAATCGAGGGGCATGGTGGCGTGTGGTAGCTAGCAGGGGTAGGGTAAAAACTAGTTCCTGAATCTAGGGAGAAAAACTAGACTTGGGAGGTGGGGGTTAACAAATATACATTTCAGGAAGCCATAGAAGACTCTTTTCACATTGTTCATTAGAATTAGGGAAAGAAAAGTCCCAATGTAAGTTCAAAAGACCAAACCAGTAAAACGAAAAGTAAATGCAAATCCCACAAACCAGATACTATGTCATTCTGGCCGTCCTGAGTTAGGGAAATAATCTCCTGCCATCCTCCATACCAGATGTAATGTTTCCCTGGCCCTCCTCATTGAATGGTAGGGACCAGACATCACCTGAGGAAAGAGACGCACTGGACAAGATGAAGGAATAGATGTGGTGGAAAACGTGAGTACTGTGACAGTGGGTGGGAAAGTGGTGAGCTGATCTGGAGTGGAAAAGCGATAATCCTGGTGGAACAAACGCATGTTGTTTCCTGATGTAGGCCACAAGAACATCATGCATATTCTTACTGTCCAGATGCATCATGATAAATCCTTCCAGAAGGACCTGTTTTATGACCTTTAGGCAAGCCTCCAAATTGCTGATAGCCTCCTGGACTCCTGTTGAATGCATGCATGGAGAGGAAGCGGGTGGGGCACACTTAAGGGCTCATGCTGTGTGGGGTAAACTCTGTCGTCAGCTGTTGCTGTTCCTGTGAGGCTGATTTTGAAAGTGGCTGGTCGGACCGCTGACAGCTATTGTGGCAAACAGGAAACTGCCCGACAATCATGCGGCAGTCCGACTGCTGCATTACGATGCAACCGCCGGGCTGGCGGTTGAAAAGTACTCCATATCACGGCGGCTTGTGCTGCGCCCAAGGAACAGGGCTGCAGGACAAACTGCCATGGTAAGGAGAACCTCCTGCATATCCATGGACCGTGTGCCATGCACCATGTCGTGCATGGCACACAGCGCATGGAAGTGAGTGGAGGCACTGCATGTGCCCCCAGGGGCACTTCACAGTGGCCCATGACAGACGGGGACCCTGTTTGGGGCCCCATATCTGTTCTGACAGCCTTTTCAAGGTGGTCTTCCCACCATGAAAAGACTATTGGAAAGGGATATCGTAATCCTGTTGGTGGTACCAGCCTTGGCACCGCTGCCATTAAGGAATACTAATCCATCTGCTGCCCCGTCGGGATCTCAGATCCTGTCGGAGGTGGTGGTATTTCCTCCGGCCGCTGTGTTTCCGGACCACCACTGATGGCCTGTCGGACTGACTGCCATCATAATCAGGCCCTAACTGTGGGAGGAGGAATGGGGGTGAAAGCCCCAGGCTGTGTTGATGTTGGTACCACCACACTATTCTGGGAAGTAGCCTCTAGCCTGGTAACAGAGGGTCTGCTCCACCAGATCATCCTTTCAGCGTCCTTCTGGCTGGTGTGCAGAGTGGGCAGCTCCCGTGTTGCTGAGGCTTTCATCTTGAGACTTTTAGTGTGCAAGCATTTCAGCCCCTGTGTAGGCACACTCTCCTGCTCTCTGCTGGGACTGTCGTCCTTCGCCTTCCTGGTAGTAGTTTACCATGATGCTTTCCCTTCAGCAGAGTTTCTGCCGTACTTTTGCCCCGGGTCATGCTGCTTCCAAGCTGCCGCCGCAAAAGAAGTGAAAGAATGAGAAAGGATCATGAACGCCTTTGTTCACTGCTTTCTGTCCGTCACAGATCAACATCTTCACTTCTTTCTATGGAACTCTGTGCTACTGTTCCAAGTTGATAGTGATTATACATTTGATGTATACCAATTTTATTGATTTACATACACAAGTTAGTAATGGGTCACCCAGGCCAAATAAATGAGGTACTCTTCAACTGCACATCACAAAACATCTATTTTTGTACTAGCATGGCTCCACTTACCTAACTCAAGTCTGCCAAATGTATCTACATAGCTCCACAAGTAAAACTCCATCAAAGTCATGGAGAAAGCATGTGTACTATGCCTGACTATGTGCAAAAATTGATACAAAGAACTTGTTCGTGTATGTGTTATAACATCATGCAATTCCTTTAAAAATGCACCATTGCCACATCAGTTAAAGGAAATATGGGAATGTGTGAATACATATATTATGCATGCCCTATATATTGTATAGCAGCTTGTGTCTCACTACTGATAGCTTTAGCTGTATCTCACAGACCTACCATTTTCAATACATTACATATATTTAGAGCAGGTTTTGGATGACATTATTGTTGATGCAGGTCTCTCCTCTTAACACAATGGCTTTCTTTCTGTTCTTATATTTCCTCCACCCAGGAGCATATTGGTCTCACAGTGTTCTGATGAATAAGTTGTATCATTTCAGTGCTGGGTGACTTTTTTTTTTTTTTCTTTCAGCACACTATGGGATACATTTCTTTCCTTGGTCTCTCCCTCATCCACTTGTTTGTCCTGAAATCCCTAACTCATCGCTCTCTCGTTCTGCTTGCCAACCCCCTGCTCTTTTTGTTGCCACACTACTCTTTTCAATATTGTTCCCTCTACTTTCACCCTGCCCTGCTCAGTCATTGCACCCTAGCAGTCCTGCTACCTGTTTTTAATTTTGATACTTTTTCTAGGAGGATCTGGCAGCCATAAAATTCTACCAGGGTGCTGGCTACCCTTTTTAAGCTCACATGCACTTTTTTTTTTACTTCTTACTAAAATGGCCATTGACCTTGTTGAACCATTGGCCATGTTGAAATAGTAAATAAAAAATGCCAAAATGACCACTGGTGTGACATGGCACGAGCAGCATCATGATGAATATTGGAGGAGTCACAACCCATGTGTGCCCTTGCACAAGCTTCGTCAGCCATCTTGGAATGGCTTCATACGCACTAATATGTATCTAATGGAAAATCTATTCCAAGATAGCTGCCATCCCTCCGTATGCACACACATGCATCGCGACGCATCCATGCTTATGTGTCATGATGCACTGGCAGTTATTTTGGTGTTAATTAATGCTAGTGAAAAGAAGAATCCACAAAGTGAATTAGAGCCTTTTTGAGCGAGACCTATTAGGTTTGGAGATACTTGTTCCATGTTTCCACTGGAAACTATTTTTTCCTCTAGTGGTAGTGCTTCTAATGCACCAGTGCTAAATGTAGGAGTGTTCAATCCCCATCAAACCGTGAAAACACACTCACTTCTACTTTTTAGGAGTATGTTTCCTTGTGTTTCTGAGTTAGGAATCATGAACATTATGTTTGTGAATACTTCAAACATAAACATGACAGTGGTATCCCTAATGGAAACTGCACCTAACCTGTTATTCCTAATTTATCAAGGGAACACAGTATACCTGAATTGTGCACTCAAGTATAGCATCTGCTGCCAAGGTGCAGTCCAACAAAAGGACTATACATGTGATTTTCAAAAAATGCGTGCAAGTCTTCTTTCTATTCTGTCAAAATTCATATATGAAAGGTATGTACAGAAGATAACAGTCAACGTGTTTCATCCAGACCATTGGACTTCCTCAGGGCAAGAATCTAAATGATGTAAGTACTGGTGGTGCTGATAATTCATCCATCCAAAAATCAAAGCGGTGTACTATCTTGGTGCATCATATTAGTCCAACTAGTTTATCACACAAATTGTGTTGCACGACGGCACCAAGCACAAATGGCACGGATTCTGGTGCTTCTATTGGGGAGGATTGACCCTACGGCCTCCTAAATTGGAAGCGCCTGGAGTGGATACTCAGTGAATTCTCACTTAATTATTTGCTTATATACACAGTTACACACATGCAACTGATATGATGGGCCAAGTTAGTACAACGCATTGATTTTTGGATGGATGAACTATCAGCAGCACCAGTACTTACATCATAATGTTTGTGAATACTGACAAAGGTCCGAATCAGTGGCTCCCTTAAACACTTCCTACTATCACCACTCCAGGATTCCATTAGACTACCCATTTGACACCTCTTTTGCAAAAAAGTATTAATTCTCTAAATCAAAATATATATATTTTATGTGAAGAAATCCATTGTTATGGCCATAGGTAGCACAGAGGTGCAACCTAGAGGTATTGGAAGGGAATTGTTTCTTATTCACAAGCAACTTCAGAATTCTCCATCTCAGGCTTACTACCTTTTATGGGGGCTGATTTCCCAATTTATGGAATTCACAGATGTTTCTAGTAGATCTCTTGTAAACCTTAGACAGTCGCAGATTATGCGTGGGAAACATTTGAGAATCTCTTCTCCATGCAAGGATCTTTCTTTATCTGCTGTACACAGTGCCCAACTGCACAAGCAAAAATGCGGCCACATTGGTGCAAATTGCATGTTTTTATTTATAATCTTAGAGGTAAAATATTTTCCTATGAAGAAACATTTCGTTACTCATCAATTTTGAGAGTATTCTCAGACCGCTTCCCCACTGGAAAGGGATTGAATTTTGCCCTTTTCAGGAGTCAATCTACTGACATTTCATGAGTAGAAATGGGCGGGAAATAAATTACAATACAAGTGCAACCAAACCTTCCTGACCACTGTTATGCGGCGCCTGTGATGTAACAGGCGCAACACGTAAGGGTCATGTGACCATAGAATAATAAAAGGGGTCGCGCACGCACGTACGCCAGTAGAGCTACGCCGACGTGACCAGTTAGCACCATACATGTGGCTTCCGAGTCTTTATTGCTCCACGAGGCCCATGGGCAATTACCCCTCTCGTGTCTGCACCGGTCGTGTCACCCAACCCGGTACAACACAACAACTGGCGACGAGGGTCGGCGCACCCTCGCTACACTAGGAGCATCGGTGTGGCCGCCGCGAGCTCTGCCATCGGCTCGTGGCGCTCGTGCCCCGGTGCGGCGTGTGGTGCCATTTGACCCGACTGCCCGCAAGGACCGCGAGGAGCCCGTCGCGAGTACGGAGGTGCCCGGGATTCTACAGCGACGGCCAGTGCAGGTGAAGCAGCGCGACGCTGCTCCCCTGGCTCTCGATCTGCAACACGTGCAGCATAGGCCAGCCACGTAGTGCTCCGCACCGTGTGGGCGCGTGAGACAGCGCTGTGGTCTCTGTGTGCTGTGGGGCCCGGCGAGGCCATCACCACCACCCCCTTCCCCTCGCCCAGGCCAAATTCGGTGTGCAAGAGCGCCCTGCTGGGCCAGAAACGGCCTATTTCCAGCACGTGTGGTGAGAAGTGAAAGTGAAAGGCCATCAACACAGGCCTGATTGATGTGAGGGGAAAGCGAAAGGCCTGCAACACAAGCCTGATTGAGGAGCCTATAGCGGATTTCTGGTGGGACACAGCAAGCAGGGGGTGTGCGACAGTCCCCAGTGAGATCATCAACCCCTGATCTCTCAAAGAAAGGAAAAGCCACGTATTTAGCCAAGCAATGAGCAGTAGGTCCGGGCTGTCGGAGGGGCTGACAAGCACTGGCACAGACACACTCCAGAGTGCAGCTGCAAGCAAAGGAAACAGTGAGCAGACACCACATACACCGGGCAAGGAAGTGGGGCCCCGATCAGGCTAAAGCCTTTAAAGACATTAAAGAAGCCCTTTTAGAAGCCACCACGCTTCCGTTCTTTGATCCAAGAAAGCTGACACAGGTCGCGGTGGATGCGGGCCCCATGGGACTAGGAGTAGTGCTGTTGCAAAGGCGACACCCAGAGGAGGATTGGGCCCTGGTGGCGTTCGCCTGCCGGTCTCTCACTGAAACGGAGTAGCGGTACTCCCAAATCGAGAAAGAAGCAATTGCCATTCACTGGGGGTGCCGTCATTTCCACCTATACGTCTGTGGGAAAGCATTTGCGGTGGCGACAGACCACAAGCCTCTCGTAGCTCTGTTCTCGGGGACGTCCACCAAGCCTCGGATCGAGAAGTGGATGTTGCAGCTCCAGAACTATAACTGCAAGGTGGAATATCAGCCCAGGTTGAGGAATCCGGCCGACTACCTGTCGCGACATCCCCGAGCAGCCACGGTTCAGGAGATGGAAGACGCAGCCGACACTGAAGAGTATGTCCGGTGTGTCACTGCTCGATCCTGTCCCCTTCCCCTCTCCATGGAGAGCCTTAGAGAAGCCACAAGCAAAGACGAGTGCCTACAGCGGGCCAAGGCGGCCATATAGAGTGGCAACTGGCACAAGGCCAAGAAAGAATGGAGGATCCTGTCGACCGAAGCGCAGCGCATCATGGACAGCTTATACCACGTTAGGGACGAGCTTACGGAAGACGCCACGGGATGTCTACTACGAGGTCATCGGCTGGTGATCCCGACATCACTAACTGCGCTGGTTGCTCAGCTTGCACACATCGGACACCAAGGCATGGTCAAGACTAAGTCACGTCTCAGGACCAAAATGTGGTTCCCACTGATGGACGAACTTGTGGAGGCCACCGTTCGGTCCTGTGGTGCCTGCCTAGTGACGGGGGAGACACCTCGGCCTGCTCCAATCATAGTGGAACCCAGGCCAAAAGCTCCGTGGTCATGCGTGAGTCTAGACTTTGGCAGCCTTCCTGACAGCCGCCACACGGTTGTGGCCATTGATGACCACTCCAAATACCCGGAGGTTGAAATCATATCAGCACCTAGTGCCATGGAGGTAATCCCAAAACTTGAAAACATCATGGCTACCCACGGTCTCATACAGGAGCTGAGGACCGACAATGGACCTCCTTTCCAAGGGCAAGAACTTACTGGTTATCTGAGCTCCATTGGCATCCATCACCGAAGAATCACACCCGTGTGGCTGCAAGCGACCGGCGAAGTGGAGAGATTCATGTGGACCCTACATAAAGTGATCTGAATTGCTCACGACAAGGGACAGTCCATAGAGCTAGCCATTTTCACTTTTCTAAGAAGCCATCGCCAAACACCCCACACCACGACGGGTGTAGCCCCAGCACACCTTCTGATGGGCCGAGTAGTCACAGACTCTATTCCTCACCACCCCAAGTGGCAGCCGGAAACACCTGATGATGACCGAATTGACGTTAGGCGCCGCAAAACTCATGCCCAAGTCAGTCACCGGAGGAGGGCTAGAACTCCCCAGCTTGCAAGTGGAGATATGGTATTGCTCAGAAATCGCATCACCAGTGGCAAGTTTCGGTTGCCGTACGAAAAGGACCCGTGGACCGTCGTCAGTGTCAAAGGGACCCGTATCATTGCCACTTGAGGAAGAGAAATGGTAACCCGCAATGCATCACACTTCAAGAAATACCAGTCGGAGAGGTCCATGCCCTCATCACCTCGGTTTGAGACTGATCCCAATCTCATGTCATCGGACGACGTCAACTTCAGTGGGGTGACGGACATGTCTGCCCCAGAAACCGGTCGGGAGTCACCTGACCCTGTATTGACTTCATGCGGAAGCCCGGCCGGTGAAGTGCCAGAGAGCAGGGGCAATCGTCCGGAGGTGCGGCCCAGTGAAGCCACACCGGAAGTTGGAGCCCGGGACACCCAGAGCCGGGGTTTGTCTCAACACCAACTGCGGGGAAATCCTGCACCTTCCTGTCGACTGAAGGACTACCTCACGTAAGACTGTTCTTATTTCTATTGGTTGAACTTTGAACTAACTAATTTGACAAGTTGATAGTCAAACAGGGGAGCTACCTGTTAATGTTGTTTTGATATTTGTTGGGGAGGAATGTTATGTTGCGCCTGTGACGTAACAGGCGCAACACGTAAGGGTCATGTGACCATAGAATAATAAAAGGGGTCGCGCACGCACGTACGCCAGTAGGGCCACGGCGACGTGACCAGTAAGCACCATACATGTGGCTCCCGAGTCTTTATTTTCACGGGCAATTATCCCTCTCGTGTCTGCACCCGACCCAGTACAACACAGCAACCACCCGTTCCCTGGAATGATCACTCCCTGCCCTTGGAGTATGATTTTCACATCCAGGATATTCTGCTGTTGTTGGGTAATATTGCAAATTCAGTCCTGTCAACAACATGCAGTGATGTGCAATTGTAACACAAGCCATTTGGCGTGTGAGTGAAATTTATTAAAATCGAGGCACAAGCTCTAAGTGAACTGGGCCATAACACACAAATCCAAAAAAGCATAAAGCTATCAATTCATTACAAATATCATATTTGAAATTGTGCATGCCGCATTACGGTTTTTAAATTCATCTCTGCTTCACTACCTTTTCTTGAAATATTGCCGCCCGTCTGAACCTCTCAAATCAGTTCGACAGAAACTCTGACATGACTCTTTCTAGACAAGCTCATTTTTTTTCTCGCTCATTATGTAAATACTGTAAGATGTGCAAACAAATGCTTGGCATTTGATTGTACTGATGAAATGTTTCTTCCTGTCTGAATTGTGTGGATCAACGAGCAGCTCACGTCATTTAGGATTAGAGTGTGGACAGCAGATGGCCCGTGACGGTGTCACATTGGTGATTAATATAATTCATATGGAGTGCCAGGGAAATGACCTATTCTCCAGGAGGAGTAGAGAGTGACTGTTCTTATCCTGCAATGATCTCCCTGAAGTTCATGCCTTAGATGTGAACCATCTAAAGCAGGAGTCTTCTACTTCAAATCTTCCTTCAGCAATGCAACTCTGGCAGGGTCAAATGTCTTCAAATGCAACAGCTGACTGCAGGCTCTAGTCATGCTCTGCTAATCAATAATCAAGCAAAACATGTACATTCATTTCAACCAGAATGAATATTTATCATGCAGTAGTTAACTTTGGCATATTTCTGACCAGTCTCCAAAACACAGAAACAGCTTTAGAATAATTTTTCGATTCATAACTGTTTTGACAGCTTTAGAATAATTTTTCGATTCATAGCTTTGTTGAAGTTGTAGATTAAAAGTATAGCCACAATCCGTGGATTTGAGTTGCAAATCCCGAAATCCTGATTCACAAAGGTAAATTTATGCTTTAGTGTAATTTTTAAATTATTTGCTATCCACCAAAGTATTTTGCTAGTAGCAGTTTTACAACTGCGGAGTCTCTGCACATAAAAAGATAGGACAGGTCTGATTCAAAAAGGTAAACTTACACTTTGGTGTAAGTGTTAGATCGTTTGATGTTCACAAAGGTATTCGGCTAGTCATATATTTAAGAATGTGGAGTCTTCACATATAAAAATATAGGACGTTCCTTTTAATAAATAAATTGACAGGAAAACTGCAAAAATCTTATCAGTAGCACCAGAGTTATGAATTGTTCAAGTTTAAGGTTCAAAATAGCACCAAAATGTGTAAAGTGTCAACTGTAGGTAACTAGCTCATGCTGAACCGTGACAAAGTCACAAGTTCATGCTGACCGCGATGAAGATCAGGCCAGGCAGCGGACCAGGGTCATCCCGCTGGAAGGTTTGCTCTCTTGAGTCAGTGCGAGAGCTGTGCCACATAGGTCTGCGTGGCTCTGCTTCGCTCCAAGTTGGATTTGGTGTGCAGCTGCAGCCCGTGCAGGTAAGACAGGCGGGGCAGTGGGGCCAGGTGGAGGGAGGGGGTTTCGAAAGACGATGCGAGGGATATTGTTTATTTATTTAATTTTTCCTCGTCATCGTCTATCAAAATCCCCCTACCTGGCCCCGCCGCCCCACCACTCTTACCTGCACGGGCAGCAGCTGCCGGTGAGGCTTTTAGTCAGGAACTGCTGGACTTTGCGGGAGTCTGCGTTGCTCATTGTTGGATCTGGTGAGGGTTTCAGGTAGGAGCTGTGTGCTCCACAAGGCTCTGCGTCAGATCTGGTGAGACCTTTGGTGAAGAGCTGTGTGGCTCTGCGGGGCTCTTCATCATTCTACATCGAACATATTGAGACGCTTAGTTGAGCATGGAGAAGTGTACTCTGTCTCCAGTCAAGGGAATGACACTGTCAGGAAGCAGATGTTGCAAGACTCAGCCATTTCCAAGATGACTTGAACGCTCAGTAAGGGAAGTGACAAGAATGTACAATGCTTCACCCATTGGCTACAATAGAAGAATGCTTGAAAAAGTAAAATTCTCTCTCAGTTCCTTTGTCATGTCCAAAGCTAAATACGTCTCACAGCCACTCAAGAACCATCACTATGAACAGAGGGAGAAAGACTTCAAACTGCTGGCAGCTCAACTTCACCAGAGGAAAGTAGAGTCAACGATACCGCTCATGTATGATGGGCAAGGGACATTGAGGGAATCCTACATGAAATATCGAACACATTTGGCACCTACTATAGGGACCTATGCAGTTTAGAAGCATTAGCAATGCAGGATGAGAGGTGAGAATCTTCATAGGGCACTAACTCCCTATATTATAGGAAGAAGGCTGAAATATCCTACAGAATGAGAAAATGTAAGCCGAAATTTTGGCTGCTGGTGTAGATTGCCCTCTGAGAAAGGCCCGCGGCAAGATAGTTACCCTGGGGAATTTTAAAGTTGATCAAGTCACAATTGATGAACATCATGCTCCTACACCCACGAGTGAATCAAGCATGCAATTCTACTGCATATAAATGATATTCTGTTTACCTTAATAGACCTTTACTCATCCCAACTGACACTCATGAAGGTCATGACTTTTCCTCTCTTACTGGGTACACTCCCCATATCGAGGGGTACTATGCCAGCATCCATTGCGGGTTAAAACTTTAAGTGAAAAAGAGAGAAATTGAAATGCCTGTGAATGGTACTTAATAGAATGAAGGGTGGAAGACAACTTAAATGTGTTGCTCGCACAGATGAATAAAGATTAAAAGAGGATGTACATGCAATTTACTCTATGAGGCACGGTGCAGATATTTAAGATGTTTGCAACTCTCTGTTTCAACACCATTTCAGGTATGAAATCGTTCTTATGAAATAGGCTGCTGCATCAAATTATTGATCTGGGGAAGCATGTATGCATATCTAAATATTTCTATTTTCATAGCAGATAAGTATTGTGGCGGGAAGGGGTCATCTCACAAGGAATCTTACTATCAAGTTTTGTACTTGTACAGAATTATTTGTATAGTCTCACAATCCAAGCAAGCCCCACTATGTTACAACTTGTGAAGCAGACTGCCAACGACCTGAGGGCCTCTCTTTACTGTATGACCAGAACTTACCGTCCCAGCTGACTGGAAAATCTATAGTCAGGGCAAACTGTTGAAATCAATCCATTAGCTCCTAAAGGTAGACCACTTGATACACAGGAGCGGCCTGTGCAGGTTAGAGCGGTGGGGCGGGGTGGGGGGATACTCGACAGACAACGACGAGGGACAATTAAATAAATAATTAATTTTCCCTCGTCGTTGTCTGTCGAGTCCCCACCCTGTCTCACTGCCCACCGCTCTTACCTGCACAGGCTGCTCCTGCTGGTACAGCTCTATAAGAATCAGATGCAGTAGTGCATTATTGCAGGCCTGGGATGAGACTGTTCTACTGCCATTAAGATGTTTTCAAATTATCCAGTAATCAACAACAAGAGAGTGAGGAAAAAAGATTGGGGCTGCGTCCTCTTCCCCTGAATAATAATAGAAACAACGTGGACGAGCCCACCAGAATTATTTTACCCCTTCAGGTGACTTAATGTCCTTCAACAGAGGACAAACATCCAGCAGATGTATTAGAAGACCCCTCACCCACCAACCTAGTTGGAGGCATGCCTCATCATTGGGGTCCCAACTGGGTTGCCGAATGCAACCCAGCTGTGCTATGACGCCAGTTTATAGCGGAGCGTTTTTGTTTTGCTGAGTAAAGTGAGTGCTCTGTGAATCAGGTGTTCAGTAACAAGTGAACAATAAAAATGTCACTAAGAAATGCCCCTGTGAAAAAACTTTTTTTAAAAGGGGTCTTAGGACATGATTAAAAAAGGAAGACGGGATATGATGATGTAAAAAATTGTACTTCGATATCCCTTAGGTGTAGGTCGACATGTTTCAGCCTATTACACTAGTCATAAGGCTTTCTTCAGGACCATGGAGTGACAGGTGTAGTGGCTGAGACTGTGGAAACAGCCACCTAGGTGTAATATCAGCACACACCCTAAAGTGTTCTACGATTGTGGTGGGAGTACCGTACTTACGGACCCAATAGTAGGTTGTAATTTTCCACCCTGTTTAAAAGGACTGACAAATCCAGCCGGGGGGAACCTCCAGTAGTGACACATTTGTCAAGGATGCATTCCCACCAAACAACCTGTTGTGACCGGCGGGATCCAGGCCAGCTCACAACAGGTTGTACTCCCACCACACTCACAGCGTACTTTAGGGTGTGTGCTTATATTATACCTACGTGGCTGTTTCCACCTGGGATATCTGTTCTATGTTCGGTAGATCAAAGGACACCAATAAATTGTCGGATGTATGGAGTATACCGGCTGATGAATTGCCAATATTATCGGTGACCTTGTTGGTATGGGATCTGTACATGGTCTGCACCTTATCCTTGAAGAACCGTGCTAGTGAGTTACAAAAATCCTCGCTTCTGTCCACGTTGGTTGTTTCTGGTATTTTAACTAGACTTTTTAATGTTGCAAAGAGTACTTTGCTAGTGTTACTATCCTGCAGAATTTTTTAATACCCGCTTTCTTTTTACAATGATCATTTTCTTGTGGTCACTCAGTATCTGTACATGTAATGTTTTTTTCTGAAGCATTGTACTGCCTTCTCCACCGTCTCTCTGACTTTCTACATAGTTGTTTCTGTACTCTCAAGTCTTTTTTGGCCTGGTGGAGAAGATTTTTTCCGGGGCTAATGTGTCTGCTACTGCTTTGTTCCATCTACCGGCTGCCAGATTCGCCTCTGTTGTCAAATCAGGCTTTGAGTTTGACAAAGATGATTGCAGTAACTGAGGGTTGATGTTCCTTCAGTCACGCCTTTTTAGTGCTCTGTTTAGATTATGGGGACGAGGTAAATGATGTGTGGTTGTTACTGTATACCAGGCATCTCCAACGAGTAGCTCGTGAGCTATGAGTAGCTCTTCACGGGCCTGCGAGCAGCTCTCCTGGGTGCAGCCCAGCCTATTATTATAGAAGCTTTTGCCTGGTTGAATAATTATCTGTATACCAAGAGTACATAAGCATGTACTCGAGATGAAAATGTGTGTATTTTCATAAGTTATAAACTGTTGTTTGGAGGAAAATGGTTGAATTTTCAAAATGTATTTAAAGCTGCTATTTGAGTTGGAGAGATGTATTACTCATATTATTGCCCTGGTGTCAGAGGTATAGTAGCAATGGTTTTTATGCATTACCCGTATAAAGGCATTTAATATCGAAAATATTTGTTTACTTTACTGATAGCAACCCTTCTTAATGTACTGATGTCATCACTGCTGACCACCTTAAAAAGGGATGGTCACATTTGCATCACTACTATTAGTAGCTTGGGATGATTTTCATTGAACAAAAGTAGATCTTATTACAGAAAAGGTTGGAGAGCCGTCCTGTAAACAATATGGCTTATGGTCTGACCAGGTCAAATCTCTGGTTGGTACTGTTCCTCCAATTCATACTGTACACGAAATAAAAACAATTCAAACAATGATGTCTATTGAGTTGGAATCCTCAATCGATATGGACTCTATATGAAACGAACTTGATATTGTGGAGGATGTGTCTGTGGACAGTGGTCTAAAACCAAGATCAAAATGTATCCTAATAGGCACGCATCCTAATATAGACATCTTTTGTGACAGGGTTACACAAGGCTTTTATCATCTATTAGAACATCCGATTCCCCCGAACAGACGCAACTACAACTTAACATCTAATCAGAATGCAGCCTTAAAAAATCTTACGTCTGACTCTACTATTGTCATACATGAGGCTGATAAGGGGGGGAACGTGGTTGTAATGGATAGGACGAGTTATATGAAAGAAATAGATTGCCAATTAGCAGACACATCCTGCTACACTAAGATATTGGGAAACCCTATCAAGACTCTCAGTGCTCATATCAATATGAGACTCATAGAATGGCGTGAAGTTGGCCTACTTAGTGAAGAGGAGTATAGGTATCTAACAGTCCTAGAACCATCTTTTCCC
The DNA here is from genome assembly GCF_964204655.1 of Triturus cristatus. Classification (NCBI taxonomy): domain Eukaryota; kingdom Metazoa; phylum Chordata; class Amphibia; order Caudata; family Salamandridae; genus Triturus; species Triturus cristatus. The sequence goes on along the minus strand of NC_140594.1, from coordinate 217,977,539 downwards.
TGTATTTACATTTTGCCCAAAATACATAAGGACGGCCCCTTTCCACCGGACCGCCCGATCATTTCTGGGGTTAATTCACCCACGGAAAAACTATCTGAATATGTAGATTACTATATTCAGCCCCTGATGCAAAACCTACCAGCGTATATTAAAGATACTAAAGACATTTTGGGTAAATTTGAGGGTTTTAAATGGTCTGACACCTTGGCCTTTGTAACTTTGGATGTAACAAGTTTGTACACTTGCATTAAAAAGGAATTTGGGGTCAAAGCCCTGCAATTCTATCTAGGACAAAGAACGGCAGATCATTATTCCCATAATGAGGTTCTCCTAGAAATGACTGACATCATCCTATCAAAGAATTATTTTCTTCATGATTTCAATTGGTATCACCAAACTCAGGGCACAGTGATGGGCTCCAGATTTGCTCCCGCTTACGCCGGGCTCTTTATGGGCTGGTTTGTGCGGGAGCATGCCTGGGGTCGCCATGCGGCAACATGGATGGAACACATAATCTTCTGGGGCAGGTAGATCGATGATGTTATTATACTCTGGGATGGACCTGCCCCTGAACTCATGTTGTATTATGACTATCTCAATGACAATCCGTTCAATGTAAGGTTCACTATTAATTACAACACGGAGGAAATTGATTTCTTAGATGTGACTTTATTTATACAAGATAACTACATTCAGAGTCGCACACACAGGAAGACCACTGCTTGTAATAGTATATTGCATTCCCAGAGCTTACATCCATGACACATAATTTCAAACATTCCCTATGGGGAGATGATTCGCATGAGACGGAATTGTAGTACAGAGGAGACCTTCTTACTCAACCTCAGGGAGACAGAAAAGCGCTTTTTGGAGAGAGGATATTCCAGAAATACACTGAGTAATGCACACAAAAAAGTGGTGGCGATACCAAGAGCATATACCTTATTAGTGAAATCTAATACAAAATCTAAAAAAGCCCCCATCTCCTTCAGCACACAATTTAATGATCAGAGTAGTAGGGTGTACAACATCCTTAGAAAACACTGGCATCTCCTGGCAGATATACGAAGCCTACAGGGGATTTTAGATAAAAAACTAGAGGTGACATACAGAAGAGGACAAAATTTAAGAGATATGCTATGCCCTAGTTACATCCAAATCCCCAAAAAACAAACCTGGCTTACCTCTACTGTGACAAGTTTCTGTACATGTAGAGAGTGTACTGTCTGCAGAATAGGCAGAAATAAGACTAAAGATTTTTGCTATAACACCAAACGCAAATATATCATTGAACATCTAATAAACTGCAACTCTGAATATATAGTCTATATATTAGACTGCCCTTGTAATAAGATCTACGTGGGAAGTACAAAGAGACCTTTGAAGATAAGAATACAGGAACATGTACGAGCACGCCACAATGGGGACCCCAGATATCCACTCACGTTCCACATGCAGGAAAACCACACAAGTGATGAGGAGCTTTGGTTTATAGGGATAGACCATGCCCCTGACCACCCGAGAGGTGGAAATAGGGAATTGGCCTTAAGAAAAAAGGAAGCGGGTTGGATATGCAGATTAAGAAGTGTGGAATTGGGTCATAATAGTGATGACGAGATGCATTACTTCTTGTAAGAAGCGGACCCTTTCATTAACTGCAGTCCATGTACCTATACCAATGTTGTTATCCTCTATTTATGAGTTAATGTCTAGGCCTATGTTATCTGGTTTGTACAGATTTTTATACCTGTCTTGGTACACTGTCGTATATGGAAGCATAGGGAGGCATTGCCCCAATGTCCTGATCATACATAAACTGATGGTTATACTACCTGCTGCTTATATTGATTGATTGGTGTTCAATAACTAATTAAACCTCTGATGGATTATATCAACGTTAGCAAGTATGGGATCATACTTGTGGTATATTATGGTTACTTCCCCCCCCCCCGCTTTCTTATTAATAGGTTGTTTTTCTGTGTGTGCTCCTACTATGTATTGCAACATGGCCATGGATCAGCTGTCTGATGATTGCAGCTCAATATTGGCTACAACATGATGGTGACACTACTATTTTTCATGTATCCTGTGTTTGGACTTTCACACTGGCTTCACCATATATGTAATGCCATTGTTGTCATTTATTACTTTCTTCTGTTTGTTTGTCCATCTCTCTGTTTCCCTTTCTTTAGTTATTTCTTTTTCGCTGTTTTTTCCTTGCTTCGGAATTTTTTCTGAATTTTTTACTGTTTCTTATTAGATTTAACATCCCCTTTTTCTCTGGGACCCACATAATATGGGAATAGTTCATTTATTTATTGGGATCAAGAAAAATCTGTGATTTAAGGGGCTTTTAAAACATTAGATGAACCCATGTTTTTATAACATGTGGAGCTCTGAAGAACCGTAATTTACACTTGTCTTCTTTTCCCTGATGCTAGTCTGGGTTGTAGCCAACATGAAGCGAATATGGTCTTATCGACTAGATAATGATGGCCGCCGCATTTCCTTTTTCTCTTTATTGGAAATCATAAGCGTTTTTCAGTGTGGTCTCGAAGGGAGTAGTGTGTTTTTTACATAACAGACTCATATTGGGGCAATATCTTGATAAAGGAGATACTGCCATGATTTATGGGGATATATATATTATGATTGCCAATTTTTTCGATATTTAAATCACTTAGTATGGCGAATATAGAGGACAACTAGTTAGACCAGACCAAGATGGCCGCCATACTTACTCGCTGGGACTAGATAATGATCATAGCATTTATATTATTTAAACAATGAATTATGCTATGTTATTTTATTTTCAAACATATCCTGCACATGACCCTTAACTTTTTAGAGGGAAATACAAATAAAATTTGGGGTACGGAGATCGAGGATGAGACCCGATTAAGCATATATTATAAATTGTATATATGCTAAATTTTGTTTATTTGATTCTCACCGCACTGTTCGTACTATACTTGGCTCCATAAATATCAAATTGAGCTGAACCTGGATAATGTCTGCAGATTATAAGATGGCCGCCATCCATCGTGCCGAATCACGTGATATTGAGCAGACGCACATCGCGTAGCCAATACAGGTGTTTTGAGTGCAGTGGCCACCTCGCGCTATGTAACCGGGATGCAGTCACTATGGTCCTATTCTGACCGGAGGAAGTCTTGCTGTTTTTCCCTTCGCCGATCGTGATTATTACATTACGGTAGGAGCCAACATGGGGTAGCGATGTCTGATATTTTTAAGCTCAATCCTCAGTCTCGGGCTACACTCAAACTGTTTGATCTTTGGAGTATATGATGTATTTAGTTATATTTTTTTATCTTTTTAGTAGATACATCAATCATTAAATATAGGATGCATATAAGTTGTTTTCCCTTGTATATACTTTTCCCCGCTGTCTTGGGCCAGACTTAAATTCTTGACCTGTGGAATACATGCTGTATAAAGCCATATTCCCTTCATTTAAATAATTAGAGATACACTAAATACTATACATAGGATACATATACGCTGCTTTCCTTTGTTTTTATCTCTTTTTCTTCCCGATTTGTGCTGCCTACCTGGCAGTGCTTAGCCTGGATTAAAGTTATACAAATCAGGGAGGTTTATACATTTAACACCTATAGTAGCTATATCCCTTTTGGAAAGATGACTTCCCACTTCTTAGATCGTGGTTGTCTTGCCCTAACTTGAAGGATATTATTACCATTGACCCTGACTTTTTGGACTTGGAGGCTCTTTAACTCTGAATCTATCGATAGGTATATATTCTACCAAGCTGTTGCTCTATCAAACTGTACTATTTACTTGATAAGACGTGCGCATGTTGTGGCCAGACACAATTAGGATTTGCCCCATATGCTGTCATGCTCACCAGGAATGCATTAGATCGCACAGAACGCAGAATAGGGTTTTTATATATCTTAAGTGCTCTCTCATATTTGAAGGAAATTCTTCATAAGGGATGTTTATCATTATTTGTTATGTTTATTTTAGACTTTGATTCATTATTCTCTACCTCTGTGTCTCTGTTATCTTTTTTGGTTTCTTTCCCTTATCTCCGCTTTTTCCTCATCATTTCTTGTTGTAGTAATTATTTGTTCTGATTATTTAAAGAATTGTGAAGTAACTAAACATTAAAACTTCTCATTTTTTGCCACTACAAGTGCCTTAGAGTTAGTAGTAGGCAGATGTTAGTGGAATAAACAATATAGAAATGATAAATAAAACATCATGCTTTTTTTCTTAGTCCCGAGAGGACTAGTTCCTACTGGAACATATGATGTATTGATATTGAAAATATGAACTTGTTCATCTGTCTGTAGGCTGTTGTACATGTGATATGCATCATAAATTAATATGGATCTTTGATTCTCATGATAGGATATTGCCTTTTGAAGACAATAGTTGGATAGAGATTATCATTTTCATTACTTTATGTTTGATGTGTCTATTTTTTGTAAGTGTTCTTATATATGTGTATATATATGTGTTTTTAACAGCCCTGAAGAAGTCCTGTATCATTACGAAATGCGTCGACTGTGTTGTGTCTTTACAAGAAAATGAAATAAAGAGATGATATCAAGGAACTATCTCCGTTTTATTGACCGGATTTGGACTATATAGTTGTTATAATTGACCTGGTCGATATAGTATGGTGCACCTGTGCTTTTGTTTGCATTGTCTGAGTTCCTGCAGGAACAAGGATTGTGACGGTGGGTGCTGTTCAGTGTGCACATACACCCTTGGAAAAGAAAGAAAGGGATACAAAAATTCTGGGAGAAATACCGGGTTAGGTGCTGGCAGTGAGAAGGTTCCACTGTTATTTTGTTGTTTGTACTTATTACAGAAAAGGTTGGAGAGCCGTGCTGTAAACAATATGGCTTATGGTCTGACCAGGTGATTGGCAGAACCTCTAGAATTTTCAAACCCGCATTGGATGTAAAAATGCCATCTAATGTGTGTCCAGCGTCGTATGTGGAGTGCTTGACAACCTATCTTAAGGAGACACTAGCCATCATGTCCACTAAAGAGGCTGTGTTATGATCCTCTAGTTTTTCTAAGTGGTAGTTAAAATCTCCCAAGATCGAAAAGACCTTTGAATCAATACTGGATTCGATAAACAGGCTGATATTCATTGTAATAAATACACAAATCAGGAACATAATATAAAAATAAAGAAGTATTATGAGGAAATTAAGGCTTCGAAGCGAATTCCAGCTCAATAATTTAAAGCATACAATAAATGCAGTCAGAACCATACAGATGCTGAGAAATAGAAATCGGTGTTCCTTTTAGAAACTCTGCTCCTTCATCCTAAACATGAATAGATTTCTGAATCTAAATTGTAATCGGGTCAGAGGGAAAGGTCTCAAAGAAATTCAGGAAAGCTGGAAGGTGTCAGAATAGTGAGGATTTCAGTAGAAGTCTTCTAAAGGAAACAAGTGTTTAGCATAAAGCCAAACACTTGCAAGAAGAATGAAAGCAACAAGGTCTGTACCTCTCGAAATCCAAAGGAATCTGCTACAAACACTAACATTGTATCCAGTAATTAAAACACACAGATACTCCAATAGCAGCCAGTTTTCTCCACACCACTCCAGAGACCAATGATGTTAAACTCCATATTGCATATTGGTAACATTACCATACTTTCCCATCCCACAGAACGTGAATAATCACTGTAACGTTGAGCATCCCTTTGTTCCTGATACACGATGATTAGGAGGCTTCTTCAGCACTTTAGCTCTTTCCGCTGCTGCCAAGATTTTCTCTCTCACACCTCACTATCAATAATACAACAATACTCCTTTCTGAAGCAATGAGAACACACCTTCAAGAGAAGGAACATGCAGAGCAAGCAAAACGCATTCAAATTGAGGCCTTTAGTCAAGCTAACTTTAGTCAAGCATTTCAATGTGCACTTCGAATACATGATTATAACTGCATGTACAACTTCAAAAACAAGTACAATCATGAATAAATGTGTTCATGGTTACATATACAACGTGCTTTTAAATAAATGCAATATGACTTGAGATATAAGAGTACATATAAATGAAAACTACATGTCTTCATGGTTAAGCTAAAAATTAATATGCACACAATTTATGGGTCTCTAGTTTAGTGCCGGGAATGCACTACATTTAAATGCTTGACTTCACGTTAATAACCTTAGTCACACAGTGTATATTGTCAAATATACATAAAATATGCACTTCTGTGATGTGTGAAGATAGAGCCTAAATTGTGCTGTTCCAATCTTCCCTCTGATGGCATATTTAGCCATCACAATCAAGATATTATTCTTATCAGTCAAAACCTCATGAGTTTTATTAACGTTCGTCTGGACTCCCCCAGATTTTTAATGTCATTATAATATCTACACTGGCTCTCCTCCAATTCTACATCCGTTCTCTTTCTTTTTACTCCCCTCCATACTCATGCACTGTTATACCACTTAAAGATCAGAACCAGAAATATTGCACAAAGAGCAGTTATCACAAGGGGCTTCAAAATGGAAAACAATATTTCATTCCAAAGGTTTCAAATGATTTGCCAACTGCAGCAAATCAATGTCTAATGGCTTCCCAAGCACCTGCCACTTCTTACTCCTTCAAATCTTCCTTCCAGTCAGTAATGTTCTTGATATATTTCCCCAAGTCTTTGCCCTTGTCAGTACTTTGAGCACAGCATTGCTGGACCTTTAACATCTTGCAAACTCCACCCTCTTTTGCGAGGAGAATGTCTAAAGCAAGTTGATTATGTAAAATCATGAGTCTTATAGCTACCATTTCAGTATCTAGAAACAATAAAGCTCTGTCTGTGCTGGTGGACAGTTTATCCGCTATAGTGGACAACTTTCTAATCTTGATGTTGTTAAAAAACACACCTACAGATGGGATCATTTCACCAAAAACATTCCCCACAATTTCAGTACCTCTACTACTGCTTTTAGTCCTAGGATTCGATTCCCACATAGGATCATTAAAATGCTCCACACAATTAATTTAAAAAAAAACACTCCTAAATAGCATAGGCCGTACCATCCTCGAGGTAAATTGAACTATGCATGTCTCTACAAGTTTAATATACTCCAGGAATCACAGGATCCTCACCTCCCATGACTAATGGCCAATTTCCCCCATATTCAAAAGCATGCTCACATTCACACTTTCCCATATTTTTTGTATGAGCTATGCATCTACCTCTAAGTATATATAATTCCCTTCATGTTTCCGATCTAAGGTAAATGATGCCTGATTTCCTGCCACTAGATTCTCAATTTTTTCTTTAGCCCACTTATTTTTGTTCTTTAGGTCATTGTCTGATTTTGACCTACCCTCCATAGCACTCCTTCTATCTTCAACAAGATTTAAAAATATCTGTCAAAACACAAATCAGGTTGTTCCTCTGAGCATAAGCAGTGTCCAGTATCATTGTAGGTTTAAAGAAATAATCATCTATCTCCATTTCTTGTGCATTAGGGTGATGATTTAAATGCTTAATCATGGCAACTTCTAAATGAACTAAATCATAATTTGAAAAATAATACTGGTAATGACCTTGTCCACACAAAAGTCTCATCCAAAGGGTACAAGTGACAACATATGTCAAAGAGATATGATGGGAAGTGATATCCCCTGCAGCTGGGTCAGGTAATTGCATGCAGACGTAGCAATCCCTGGCATACCACAGTGTCAATGTACTTACAAAGCAATTTAAAACTCGCATTTGAGGAAAAATCTCCTTTTGATGAATCTACGTGCAATTCTTTAACATCAAGTGAATGCAAACTACCGTCAGCAGTAAGTGGGGTTTTAAGTGCAATTGTACGCCTGGTCTCCCCTAAACTAGAAGATGTGGGTGAATGCAATTCCACAATTAAAACAATTAGTACTTCAGCTACAACTGTCAAAACACCTGCTAATATGTACCTATGCCTTCCATGGTTATTAGTTTCCATAACTTCTCTAAAATCAGACCGGTGGGTGGAAAGTAGCAACAGCAGAGTCTTCTCTGTCCGTTTCCAGCTGTGCAAATGGCAAAACAAATTAAAATAATGTATGATGAAGCTATTTACAAAGTGTTCATAAGTCTTTCCTAGCCGTACTCTGTGTTTTTATAAATGTCATCCTTATGCACTTTCAGCAGCCTTGGACCCAGGTAATCTTCCTATTTCTTTACAACAAAGACTATTTACATTTCTCTAGTAAATATTCAGTTCAAAGTTCAGTGAAATCAGGTCAATAAGACAAAGTGACAAAGTGAGTTCAAGATGCAGTTCAGCCACAAAATTTAGCTCAAGGAGACTAAGTGGGAATTGCCTTGTTAACCTCAAGCTCCCAAAGTTCTCTCTCTCTCTGTCATCAGCAGCAAAGTATGTCCACTTAGGGGACGAGTACATTTGATAGAGTACTCTAGATCTTTTCGATCTCCAGAGTGCAAGTCTTTCACCTTCACTGTCTCTCAGGCCAGAATACTCAGCACCCTCCGGAATGGTGTGATGCACATGCCCCTCCGGCAGACTCTCTCTCTCTCTCTCTCTCTCTCTCACTTTCTTCGGCAACACTCCCCAGCTCTCACTCGCCTTGCCACAGCATTAGGCCCTTCATCAGGGTCTGAATCTGGTTCAAGCAACACCACAGGAAAAAACTCCCCAGCCTCGACTTCAATTGTTGACTCATCAAGACCCCCCTCAGGTTGACCATGTGATGTCTCAGGCTCTTGTTGGTCCCCTACAGCTTCTCTAATCTGTTGCTGATTTCTCTCAGTTACATCTGGCACTTCTGGGAGAGGTGCTGCCACATCATCAGGGGGACACTCTACTCTGCGAGTATGGGCAGCGTGGATCCAGTTTGGGGAACCTCCTCACATAACAGCAGCGGTTGTTACCAAAGTAACCTGTGAAGGACCAATCCAACATGTTCCAGGAATGTTTTCTGAACAAGCTTCTAGTACAATTTCCATGCAGTCAGCCTCCCAATCAGTGCTTAATTTGTAAAAGAATAAGAGCCAAGGCCCAAAATGCTACACAGATATCCGCGGCCAGGGCTATCAAAGGTAGAAGTGCTGAATACCAAGCCTTCGGACTCTTGATTCCTCCTCATGAGTCTTTAAACACCATCAGACACTCCCTGCCTCTTTATTTCTTTATTTCTGACTTTGTCTTCCTCCTTCTCTCCCTCTTTCCGTGTTTTTCTCTCTCTTGCTCCACATTAAAGTCTGACAAAGAAACATAAGTGCAGGCTCCCAAGAATAGGTGCCGGTGCAACCCCCCAGCTCAAATTAAGCACTGCTCCCAATCCATTCAGCAGGTATCTCGCCCAATCTTAATTGACATAAAATGCTAACATTTTTATGTAAAGTTCTCGGTGTTACGCGTGCATAAAATGATGCAATTAAGCACACCGATAGTTGGGCCAGGGTGTACATTGAGTTTTTATGGTTCGGCTTAATAGCAAAGCTGTTGGCAGACAATTATGTGAGCATCACTAGAGATGGACTTTAGCTCTGCCCATATGTGAGTTGCCAGGAGTACATGTTTTGATTGGGCAGAATTTATGTGCTTCCACTAAAAAAGTTCTCACCCTCTGCACAGCTTTGATCATTTTGTTTATTTATCCAACAGCCTAAGTTTGTACTTTCAGGCGCACAGACATGACATTGGAATGCTATTAAAGTGTCTTAGATGACTAGATAACTTATGTGATTTTTCTCTGCAGGAGCGCAGATAGGAGGTGGTCAGTCATTTATCTACATGGATTTTTGGGTGTGGCTTGACAATATAACTGTCACCTGACATTTTAACCTTCACCAATATTATTTTACAGTTCATAGCTTCCACACAAATACATATATCTATTCCGATGCTATTTACATTCACATTACCATGCAACGTTCCATTAAAGCCAGACCTACTGACTTTGCCAATGCTTGTTTTGCTTAAAACTAATAACTGTCTCAGAGCATGCCTTTGTCTAGAGACCAGAGGCAGATTTCGAGGGCGCAGACTTGCGGTGGATAAAGGTCTGCAAGAGATAAAAAAAAGAAGTTATTTGCTCAATTAGTTTGAGTGGGCGGTTCTCGTTCCCTGCCCATCTATGAAGGAAACACAACTGCCAGACGTCATTAACTTCACACTGCTTGAACCGGTGATACAGGTAAGTGTGTGTAGAAGCGAATTCCACTTGTGGCTGGTATTTCACATTCAATTAAACTCAAGGGCGGAAAAATCAATAACTGCCTTATATAATGCCTCCCTTAATATGCAGGGTTTAGTGGAAGGCTTTCATTCGAAGGCGGCATTCTCCAGTCGCGAGGCTCAGGCATTAAACACATAAACAGGCACCATCTGTTTAATTGCCACATAAAACTAACCGCGCGCTCAAGGTGTCTTATGGTTCACACACTTCATTACCTCAGTTCCGGGCTGTCTCGGACCAAGACAGACGGCGCTGCTCCCCGAGTCATGTCGCAGAAAGTGAAGGCTAGCCTGTTGTGGGCGGTGTGAAAATGTATATATCGCAAGTGAACACAGAATGCAAGCTGCCTTTTTCACACAGTGTACTTCTGTTCCCATATATTTAAAGCTGGGGGGCAGGGGAGGGGATAACAACAGTGTGTGGGGGTGGACTCTGCCTTGGAGGCAGCCCCTCAGATGATGTTGTGTGAACTGTTCCATATTCACAATATTTAGAACACTATCGTCTTACAATAAACCTCTGGACTTTTTTATTTCTATCATAAGTGCATCTCACTTGTTAAAACTTATTACCGGTAGTGAGGGCATTGAACGACCGGCATGCTCTATGCAGCACCGCTGTAACACATGAAGGGGCAGATTTACAAGAATCACTTTCCCTGCGCCACCATTAGAAACCATTGCGCCACTATTGATGCGCCGTATTTACAATACGGCGCACCATGGCGCAAGGAGTGATAGATGCGTCAGAAATTCTGATGCATCTGCTGACGCCAAAGTCAGGCATTGCTGGAGTCGTGTTGCAAGCACTACGCAACTCCAGCAATGCAGGGGGAGGCTTGTCCTCATTGTGCTACGTCACTTCATGCAGGTGTAAGAATTTGACGCAGTGGCGTCCTAGAAGTGGAGCAGTGAAATCTTGTAGATTTCACTGCGTCATTTCTATGAGGCTTTTTTGCGTTGGAACGCCCACCCTGCATACATTATGCCTGACGCAGGTATAATGTGACGCAGGGTGAGGAACCTGACCTTTAAGGGCCAAGCGGCGCAGAGTACGCCTGAAATCCTCTAGTTCTCCTGCCTTGCAATACAGAGACACTGGACACTCCGTCTGGCGTAAAAGATCGAGTTTTATTAGCTGCAGCTAGTACAGTTGTCCGTGAAGTCACACAGGGATGGGTTCACAAGAGACTGCTCCTGACCTCCGTGGCGCACAAGCTTTTATACACTGAAATACAATGGATACAATGGATAACCCAAACACATATAGAATTTGAGACATCGACAAATGTTACCAACAATGGTTTAAGCTAAAAACTGACTCGGGTTCCAGGTGATGTTTGTTGCCGGCCCCTTTAAGTAAATTGCAAAGAGAATCCACATGATACAGTTTACAAGGAAGGAAAACATGGTTGTATGTTCTAGAAGGACAGTCGTGAGACCAGAGAATGCATGATATGTGTAGCGAAGGGCAGTAGATAAGATAAGCGGGAGGAAAGAATGGTGTGAGCTAACAGATAGTTCGGGCGGGGATATCCGGCTCAGACATGAATTAGTGTATTCGGCCAGACCCTGACACTAGTTAATAAACACGGGACGAAAAGCTACCTGACACGCAAGGGCAGAAATGACAAAAACATCTCGTTTACCAGATGCCTGAGTGAGGGCAACCTAAGATGGCGGAAAACACAAGATGGAGTCTGGGTACGATCGAGAAACGACAAATTTCAGAACCTCAGACCCTCCTTTTGCCATTACTCAGGCAATAACACAATGACTGGGCTCATGTTAGTCTGAGTCGGAGTCAATATCAATTGCCATAAGGTCGTTTAACTGTTGCTGGACCATCATCTTAATATTCTCTGTTTGTTGGGTTACAGGCTTTGATACACATAAGGTAGCGAACAGACCACAGATAGCAGGACCACAGTGTATGCACAAGCAACAAGAGAATATGATGGCCAGGATTGCTCCAAGGAATGGTAGTATCTTCCATCCCCAGGTAGATAATAATCCCCATAACCATCCCATGAGGGACCAATCTCCTTCGTCCTGATGGATCGATGCGGAGATGGTATGTAATTTTGAGATGGCCTGATATACAGTCGGGGCGTCATCAGGAATGTATATACAGCAGCTTGATCCAATTAATTTACAGGCTCCTCCTCGGTCTGCTAGGATCACATCTAGCGCAATTCTGTTTTGTAACGTCATGAGACGGTCCGCTCGGAGTTCTGCAGTGATGTTACTTAAAGCACCTGCAGTAACATCGATGGTTGTCTCAACCACGCGAACTAATCGCCTAATGTTTCCGCTGTTAATCATTGGTCCCCAGAAGGGAATGAATCCTTTGAAGAAATCTCCTCCCTCCTGGCCAGCTGTGTCTTTGGCATCAAATACGCCTCTACCATATCTGTGTCTGTGATGGTCTGAGGGTGCAGTATACGTTGGGGGAAGCAAGAATGCTATGTAACATGTTCCCGAAAAGTCAGTGGGGAGCCATGTATATGCTTTGTCATAGCAGACAAAATAGGTTCCTTGTGATGGGATCAATGGAGTGTTATTTTGAGACGTGAATACATATATCTGGGAACAGTTTTGTTGAGTGTCATTCTCCTTGCTATTGATTCGGAGGCAAAAGTTGCCTTGGTGGGATACAGTCCATGCTGGGGAAGACTTCTCTTGTTTGGTCTTGTTATTAAGACTGGAAATGTAATGAGTTACATTCCAACCTTCGTAGACTTTCTTTTCATCCAAAGGAATCTTACTCTTCCCTAGAATTTTAGCCATGGCCACTATACCCTTTATCAAAGTACCGTGGCTAAAATCCATTCCATTCTCAAATGTACCTATCGGATATCGAAGTCTGTTGTGGTAGGCAGCCGGAAACATGGTCAGGTAAGCCCATGCTGAACCTTCATATGAGAAAGGCAATACTAGATAGGGCATCCCTTTATGGGCAGCGTGAGGCATGAGTCCACACACCCAACAGTCAGATATGTTGACAACTAACTGGAGTTGGTGTAACAGCTGGATAAAATAATTATTTTGATTCTCCATCCTTCTTATTTGTTCCTGTGAGGAAAGGGCACTTATCTTATGTTGAATTTTAGTGGGACGAGAAGGTACAGAAGTAGATAAAGGAACAGTTTTTAGTTGTAACACATGGACAATCCAACCTATACATGCTAATAAAACACATAGAATCAGCAACACACACAAGGTCACGCCAAAACGACTACGTAATGATTTACAATATTTGGTTTGCATTTTCTGTCTCCTATCTTCCTGACGTGATGTACCATTCATCCTGGCTAGAAAAATGTGTCGCTCGCGGCAATCTTCCTCAATCACTTGGCTATTTGATAATCCTGAACCTAGCGGATCTTGACCATAAACCAGGTTCAGTCCAAGACTCCTACCGAGACCCTGCGACGGGGACAGATGGCACAAATACTATCTAAAAAGGAAGAAATAGTTCATTGGTGGTAAAAGTAACAAATGTTCAAGTCTTTGCTTCAGGCCTGGTCCTCAGGTTGTATCGTTTCTTTGTTGGAATCGTTTGGTCCTGAAATATTATTTCCGGATTAGTAGTGTTCACTTGCAGATGTAATGGAATGGTTCTTCGAAGAGTGTCATCACTTTCTTCCTCAGTCTGGGTGTCTTCCAGCCGTGCGTTACTAAATGGAACGAACCGGGGAGTCTTGTCTCCTTCAGACTCACCTATGTCCCCGCGGACCCACTGGTCAAAAGGCAAGGACAAGGGTACCTTTTTGCAATGCACGGCGTGGACCCAGTTTTTCTTGCCTTCTATCCTTACTGCTGTCCGCGTAGCCAGTAGAACCTGGCGAGGAGGTGACCAGCGAGGATCAAGATTTTTCTTTCGTTGAAAGTTCTTGGTGCAGACCTAGTCTCCTGGTTTGATAGAGTGACCTGGGTCTGTTGAGGCCTCTGGCAGAACACTTTGAACCTGTTGGCGAAGAACACTTAATTTAGCAGTCAAGTCATGAAGGTAATCAATAAGCATAGGGTACGGTATGTCTGAGTACATCCTAGGACGAGGAACTCCCCAAATATTGGCGGGGCGTCCGAATATCACTTCATATGGACTAAGTCCCATACGAGAGTGTACAGTAGTTCTGGTGGATAGTAAGGCCAATGGTAAAGCGTCGGGCCAGGCAAAACCTGTGCTGGCCTGAATCTTTGCCAATTTCAGTTTGAGAGTGCCATTGTAGCACTCTACCAAACCCGCTGACTGTGGATGGTTTGCCGCATGGAATTTCTGTCTAATACCAAGACCCGTACATACTTTCTGCATGATTTTGCCTACAAATTCACTTCCATTGTCACTCCAGACAATTCGCGGCAAACCGAATCTAGGAAAAAACTCTTTCAGTAATACTTTAGCAGTTGATACAGCTGTGTTATCTTTTAAGGGGTAAGCCTCTATCCATCTAGAGAATGCACATACTACCACCAGAACACACTTGAGATTGTTGCATCGATGCATGTGTATATAATCAATCTGTACTTCAAAGGGGTACGTAGGGGGAGAGAAATGGCCTGCAGGAGTTGGAGTACCCTTCCCTGGGTTATGCATTAAGCATATAATGCAATGTTTTACCACATTGTCTGCACATTTCGGAATTCCTTCATTTTGCCAAACTGGAGCCAGAAGTTTGCATATGCCTTTAGCACTAATGTGAGCTGGTCCATGAGCCATAATCACTACAGGTAATACATATACATCTGGCAACATCCATCGTTGATGCTCTGACAATTCTGTCCAACATCCATTCGAATCCAACATTCCCGTACTTTCTTTCCACTTACTCAATTCTTTCTCTGTAGCCTCTTCCTGAATCGTTCTTACGCTCTCAATTGTGTCCTCACACATTCCTCTTTCTGGGATCTGATTTGCAGGGCCTGCAACATACATGTGACTTGTGATGTCCCTAGCTGTGTTTTTCGCTACCTCGTCTGCGAAAGCATTCCCGCGACCAATGTCATCAGTGACTCTTTTATGTGCACTACACTTGATGATGGCAATTTGGGTAGGTAATGTGAGAGAGTCAAGAAGATCGGTGACCAACTGGCCATGCTGAATCCTCGTTCCATGGGAAGTAAAGAATCCTCTTTCCTTCCATAAACAACCAAAACTGTGTGCCACGCCAAAGGCATATTGGCTGTCTGTGTAAACATTCACTCTTTTTTCCTTTCGACAGCACACATGCTCTAGTCAAGGCTATCAATTCTGCAGCCTGGGCTGAATTGTATCTGATACATGCTGTCTCCACTACTGTATGTAATGTGGTGACTGCATAAGCTGAGATAGTCTCGCCATTGGGTAATTTGAAACAGGAACCGTCAACCCACAAGGTTCCATCCGGATCCTCGAGCGCAGTATCCTTTAAATCTATTCTTCCGTTTGTTTCTTCTTCTGTGCGAAGAAAGCAATCATGATGATCCTGAGGATCTCTTTCATCTGGGAGTGGTAACAAAGTAGCTGGATTCAAGGTGTTACATCGCTTTATACGTATGTGGCTTGCCAAGAGAGTCAACTCGTAACCAGACAACCGAGCACTCGTGAGATGTTGTGTTTTTATTCAATAAAGTGTCCACAGCATGTGGTACCATGACAGTGAGAGTGTGGTCCAATACTACTCCAGCAGATTGACGAATAGAGAATGCTGTCGCCGCCGTAGCTCTGAGACAACTGGGTAACGCTTTAGCTACCGGGTCTAATGTAGCGGAAAAGTAGGCACATGGCCTCTGTTTGTCTCCAAATTGTTGTGTCAAAACTGACAACGCACAACCTTCTTTCTCATGGACATAGAGCGTGAAACATTTACTGTAATCAGGGGTACCTAACAAAGGAGCAGAACACAGGGCTGATTGTAAGTCAGAAAAACTCTTCGGGAGGGTTTTCCCAGGGTAGCAAGGTAGGGGTATTGGGGCAGGATAGGTGCACGGATATAAGGGGGGGTGGGGGAGTGATGGGGAGCACAGGTGGGGTTGCAAGGGGAAAAAATCCAAAAAAATATACTCATTCTCAAAGAAACCTGGTAAATTTAGTAATAAGTAAGCAGTATATGGATTATCTGAATAAAGCTCGGTTAAAGGGGCAGTTACAATGAATAGATGTATAAATTTCATTTCATGGAATGTTAATAGACTCAGATGCCCACGGAGGCTTGGATTGGTAATGAAATATCTTGAACAAACTACAGCTCAGGTCTTCCTCCTTCAGGAGTCACATTTGAGTCTTTTGGAAAGCAGGGCTTCTTTTAGTAAATTCGGTTGGGTTGAGTCGTTCTACCCATCTGAGCAAGCAGGCCATACTAAAGGGGTGGTTATTCTAATTAGAACGGGTACTGGAGTGAGTATTAAATCAGTCTCCTCAGACCAGTCGGGTAGATGGATTACTGCACAGATTGGAATTGAAGGGAGGGAGTTATCCATAGCATCATTTTATGGACCAGATCTCGATGATCCATCATATATGTATAAACTACAGGCTAAGCTAACAGAAACCACCTCTCCAATCATTATTGGAGGGGATTTTAATGTCCTTCTTAACCCCATTCGGGATAGATCCAATAACAGTCACTATGTTGGAAATCCTAATATTCGTCGGGGGATGATTAATATGATGCATGAGCTCGGGTTGGCTGATGTGTGGAGGGTAAAGCAAGGAGACAAGACAGGTTTTACCTTCTTCAGTAAGAAACATGGTCATTCTTCAAGAATTGATTATCTATTAGTTGACAGGGCTGTCCTGGAGAATGTTCTTGATATCTCGATTCTACCCACCATCCTCTCGGACCATGCACATATATTTTTTTCTTTCTCATATTCAGGGGGAAGGAGAATCCCCAGTCCTAGATGGACATTAAAAAGGGCAATGCTCTCGAACATTGATATTATTAATGCACTCAAAGCCTCCACAGTAGATTATTTCCGACTTAATCTGGGTTCCACTTCCTTGGAATTTGTCTGGGATGCTTTTAAAGCAAACCTACGAGGTCAACTCCATAGTTTGATTTGCTCAAAAAATAGAGAAGAAATATTAACCTTTAAAAACTTGGAAAATAATATAAGCAAATTGGAGGACAAAAGGACAAATAATCCCCAGTACTCAAATGAAAAAACGACACAGGTCAATAAAGATCTTGAACATCTACGGCAGGACTATAGAGGAAAATTAGAGACAAAAATTAAGGCACAGTGGTCTGTCCAAAACATGCAACATTTTGAATATGGCAAAAAAGCCGGGGCTATTTTAGCCTGGAAAGCAAGAGCAGACCGTGCTAAAAATAACATTAGTGAACTAATAATAGATGAGAGTGGGGGGAGCTCAGGAAAATGGGAGGACATGCAGAGATGCCTTGTATCCCTGTTTTCAGATTTATATAGAGAGGAGTCTATACCAAACTCAGACAGCATCCAAAAGTGGTTGCAACTTAAAGAATTACCCGTTTTAACTGAAAGTAGCCGACTCGCTATAGATGCCCCTATATCAGAGTTAGAAGTAAAACTATATATCGGTAGGGTTAAGAGTAATAAAGCTGCAGGTGAAGTATATAAAATACTACAGAATGAGTTAGTCCCTGGGATGTGTGAACTCTTTAACTCTATATATAGCCCAAGTGGTAGAGTTCCAAATTCTTGGAAAGAAGCTACGATAGTTCTCGTTTTAAAACCAGGGAAAGATCCCCATAAAGCAGATTCATATAGACCAATCTCCCTGCTAAATGCTGATTATAAGATCTTTATGAGTATATTGGCTGGGAGATTGGTCAAGGTAATCCCCTCTTTGATAAATGGGGACCAAAAGGGCTTCATCCCAGGCAGATTTATTCAGGAACAGACTCTGCAGTTAATTGGCAGTATTGATCTAGCGATAGCAAGGACGGAGCCCTTGGCTATTGCTGCATTTGATGCGGCTAAAGCCTTTGACCCCGTTTGTTGGACCTTTTTATGGGAACTTCTGAAATCAATGGGCTTGGGTTTAACTTTTATTCAGACTTTGACCAATTGCTACCAGGGTGCTTCGGCCACAATTTTGCTAAATGGCCTGTTAACATCTAGCTTTCCAATAACTAGGGGGACAAGGCAGGGTTGTCCTATCTCGCCCCTGCTATTCGATCTGTATATAGAGCCTTTGGCTCAAGCCATAAGATTAGATGAGTCAATTACTACCTTGAGTGTTAATCTATACAGTAGCAAGGTAGCCCTCTATGCAGACGACTTACTGATATATACTAATAATCCAAGTGAGGCACTCCCTAGAGTAGAAGCAATTATGGAGGAGTTTGGAGTTTTTTCAGGTTATCTTTCCAACTCTTCCAAAACGGAGGTGATGTGCTGGAACATCGAGAACTGGGCCGGCCGTATCAGTAAGGAATTTAGGTATCTTGGGGTAACTATAGTAAGTAACTTAGATGAAATCCCGAAGATTAATTTGAAAAAAGTGTCAAATGAGATCGATCATCTATTTTTAAGATGGAAGAACTTGCCCCTAACTATATATGGAAGGGTTAACCTGATAAAAATGGTAATCTTGCCAAAATTAACTTATTTATTTAGTACCATCCCACTTGGCTTCTCAAATAGAGATATTAGCAAAATCCAAGGCAAGATTGGCAGCTTCATCTGGTCCAATAAAACAACAAGGCTCTCCTGGAAGAAGCTAAGGTGGAAACTTCTGAAGGGAGGCCTTGCTCTTCCCGATCTGTTTTGGTATTCTCACTCGTTTCAATTTAAAAATGTTCGGGCGCTACTTATCTCTCCGGGGGATTCAAATTGGGGGATGATCCTGAAAGAAATGGCTACCTTCGAAGGTGGAGGAGGGGGTTTCCTATATAAGTTTGGAGCCCCAAGGTTTTTCAAAAAGGTAAGTTTGAAGGTATTAAAAACAGCCTTAAATGGGTGATATAAAATCAGGAAAATGTGGGGGATCTGTTATTATTCAGAGTTGTCTCCAATCTGGGATTCCCCCGGTCTGCCCGCCTGCCTGAAAGACAGCCTTGCGAAACCTATAAAGGATGCCGGTCTTATGATCTGGGCTGACCTCATTTCCTCAGAAGGTGTCCATCCATGGGAGGTGTTAAAGTCCCGAATTGGTAGTTCATTTTCAAAGTTTAAATATCTCCAACTGGTTTCTTGGTTTGCCGCAGAGAGAGAACATATAGGTGGAAATTGGGAAATAGAGTCTCTTCTCCAAAATACAAACCTTATCAAAAAAGAGGCAGGCCTTTGGTATAAAATACTTTTGGAAATTGATACAACTGAGTCTCCCCCACAACAGACGGTTTGGAACTTGTCAGCCCTGGACAGTGTTGCTGCAGAGCAATATGAACCTTCACTGCTTATCTTATATAAATCCATTAAACCAGCTTCATTAAAAAAGAACCATTTTTATGTTATCAACAGGTTATATTACACCCCCAAGAAAATAGCCAAGTTTGCTCCCCATGTATCTGCAAAATGTCCAAGATGTGAATTCTCCCCGGCTGATGATCTACACGTTTTTTTCGATTGTGTGAAATTAAGGCCCTTCTGGCAGCAAGTGGAATACGCACTCCAAGCCGTTTTCAAAGTCAAGATTAACTTGAACCTCCCGTTAGTAATTTTTGGCATTAATAATGACTTGATGAACTGGATGTCTGTAACACAGAAGGGTCTGATTATGTATTTAATCCTTATTGCCAGGAGGGAGATATGCAAGCTGTGGAAAGATCCATCACCCCCACTGTACGAAAAATGGTTGAGGGCCTCATTTAGTGCTGCCAGACTAGATCTTGGACATTTGGATGGTACGGAACTCACCACTTGGTCACCACTTTTAATCTGGGGTAGAGACTTAAGACTGATCTAGTACCCCCAGGTCCTATGATTACACCTAGCTTCAAAAGAAGTTGGCCTGGGCAGGTCTATAGCTAATGCAAAATGCAGATGCCAGAGGGAGTTCAGGTCCATAGATGGCTTACTGTTCTTTATTGCAGGTGCTATATGGTGAGATGAGGACTAAAAAAAAAAAAAAAAAAAAAACCAAAGAAAAACTCTTCTGACATTCATCAGACTATGGGAGTGGATGGGGCGTGTCTTTCTGTGTAAGTGCTAATAAAGGTTTGGCCAATAAAGAGAAATTAGGTATCCATTGTCTGCAGTAGGAAGTAATGCCCAAGAAAGCACGTACTTCTCTCTGGGTCGATGGTACCGACATGTGCGTAATTGCTTCAATACGTTCGGGGGTCAGTCGCCTTCCCTCCTTTGATAAGAGATGGCCTAAGTATGTAACTTCTTGGCACACGTACTGTAATTTAGAAGGTGATACCTTATGATTGAGATCAGACAAATGCCGCAACAATGCCACAGTCACATCTTTACACACATCCTTTGAATCAGTCGCGATCAACAAATCATCCACATACTGAATAAGAGTGGCTCCTGGAGGCAAAGGGAATGTATCAAGCTGTGACTTAAGAGCTTGACTATAAATGGATGGACTTTCACAATAGCCCTGTGGCGCTCTCTTGAATCGGAAGCTTCGGCCTCCTAAACAAAATCCAAAAATATCTCAGCTCTCTTTAGCAATAGGAATGCTGAAGAAAGCGTTCTTTAAGTCAATCACGGTGAACCAAGCTGCTGAAGCTCGTATCATCGTCAGTAAGGCTGTAATGTCTGGGACAACAGGGAACTGTGGTGAAACAATTTTGTTCACCTCTCGAAGATCAATCACAAATCTATAGACTGGTGGTTGAGAAGGATCAGTTTGCTTAAGAATCGGAAGAATAGGGCTGTTACACACATTTCCTCTTGTTTCTTCCACCACATCCTTCTGGACCAAATCTTGAACAATAGCCAATAATGCTTTTTCACCTTCATTGGAAATCTTATACTGAGCTATACGTGGCAGTTTAACATTAGGCTTGAGAGTGACAACATATGGTGGAATCGCAAGATGACCCACATCATTCGGACCCGTAGCCCAAAGACTTTCAGGAAGAGATAGTAATTCAGGTGGAAACTTATCTCTAGACAAATGCATTGACGATGTTAGTTTCTTACCTAGCGTAAGATACACACCAGAAGGGGAGCAGTGTAACGTGGCATGTAACTTTTTCAACAGATCCAAACCCAATAGATTCTCACCACAACCAGTTGTAAGGATAAGTGATGCTTCCAGGTTATATGGACCAATCGAAACAGGTAAAGGGCAAGAGACTGGGTTACGAACTGGGGCGCCGGAAAATCCTACAGACGTGTTTATTAAGCCAGACAAAGGTGCCCCAGGGAGTTTAGAATGAATAATAGAACTTCTCATTGCACCAGTATCTAAAAGAAATGGCTCTGAAATACCCATTGCATTGACAGTGACATAAGGACCATTCTGATCTACTGGAATTGATACTACTCCGTTACTTTGTCTATGGCTGGCCTATTCATTTTGGAAACTTTCGTTGCCACCTTCAACATAATAGTCACTATAATATTGTGTAGACTGGACTCTCTGTTGGTCAAAAGAATTCACAGCGTTAGGAGAGGGAAAGGAACGCTTCTCTTGGAGGGACGTACCTCTACCTCTACCCCTGGAGACTGACTGGAAATTACCACGGCCTCGTGGGACAAATACTCCATTATTATGATGGAGCAAAACTGGACAATTACTCTTAAAGTGTCCCTCTTCCTTACAGTAAGCACATTGGTTTGGACCTAGCATAGATCGGGGTACATAATGTTCGTGCTTCTGAAACACCTTCTGAAACTGTGGGGGCTGAGAAGACTGGTGCTGAGCAGGACGTGGAGGTTAAGCTTGCTGTAAAAGAACCTTTGTTTTTAAATCTTTATTTTTCTTCTCCTGCTTATCTTTCTCTTCCTTGTCTCTGTTTTCATAATATTGTGCTGTAGCCAATATTTTAGCAGTAGAAGAAACAGCCCATGCACTCTCGGAACTTTTTAACTTATTCGATAATTCGGGAAGCAAGTTAAATACGAACTTGTCCACAAATAAGCGTTGTCCACCTTCCGTGCTCATATCCTGACCACTATGATCCAGAAAGGTCTCCTCAAAACGAGTGAAGAAATCGGAGACGCTCTTTCTTTTACTTACAGGCGGTTAACTTATCCCAATTTACTCGTACTGCAGGCATAAGAGTCTTCATTAAATCAATGATTCTACCAGGAAGTGCTGTAATCAGATCGTCAGGCTTTGCGCTGCCAACTTGTGCTGTGTCAGCAGCTCTAATAGCTGCCCAAACACCACCTAGTTCGGCAGCATGATCTTCCCTACGAATTTTCACCCATATTGCTTGTGGAACAACATTCCCAAATAACATATCAATGTCAGCTAAGTTCATAACGCAAGCCTCAACTGTCTGGGATAGCTCCTTATAATAGCCAGCAGGATTTTTACGTGGGTCTGGAAGTGTTTGTTTAAGGGCTAAAAATCGGCTCTTTTCCAAGGTTCATGTACCCATATACGCTGGAAATGAGCAGCCACCAGCTGAGCACCACCTACCGCCTCTCTCCATACTGGGGGAACTTCACGCATTGGATAATGTTTAGTTTTGTCAATAAGATCAGTTTCGGGGAGTTTTAGAGAGAGAAATGAAGTCCTAAATTCAATCAGCATAATCACTGCTTTCTCAACTCCTACTATACAACCTTTATCAAAATCGGCTTGGAGCTTCATCAGTTCCGTAGGAGCCGTGTCTAATTCCATATCGTCCCAACCCTTAATGAGAGTGTCGCACATTATGTCAAAAACATATCTTTGAATGGGCTCTGTCCATTGACAAAAGGTGCTCAAAATATCCCGTGCACTATATATTGGACCTTTCTCAATCCATTTACGGGCGAGATAACCTAATACTGCTTTTTCTTCCGTAAGAGGAAGCTGACAACGAGATTGTCGTCTAGTAAAAGACGGAGACAGATTCAGGGCTCCAATTAAGGGAGAAAAGAAACTTGTGACAGCATTTGTGAGTCTCCTCGGTGTACCTGGAGAGTTTCTCACCAGAACAGGGGATAGAGAGGAATTTAAAGGAGAAGGAATAACAGGAGGAGGAGAAAACAAAGGCTGAGGAAGAAGAGAAGTATTATTTGGCTGAGCAGGTCGCTGAGCAGCTGCTGGCTGAGCTATAGGAGGTGCATTAGGAGTTTGCACATAGGGTGGAGGAGAATTCAACAGACAAGACATTAAAGGGTCTTCCTCTATATCTTTACTCTTCTCTGAAGGGGAAGTAGGCAACACCGGATAGCATCTATCTATTGCCATGCGATGTTGTCTTTCTGATACCTCCCTAGCAGAGTCTACTTCGTTATTTCTTAACTGCTGGGCAGCCTGTAAAATCGACATATTTTTATCTTTTTGATCTCTTCTTGCTTGTTTCATTTCTTTCTGTTTGGCTTCCTTTCGCCAAAGGCGGAACGAGTCAAACATTGCCGGCCGGGCTTTTCTTCTAAACAAAGTGGTTTCTAAATTGTCTAATATATTGGGCTCAAAACTGCCATTTTGTGGCCACTGCAAAACACCATCTCTTCTGGTATATCGGACCCATGTTTTGTTAAAAGTAATGGGGCCAATACCATGTTTTGAATAGAGCTCATAAGTGGGAGTTCCAACCGGAGGAATCGGACAAGAGTCCTCGAGCTGGGAGTCCCTAGTACAACCTAAGCAACAATATCGACAAAACTTACTTAGACCAGGCATCGTTATTTCTCTGGACTATTCTACAAACTTCAAAAAGGGGGGTGTGTCAATTCTTAACAAAACAGCACAAACGTACTCACCCCTTGGCTTCAATTATTGCAACAATTGAAATACAAAAAGGAAACTCAAAAGACCCAAAAAACAAAATTTGTGGGAGCGACCCACCAATCAAATACTTAACTAAGTATCTTCTTACGCCAACCGGAGGTCCGTCTATGGTCTCGCTCTACCAAATCGTCACAAAAACCGGGGCCAAGGCAGGACGGCAGTCAGGGCAGCAGTCGCAGCAGCCGTCTGAAAGGAGAAGCCACGCCGCAAAATCCTTCGGTCCACTTCCGACATACAGGGGTCAATCCCGTGGGGCGCCTCCTCCTGATTTTCCTTGCGGGGCCCCTCACGATCCTCTGGCTGCACCACTACCACTGAAGCCGTCCCTTCGTGGTCGCCATTTGAGGAACCTGACCTTTAAGGGCCAAGCGGCGCAGAGTACGCCTGAAATCCTCTAGTTCTCCTGCCTTGCAATACAGAGACACTGGACACTCCGTCTGGCGTAAAAGATCGAGTTTTATTAGCTGCAGCTAGTACAGTTGTCCGTGAAGTCACACAGGGATGGGTTCACAAGAGACTGCTCCTGACCTCCGTGGCACACAAGCTTTTATACAGTGAAATACAATGGATACAATGGATAACCCAAACACATATAGAATTTGAGACATCGACAAATGTTACCAACAATGGTTTAAGCTAAAAACTGACTCGGGTTCCAGGTGATGTTTGTTGCCGGCCGCTTTAAGTAAATTGCAAAGAGAATCCACATGATACAGTTTACAAGGAAGGAAAACATGGTTGTATGTTCTAGAAGGACAGTCATGAGACCAGAGAATGCATGAGATGTGTAGCGAAGGGCAGTAGATAAGATAAGCGGGAGGAAAGAATGGTGTGAGCTAACAGATAGTTCGGGCGGGGATTATCCGGCTCAGACATGAATTAGTGTATTCGGCCAGACCCTGACACTAGTTAATAAACACGGGACGAAAAGCTACCTGACACGCAAGGGCAGAAATGACAAAAACATCTCGTTTACCAGCTGCCTGAGTGAGGGCAACCTAAGATGGCGGAAAACACAAGATGGAATCTGGGTACGATCGAAAAACGACAAATTTCAGAACCTCAAGGGCTTTACAACGTGACGCATCTCCCTAGATGCATTGCGCGATGTTGTAAATGGGTCGCATTTTCACGCTGCTGCTGCATCACAAAAAGTGACGCAACAGCAGTGTATAAATGACACAAGGGGCTTGTAACTCTGCCCCTAAATGTATATAGTGCAGCTTATCACCCGTGAGGGTACCCAGGCGTTGTCCATGGGCAGCGGGAGATTAAGTAATTTGCCCAGAATCACAGGGTGTTGAGCCGACACCGAGACTCGAAACCGGATCCCCGGCTCCTGAGTCGGCCGCTCTGGCCACTGTACCACAACCTGTCTGTCCATAGTGGGGGCAAGGAATTCCATTCATCTAGCTTCAAAGGTTTCCCCACTATGTGAAAGCTGCACCCTGCCTGTCCAGCCTCCGCTGTCCGTGAAGGTACAATGCAGGTGTGTTTAGGCGGGCTCACCCCATCCTTACCATGACCTCCTCTGCGGAAGAAGGGGTGCCCCTTCCAGTGAACAGTGAAGGATTCTCTACGGTGTGAAAGCTTAAGTTGCAAGTGCACTCTGCCCTCACTGATATGAGTATGCCTTGCTGCAGTAAGGGCCAACAGACCCGAGCAATGCACAGCAGGTGCGTTTTGGCTTCAGTCTTTCTTTAGGCGTGTGGCGGTGCCTTGACATCTCAAGAAGGAGAAAAGAAACACAGCTGTAACTAGAAGGGTTTGACATTAGGCGCTCGGTTTGAGACTTATTGACCGAGGAGCTGAGAGGTAGAATGAGTCAATGCCTCTGATGGGCTGGCAGATGTCAAGCATGCTCTCAAAGGAATCAAATTATGGTCAAGTGATATGACGCGCCTAAAGATGTCTTATGTTTGAATTTAGAAAGTATTTTTTAATGATTTTTTAAATGAAATATGCTATATGTTATCATGCCTACCAGTATTCCTGAAAACAAAAACAAATGATTAAAGACCCTAGAATACATCTTGTGTTTGTCAGTTTCCAAAATATACATGGCAGTGAAAATAAACGTGGCCCAATAACACGACATTTAGAGCAGCTGTAGAAATCAATTTTCGCCCATTTATCATCGCTGTTGATGAGTTATTTTTTGGCCTCATGTCTCAGGTGAGGGGCCTCTCAGAGACAGCATATCTTGCAGGAGGGGGCCCTTTTTTTTGGGTTACCACTGAACCTTTTATGGGATTTAGATAAAGCTGCAACTCTGACCATAGTTCATTCACTTTCTCTTCTGAACCAGCCTTCGACTGCGCGCGAATGCAGGTTAAATTGAAAACAGAAGAAGCGCACTTTCAGACAACGGATTGTACAGCGTTAAAAGGCATTATTGTCATCACAATTATTCAGAAGATCAAAAAACACAAAATAGGGTGTAACAGAGAGGTCTAAGAAACATGTATGCCATGAGTGCAAATCTTAGACAGCATCAGGAAGGCTGTCACTGCATTGCAGATTTGTGCTGCAACCATCAAAAAGCCATGACTGAAGCTGGAAAATGTGAATGCTAAGATGCTGAGTGCAAGAAGGGAGCTACTCACTGGAATCCGGTGACGCAGTAGGAGAGCGGCACAAAACCGTTTGGTGAGAGGGAATATATAATCCACTCAGTCCAAAGTCTGAACTGAGCCCTCATTTTTCTAGATCTTCACCATGCCAAGATTGGCACAAACAGTGGTCAGTGATCCGGAGTGCCTTCTACTAGCATTGCACACAATTGGTGTCTGGGATCACAGGGATTGAAGAGGTGAGCGAGCTTCCTAGATGACATGGCAGCTGCGATGGGATCTGGTGCCTCTAGCTGTTCCTGGCAGTGCCTTGAAGAGATGCACTGAGAACAGAGATGAAATGGAGGGTGCATCATCTAGTGGGAAATATTAACGTTCGCCTCTTACGAATGTACTTGAGGAGCTTCTTGCCCTTAGGTCTGAGAGATCTCGGGTCATGGGTCTCCCCTGTCCCTAAGGGCGGAGCTATGGCAACTCTGATTGTGGGGAGGTGCACCTGCTAGACCAGTGCTTGATAACCTTCACTGGCTTCCTGTGCAGGCAAGGATCAGTTTCAAAGCCCTATGTATTCCCTTCTGGGCCCTCCATGGGGTTGGTCCCAAGTATTTCAAACACAGGTTCTCCTGGCACACACCTGAAAGAGAGCTTCGATCCTCTGCTGCTAACCTAGTTGAAGTCCCAAAGTATCAGAATGAGAGCTGGGGTGGTAGGAGCTTTGTCTCCGCCATGTCCAAACTATGGAACTTCCTGCCTCCTCACCTTAAGTCAGCTTCTGATCTGCTAACTTTTAGGAAAGTACTCAAAGCCTGGTTTCTTTATTCAGTAACATAGGGTAGTTCCATTCCTTTTTTTAAATTTTTTTATTTTAGTTTTTTTTGCAAGCAAAACAGAAAGAAATTAAAAAAAGAAAATCATGGCAGATCATAATTGACAATTAGCGGCAAATTTTAACAGAACATTTTACCGAAATAGAACATAAATGAAAACAGATTCATACTATCCAATCCATAACGGGGGGCCAGATTTTCTGGCCAATCTCGCGTCTTCTTCGACCTTTTAGTCTGTATACTGCTGATTCCATATCATATATGGCCAGTAATCGGGCCCTCCAGTTTGTGAATGTGGGTGGGTCAGGGCAGATCAATTGAGAAGTAATACCCACTCTGAATACAGACATAGCAATAAGCAAAAAACATGCTTCAGCTTTACTCCGTCCTGCCGAGCTTTGTATCTGATCGACCCCCAGGATCACTAATATGGGTGTTATAGTCAGGGGTTTACCGGTAATCTGGACAAGAAAGGATTCAACATCTTGAATATATTGGGCCAGTTTAGAGCAGGAATAGAACATGTGGATCGTGTCAGCAGCAAAAAAACCACATCTGCTGCACTAATTCCCCCGATTGCTAGACCATTTGGAGATTTCCCGGGAGTGTAATATAGGTCAAATATTGACATGTAGTGTTGGGCCCTAAGACTACCAGTTATTAAAGTCTGGCTAGCTAGGTCAAGAGAAATTGCCAGATCCGTACCTTCTTGTCCAAATTTCCTGTCCCACTTGTCATTTTGGGTGCTCAGATCATCAGGCAGGTCAGAGATAAGTGTTTGATAGATCAGCCCAATCCTTGATCTTTTCTCTATAAGCCCTACAAGAGGAATTTTCTCAAACTTTACAACTCCTAAGGTTGCTATCTTCAATAGATAGCTCCTGATTTGTAGGAACTTAAAGAAATGCCTAGTAGGGAGCCCATATTTGTCTTGAAGATCAGAGAAAGAGACAAATTGACCCTCAGAGAAGACATCGCCCAATACATTAATCCCTAGATTAGCCCACCCAAAAGTGATTGAGTCCAGAAAGATTGAGGGCAGTAGACCATATGACAGAAGGGGGGTATGTGCATTAATATTAGGTATGCCAGACCGTCATCGAACCTTATTCCAAACAGAATACATTGATTGTATAACTTTAAATTTTGTTTTCTTATAGTAACTTGGTTCAATTTTTCTTACTAAACAATTACATGCATCCTCCCCAAGTAACATTTCAAAAATTGTTGGTCTAGCAAATTCAGGCACCATTGCCTTACCCCCTGATAGTAATGGTCCCATTTGCTGTAAAAGTGCGGCCCAGTGATATAACATTAAAGAAGGTAAGCCCCAGCCACCCCTTAATCTAGGGAGTATTAGCCATTTGGAGGCCCTTCTGGCTTTGTGATAGCCCCCAAAAAATCTTAGACAAGCCCTTTCTGCACTAGAAATGAGTTGCCCTGGGAACTCGATTGGGATGGTCCTAAATAAGTATAGGAATTTCAGGAGTATAGACATTTTTAATACATTGGAACAACCCTGGAGTGAAAGGTGCAAGTGGTCTAATCTCTCCAGAGTCTGATTCACTTCTTTGATGATAGGTAATATATTGATTCCTGGTATCTTCTCTACTATAGGGGCGATCATTACCCCCAAGTAAGTTGCAACTGGAACTATTGGAAGACTTACAGGTTTGGCAGCATCTGAATGTATAACCTGGGTTTTGTCAGCATTAAGACGATAGCCCAAGACTGCCCCGAATTGTTTAGCTACATCATATACTGCTGGAAGAGTCAGACAGACATCCTTTGTAAAGATGGCGATGTCGTCAGCATAAGCTAAGGTTTTATAAGCCACACCATTAACAATGGCCGGCTGTATCAATATGTTGTTATCCAATTTGCTCAAGAAGGGGTCAATGTAGATTGAGAACAAAAGCGGGGAGCAGGGGCACCCCTGACGGGTTCCTCTGCTGATCGAGAAGGAGCGCGACTCTTGTCCTGAAATACGGACAGAGGCCACTGGGGAGATATATAGAGCTTGTATGGCGGTAAAGAACTCATGCGGAAATCCCTTGATTCTTAGCAGTTGCCATAAAAAGGCCCAGGAGACCCTGTCGAACGCCTTTTCGGCGTCCAACAGGACCATTGCCAGAGGCTGTTTACACACCTGAGCCCAATCGAATAATGCAATTGCCCGCCTGATATGATCTGCTGTATCCCGGCTAGGCACAAAACCGTGCTGGCGAGAAGAGACTAAGGGGGCAATAACCTTTCCTAATCTAAGTGCGATGATTTTAGTTAAGATTTTACTATCAGCACATATTAGGGAAATTGGTCGATAAGAAGAAGGACTGAGCTCTGGCTTGTCTTTCTTTCTAAATACTACAATGGTGGTCTTATGCCATGATTCAGGGGTTCTCACCCCTCACAGCTGCCTTGAAAGTGTCCCAAACTATTAGCGTGGAGGCTGTACCCTTGTTTATCTGAAAAAAATGTACAATCCAATTAGACATATATCCACAATACTCTTGGTCGAGTAAAAGTTTTCGCTCAAATGTCCAGGTTGTCATACCAGGTTTTGGTCCACTGAGCGGAAATTGTAGAATTAGCGGGTTATGATCCGAGATTACTCGGGATGTAACTCGCAGCTAGTCCCTGCAAGGATTGGATCAGTAACAAAAAAATAATCTAAGCGTATAAATTTGTTATGGGGAGCAGAAAAGAATGTAAAGCCCGGATCAGTTGGGCGCACACTTTGCCAGACATCTATCAAGGCATGTTCATGACAAAGCCCATGAATAGCTTTTAATGTCCTGCCCTTCCGCCCAGAATAAGGGGTATTCTTATATAAATCAAAATTTGAATTTGGGTGAATATTGAGATCCCCACATAAAACTTTGGGAGAGGGCCACAGAGCAAGTTCGACGCTCCAAAAATCTAGAATGGCGGGGTCATCAAGATTGGAGCCATATAAAGAGCATAAGGTATATGGTGATCCCTTAATTACAATTTTTGCTAATACCCAGCGTCCTACATTATCCACCTTTACTTGCTTGGTGATGCAGATGCCTTGTCTGGCCATTATGGCCACTCCCCTGATAGTTGTGGTTTGCCGGGAGCAGGCAATCAGATCCAGACCAAGTTCCTTCAACCAGGCACGGTTGCTCCAGTAAATCTATATCCAAGTGCCTACGGTAGTTCCATTCCTGATGCCTTTTTGTTGTTATTTTTTTCTCCTTTGCGGGGTTTTTGCTTTTTCAGTGTGGGCAGCACCTAGACGCCTCCGGGCATTAGTTGTGCTCTACAAATACAATATCATATCATGTCAACTGTGAGCTCTACAGATCATGTTGGTATGTTTATGCCACTGAAGAAGAGTGCACAGCTGAGAACAGAGATATGTTGGTGCATACTTTAAGCAAGTTCTATACTAGTATTAGGATGTGCTCTGACCTGAAGGCAACTGTCAAGATATGAGACCTCAGAGGTGGAAAGAGTTGCACAAACTGGCCCAAGATTTGACCACTTTTACTCACTCTCCTCGTTATGCTTAGGATGGAGTGTTCATATGTGCATATTTGCATATTTGTCTGGCAGGAATCTAGAGAAGGGCAGTGATGCAACCAATAAAGCACCAGAGAAGCCAGTGGTAAAAATAGAGCCATGATTTTTTAATGAATGGAGGGGAGCTACATTAGGTAACAGTTGGGAAAAGCGGCTAGAACAGTTAGTAAGGAGAAGAAACGTTCTGAGTTCTTGCGATGAAGTGCTGTTTGCAGAGGAAAATCTTCAGTTCTTTTTTTTAAATGTACTAGTGCTGAGGCAGATCTAAGGGGATCTAAGGGGTAAGGGAATGTTGATACAAATCCTGTGTGCATGGATGTAGAAGGCCTGTTTCCTGCCATTTTCTTCTTACAAGTTATTGTTTCCAATGCGATGATACCTTGGCTGTGGGCACATTTAGTTCCACTGAGAATGGTTCGCTTGACAGAAGAATGGGCTGGCATGCCGTTTGTACTCTCCATGTAGGTAGCGCTTAATTCGAGCTGGTGGTTGTAAGTGGTAGTTCCTCAACACTCATTTTTGGGAACTGGATTTTTTTTTCCTCAACAGACCTTGATCTAATGACAGAGAGGAAAACACACAAGGAGATAAGAATGAGGAAAAGAAAGATGGAAAAACAGTAGCAAAGGAAGAGATCCGGAATTATAAACCCCTACAAGAGTGAGTTAAGGAGGTACGTAGTGTCTCGTGGTGGATTAAAGAGGCAAGAGGTGGAAGCAAGGCTATGCAGTCTTGGTATCCAGCACTCTGACCTTTAATAGATCAGGCTGTAGGCTTCTGAACCAAAGTTTGAGCCACTGAATTTATTATTTTACAAATTTAGCACTGCTTGTAGGTGATGCATCTAGTCTTGAAGAGGATGCAGCATGCACAGGAAGTCAGAAGTTCATTCACAGCATGGAAAAAGTAGCTGAGTTTCTTAAGGTGAAGAGTGTTGAATGCCTTTTCTGGGGGCAGTATGGTATCTGGTAGGTAGAGGAGAAGGATCTTGCTTCCATCTAGATATGAATGCAAAAGGGCCAGGATGTAATTTCTATAATTGTTAGCATTGAGGAAAGATTTCAAGTTTTTCAGGAGGTAAAGTGTGCCATGCTACCTTGATCTTCTATGCAATGTATTTATTGAAGAAGAATTCGGAAATGGGGTTGTTTCCAAGTAACATGGCAGCATACTCTAGTTTCCTGTTGCTCACAAATAGCAGAAACCAAGATCTATTTGGGTTGAACTTCCTGTAGCTGCTGGACATCCAGGTCTGAGTAAGATGGAGACATATTTCCCTGCAGACATGTGTATCATCAGTGTATTGGTGAATTTTGGGGTGGCTACAAGTGAGTCAGGTTACCAGGTGCTCCATGTAGAAGTTAAAGATGAAGATGAGCCTCCTTTAAGTTTGCCACTTGGGGAGAAGAAGCTTCTTCAAGCTCACAGCCCATCAGGGCAATCGTTTACCACTAACTCTGAAAACAGCACCCTTACTTATGATTTTCAGGAAACCTCTCAAAACCTGGTTATTTAGTCAATGATCTCGCTCTTTGCTCACGGTTGCTCCCTACAGTTCCGTCCAGCACCAAGATGCCTTTGGGTATTCGTGCGCTTTACAAATCATAAATCATTGGACGAAACACGAACCTCCTCCTCTAAGCCCATGGGAATGGCAACTTTGGAACCTCTTGGCAATACAGATGCTCCCTTTCAATCCTAATGGGGAAGGCTGTACTTGTGAGCCTTAGCAACCTAGCATCGCCTAGCCTGGTAATACCCCAGGCCTTAGGTTTATTCTCTTGAGACCCCATTTTACTGTATGTTTTAACTTTTAGTATGGGATCTGCTGCTTCTGGTGATGGGTAGTTGAAGGGCTCTGCTTTACTCTTCTTCAGTTGTGTATACCTAGATCAACTTGTGTAATGTGTTAGGATTCAATCCTGCTTAGTTAGGAAGGAGGTGTTATATTTGTAGGTACATGCAGGCTGATTAATGGTTTTTTAAACATATTTGATGTTGTTGGACTTTTCAACTTGAAGACTTATGCTATTGTCTGTTGCTTCCCTATTAAAAACGTTTAATTAAAAGGATTTGGGAAGCACACGTATACAAACCAGCGATGGATGGTATTCTTGAATTAATCTCAGACACTGGCATCCCAGTCCATTGTTATTTTGCACACCTTGCCACCTCAGTTTTGACCCAGCCATATACAAATCATTATTTACCCTTTTCCAGTGGGAACAATCCAGCCCGAATTGCCAAGCCATTTCTTCACTGCACCGGACTACAAGCAACCCAGGAACAGTTTTGCCCTTGTTAGGGCTCATCAGCGAGGTATAAGTTGATTCCAGTTACACAGCGTGCACAGGACCACGCCAGGGCATACCCATCCCGCTGAGGGTGACACATTAAAGTATACAAAACAGTGATAGATTGGATGTTTGAATTAATCTCAGCCACCGCAAATTACTTGGGCCGCAACCCAGTCCACTATTATTTTGCACACCTTGCCATTCAGTTTGGACCCAGCCAAATGCAAATCAGTCTTAACCTTGCTCCAATGGAAACAGTCCAGCCCAAACTGCCAAGCCAGGTTCTCACTGTACTGGAGTAATACAAAGCAACTCAGGACCAGTTTCAACCAAGTTAGGGCTCATCAGCCAGGTATAGTTTGATTCTATTGACACAGCGTGCACGGGACCCACGTCTTGGTATACCCCTCCCACTTAGGATAACACACTAAAGTATACAAAGCAATGTTGGATGGGGTGCTTAAATTATCCGCAGTCACTGGTAATTACTTGGAGCCACATCCCAGTCCATTGTTATTTTGCACATCATGCCACATCAGTTTGGACCCAGCCGTATGCAAATCAGTATTGACCAGTATTTAATTTGAGCTAGTGGTCGCCAGTGGGGGTCACTGGCATTCATTGTTAGGGAGCAGCACTTATTTTACTGCATCATACATTTACCAATAGCAACAGAGGGAAAACTTACAAAGGGAAATGGAAAAAAAACGAGATAGTAGGAAAATCTGTCTCAAAAGTAGAGAGCCGGAACATGCACAAGTGAGATAAAGGGGCAGGGAGTGTCTGGTAGTGTAATAATGAGGCAGGAGGTGGACTGAAGACTAGCCAGCCCTGTGATTGGAGCACTGACATTTAAGGGCACTGACTGCAGACTTCTGAGCATTGGTCTTGACCCAGCTCCAATGGGAACACTTCAGCAAGAACTATCAGGACAGGTCCTCAATTAAAGAGAATACAAGCAACCCAGTACTGATTTCGACCTCGATATGGATGATCAGTCTGGTATTGTTTGATTCCAGTGACATGGTGTGCACGGGACCCAGGTCTTGACTCACCCATCCCACTTAGGGCGGCACAATAATGTATTCAAAACAGTGATGGATAGGAGGCTTGAACTAATGTCGGCAACTGGTAATTAATCAGGACCACATCCCACTCAGTTGTTATGGAACCTTAGTTTGGACCCAGCCATATGCAAATGAGTCTTGACACTGCTCTGATGGGAACAGTCCAACCAAAAAATGCCAGGCCATTTCCTCATTGAACTGGCTCACAAACAACCCAAGGCCAGTTTCACCCTAGTCAGTGTTCATCAGCCAGGTATAGCTTGATTCCAATGACACAGCATGCACAGGACCCATGATTGGGCATACCCGTCAAGCTTAGGGACACACATTAAAGTATACAAAACATACTTGAATTAATCTCAGCCACTGGTAATTACTCAGGGCTGCACCCCATTCAATCATTATTTTACACACCTGGTCACCTCAGTTTGAATCAAGCCATATGCAAATGAGTCTTGACTCTGCTCCAATGGGAACAGTCCTACCCAAACTGCAAGGTCATTTCCTCACTGAACTGGAATGAAACCAACCAAGGACCAGGTTTGCCCTAGTCAGGGTTCACCAGCCAGGTATACCTGATGAATGCAAAGTGTGCATGGGTCCAACGTCTGGGCATACCCATCCCACATAGGGTGACACTCTAAAGTATACAAAACAGTGATGGATGGGATGCTTGAAATAATCACAGCTACTGGTAATTACTCAGGCCTGGATCCAAAAGGAGGTGGCATGGTGGATGAACAATGAAGGAATGGGATGTGGCCCGAGTGATTTCCAGTGGCTGAGATTAATTCAAGTATTCCATTCATCACCTTGTTTTTTTTGTGCATTTGACGCCCTAAATGTGCTGTTTATGCCCAGACGAAGGCCCCAGGCTCCTTGTGCCTCGGGAACCAAGCTATAGCTGGTTGAAGAGCCCTTATAAGGGAGAAACTGATCCTGGGTTGCTTGTGTTTCGGTTCAAGGAGGACCTGGCCTGGCAGTTCCTGTGGGACTGTTATCATGTGGAGCAGGGTCAAGGCTGACTTACATATGACTGGGTTCAACCGAGGTAGCATGGTGAATAAAAAATGATGGATTGGTATGCAGCCTTGAGTGATTGCCAGTGACTAAGATTCATTTAAGCAGTCCATCAATTTGATGCTCTAAGTGCACCAAGTATGCCCAGATGTGGGTCCCAGGCTCACTGTGCACCTGGGACCAAGCTATACCTCACGGAAGAGCCCTAATAAGGGAGAAACTGGTCCTGTGTTGCTTGTGTTCCAGTTCAGGGAGGACCTTGCCTGACAGGTCCTACGGCACTGTCCTCATGAGGAGCAGGGTCAAGACTGATTTGCATATGACTGGCCCCAAACTGAGGTAGCATGGTGGATAGAAAATGATGGTTTGGGATTCAGCCCCAAGCAATTGCCTGTCACTGAGATTAATTCAAGAATTCCATCCATCATCTTGTTGTTTTTGCATTTGATGCCCTAAGTGCACCAGCTATGCCCAGACATGGTTCCCGGGCTCACAGTGCCACTAGAACAAAACTAATAAGGGTGAAACCGATCATGGGTTGCTTGTGTTCCGGTTCAGGGAGGACCTGTCCTGGCAGTTCAGGCTGGAAAGTTCCCATGAGGAGCAGGGTCCAGATTGATTTGCATATGGCTGTGTTCAAACTGAGGTGGCATGGTGGCCAAACATCAATGAATTAGGATACAGCCCAGAGCGATTACCAGTAGCTGAGAATAATGCAAACATTCCATCACTGTGCAGATTTTGCATTTGACGCTCTATGTGTGCTGGGTATGCCAAGGCATGGTTCCCGGGTTCACTATGCCACTGGAACCAAGCTATACTTGGCTTAAGAGCTCTAATAAGTGTAAAACTGAGCCTGGATTGCTTCTGTTCCATTTGAGGGAGGCCCTGGCCAGGCAGTTTTGGGTGGATGTATGATGTAACAACGCGAGTCAGTACAACGCGTACTGTTACATCGCAGTCGTTACAA
The DNA here is from genome assembly GCF_964204655.1 of Triturus cristatus. Lineage (NCBI taxonomy): Eukaryota > Metazoa > Chordata > Amphibia > Caudata > Salamandridae > Triturus > Triturus cristatus. Next base: position 217,941,198 of record NC_140594.1, on the reverse strand, counting down.
TGACTGTGATGTTACCACACTTTGCCATTAAAACGCAAGTCTTTACATCGACTTGTGCTAGTTGGCGTGCTAACATTAGAAAAGTGTAATTTACTATTCCAACTCCAGTCCACTTAACAGTAGGGAAGGTGTTTGGGATAGTAAACTACACCATTTGTAATGTTAGCACGCCATCTAGCGCAAGTCGATGTAAAGACTTGCGTTGTAATGGCATAGCGTGGTTACATCGCGTTCTTTGTAACGACCGCGAAGTAACAGCATCGTGGTGTACTGACTGCGATGTTAAGGATGTTTCCCTTTTGGGTAGAGTGTTCCCCTGAGGAGCAGGATGTAGGCTGATTTGCACATGGCTTGGTCCAAACTGAGGTGACATATTTGGCAAAAAAGAATGAAATAATGGATTGGGATGCAGCACTGAGCGATTACCAGTGACTGAGATTAATTCAAGCATACCTACCATCCCCTTGTTTTTGCATTAAGAAACATGTGTGATCCAGAGAGTGGTTGAGGTATGCTATGGTATTTATAATTTCTCATGAGTGTGCATTATTACACGACAGTAGGCATGGATTAAAGTCCAAAGATTCATTAGCCATGAGGCAAGTACATGTGTAGACGGCATTGGAAGTTTATATGACTGTAACGTCCAGCTCCCTATTGTGAAAAACATAACTCTGGCATGCCCTAAATTAGGAATGAGGTATATTCCAGTTGTTGCATGTTAGCCAACATGAAACCATGCTCACATTATTAGCAGAGCACAGCCATCTGAAAACAGAAACATTCAATTAACCTTTAGGACATAGTAAATACCACAATGTGTACAAAACTCACTTTGGAGACAGAAAGCCCACCAGAATATATTTCGTGACTGCTCTGGTTCCGCTTCTGGTAAGCTCCTTCATAAGAAAGGTCACAGCGCTGCAGAGCAACCAATTCATCCTGCACTTTCCGGAATTTAAGATCTGTTCAGTGCCCGCTAATTACACCGTAAAAGGATTTATTTTGCGAACAGGAAGAAATATAACCCTTCACGAGTCAATCATACAGAACAGAGGCAGCCTCAGGCTCACCACGAAATAATCATTATTGATTAGAAGTGGGAAAAACCCTATCCACGGAGAAAAGAAATGCACAAAGGTCAGTTTGCAAAACTTTAATCGTGAAAACTATGCTAACAGAGCTTAATGCTAGTATGTTTAGAACCGCATATCAGGAGGTGCTAGGAAAGCTGCAACCAGCCACATCCACCCGGATCAAAGTATTATGGAAAACACTATTGACAATGACATGACCAGCCTTCTCAATGCTTCCCTCGCTGGTAGTAAAGTCTGGGTCTCCTAAAACCTGTCATACTAACTCTTCTTCACAAGATACAAATATCAGATCCCAAATTATCTAATGAGCTGCCATACGTCGCTCTTAAATCTTGACCCTTATTTTCACTGTGAAAGATTGTAGAGCAGGAAGTCAGTTGACAACTGCAGGTGTTCATAAAAGACAACCATCTACTCTGCAGTCATTGAGTTTAGAGCCGACTGATTAAGCAACCTGGGGGGATATTCACAAGATCGTGTGATAGTTACCGCAAGAGTAGCATAACGCAAATTCCAATATCGCAGCCCAATCAACGTGGAATTCACAACAAGGCGGTACCATGCGATAGTCCGTCGACACTGTGGACAATGTCCGCGATACAACCACCACCACAGAGATAAAAACACAAACCACAACACCAAAAAACCCGCAATGGGCCAACGCGCGATGAGGAAATCAGTGATAAGTAGCGCCAGGCCTGCAACACACACCTGGCAAGCTGAAAAAATCCCCATAAAAGTAGAAAAAACACCCGCACCCAAACTGACCTACACACAAGCACCATGGAGGCAGCCGGAGCAGACGCAGAGGACGAGCGCAACCCCACAAGCACCCCGGACGACCAGCCCGGGACATCGGGGACAGGGAAGGGCAAGGACAAGAAGAAAAGGAAGACGAAGTTTAGTCCGCAGGCGAACACGATCATAGTCACGGAGGTGATGGATCACCATCAACAACTGTTCGTCACCTCCAATGTGTCATTGGGCACCAAAACTGGAACATGGTGGGACGTCGTCGACAAGGTGAATGCCGTCAGAGAGCAAAAGTGGACAATGGACGAGGTCAAGAGGCGATGGAATGACATCAAGAGGAAGACCAAGGAGAAACTCTCCGCCAACCAGAAGGCAGCAATGCAGACCGGAGGTGTGGGTCCAGTGCACAGCTCGTGCTGGATGACATGGAGGAGCTGGTTTCGACAGTCATCAGTGTGGATACTGTGGCCGGAGTCGGGGGACCGGAAACTGCTCGACAGGACACAACACAACCACAACAGGGTGAGTGACCACCAGGTACTGGGGGGACGGGTGGAGATGGCTACAATTGCACACATGCACAATCAAGCAGGGCACAGTACACACCCACAATGACCCTGGCACCTTGCCCAGACCCACAGACTGTCACAATGTATAATGCCATGCTGTCAGAATGTCAACCTGTACCATGCGGCTACATACATGTGGACACATTGTAATACACCATCTCCCCTTCACATCACAGGGGCATCATCAACACCTCCTGCAGAGCAGTCTCAGCCACTCTTCACTGATGACGAGGAGGACAACACCAGCATCGACCACAAGCCCTCCTAGACATCATTGACCTCACCGCAACTCACCTCTAGGATCAGGGCAGCCCAGCTGCATTGAGGAGACCCCACCCACCAACCACACCACCCAGCAGGAGGCACCCCCAACCCCCACACCCTCCCAAGTCCCCCAGGAACAACAAATGGCCTTCCAACGCCATGTGCTGGAGGGCCAGAGGGAGATCAGGTGCGGGTGGGGTTCGAACTCATGGTTGCCAAACTGGACGCCATCCTTGGGTGTCTATGTCCGCCCCATGGTCTCCAACGAGCCTTGACTGACATCACTGGAGTCATGACACGGAAAGTAGAACAGCTATCCGCTCAGAATGGCTCCAGCGATACCAGCTGTGAACTGGCACACATGCGGAGGCTCTTGGAGGACAAGGTGCGCATAGAGGCGGAAAGGATGGCAGCCACCGCTGCACATCATCGGAATGTAGCTGGTATCTATCATGCCCTGCGGATCTCCACCATGGCATTGCCGCCACAAGGTATGGCGCTAATGAATGCTACTGCTGTCTGTGGGTGTTGCAGTCCCATAGCCGGGACTGCAACACCCACAGGGGGGGCAGGGCACACACCCGGGAACAAGGACGTGGATGGGTTTGTGATCAGAAGGCGCTAGCATTCATTTCCGCCACCTGGCCTGTTTCTGCTTGGTGCTGCACATGGCCTCATGATCTTCCACTGACCCCCGATACACTCCGATGCACTCACCTTGGACAGCGGCATGGAATGCCACATCCTATTCGATGACCAATGACACGGTGGACAAACTGCGGACTGTACCTTCCTCTTCTGCAGTACATGTCATCCCCGGAGGGACGCTGGCTTGCCCTCCATGCGCCCATATTGTGTAGTGTGCCTGGCATTGCCCTGTACCGCTCCAGCTGCAGAACTGCACTGGATGTTCAAATAAACATCCAGTGATGCACTGCTGTGTCATGTCTTACATCATTCAGGTATGGATGTGTGGATGAATGTGGGGCCAGTGCCTTCCCTTGCGTCAATGATGTCCATCCTGTGGGATGCGAGTCAGAGGGTGTGACATTGCATTTTGTGTACCTGGTCCCGTGAACACTACAACAGGGACACATGCATCAGTCACTTCCTTGTCCGGACATGGACTGGACCACGCCCCGAGCCCATGAGTCATTGTGGCAAGCCCTGCGCTGGTCTGGCGTACCGCAGGCCAGACCACTCCGATGACACACCGAGGGGGGGGGGGTCATTGCTACCCATCGCAGGCGTACTCGCTGGCGGTGTGCAGGTCACTGGTCTAGTCGTCAGCATGTTAAAGCCACTCCGTGAGGGCAGGTTTGCACACACACCACACCCATCCGGCACAGGCGTCACTGGCCATGTGACTCCGCCAACATAAGGGGCCGACGACATCACATTCTTTGGGTGCACTGAGTCAGTGGCACCTTAAGCTGCTGAGTGGATGTGCAGCCTGCGATGATGCCCTGTCCCGGCGGTCCGGACAGCTCTGGTTTTGTGTGCCCTGCTGGACCGCAGTGTAGGCCAGAGCCAGCGGACGGAATGGGCCTAACTCCTCGTGGCGTTACTTCCCAGATCCCAGAGTTAGTGGCACCCATTGGGCTGAGCGGGTGTGCAGCCTGCGATGGCGCCGGGTGCACTGGTATGTCCTCGGACATGGAGTAATCAAGACCCAGCACCAAACGTGAGACCTGTTGGCCTGTTGAGCGTGGCTGCATGGTGGGGAGGGTGCCATGTACGCAGGCCCCGGGCTTGTGGCTTGCAGCGCCATGTGGTGGGACCTACCGTCTTCGCGCCGGTGGCGGAAGGTGAGCAGTGAGGCCTGGGTGTGCATGGGCAGGCATGCTCCGATGGGCGGCGGGAGGGGTGGGTGTGTCTCTGTTTGGGTGTGCATGGGCGGGCAGGCGATGTTGTCTTGTGCAGGTGTGTGTACTGTGCCAGTCATGTTTCTGGACTCTGGTTCAGCTGGCAGCTCTGACTCAGATGTGTGACCTGGTGAACTGCGATACATACCTGCACGTGGTTGGAGACACACCGGTGGCAGCAGGTGAGCAGTGTGGCCTGAGTGCGCACTGTCTCTCTCTCTCCCCCTCTCTTCTTCTCTCTTTCCCCCTCTCTTCTTCTCTCTCTCCCCCTGTCTTCTTTTCTCTCTCTCTCTCCCTCTCTCTTCTTCTCTCTCCCCTTTGCTCTCTCTCTGTCTTTTGATGTGCGGAGGACACACCTTCTCATCATGATTTTTGTCTTGCAGGCTGGGACCTACGGATTGCCCTGAGGGGAGCGGCCATGTGTCTTCATTTCATTTCAGTGTTCATTTTAATAAAGTTTCATTTGTTGCTTCGAAAGTGAATGTGTGCTGCTCTTTTCTGTGTCGACACATGCATGTCACCAGTTGTGATTGTGCGACGTCAGGCCGATTATTTTGTGCGTATTTAGGTGTAGCTGATGTGGCATGTCTTTGGTCAGGGGTGCCAGCAAGGGGTGGTCCTGGGGGTGGTGTCGGTGGGTGTTGTGGCCGTCTTGGGTGTCCGGGCCGCATAATGGGTGACTCCATGGTTTCTGTTGCCCTTCGGGTGTGGCCCTGGGCTGGTCTCCCTTTTGTGGTGCAGGCTGCCGTCCGACTTTACACTAGGTCAGAGCAGGTGTAGATTTCCTGGTGCTAACGCGCCTTATTGCCTGTTTTGTGTTTTTATCGCCAATGTGGCTGGTCGTTGTGAATGTTGTGGTTTGCTGTTGTTGCGGATTTTGGCACGGAAACGCCCACTCTGCACCTCATTAGCGATAGTTGCGCCGGTCCTCTGTGGTGATGTTTTTTGCGGCTGCTATCATGAGTAAACTAGTGCTGTGGGCTGTGAACACCAGCTTGTGAATGGGGCGATGGCTTTATCGCAACTTTGGCTGCGATAAATAGGCCTGGGTGTAAAACTACGCTACGCTCGTGGAATGTGCGGAGTTTGCACAACTACGGACTATGCTAATCCCACGTAGCACAGTGCAAAAACGTGTAGTGTAGCGGGCATTTTTTGCTCACTCGCGGTCCTCAACATCAAGTTGGTGACACCAGTGCAATCATTGTGAACAGCATTTCCCTATCGCACTACGCAGTGCGCGTAGCTACGCGTAGCGTGCATAGTGTGACGTGCACTTTGCATAGCTACGCGTAGTGTTACTATGCGAACTACACCCAGGGTTAGCGATAAAGTGCCGTTGACTCGGCGATAGTTTCTTGTGAATATGCCGCCTGGTACTTTAGGGCATATGGCTGCCAAGTGGGCATATGCCGTGAGTCGTACTGTAATTTGGGGTTTTCTCCTATCCAGCAACAATTTCCCTCCTGGAATTTTTAAGCCTATTGTTAAACTGATAAAAGAAAAATCCTGTTGCCTGAAATACCGGTAGTGGACGAGCTTATCGCACATGGACTACCATGGCAGGCTGGTGGGTCCTCCTGGGGGCCTCTTTTCTGGTTTAAGTGGGGATCTGCCATCAATCATGGTTGTTTTGCTCATAAGTGTTTAACACAATACACTGGTTATCCATCTATTGGAATTGAACCTCTGGACCTGGCTATGAGTGGTTGAAATAGTTCCTCTAAAATTGAAAGAAAAATATTGGGTATGCATGAATGACCTGTACTGGGGAGGTTAATTGTGCAACCCTGGAGTTAACAATACCAGGGGATCCCATTAAATTTGGGGCTGAGTAACTATCTGGGGATTGTGAGTTGAACCTTGAGAATCCACTGAATACCGAGGATTTACAGGGTTACTGACCCTATCAGGGATTATGGTCTCTCATAATAGCATCCAAAGTGTCTGACTTGTATGGTGTGTCAGGCCTCCGATCTATGGCCTTCAGATTAAGTTGATCTGTTTCATCAACAGGTGATGTAGCCGAAAAAAGAGAAGCTTAAGGCTAATGTCCAAGGGACATAGCTCTGAAACACTTCACTCCCCACCCGCAGAGTTTTCCAACAAACTGCCAAAGAATCCGAACCAAAGTAAAAAAAATCGTTTTTCAGGTACAATGGACCGCCTCTCTCCAGGAAATGGTTAATAAAATTTGTGATAGTGGTTTTGATGCACATCTATAGCATTTGCCTGCACCAGTTTAGGCAAAAATTAGTTAGGAAACCTGGTATTACATTTAGTACTGCCCGTCAGAGCCAAGCAAGCTCATGCAGCCGCTATTATTGGAAGTAACAAATAAAAACTGATGGCAAGGTGCAGCATCTAATGCATCCTATCTGCTAATGTGAAAAAAGGCAACATTTGGACTTAGCTTAGAGAGAGAGAGAAACATGCAGATGCCTCAATCTGCAAACAAGAGGTCCATTTCTTGACCGCCATGGAGCAATGGATAATCTCAGCATCCCACCCCATCTTTATTAGCGCTGCTGTCCATTAGACAGTGTTAGCATTGTATTTGTCAGTGTAAGTAAATGTCCAGTACTAGATTCTTTAGGTACTATCCAATATGATCATTTATCCTGGTCCTCTAATGTTGCTAGATTTTGAAAATGAGATGAGGTTATTTGGAGACAGTCGCTAATGAGCTTAAAGTCAGCCTGATTGTAGGGTTTGTTTAGTGAATGGGTGTGCTAGGCTCAGGGTATAGATCTGGGCTAGACCAGTTGTTCTTAACCTTTTGACTCCAGTGGACACCCACTTAATCATTAATGGAACCCGGGGCCCCTCCCTGAAGCATTATTAGAATCCGGGCGCCCTCACTGAGTCATTACTGACAGCAGGGGACCCCAGCTTAATCATTTTCGATGATTTGAACTGCAAAAAAATACACAAAAAATACAGAAACAAGCATTAATTGTACAAACATACAAATTTTGAAATAGTTTACTAAATTCAGAAACAGATATACAAAACATCAACATTTCAGTTATAATGGGAAGGTTGGAGCCTTCCTAAATGCAATTGAAATCACTCTTCCCCTTCTTCATTCCAATCACTCTTCTCTTTGATGCACTTGCACTGCTCCAACGAATCAATCTGAAGATACTAACTTAGGCCCATAATTATGATTTACAGACATTGTAAACCTGGCAATGTGCCAAAAAGATATACCTCCCCAGGAGAGACATCGCGAGGGAACATATCTCTATTCCTCCCCGTTATTTCCTCTTTCTATATGTGCTGCATTCTGCAGCACATGTAGAAAGAGGAAGATGCCTCTCAGGAATGCTTTTGTGCAGGAAGGTGTGCCTTCTTATACAAAAACAATTCTGCATGCAATAGAGGCACCCTTGCATCATAGTTCAAGGGTGCCTGCGTTGGCGCTAGGAAGGCCATTGTGTGCCAGCGCAGGGGGAAAAGTCAGGAATGTGCCATAGACCTTAAATACGGTTGAAAGGAACAATGGTCTAAGGGAGGCCTAAAAGGTCCTCGGGTAGCCTAGGCTACTTATTAATGAGCGCAGTTTTAATCTGAAGGAACACTTTCATAGGGAGTCCAAGCGGACTCAGTAAGCAATGCATGAAAGGACACAGGGTTTTTTGGAATGACATCACATTTATTAACAGCATAAATTGAGTATCATTAAATTATTTACGATAATAGTTCTGGTGCTCACAACCAAAACGTCCCCACTGTATTTGATTAGATTGAAGGTTTGAATTTTGTTGTCAATGCGATGTAAAGTTTTAATGTCACTAAGCACTTTTCACTTCACGCACTTTCGCTTTCATTTTTTCTGTGTGAGCACCAGAACTATTATCGTAAATAATTGAATGAATGATACTCCATTTATGCTGTTAATAAATGTGATGTCATTCCAAAAAACCCTGTGTCCCTGTGTCCCTTCATACATTGCTTACTGAGTCCCGCTTGGACTCCCTATGAAAGTGTTCCTTCAGATTAAAACTGCGCTCATTAAAAAGTAGCCTAGGCTACCCGAGGATCTTTTAGTCCTCCCTTAGACCATTGATTCTTTCAACCATATATACCACCCCTGGTCTTACTACTGGGTTCCCCTTGTTCTTCATACATATAGGCCTTAAATACAGCACATCCCTGCCCTTTCCAGTGACGCAGTGCAGCAAGGTGGCTTGCTGCACTGCGCCACTATTTCATAAATATGCCCCTTAATTTTTAGCCTCCAGATTCAAATTCTTTTACATTTACAGAAATGTAAAAATGTTACAGTTTGTCTCTCTATATATACTTTATTCATCTGTTAATATTATTCAATTTTCTAAGCAGTCACAGACCCCGAGTTAGCTTCACAGACCCCCAGGAGGCCCCGGACCACAGGTTCAGAAACACTGGGCTAGACTTTGCTGGGTAGCTGGAATGATGCATACGCTCTTGTATAGGGGCTCCGGTTGAGTGTCATCTGGGCTAGACTGGGCATGCTGCTGGACTCTGCAGTATTCGGTGCTCTGTTGTTCTCAACTGTGGGCTGCACTTTCGTCTGATTGACATGACCTCTGGAATGGTGTGGCCCATGGTTCAGTGGGATAGGGCATCAGATTTGACATTGGACTGGGTTATGGACAACGCTGGGATGGGGACAAGACAATCCATGATGCTATTTTGGAACACAGCCAAACCTAGGCTAAATTCAAAATCTTAATCAAAACGCAAATGTTAGTAAGAATGGCCACTGGGCTGAGGGCCAAACCAGAGACTTGCAGCTAAACTTTCAGATATTCAGGTGCCAGCTCAGTCTTTCAACTGCCCAGCATAACTATTATTAGTGTGACTGCCTTGCATAAATATAACTTCTTTGTCTAGGATTTATTCAGATTGTGTAGTGTACTATATGAACTCTCAATGTTATTATGAATGTTGAAAGTAAAATAACCTGCTGCCAGGTTGCTCCCTGGCCAAGTCGAACAAAGATTGGAGTTATTTTTGGAACCAGCATACATTAACTCTCTGCAAAAGCTTATTCTTATATCTGCCAGCTTTGCAAATCTAGCATGGGCTTTGACGAATGAATGTGAAAGCATTGACAGTGTTCTACTAGGGTGTGGACAGTAGTCTTGTCCCACCTCTTCACAGTTGTATGTGGTGCATTCTCTACCTGTTCTATAAATGTCCTGGGAAAAAGAGAATTTCTTTTGGCACCAGCTGACACTAACAACTGTCCATCATCCCCCAGTGGCAAGTGGCTTCAGAAAATCACCCAAATGTTCTTTAACAGCGCTTCTCCAGAGCTACCTCTCCTGGCACTATAGACACCACTTCATATGATTAACCAGAGACCCTATGAAATGGCTAAAATGTGACATACGAACAGGATAAAAGAAACGCACCATGGGGCAGATTTACAAGCCCCTTGCACCACTTTTTCGTCACTTTTCCCATGTTAAAATTAAGCAAAAGCAGCGCAAGTGATAGTAAATCTGCCCCCATATTTCTAGGATGCGAATGATGGCACGACAACATCATTGTAGATTGTGAGGTATAGCTCCAAGAATTACCACTGATCACTGTCAACAGCTAATAGCGACGTAAAGCAGGAGACCCTACATTGAACTGGGGCCCCCATGCCAGTGAGAAAGCACTATGGAGAACCATATGGTCTCTGCTCTGCACCCAAACAAGTGATACAGGGCACTGCATAGTCCATCTGCAGATACTTCTTTTTGCATTTTTGTTCAACACATGCAGGTTTTGGGATCTCAGAAAATGCCAGAACAGTCCAGAGGAAGCAGAAAAAAGAGGCACCTTATTTCCGTCCTATAATGTGGCACTTAGTTTAACTCCCAAAATGATAAACAGAGATGCATGCAACACACTACTACCATGAGAAATGTTGTTTTTTATTTAAGTGTAGTAAAGGGTGTGGAATGTGGATATATTGCTCTTAAAACCCTTGAGGGCTGTTTGGACACTATATCAGTTTTTATTTTGACACTAGCGAACATGATGGATATTTCGACAGATAATAATACTCGAGTCCAGCCATCAAAGGCCTCGATTAGGAGCGCCTCGGAGGATCTGGCTCTGTTTATCGAATCTGTGAAATCAGATAACCCGGGAATCGTAATTCAGCAGTGGCAAGAAATATCTCCTATTACGTGTTTGTCCCTAAAAACAGGGTGTAACATGGAGATTTCGGTGCTGTCAATGCCAAAATCAGCCTGTCCAGCTATATACTGCGAAATCTTTCCAGTAAAATGTTAAAGGGGAAACATCCAGAGGGTGCAAACTATGTTTTACTACCTGTAATTGCACCCCCCACACAAAAGGGTTTGCCCAGAGGACGCACTTTGAGTAAATCAGTTGTAATCAAGGCCATGATATTGGGGCATATAAAAATAATAATGTAAGGAATATGTCCTACCTTTTTGAAGAAGTTATATATAACTTTATCAATTAAAAGTGCCAGAGGCAAGAAGCCATAAAGTTTGTTCATACTGCATCAAACATACAATTGGTAAAAATGTTCTACAAATGCCTATAACTTAACATGCCAAGCAGCATTCAATATAGATCTTTTTTGCCCTTGGTTTCTAGACACATGCATCACATTCCCTGCAATAACAATCTATACTAGAATGTGGCTTTTTAGCACGCTATCTGTAACAATATTAAGAGAAGGCATGCATTATTACTCCTGGGTCCACCCTGCTATTGTCACTGCTGCCTCTCATCCTTCTCTTCCACTTGAATATTTAGCCCATTAACTGAGGTTCAGAGGAGCAGATCCACTCCCAAAGGGGAATGTGAACATCATATAAATAAGAATGTATTCCACCAACCAACGAGGCACCTCTCCGCTCCACAGGACGCCTACTCGAACACATTCCACGCAGCAGCAGTCCGTGGAGGGAGTTCCGTGGGGCGGAAAGGCGGGGCGGTGGAGGGGCAGGGTGGGGGGAATACTAAACACCGGAATATGGATAATTGGAGGTAAGTAAACAATTAAATAAATAAAACGAATTTCGTAGCGCGCTTTGCATCACAAAATCCGGTGCAGCGCACACTACGAAATTCGTTTTATTTATTTAATTGTTTACTTACCACAAATTAAATAAATAAAACGAATTTCGTAGTGTGCGCTGCACCGGATTTTGTGATGCAAAGCGCGCTACGAAATTCGTTTTATTTATTTAATTGTTTACTTACCTCCAATTATCCATATTCCGGTGTTTAGTACCCCCCACCCTGCCCCTCCACCGCCCCGCCTTTCCGCCCCACGGAACTCCCTCCACGGACCGCTGCTGATTCCACGCATACACAGAACCAAAGTAGGAGGACGCTCTTTCTCTTACAACACTCCTAAAGTGAGGAATGCCCTCCCTCTCCACATCAGAGCATCCTCCTCTCTTTTTGAATTCTGCAAGAAGCTGAAGACCTGGCTTTAAATGAACCAACCTAGCATAGGCAGGGCTAGGCACACACACCTGCTCAATGCCAGGATACTCTTGTGGGTGATAGTGGGCTTTAGAAATACACAGGCATAACATAACATTCCAATATGTAAAATGAAGCATTTTAAAAGTACAGTGTGCCTCATAAATGGTTTTAGGGAGTATTCTGAAATTGTTTTTTGAGTTTTTACAGCCTATAAGGTTTACAAAATACAAACAATGCATTTTTTAATATATCCTTAGCCATTCTGGGCTTCTACACTGGTCTAACTCGTTCTCATTTTTTAGAACCTTACTGTGGGTAGTTTTGGGGCTCACCTTCATACTTTGGCATTGGTAATAAGCAATAATAATCATGAACATAATCTAAAATAAATTGTAGCGCAATGATCGACACGCATTATAAAATTGTCATAAGTCAGGAAATTAGCGTAATAACCATGAAATGCCATGTCCTATTGACCATTATTTTTCAAGAGAATGTGGTCTATTGGTAGAACAGTATTGGTGCCAGAGAATTATGTTCTTTACTGAAGGCATGCATTAGTTAAACTGCCTTTACCATACAGGCCGCATAACCATAGAATTCTCTCTTACCAAAGAAATTAAGCATGCAAACCGACATGGCATTCAAAAATCAATAAAAATATGTATTTTCTCCAAAATATGATGGAAGGTACATCAACCAACAGTAGAAAGCAATCTTGCACACTAGTAGGGTAAGGATGACAGATGTCTCATGACAATACCAATTCAAGAGGAAAAGCAACATTTCCACAAGGAGGATAGACAACATGGCATGCACAAATATCTCTCAGTTCACTGCATAAGACCAGCTACTCGACTGTAAATGCAGAAGAAGCGCAAGCCACTCATAATCATGTATAGTTCCACAGCACGTCTCACATAGGCCACACTGACAACCCACACTCTTCCAATCAGACACAGCAAGAATATAAAGCTTGGTTGTCACTCCTTTCCGCTCCACTACTTACTGATCGATGTGACATATCATCAAGCAGAATAAATACCAAGGCACTTCCCACAAAGGTAACACCACCAACCCCCATCTTTCAAATAATCACAACCTACCCAGTGTCATGATGCCCTTTTAACTTTGTCACAGGTATAAACACCATATACAAGTAACACGAATATACTGTTAAAAATGCAGTTCAGTCTGTTTTTTAGGAAATGATAATGAAGGTGCACAATTTTACCTTTTGCATAATGAGCGCATTCATCAGCAAAATGTGATTTACTTTACTAAATAACGTGTATATTAATCATGTAATTTGTAGTAGGTGACTACATATAGTCATTCTGAGCAGCACCCAAGTTAACATGATTAAATATTTAACATTAGCCATTTTTATATTGTTATTTTGAATGTTAACTTTATACATGAAAGCCCTGCACATGCTGTATCTGTTTGCTTTGCTTGTTATGTGTTTTTCCACAGAAGATGCTTTATTTATTTTCATGGATGTCCTTTCATTAGCTGGTGAGTAGATATTTTGTATGTATTAGATGACAGATTGTGAGGTTCTCATGAAAGGAAGAAGATGCCAGTGTGGGAAAAGCGACTCGTGGGAAACACCGTTTGGAGGGAAAACAACCTTTACAACGCAACTATTACATCACACTACACTTACAACGCAGGCATTACAACGGAACATCCTTTACAACGCATGACACTACAACGCATACCATTACAAAGCATACCATTACAACGCATGACACTACATCGCATGTCACTACAACGCAGGCATTACAACGCATACCATTACAATGCATACCATTGGAGTTAGAATAGTAATTTTTAACCCCTACACTATCCAACACTTACCCTACTGTTGCACCCCCTGGAGTTAGAATAGTAATTTTTACCCCTATACTATCCAATACTTACCTTAAATGCAATGTAACAGTATGCGTTGTAATGGTAGGCGTTGTAAAGGTAGTATGCGATGTAATGGAATGCGTTGTAAAGGTAGTTTTTAAAAATGCGTTGTAGTGTCATGCGATGTAATGGAATGCGTTGTAGTGGATGTTGCGATGTAAAAATTGCGTTGTAAGTGCATGCGTTGTAAAAGTATGCGTTGTAACGTCATACATCCTTGTTTGGACATGAGAAAATGGGGAGTATACCTGCTCCCAGCATTTGGAGGGAACTGATTGGTTCCTAGGAGTGGGGACAACCTGACATTTTTCAAATAATACTGTGTTTATCGAATTATAATAGTGTGTATTCCTGAAACCTAGTTAGGGGAGATTCTCTTGCTGACTTCCGTCTGAGAAGACCCTTCTCACCTCTGCTGATCTCTATACCTTGAGTGCAAAGGCTTCATGCCTAAGAATTCTCATGCTCTTGTTCAGAGACCTTTATTTGGTTTTTTGAAGCTGACACCTTACATTATTTGCCCAACCTAAATGCTTTCACATCCAATCATACAAGCTAAATTAGATTAGGGATTTCCTTTATGGAACACACTTTTTGGATATGCTGTATTCTTTATATAATTATCACTAATGCTCTATTTTTCTTTGCCTTGAAATATGAATTCTTTGACTACTTAAACTTGTAAGTGATGATTGCTTGAATTAGAGTTATTAATGGACTAATGTCATTGCTTTAATTAAATCTTGTGAATAAATCATTTTTTTAACTTACTTAAATTCTCCTTGTCGTATTCTGTGGTGCCCAGTGGTTTTACTGTTTATGGATAATTATTTAAAGTCTTGATCCTAAGCTCTTCTTCTTGTTGATGAACATATGTTCATACGGCCAGTGGCAGGGTTTGTAAGATGATTATACTTGTAGATCAAGGTTCAGGTATCCCCCCGCCTGCAATATGATGGTGAAAGACATCAGAGGCCTCATTTATGATAAGTGTGGCATCGCTGTGGTAAAACAGCAATGCAACACTTTTCACTGCGCCCTCTTTGCACCACCATGGATGTACCGCATTTACATAACGGTGCTTCACGTCGCAAGGATTGACAGATGCGTCAGGAATCCTAACGTATCTGTTGGATCAAAACTCACGCATTGCTAGAGTTGGGTCATAAGCATGATGCAAGTCCAGCAATGCATGGGGGAGCCTGATACCTATTGCACTGTGCCACCCTTATGCCGGCTATGAGGCAGGTGTAAGGTTTTGACACAGTGGCATCCTAGAAGTGGCGCAGTGAAATCTGATAGATTTCACTGCGCCACTTCTACGTGGCTTTCTTGCAGGCGAACATCCACCCTGCATACATTATACCTGAAGCAGGCATTGAGTGGCGCAGGGGTTTACAAAGTGACGCATCTGCCTAGAGGCATCACTTTGTAAATATGGCACAACGTGGTGCATTATTTATGCCACAGCAGCGTCACCCAAAAATTTTTTTTAACTTTCTTTTTATTGAGAGTTCATAAAGACAAAATCATCAATACAGAACACATTTGTAATAAGATTAATACGGTACAAGGCACGTAGGTGTAAAAACATTTTCCAATTTCATCAGTTCGAAACTTGATTATAAAGTGCAAAAGTGTAAAACCAAAAAACATCGACGAATTTCAACAATTCAAATCTTAATTGTAAAGTGCAATGTGCAATTGTAAAGTGCAAAATGCGTAAAGAGAAACAATCTAGCAGACTATTAGTTAAGAAGATAAAGTTAAAGTTAAATGCTGTCAGAAAATACAGTAGAAAAGACTACGTTTCAAACACACTCCAAAACTTCACATATTTCTTGAGTGCCCCTGATCTCAGAGCATATTTTCTTTCCCTGCCCTGGATTCGTAGTCATTTTGCCTTCCAAGCCTGAAAAGTTGGTGCTTGATTGGTTTTCCAGGACTACAAAATAAGAGATTTGGCTATTAAAGAGGCTATGAAAAGGGACTCATCATATGGAGTGTGGCTCATAGAGCAGCCTAGTACAGGAACTAAGTCGTCGAATATTGTAATGGCTTTAAGCTCAGAGGAGAGGTATTTTTCAATTTCCTTCCAGAATGGCTGGATTTTAGAACATTCCCAGACAATATGTTTCCAGTTCCCTTTCTCCTCACACCGAAAACATGTATCAACAACTAGGGGAAAGATACTGTGGAGATAAGCGGGAGTTCTATAAATCAACCATTTATTGTAAAATTGCATGCGTCTAAAATTAGCGCCACGAAAAATTATTTTATTAAATTTATTTATCTTGTCCCATACAAGCTTGTTGATTACAATATTTTCCCTCTTTTTCCACCTCTCAATGATCCTACTGGAACATTCCTGCCCTTTATCCTCTTTTAATAATTTGATCCAGATACTCATCTTTTTTTGAATTTTATTATTCAAAGCTGTCGAGATAATTTCTTTGTGGTGTAGATTTCCTATATCCAACTCTCTAAGCCTTGGATTGAGCATGCAGAAAGACCAATTCAAGGTGGAATAAGAATAATGTACCTGTCTGGAGATTTCATCCCATGACTTCCACCTATTGCCGGTGAGGAAGTCTTCAATCTTCACAAAGCCATTTTCTTTCCAAAGATTTATTATTTTACTATCCATGCCTCCCTCTTCTCCAAAGTTAAAGTTGTTAAAATCCGTTGTAATACTTATTCTAGGAATAGAGTAGAATTTCAAAAACTGAATTTTCTGTTTGAAAATCCACTGAAGGGACTTGTAACAAACTTTCTTTGGATCTTTTATGATTCTAATCGGATCAATTATTTTTATTTCTGACAGCATCTTCTTCATAAAAAAATTGTGTGCTTCGTTAGTGTCTGAAAAATAAAAACCTGAAACTATGATGTGCAAAGGATGCAAAGTAATATTCTCTAATATTTGGAAGGGACAGCCCTCCTTGTGCAAAAGGAAGGTATAAAGTGTCACGTGCAAGCCTAGGAGATTTTTTAGCCCAGAGAAAAGAGGAGATCAGAGCATCCACTTTATTAAAAAAAGAGACCTGAATTGGACAAGGTGCAGCGTCAAACAAGAAATTAAAAAGAGGTAAGACCGACATTCGTATTAATGCTGCTCGCCCCATTAAGGACAGGGGTAATAAGTTCCAACGATCTAAAAGAGACCCCACCTTTTTTAACAATGGTGAGAAGTTCAATGAAAACAGATCTTCCAGATTATCCGATATAAATATTCCTAAATACCTCTTTGGGGATAGATTATATATTTGCCTGAATTCTGGTATTAAAGTGTCTACAGTGCAGTTTAACATTAATTTTATAACCCCCTAGATTTTGGAAATCCGAGAATATTTTTAAAATTTTCGGAATCTAGAAAAAGGGCAATATCATCGGTGAATAATTTTATATTAGTCATGCCAGCTACTGGGACTGTGTCAGTCCGTATATTCCTGATCGCAATCGCCAAAGGTTCGATAAATAGCGCGAATAAAATTGGCGACAAAGGGCATCCTTGGCGCGTACCTCTAGTGACCAGACATGTCCCGATATTAGAATTGTTGATGATAATCTGTGCCTTAGAATCCATATATAGATGTTTTAAAAGAATGATAAAAGCTTCCGGAAAATTAAAACTGTGCAAAATAGCAAAGAGGCAGTCCCATGACACTAGATCGAAGGCCTTCTCCGCGTCTAGAAACCAGATTTGAGCCTTCACTTTATTAGTTTAAAAAAATTCTAGTGCTTCCAATACAAACTTTTTGTTTGAATGGAGATACCTGCCTGCAATAAAACCGCACTGGTCGTTAGCTACGAGGTATCCCACTATTTTATTCAATCGGTTTGCTAAAAGTTTTGTAAAAATTTTATAATCTGTGTTTAGGAGACTTATGGGTCTATATGAATTTATATTCTCCTTGTCCTTTCCTTTTTTTAAAATGCTAACCACCACAGCTGAATGGAAAGAGTCTGGCGGGGAGCCTCCTTGGAGTAGGTCATTCAATAAAAGTAAAAGTTCTTTATGTAGGGTTCCTCCTAATTTTTTTAAAAATTCAATAGGAAGACCATCATCACCATTTGCCTTACCGTTGGGGAAGGAGCTAATTACGTCATCTAATTCTAACATTGAGAAGTCCTTTATGAGGCATTTCTTGTCCCCATCATCTAATTTCGGTATTGCCAGATGCTCTAAGAACTCCCCAATGGAATCAGATGAGGCCCCTTCGGTCGCTTGATAGACTCCCTCATAGTGTTTTAAAAACAACTCGCCAATAGAGGCTGTGGTCTTTGCATATGATTTAGTAATGGGATTAATTAATTGATCTATTCTATTGCAAGCTTGCTTTTCTTTGGCTTGCCAGGCCAAGAGCTTGCCTGTATATTCGCTCTCCTCATAGATCTTCTGGGCATATAGATTACTATTAGTTTCACCTAGGATGTAATAAAGTCCCTCATCCTGCCCTTAGCCTCGTAAAGTTTTTGCCCTGAGTGTGCTGATCTAACCTTGTAGTGTTCTTGAGTTGCCTCCGTGAGATCAGTTTGAAGTTTTGTTTTCTTCTCCTTTCTTGCCTTCTGCTTTGTTATTTCTTTAGATATTATGAACCCGCGGAATGTAGCCTTGAATGCATCCCACGTCATATTTAATGGGGCAGTACCTCTATTCTGTGTAAAAAACTGCTCGATAAATTCTTCAATGTCTGTGCACCATTTAGGATCAAGGAGGTTAAGATTGTTAAAAAACCATCTTCTAGTAGGGCTTATATCTTGTAATCCCAACGTTACCTCCATACAGACTGCCACATGATCGGAGAAAGCATTAGACAGATGTAGATAATTATATAAAAATATATCACAAAAAATGACGCAATGGCGGCACAAAAGTGTCAAAGGGGCTCATAAATAAGCCCCCAGGTACTGAATGTTGCACTCCGTCTAGAAAAGCATGCCTTTCTCCACAGAATAAAGTTACTGCACCAACGTATACCACTAAGAAAATGCAATGTCTTCCTTCTTTTGCCATCATTAAATTGGTCATTTGGAATTAGAAATGTATGATTTTGAATAATGCTTTACATTTTCACATTTGCTGATTTATATAAAAAGTAGGTTTTAGTTGGGAGACTGTCAATGCTGTCAAACAAAATTATCAGACCAATGGTTGTGCACATTGACAGTACTGGCTGTTGAAAAAAGGAAAACCAAATTACAAATGACTAAATATGACCACATCACCTCTTTCCTGAAAGAACTCCACTGCCATCACAAACAGCACCCCGTCTATCTGCCAAACAAGCTCACCATCTCATATGGATCTTGACACACCTGCAAGCCAGGGCACCCTCAGACTGCAGAATAGGAAATGTAAAAAAGGCAAACAGCAGGCTAATCTCTCTCAGAAACAGGAATTGTCATGTAGGGTTCGTAGTTTAGCTGCACCAGCAAATAACTTACATTTGACTTATTACCTTTGTTGTGATAATCTTTGCTTTGATCTCACATTGATTGATTTTCTTTGTAGTTATTTGTGTCCCCCGTTCAAAAGTGTAAAGTCGATTGGTGCACAACATATTGAAATCGAAATAAATATAAGCAAGAAGACGTAGTTGCTGTTCACATATTTTGGAGTAGGGATTCTCGTGCTGAATTTAACTTCATTTGCCAGATTAGCTTCCTCTTTTCTTAATGCGTAATTTAATCAGAATTTCCATGCAATTTGGTCATCCATTGCCGCATAATTCCTTGGGTCATGACTACCAGCAACATGAAGAATACTAGTGCTGTTTTACAGCATTGTGCCAGGCTTCTTTTTTTCGTCTCTCCTTCTCGCTGTACCAACCTCCTGTAGAATGTAATTCCACACTGCAAGCGTTTTATAAGTTAATCAACCACAATGCACTGAAAAACGCTTATTTATAAGTCATGTAGTAGAAACTGACCAAATAATTACTTGTGTTCCCATGCATCAGCACCTCTGCTTTGCAACCTGCTGTGACAGAATGAATTGAGCTGGAAACCTGCCAGGTACTATAAGGGTTCCTGCAGTCTCACAGTTTAGGATGTCGCCTCTCTGACTGATAGCAACTGTTCTCTCGCTTAAATTCCTCCAACCAAGCATCGCTTCTGACACTGCCTCCCAGGTTTTCCCAGGCACTGAAGAGTTGAAGTGCTTGACATCTTCTGCTAGATGTAAGTAAAATAATACCACCGTTTTTTGCAACACAGCACAAGAAAGCTGTGACTTTACCAGTGTTACTTGCAATATCTTTGAAACTGACTTTTATCCACTTGGGCTTTTAGGCTCCTTTTTAGCCCTTCCGCTCCTGGCACAGTGATTTTTGCCGATGAGCAGTCTAGTTTTTTCCCGTGACTCAGCTGCTGCACAGCAGGGCTGATTGGAGGGCTGAGGGGGGCGTGCTAATTTAAGGAGGCTGGAGCAGACATGTAGAGGGCACGTGCGGCGGGCATGCTGTTGGCGTGCCAAAGGTGCGCCTAAGGCAAGCCCGTCTGTGCCTGTCCGCGTCCGACCGAGTCCAGGGACCAGGACCCCTGGTCAAAGACTGGTCTATTCGGCGGAGGAACTGTGGTTACTGAAAGGTATGGACAGGTTACCACCACTGCATGATTTGGTGGAAGGGAAGTTAAAGGTGGATAATTTGTTACTTAGCAAGGTGGGGCAGAGAGGGACTATACTCACGGTCAGAGATTAAGGGGTCTGGGGACTGGTGATTTGACCTTGTTTAGAAAGCTGGGTGACCTAGAGAAGGGCCTAAGGGATTTGGTGTTGAACGCACGGTACCTACATAAACATAACCTGGAAGTCTTCTTGTTACTGCAGGAAGAAGAGCCAGACATTCTAGCGGTAACCGAAACTTGGCTATAGGAGGGCACAGGTCCTGATATAGTGGCGGCCCTACCCCCAGACTGCGATATCTTGATGCATAACCGGCAGGGTGGGAAAAAAGAGGGGGTGGCAGTGTTCAGCCGAAGGCATTTGACTGCAGAAGGGGTTGTAGCAGAAAGCCTGGATGGGGCGAAGGTACTAGGGGTAAAAAGAAGCCTAAAGTCTTACCGCATGATAGTGGTGGTAGTATACCGCCCCTCCAGACCTACCCCTTTATTTAAATATCTGTGTACGGATGTGGTCAGTGATCTGTGCTTAGATACCAACAGATTTTGGTGGTCGGGTACTTCAACTATCATTGGGACCAGGAACCAAGAGACCCCAGGCGAGTAGATTTGGAGAGGAGATGACCATGTTGGGGCTACAACAACTTGTGGAGACCCTTACCCACGATAAGAGCAATACTTTAGACCTTATCTGGGCAACCTTGCCTTCTGTATAGTTAATGGAGATTTAACCCTGTAGCTGGTCAGATCATTATCTGATCAGACTCACAATCCCACTGCCCAGTCGATCAAGGTACCAACCCCCAGATTGGCGGACGGTACAGAACTGGAATAAAATAGAAGAAACCAGGCTAGAGGAGGCACTGAAAGAGACTATGCATCCAGGGAGATATGCGGAGGATTTAGATCAGGAGAGTGAGAGGTTCACAAGGAGGATGCCAGAAGCCATTGACAAGGTGGCCCCTGTGCGGAGAGAAAGAGTAAGGAATAGAGGTAAGGGTACCCCCAGGTATACGGAGGAACCAAGAGGAAAGAAACAAATACTAAGCCAGTATGAAAGGAAATGGTGAAAGCTGTATGAACCGTAAGCTTTTGCGGAATATAAAGTAATGTTAGCCTTATATAAAAAAGCTATTACTGCAAGGAAGTTGACGTTCTATGAGCTGAGAATTAGGGAGGTAAGTGACACTGCTGGAGCAGGGTTTTCTATTGAAAATTTATTGAAATTTAAACTCCAGTTTATGTTTTTATGTCATAATTAAAAATTACTGATAACTAATTATTAAATATTAATTTTGTTGAAGTTTCTGATTAACCAACTTTACTAATGAAAGAATTACACGTGGGAATGCATTTATGTTGCCTTATTAATACGTGAACTAAGTTGGTGAGCAAATTAATAAAATATGTGTGGCTAAAGTGCTATTTGTTATGTGTTTGCGCTTTAAAATAACGTGCTTTAATGCTTCCTTGTGATGCAGATGGCTAGATAATTACATACACATAAGGGTATTAGTGGGAATTAACACTGTTTAATCATTACGATGTGGTAACGCTGTTTTGTGTTTCTTTTAATTAAGATGGTCCGTTTTGGCCTAATCAAAGATGGCCTATATTTAAAGCCTGCATTTGAGTAGATGAAATACGAAGAGAGGCCTCGCTGAATATGGTTGGAAACCACCTGACCTCGGCCTCTGACTGTATTAAAAGTTTCCGTGAGGACAGCAGCTCTGGGCTTGCTGCCAGTTGCCCTTGGAGAAGAATAAAGCCACAATGAACTCTGATAAACTTGTGGTGGCTTCACTATGATTCCGAGGAAAAGCATTCATGGATGTAACATTTTTTAGTTTGAGCTTCCTTCTTCCGTGTTTTTATTTTTGAGATTTTCGAGAGCGGAGGTTTTCTAAATGTTGCAAGTCAACATCCTTTCCTGCTAGCTCTGCTCAATGGCTCAACGGACGTTCAAAGTTTGTTTGTTACTTTCAATTTGTAAGTTTCAGTATAAATATTGTTAGACTAGAGAGGGTCTAAGGCCACTTCTTCTTGAACCTATGCTCGAGAGGATCGATGCTGATTGAGAGACCTGTCCTGACCCGTTTACGACATTTAGCTAGAATAGGTAACTATGAGAATAATGATTTTGCTATTGATTGACTTTCATTTGAACTAATTTAGATAAAATAACCTTTTGTTTGAATCACAGTGTCGGGTGGTTATTTCTTTGTCATTTATTGAGTTTCAAATGTATTCCTAATGTTTAAAATCATGACTCAAGACAGATCTATTAGGTTGCATTGACCTCAGTTTAGATGCAGATTATTTAGGATTTCTCTCGTATATTCAGTGTGGATAGAGTAATAGAATGAATGTTAGTGTGATGGGCCCTAGCGTATGATGAGTGTATGTGCGTTTGACTGTGGAATTACTCTGTCCGTGGAAGTAGGGAGAATTTATATGCTCCGATCTGCAGCAGTTTCCTGGTAGCAGTATGATGGTTAGATTATTGTCTTGATCTGAGAGATTGCTTGTATATAGGATTTTGGATTCATTGATTTATTGATTGATGTTGATATATGTACTAATACTATATGTTGAAGTCGTCGTATTGAGTTATATGTAGTGTGTACGGCTTCTGGAACGTAGGGAGCTGGTGATGGTTCCGTAGTAGGGCAGAGGAAAGTAAGTGCTGCTCTCGGGAAAGACGGGATTGTTGGCCCTGAAAGTATGCAGGGAAAAACGTGTGACAATTGAAGTTGCGCGTCACATTGTCTGGGTTCGGAATCAGTGACATCGTCGTGTGTTACTATTAGAGACATATTTTCAGTATAAACGGAGTGCGTATGGAAGCGAAGGTTATCTGTGAAACTCTGGTCTTAAGTCCCAGGGATCCGTAAGGTTTGCCGTTAAAGCTTACTGCTGGAGAAGTAATAGGTATTCCCTGAGCTTGTTTGAAGGACTGGGCAGAGGTAAGCGTTGCTTGGTTAACGTGTGTTATAATTCTGTAGCGGGACAGACTGTTCGCTGTTCTCGGGAAAGGCAGGATTCTGTGTGAATGTGCTACATTTTTCTGGTATGAAAGTGCGTGAATGTATGAGCATTTAGTTGATTTTGAGACTCTTTGGAGCATTCCTGGAGATAACAGTTAATGGATGCATGTTAGAAGGGCAGAGTAGAGGGATGTGCTACTGTGTCAACGAAAGTAATAATTCCGTAGTGGAGCAGAGGTAAGCGCTGTTCTAGAGAGAAGCGGGATTCTTGTGAGAAAGACCTTTCTTTACTATTCTGTGGTTAGCGAAGCAGACAATGGAGATGTTTATATGTTGGAACTAATAGATTTTGTAGAATCTGAAACGAAGTCTACTAAGAAGGTTTTGTAAAGGAGGGGTAGACGAGTGACAGGAGACAAGAGTAGAAGCGACTGCAGCGACTACTGACGTCAGAGACAGACCGCGCTGTGATTGGACAGTGGATTAGAACAGTGCTCGCGCTGGGATTGGTGCGTTGGTGTGAGCCGCGCAGGGATTGGAAGGAGTACAGGGTGACGTAGACGCTCCAGGATTGGTGCGTTGGTGTGAGTCGCGCTGTTATTGGACAAAAGATCGTACAGTTGCGGAAGGGACTAAAAGGGTTGCGGTAAACGTGAAAATGTATTATCAAACGGAGGAAAAGAAAAAGAAATCCTTGTTCGGTAAAATTAAAAGGTGGTTCGACAAGGATAAAGACATAATAACTAGAGAAGGTGAATTGCTTCCTCCGACAAGAACTCCTGCATCCTTCATGGTTGCGAAATATGGGTATCATACCTGTATATGGTTAGACAACTGGGCTAAGTACACTAAAGACAATGGTGTTTTAGCGTTTCCGGAACATGGTTCATTTAATCTGGCCATGTTGAGAAATTTACGGGAAAAGATGATGTGTCTAGAGCCTAGACCAAGGCCGACACAGTTTGAGGCGTTGGTGGAATGGGAAGATGAGGTGCATGAGCGAGAAAAGCAGAGGAGTGGAGGCAATTATAGGTATATTTTCGGGAGAAAATATGATCGTGAAACTCATCATGATCGAATGAGGAGATGGCGAGATGCTAGTATGTCAGAAGGGCTATATCCTATGAGGACAGTTGAAGAGAAGGAAGGGAGGAAGGGTACGGAAAAGGTGCCTGATGCAGAAGTGAGAAGGTATGGGGCTAATGATTATGAGGATGAGGTCTTCGATGACATGATTTACAAGAGACCACCTCCATATAGACCGGAACCAGAAGAGAGAACGCCAGTTGCTACTCCTATAAGAGATACTTTACGAATTGTTAAAACTGAGATTGTGACCCCTGATTTGAAAAGTGGTAACTCTTTCACGGAAAGGGAGAGAGAGAGAGAGTGAGAGAATCAAATTGGTGACGAGAAAACAAAAGAATTAGCAAGAACGACATCTGAGTTGACAGAGAAAATTAGAGAGCTAACAAAAAATCTAGAAGCTGTTACAGTGCCTGTAACCATAGGTCCGGTTATGCCTATTTTTGATAAGCAAAGAATGGGTGAAAATGGTTTGACAGTTCCCTATGTAGGAAATGGTTTGGTTGGTTCTTGTTCTTTGGAGGAATCAGGAATGAGGACGGGAGAAAATAATTTGAGACAGTTGAGACATGACAAATGTAGTGGAGGATCAGATGTTCAGCCTAATTCAGGATTGAATACTGGTTGTTTGGGAGGATCAATTTTGGAACCACAGAGGATGGCAGAACAAGTGGGTGCAGTGAAAAGGTCTACAGAAATAACAGCTGAGGATTTGAATGATTGGTTGAAAGTTCTTCAAAAGAAGGATAAAGATTCACAGGCAATTGATGTAGCCAGGTTGCGCATAGAATTGGAGGAACTTATTGCAGGAACAATTCCTACAGAAATGTTGAAAAATCATCATGATGGAGAGCTGTTATTCATGTGCAAGAGTATCACCTGGAGGGCTAAGAATACACATGATAGGTTAAAAGGAATAGCGAGTGAACTAGGAGTTGACATAGATAAGATGAAAGCTTTGCAGAAGCCTTACAGGGTGGATTTCTCTGACAAGGACATCGAGAATCTAAATGATGTTGGCAGAACAGGGCAGATTAAGGAAATGATTTCCTTATTGCGAAAATGGGGTGATGTGGAAAAGTGGAAGGATAGATGGTACAAGAAAAGGGAAGATTCAGTGGACAGGACTTACTCAGCTTTTCCTATGAGAGAAAAAGAAAAAACAGTGGATGCTTATCCTATGAGAGAGATTCCTGGAGGAGGATATGTACATGTCCCATGGACTAGACAGAATATTTTGTCATTTACAAATGATTTCCCTCGACTGAGAGAAAAGCCCGTCGAGTGGTATAGGCAGGTAGACAGGTTTGTGAAATTGTCAAAAGTGCTGTGGATTGACCTGAATAGTCTGTTTGATATAATTGTTCCAGCAGACTTGTGGGCAGAGTGTAAAATAGTTGTAGATTGGCCTGCTAAGGAGTACCCAAGAGATCAGAAAACGGGAACTCCAGACCCGGAGGTCATGAAGAAGTACGAGCAGGTTATTGTGTTTCTGAAAAATAAGGTACCCCCGAAAGAGACAGACTGGGTTAAGATAGATCGAACACATCAGGAAGCAAAAGAATCAGTTCATGCTTTTTATGAAAGGCTGATACTGGCTTTTAAACAGTTTAGTGGAGATGAACACTTGGGTGATAAGGATTTGAGTCATTTTGTATACAGGTTTGTATATGGCTTGAGACCTGAAATCAGTGAAAGGATTCGTGAGCACACAGTTGATTGGCAGAGTAAAAAGATTGATGAAATCTTGAGACATGCAAAGTATTTCAGTGATGAGATTGAGGCAAAACAGAGAAAGCTGAAAGAAAAAGCAATGTGGGCACAGGTGAAAGTTGCAGAGAGACAAGAAGCACAGCTGGTGGAACAGGCAAATAATCCAGGAAATAGGCCTAGATACGGTACAGGAAAAGGAAAGGGAAATCTAGAAGAAGCCAAGAAGAAGTTCCCATGTCACAACTGTGGACAATTGGGGCATTGGAGATCCGAGTGTACCAATCCACCATTAGTGAGTAATGAGAATAAATCATTGAATCAACAGGTGCAGAACGAGGGGTGTAATCATCAGCAGCAACAACAAAAGGTTGTCAGACAGCAGAGTCAAGAGCCAAAAACGCCCTTGCCGCAGAATAGAGGGTCCCAGAAGTATAACCAGGACTCAGGATTCTACAATGATGAGCAGGTAAACAAACAGAGACGTACTAACCTGGTACAACAGTACTGCTAAAGAATGAGGGGAGTGAGTCTGAAGGGGACTATTGACGGTGCCGAAGAGAGGAGGAAGAGTGCATACTTGGTGCGACTCTAGAAATAGACCAGGCAGGACCATTTGTAGATGGGAAAATAAATGGGGAGAGTGTTACTTTTTTGGTAGACACAGGAGCGACGAGATCAACTGTCAGGTCAGCAGATATAAGAAATCTTCCTCTCTCGGACGAAGCAATCCAAGTGGTTGGTGTAGCTAATACACAGATTAAGACTCATCTTACTGAACCAGTAAGGGTAAGGATAGGGAAATTTTCAGACATGCACAGATTTGTAGTCTGTGACACTAGTCCAGTGAACTTGTTAGGTAGGGACTTATTGTGTAAGATGAATTGCACAATTTTCTGTACTCCGGATGGAATAGCTTTTGAGACACCAGATGAGGATGTTCTGTACAGGATAACTTTAGATAATAGAGAAAGTGAGATTGTTGGAACATATGCTGTGTTTAATCCAGATGATTTGCCTCAAGAGTTGAGACACACAGTAAAAGCAGCGGTTTGGGATTTTACTGGAGAAGATGTGGGATTGATGAATAATGTAGATACAGTGAAGATTTCAGTGAAAGAAGGAATCGTTTATCCTAATATCCCACAGTACAGATTGACACCAGAAATAATTGAGGGAATAACCCCTATGATTGATAAGATGATTCAACAGGGTGTTTTGAGAGAGTTACTGAGTAGCCCGTGTAATTCACCGATAATGGGGCTAAAGAAACCCAATGGAAAGTTCAGGATCGTACAAGATTTGAGAAAGGTTAACAAAATTGTGGTAGCATGTTGTCCCATTGTGCCAAATCCGTCAGTGATTTTGTATCAGATTCCTCATGATGCTGAGTGGTACACAGTAATTGATTTGTGTCATGCTTTCTTTTCAATTCCATTACATCATGACAGCCAGCCGATTTTTGCATTTCGGTTTGGACAGCGTATTTTGGCATGGTGCCGAATCCCACAGGGGTATACAGAGAGTCCTTCAATATTTAATCAGTTGTTGAAAAAATCATCGGAGAGTTTGATCATGCCTGAAAGCTCAGTACTAGTGCAATATATCGATGACCTACTTGTGGCATCGAAGACACGTGAAGCTTGTGAAGCAGATACCATAGCTTTACTGAATCATCTGGCAGATGGAGGGTTAAAGGTATCTCCAGCCAAATTGCAATTTTGCAACAAAGAGGTGCATTATCTTGGACACAATATTGAAAAAGGTCTGAGAAAGGTGACCGATGACAGGATCAAAATTATCAGAGGAATGAGAGCCCCAATGACCCAGAGAGAAGTGAGGATGTTTCTGGGAATGGTGGGTTATTGTCATCAGTGGATAAGTAATTTTTCCCTGATAGCAAAGCCACTGATTAAATTGACTAAAAGTCAGGTGAGAGACCCATTGGAACTGAATGCAGAACAAATGGCAGCATTTGAATAATTGAAGAGCAGAATGTGTGAAGCTCCTGCTTTAGGAATGCCAGACTATGAGAAGGAGTTTGAGTTGTACTGTAGTGAGAGAAATGGATGTGCACTTTCAGTGTTAATTCAGAAGCATGGACGACTGAGGAGGCCAATTGCGTACTTCTCATCAACACTTGAACCCGTAGCTGTGGGTTTGCCAGGTTGCCTGAAAGCAGGAGCTGCTACATGCAGAAGCTTGGAACAGAGTGAGGGTATAATAATGGGATATCCTGTAAGGGTATTCGTACCTCATGATGTGGCAATTCTTTTAACAAGAAGCAGAACTCAATATATGTCACATAGTCGGCTGACTAAGTATGAGAAAATCATTCTGGGAGCATCAAATGTGACCCTTGAGAGATGTGTAAATGTGAATCCAGCAACTCTGTTGCCAGATGCTGAAAATGTGAATGTGGGAGATGATGTTGATCATGATTGTTTGGATGTGCTTGATTACTGCACAAAACCTAGACCAGACATAAGAGATCTGCCACTACCTGAGAGTGATCATGTGTTGTTTGTGGATGGATCATGTCTGAGAACTGATGATGGTGTGCTGAGTGCGGCATATGCAGTGTGCAAGGTTTCAGAAGTTATGGAAGCTTCGCCTTTGAAGGGAGTTAGATCTGCTCAAGTAGCTGATTTGGTGGCATTGACGAAAGCTTGTAAGATTGGGAAGAATCTGAGAGTGACTGTGATGACTGATAGTCAGTATGGATTTGGAGTGGTTCATGATTTTGGCCAACTTTGGCTACAGAGAGGTTTCTTGACGTCGAGTGGAACTCCCATAAAGAATGCTGAAGTGATTGGGAAGTTGCTTGAGGCGATACAGCTGCCTAAAGAACTTGCGGTTGTAAAATGTGCTGCTCATGGACAAGGAGATGATTTTGTTACTCTTGGTAATCGTTTTGCCAGTGACATAGCACAGTATTGTGCAAAGAACAATCATTCGATTAACAGGGGACGAGAAAGGGAAATGTCTTTTTGTTCTGTGATGTTTACTAATGTCCTGGAAACATGGGATGAGGTGAAACAGTTGCAGGATGAAGCAGGAGATGAGGAAATGAGAGATTGGATCAAGGCAGGTTGTGCCCCAAGAGAGACAGATCATGTTTGGATCTATAGAGATGGAAGACCAGTCATGCCTAACTCGATGCTATCAACAATGGCAAGAATGTATCATGGCCAGGGACATCTGGGGAGGGACGCTATGATTAGGTCCTTTAAACAAACCTGGTACAATGCAAAGTTCAGGCTGATTGCAGAGAGCATCTGTCAGAGATGTTTGAGTTGTCAGCAGTTCAATACTGGAAAGAAGACAGTGGTGAGCCTAGGAACAATAGGCAGAGAAGGAGGTCCTTTTACCAGAATGCAAATTGATTTCATTGAAATGCCCCAAGTGAATAGATTGAGGTATGTTCTAGTGGTAGTCTGTTTGTTCTCAAGATGGGTAGAGGCCTATCCGACTAGGAGAAATGATGGAATAACAGTGGCAAAGTTACTGTTAAGAGAGTTGATTCCTAGGTACGGGTTCCCAGTGACAATTGAGTCAGACAGAGGTGGACACTTCTACAATGAGCTCATGGGTTTAATTTGTGAAGCATTGAGCATACAGCAGAAACTACATTGTGCATACAGACCAGAGGCTTCTGGTGTTGTTGAACAGATGAATGGCACAATCAACAACAGAATTGGTAAGATGTGTTTAGCCACTGGAATGAAATGGCCTAATGTCTTGCCTCTAGTGCTAATGACTATTAGGTCTACTCCAGATAGAACTACAGGGTTGAGTCCACATGAAATATTGATGGGACGAGCGATGAGACATGCTTTCGTGCCTGTCAACAAGTTGATGACAATAACTGATGACATGATTTTGGATTACTGTAAAGGCCTGGCTGACGCAGTTCATTCTGTGTTTCACCAGGTTGGAGAAGACGCCACCACACTTGAAAAGAAGCAAGCCCATGATCTGAGTCCAGGGGTCTGGGTGAGGATAAAAGTGCACAGAAGAAGAAATTGCTTGGTTCCAAGGTGGGGAAGGCCAAGACAAGTTATTCTGACTATGACAACTGCAGTAAAGTGTGCTGGTGTGAAGAACTGGGTTCATGCAAGTCATACTCTAAGAGTTCCGAATCCAAAGGATGGGACTGGTAAAGAGTATTTTGAAGAGTCAGATTCCAATGATGATGCAGAGACTGAACCAGTGAGAAGAAAAAAGAATCCTGAAAGGGGGGAAGGAGAAAGAGAGTCAGAATCAGGTGATTCTTTTTTCTTTCCGAGAGAGACTTCAAGAGAAACATTGAGAGCATCAGAGATCGGATTCTGTAAGAGTGCCTGAAGTTCCAACAAGCAGTGGAGAAGAAAGAGGAGAAAAGAGCAATTCCACAGAGACTACACCTGAGTCAGATGAAGGGATTGAAAATCCATTTGAGATTACTCCTGAAGAAGCAAGGTCAGAAGAAGATAGAGAGGGACAGATTGCGGAAGACCCCCGAGGAGGTGTAGGGAACATTCCTGATAAGCTAGGTGAAGGGACAAGTAGACAGCAAGAGGATTGCGTGTCGGAGACCCGAGGAGGGACAGTAATAGGGAAATTTCAATCGGTGGAGAAAAAATATGTGGAGCAAGAGAAAATTGTTCATGGACCAGAGGCAAATGAAACAGAATCGGATGAAAGTGAGAATGAGAAATCAGAGGGTCGAGTTCTGAGAAAGAGAACTTGGATCGGAGAAAGAAATAATAAAGAAGTGAGACCAAAAAGGAGTGTAAGAGGAGATCTTTGGCCTAACAAAATAAAAAGACTAAGGTACAGACTGACACGAGCAAATTCATCAAAAGCTGAACAGGTGAACGAGGTGTCCAGTCAGAATCAAGCAAAGGGTGATAAACAAAAGGTCTCAAAAGAACCAGAGGAGATCAAGAGAATAAGAAAGCCTAACCAGAAGTATAGGTCACCGGAATGGACGTACGTGGCACTGTCTGAAGAAGAAGAGGCAGAAAGTCAAGGAAATCCAGAATGGACCTTACGAGAAGTGGTTAAGGAGGAGAAAACTGTTGGAATCCTGAAAGTTATCTTGACTGACATTGGGGAAGAGTCAGATGCTCAGGATATTGAAGATTTGATACAGTTTGATGTTGCTGAAGAAGAAGTGAAAAGTGATGATAATCCAAATTGAGTGAACCGAAGGAGTCACTTGGAGAAGAGTAAAAAGAAGAAAATCTAAAATTAGCGGTTTGAAATAATTTAGAGTTCTAGAAATTCAGTAGTGGAGTAATAGAGGCTAAGTCAAAAGACACTGCCAGAGTAATAACATGGCTAACACAGAAAATAATCAAAGTAGATGTGCCTTCTTGAAAAGATGGTGTAGAATGTGCTGCTGTTGTACAGGATTATTAATGCTACTATGGGGTGTACTCGCTTTACTAGTTACTTTTAGAGTTACAATAGACACTTTTGGAATACATACTGAAAATGTGACTAACATAGAGAAGAGTTCACAGAAGGTAGTTCCAACTAGAATTAGTAACATTTACATACATAAAGATAGGTCAATTAATGATTTTTCTAGCAATGTTTTTTCAAAGTTGTTGTACGAATACGTAAAGACAATGGAAGTAAGGGATTGCTACGTTTGTATGCAATTGCCTGCATCCGTTTCAGAAGGAGTTACTTATCACCATCTTCCAGCTACGTATGGGATTTCATGTAGTGTGTTGAGTAGTGTTTTTTATTTGTTAGGGAAAATAGATTATGAGATGTCTAACAAAGATAACATTTTTGGGCAATTGCCTATGAATAGAAAGCTGAATCCAGCTAAAGAAGCTAACATTTTTGGTGAGATTTTTATTGAGACAGAAGAATTAACATTAGATTACATTTTTAGTAACAATTTAACTTGCATTTTGAAAGAAGAGGAAAAGGCTTTCCTAGACATGGTAGAGAAAAGGAGAGTGAGCATGCATGAAAAGGCAGGGAAATATAAAATGAGTGAGACAATATGGGATATTGAGATGGGAAAGGAGTTGAGGAATGGGGCCAGTCCAACTTTGGCTTTAGATGCACCACAGAAGGGTAAACTATGCATTAACAGAAGGAAATCCCTATATGATATTTATTTTGTTGGGACTAGTGAGTGTCATGATACATACTTTATTGCAACAGGATGGGGATTCAAGGGAGGAGTAGATCCAGTTTTCCCGGGAGTGTATTATATTTGTGGGAATAAGGCTTATTACAGGTTGCCTGACCATTGGTATGGCACGTGTTATGTTGGCCTGGTCTTTCCAAAGATTTTTCATATAGATAGGATAGAGGATGCAGAACAAATTAATCTACTAACACGTTTTATGAGAGAAACTTGGTCAGAAATTGTAGGAGATATTTTTGGAGCTTTAATTCCGGCAGTGGGAATTTCATTAAATGCATATGGAATTCGGAAACTGTCAACAGTGGTGGATCGCTTATCGACAAGTACCGCTGGAGGGTTTCTTTTGGTGGATACGGAGATGGTTGCCTTACGCGCCATGTCTATGCAAAATCGACTTGCCCTTGATATTCTATTGGCCAAAGAGGGTGGAGTCTATGGAATGCTGAAAGTTCAACATTGTTGCACTTACATTCCTGATGAAAGCAGAGATCTAAAGGTCTATATCAAAAATATTACTGATTTGCATGAAGAATTAGTACCACTGGAAGCTGAAAGTATCTGGACCAAATTGGCTAATAAGATAGTTGCTGTTAAGAGTTTTATTGCTAAGATAGGTAGTACCATTATTGGTAAGATATTATTTCCTTTGACATGTGTAATTGTTGCTTTATTGATACTAAGATTAGGGTGTTTGTGTTGTAAAAACAGGGGAGGGAAAAAGAAAATAATAAGACAGAATACTGAAAAGAAACAAAAGAGGTCAAAGAGAGACCCACAAGAAATTGAATTAGAGAAATTTAGGGAGAGTGTGTATCTAGAATCGAGAGAAGAGAATGAAAGAGAGACTGGTGTGTAACATGTTCATGTTGATCGAAAAGACATTTGAATTTCTCCTAAGAAATGGGGACTACATTTTTTTTGGGGGGTTGGTTTTTGTGGTGATAATATATCACCAAAGGGGGGATTGCTGGAGCAGGGTTTTCTATTGAAAATTTATTGAAATTTAAACTCCAGTTTATGTTTTTATGTCATAATTAAAAATTACTGATAACTAATTATTAAATATTAATTTTGTTGAAGTTTCTGATTAACCAACTTTACTAATGAAAGAATTACACGTGGGAATGCATTTATGTTGCCTTATTAATACGTGAACTAAGTTGGTGAGCAAATTAATAAAATATGTGTGGCTAAAGTGCTATTTGTTATGTGTTTGCGCTTTAAAATAACGTGCTTTTATGCTTCCTTGTGATGCAGATGGCTAGATAATTACATACACATAAGAGTATTAGTGGGAATTAACACTGTTTAATCATTACGATGTGGTAACGCTGTTTTGTGTTTCTTTTAATTAAGATGGTCCGTTTTGGCCTAATCAAAGATGGCCGATATTTACAGCCTGCATTTGAGTAGATGAAATACGAAGAGAGGCCTCGCTGAATATGGTTGGAAACCACCTGACCTCGGCCTCTGACTGTATTAAAAGTTTCCGTGAGGACAGCAGCTCTGGGCTTGCTGCCAGTTGCCCTTGGAGAAGAATAAAGCCACAATGAACTCTGATAAACTTGCGGTGGCTTCACTATGATTCCGAGGAAAAGCATTCATGGATGTAACATTTTTTAGTTTGAGCTTCCTTCTTCCGTGTTTTTATTTTTGAGATTTTCGAGAGCGGAGGTTTTCTAAATGTTGCAAGTCAACATCCTTTCCTGCTAGCTCTGCTCAATGGCTCAACGGACGTTTAAAGTTTGTTTGTTACTTTCAATTTGTAAGTTTCAGTATAAATATTGTTAGACTAGAGAGGGTCTAAGGCCACTTCTTCTTGAACCTATGCTCGAGAGGATCGATGCTGATTGAGAGACCTGTCCTGACCCGTTTACGACATTTAGCTAGAATAGGTAACTATGAGAATAATGATTTTGCTATTGATTGACTTTCATTTGAACTAATTTAGATAAAATAACCTTTTGTTTGAATCACAGTGTCGGGTGGTTATTTCTTTGTCATTTATTGAGTTTCAAATGTATTCCTAATGTTTAAAATCATGACTCAAGACAGATCTATTAGGTCGCATTGACCTCAGTTTAGATGCAGATTGTTTAGGATTTCTCTCGTATATTCAGTGTGGATAGAGTAATAGAATGAATGTTAGTGTGATGGGCCCTAGCGTATGATGAGTGTATGTGCGTATGACTGTGGAATTACTCTGTCCGTGGAAGTAGGGAGAATTTATATGCTTCGATCTGCAGCAACACACAAAAGGCGATCTTTAAAGTGCTGAGGAAACTTAGCCAATGGCGGGAGCAGAAGGCTACTGCTAACTTGGAGGACTATAATAAGATACAGAACTTCTTATCTAAACGGAAATAAGTAACACCGCATCAGTCCCTGCCCATGCTAGTGGAGGAGATACCTGATCTTCAGGGTGAGAAGCTCTCAGTATTCCCAACACTGGATCTGGACTCCCTATCATGCATTATGGCTAGAGTCAAGTCCGGTTCACCAGAAGATCCTTGTCCACCCAAGGTATTCAAAATGGCACTCCCTGTGGTGGGGTGGAATTGCTTTCCTTCTTAAACCACTCCCTGGCAACCGGGAAGGTTCCACTTAATTTCAAAGAAGCCATGGGAACTCCACTACTGAAGAAAGCAGGGGCAGATCCCAAAAACCTGAAGAACTATCGGCCAATATCTAGGCTCCCTTTCTAGCAAATGTAGTGGAACAACATGTGCTCAGAACCCTCTCTCTATATATAGAGGAACATCAGTTGCTTTAATCGTGGCAGGCAAGTTTCAGGGCTCTCCATAGTACAGAACTGGTGATCCTCTAGGTACTGGATGCGGCTGATAAGAAGAAGCCTTCAGCGCTGATCTTACTGGATATCACTGCTGCGTTTGGCACAGTGGACCATGCACAGTTACTGAATCGTATTCAGAAGCAGGAAATCACAGGCGTGGCGTTTCAGTGACTCTCATCCTTCTTGACGGACTGGAAACAAAAGGTCCAGTTGGGTGGCTGTGTGTCTAGTAAAGGAGCAGTGTCCTGTGGAGTCCCCCAGGGTTCTCCTTTGTCCCCACTGCTTTTTAATATCTACCTCCAGCCACTGGTGGCGGCACTAGCACAAATGGACTGTCAAGTGTTTAATTATACGGCTGACACTCAATTGATCCTTTGGATCAATAAATTTATGCCAGCACAGTCTAGCGCACAGAACTTCCTTAGGATCACAATGAATTGGATGACTGCTCACTCACTTAAAGTGAACCCAGATAAGACCAAGGTTCTAGCAATCACCACGGGTGGCAACCCCTGGTCAAACCTTTTTTGGCCACAAGAGTTAGGAGCCACACCAACACTGATGCCTGTCATGAAGAGCCTAGGCATTAAGTTGGCCAGTAAGCTGGCATTGACCGGGCAGGTTACGACAGTGGTAGGAAATTGTGTGGGCCTTCTGAGGCAACTTCGGAAATTGGTACCCCTCCTATCCTTTTCAACTTTGCAAACAGTGGTGACAGCACTGATTGTGTCGCAACAGGACATCAGAAATGCGCTATACATTGGGTTCCTGGACAAGCTGTTAGGGAAGCTTCAAGTAGTAATCAACGACGCAGTAAGATTAATTTTTAAGCCTCCAAGGCGATTACATGCTGCACCATTGCTGTAACATCTGAATTGGCTTCCAATTAAGCAGAGGACAAGGTTTAAGGGT
Organism: Triturus cristatus; assembly: GCF_964204655.1. Classification (NCBI taxonomy): domain Eukaryota; kingdom Metazoa; phylum Chordata; class Amphibia; order Caudata; family Salamandridae; genus Triturus; species Triturus cristatus. Next base: position 217,905,008 of record NC_140594.1, on the reverse strand, counting down.
CTATGTATTGCATATATCAAAGACCGCCTAAGGAGATATGTTCCGGGACGATGCTTCTGGTTGTCCGAGGCAAGCATGTTGTCCTGTCCATGGTCACCATGGGTGGACAAGCCTTTTCAGTATTGATTCCCCAGTTGAGGAATATGCTCCCGGAGAATGTGCGTGGGGAAGCCACTCCTTTCATTCAGGAAAAAACTGAAAACTCTTCTGTTTATCCAGGCTTTCGGGCAAGAGAAGTTCTGATCGAGTGGGTCTTGCGGCAACAGTTGATGTTGTTTGTAATTTTCTTACAAGCGCTAAGAGACCATTAGTGAATATGCGCAATTCTAATGACACTTAACATTAACATTAACAGCAGCTGAAGTGATAACTACACATATTGTGGAATGTGGAAATCAGATGATGCTCATTATTATAGTTTTAAAATCCTTTTGTTTTTTATATGGTTGTCAGGATTCTGCCATCCTGCCCCTAAATTTCACTCACAAGGGCCTTTACAAATCTGCTTCTATGTCAATATAGGACAACATATACATCAATACTTACCCTACATAGTTTTGCTTCACATTTTACTCCACATTTCTGTTCCACTTCCCAGATGCATTATGGTACTTTTAGTTGTGTCTGTCTCCAGACCCTTCCTAGATCACGTCCTGGTGGTGGTTTCCTGTTCAATAGATTTTTTCCTGGATCCTGCAGTTATTCTGATCCCATTATATTTGCATTCTGTACGGTTTTCTATGTTGCCTTCAATCCATATTCTATTCCAGGCTTTCCTAGCCCCACTCTTGTGTCTCCTGGTTCCCCTGGACTTTCCTTCTCCAGGTCCCAGTTCAGCCTGCCCTTCATTGGTGGTTCCCTGATTCCCAGCTCCTAATTTGGTCCGCGCACTTGGCTTTTTCCCTACTCAGTGTGCTCCTCCCCTGAGCCTCCAGGTATTGCAGAGTGCAGTGGCTTGCAACTGACTTTTTGTTGCCTCCCTGTGGTTGGTGGAGACTTTTGTAGTTGATGGTGTTGCCACCTTTTGCTCTCCGGCAATTCCATCTCCATCTGGGAGGACAAAGGGTGACCCGGCTCTACTTATTTCAGTTAAAACATCCTTTGCAAAGGAAGAGGTTGTTAGCACCTCAAAATGGCACTAAGGTGCTCTGTTATCTTGTAGTCATTTACATAATCTTTTGCTCATTCATTTTTACCACAATAATTTTGATAGCAGGACTATATCAGTGGTAGAGCAACTTGAAGATTTCATCCAATTTTTTGGGAAGGAGACTTTAATAATTCCCCATTCAACTTAAACAATCTGAGGTCTGTCCCTGGGAAACGAGGATATTACTCATTTCGACCATTTCCGCTTTGTGTATGCCTTGAATAATTTGATTTTAAAATATAATATGGGTTATTGCATGAGACATGGGTGCTTCCCAACATTTCCATGTACCAATCTTTCTTGGGAACATGGCTGTCAGTAGAACAGATTTGATCTAGTTGTGAAAAGATTTAGGGGCACATGCATCAAGGTAGGCAATTGCGATTCCCTAATTGCGATTATTAAGGAATCGCAATTCTGGAATCGCAATTGCCTATGCATGTAGGTTTCGCTAAAATATTAGCGATTGCTACATATTCCCTAATAGCAAATAGCAAATTGCGATTCGCAATTGAGGAATAGCTTCCCATTCATTCCTATAGGCCTTGAGGAATGGGAATTGCATGCGCAATTTGTGAGTTTCAAATAGGTACTCGCAAATTGTGCATGCAATTTCAAGGGTGCAAGGTGGTAAAAAGGCCACCCTTATGCACCCCTGAAATTGGCATGTGTTCACATGTGGTGCACGTGTGTGCGCCACATGGCACTTTGAAAAATGCATTTCTGTGCATTTATCAACGTTTTTGCAAATTACCATCAACTTGCAATTGATGGTAATTAACCTTTCCTGAAGGCTTGTTGCATCCCAAATAGGGAATCACAATTTACGATTCCCTAAATGCATTTGCAATTTAGATAATCGCACATTTTGCGATTACCTATTTTGGGAATTTGCATTTGGGTTAATGCATCCCAAATGCCAAAATACCAGTCGCAAAGAGGACGATTCTGCGAATCGGCCCGTTTGCGACTGGTATTTTGGTTGCTGCATGTGCCCCTTAGTTCCTTTGCTCTGAGATTATAATTCACACTACATGCATTAGTGAACATAACTCACATGTTCTAAAACCGAACCTAGATTTGTTTAAGGCTGGAGAAAGGGCAAATGCTGGCCCCAACCATCCAAACAATAATAAAGGCTTAAGTGCCAAATGAGCCCGTATGGAAAATGCAGCATTTCTTTATGATATAATTAAATCTTGGCTTCTGAGTTCAGTGTACGTTTGACTCGAAACGCGGACTCAGGATATATTTTAAATCTTTTAAAACATTGTGCAAGACTATCTCAGATAAACATGTGCGTGAAAAGGAGCCGGGAGGTGCCCATCAGTGTAGATAGTTTAATATGGCTTGGCCGCTGCTCAGAAATCCCTCAAAAATGCACTGAAGGACAGGCCCAGGCGTGTTGAAGAAGTGAAGTCTGTGCTGACAACCTAGCGTTAGTCCCCGGAAGGATGAAGTCAGATGCAAAGCATGGGAGGACCTTGAAGCTGCCGGGGCTGCACGAGATAGTGGGAGTTTTTGGAAAATTGTGAACAGGCCCTTCTGCTCACATTTTGAGATGCTGAACCCTGGGTCACATATCAGTGCTGATAGGTGGGACAATCATTTTAGAAAGGCTTTTGACCCTGGCAAATGTTCGGAGGAGGGTGGTGAGGAGGGAGCTTATGCCCTGGACATCAGAGCTGCTTTTTCTCTTTTCCACTCTATTAACACTTATGCGTCATCCAAGCTATTTATAAGAGAACTGCAGGTAAGGCCCAGGGACCACATGACTTTTCGATTGACATTATTACATCTAACACTGAGCTCTTGGAGCCACTAGTGAGTAATGTCCTTCGAGCTATCATTGAAGGGCAGCTATCCGATTCTTGGAAAGAGGCCATCATTGTCCCAGTCTTGAAAAGGGAGACAAATAACAACTTTCCTGTTACTACGTCATCTCTTTGTTTGACTCTACATCAAAAATATTAGGACAGGTCCTAGTGTCCAGGCTGGAAGCTTGGGCTGCGGAGAAGAACATCCTTTCGGATGTCCAATTTGGCTTACGTCATGGTGTGAGATGGTTGAACAGAGCCCTAATCTTTCCCTTGTGAAAGGGAAGTATGTTAAGGCCAAGAGAGGTGCCACGCGCGTGGCTTTTATGGACCTCTCCTGTGCCTTTGACACTGTCAACCGAACAAAGCTATGGTGCATGTTGATTTGCATGAGGATTGAGCAGGTGCTGGTTGATCTTTTGTGTCCTCTCTACTGGGATGCCTTTGTCGAAATACGATTTAGTCCAGATGGAGAATGCACCTCCCATATCAGGTCTTTTCGGGTGTATGTCAAGGGAGCATTATGTCCCCTTTTCTTGTTTTTTACTTTGCATCAAAGGCCTGGAGCCCTTTTTAGCTGCCAATGGTAAGGATATGCCGCAAACTGCAACGTGTGCAATTCCAGTCCTTCTAGACACAAACGATGCTGTACTCACCGCCAGAACAGCAAATGGGTAACAAATATTGTTGGACCTCTTTGTCCATTTCATGAATGATCTGCATCTTACTATTATCATATCAAAATCCTTTACCATGGTGTGTGGCCCTTCAAAGTCTAAAACCAAAATACCAAAGTGTACGGTAGTGAAGATTGACAGGTTAAAGCATTTGAGTTATTTGGGAATTCATTTCTGTAGATTTGCAGTGGGGACATCCACTAACACGGAAGTGCATGCAGCTTAAGGGTTCAATTGAGGTAGTGTTTTTAGTTTGCCTCCAGGCTTCATCATAAACTGATTAGGGAACTTACACACATTTATAAATCCAAATATCTTCCTGTTGCTCTACATAATATATATAAATCCCATAGCACGCTAGAAGGTTGGAAACTGCTTTTTACGCCCCCTCTTCTGCCGTACCTCAGGGCACTGCAAACATCATCTGTTGTGATGAAATCAGGCTGAACCATCTCAACTTGCCCACTGTGTTTGTGGCATAAAATCTGGCTTTGTCCAGAAGCCCATTTCTTAAAGTTACTCATCACTGATGTATTAACACTTGTAAATACTTGTGGCCAATATCCAATGGATGGTGTATCTGAAATGGGCTTTCCTGAATTGTAATTCCCCTTTATCACCTGAGTCTGTGCTTAAGCATACCCTAAAAGACCCTTACTTTTGCTATAGAGATAATCGTCGGACATAAATGGCACAATCTATGCAAACTATTGTGGCCCGTTCCACTCTCTGTACTTTTAATGGTATTGCACCTTATTTGAGGCTTGCTGCAAATACACAGTACAGATTCTACCTTACCCGTCTCAGATTAAGCACCCTGCATTTTCTGTTAGCCTTCCCTATTCAGGGCGCCTGGTTTGTACAACTTACTATCTGCCCTTGCGGTCTAGCACAGCAGCAAAGCACTAGTCATTTTATGCACCATCTACATACATCCCCATAAGCGCTTTGTAGTGCCATGTCTACGTGCTGCTAAGATTAGACACTAGCATGCTGCTCTTCTCTTCTTACAACCACTGGAAGTATGTTTTTCTGTTTAAAATTGTATTAGATTTCCTTTAAGCATTAGAAAATGATATAGCTCATTACAGCATTCTCATGAATTTAGAAGATTTAATAGTTCAGTGGAATGTTTTTTCACGCTGACTATTTATGTTTCCTGCTACAATTATTTTATGAGGGCTTATTGTACTGTTTTGGAGTGGCCTATAAGTATTAGGTGGATTGTTTTAAAAATTGCATGATATTTATGGTTTTATGGGTGCATTTATGGCGTGGTCACTAAATATAGAATTTCCAAACTGAAAATGTGAGTCTGTTATTGTTCTGTTGTGTTCCTGCTGTTATCACAGGCATCTTCTTTGAATTCGCGTCCCTAATCCCCTGTACCCATTTTCTTGATTTTGGCCATTTTGTAGTATCTGTCTCTGTTCCTTGCTCTCCTGCATCTCTGTTGCTGTGTTAGCCATTGATCAAAGTCTCCTCTCTGTACTCTTTCATGATCTGCCCTGTTATATGCAGACTCCATTCAATGTGTGTTATGTTCTGGTTTGTGTATTTCTGGCTTGCCTTGTTTGGGTGTAGATCTTTCTTAGCCCTGAGTTCAGTACTTCAGCTCTGTGTGTTCCAGTCCTGTTCCTGACACTGATTCCAGTGCTGCTTTTCCCTCCGCCCAGTTCCTGTTTTGTTGTTCTTTGTCCTGTTCCCAGTTTTTCTGTTGTGTGGTTATATTTTAATTCCGATTGTCTTAGCTTCCAACGTTGCGTGTTAATCTCCAAGGCTGTGCTCCTTTTCCATAAGAACTGCTGGGTGTCTCCCAGAACTCTGTGAGATTATTCTCTCCTTGCTTGGGGCGGACGCTTCCCTTTTACTCACCGCTGCTGCTTGCGCCTAACGAAGGGAGTGCAAGACTACGCCTCCCAGGAATCCCGGCATTGGTCACGCCCCCACCCTGTGACACTTCCGCGCCTGGAGGCGCTAAATTCAAACGGCTCCCTCGGTGGAGCGGGAGACATAGCAGAGGCAGACAGTGCAGAGCAGTTACATCTGGGCAGTCGCGTTGGGGAGCCTGGCGGTCTCAGGCCGGCTCGCTGGGGCGGACGCTTCCCTTTTACTCACCGCTGCTGCTTGCGCCTAACGAAGGGAGTGCAGGACTACGCCTCCCAGGAATCCCGGCATTGGTCACGCCCCCACCCTGTGGCACTTCCGCGCCTGGAGGCGCTAAATTCAAACGGCTCCCTCCACGTTGCGGGACACGCGCGGGTGGCGCCGGGCTAAGCCCGGGCAAAGGGTGGGCCGTCTGTGGCCGTCAGGGGCAGGAGGAGGCAGGGCCGGGCCCAGTCCCTAACAATGAACCATGGGTAAGCGTAAGATCATGTCGAATGCAGAGGGCGGGAAAAAACCGAAAGTACCTAGAAAGTCTGACTCTATTATTTCGTATCTTTCTTCTGTGTTTTCTCTGCAGACTTCTAGCTCCCTATTCACTGCCTGCTCCAACCTGCTTAAGTCCTCACATTGTGTTCTATCTCCCTTCTAGCCTTCAGGTCCTCTCTCATTTACATTACACTCCAGTTATGCTTTCTTGTACCAGTCTCACCAAGCTAGTCCCCTCACAGATCACCCTGCTAAACCCCTGCCAAAGCTAACATTATTTTAATGTAAAGTTTCCAAAGTCCGACGGAGAGAGGCTGCGATGATAATAAGCAGAATCCAACAGAAGAGAAAATGCTGAAGAATTTGAAGAGTTAGTGTACTTTTATTTTTTATCATTTGGAGAGCGTCCTAAAAATAAAAAAAAGCACAAAATGAGGGCCCAGTCCCTAACAACGAACCATGGGTAAGCGTAAGATCATGTCGAATGCAGAGGGCGGGAAAAAACCGAAAGTACCTAGAAAGTCTGACTCTATTATTTCGTATCTTTCTTCTGCTGTGTGTGTTCTGTCAAAGGAAATTGCCAATGCGGAACAGGAGCTTGGTATTGCACCCCCCCCCCACCATCTCCATTGACTAATAGAGACAGTATTAATGTACATCACGTACCCTTGGTCCCTGAGATTGTGGTTGTGAACCATAATACCGGTATGGCAGATGTTATTGCTCCACTTGCTCTAGACACTGTTGTTTCAACTTCGCCACAGCAGGCCCAGGTGCCCATTAGTAAGCCAAGGATGACCACTAAAAGGAGAAAGAAGGTAGTTGGGGCACAAAGTATTGTCCCTGTGTCCACTGTTGATGATGTGGACGATCATTTAGAAAAACTGTTTATTGATCGTATTGAACCTTTGTTGCCGGGCATTGCCAAAGACATTGTGGACACATTGAATACTTGTTTAGCAAGTTTACTGAAGAAATGCGCTCTCATAGAATCTGTGGCTAACAAACTTGCGCAGACTAAGGATCCCTACATAGTGTCTGGGGAGCCCTTGGGTAATACAGTTAATGTCCCAGTAAGGCAGGTCAGCCGCTTGCCAAATATTAGCAACACAGCCCAAAACCTTTCTGGGTCGAGGGTTCCTCGTTTAATACCTAGCGGCATAGATTCTACCGAACTTATTTCAGGTCCGTCTGATAGACCTTTGATGCCCAAATGCTTTCCCGCTAGTTCTCCACCGCTGGGTTGCCAGTCGACTATAAACCTGCCACCGGAGGCTGCGCCTCTTGTTGGCATATTTATAGGAGTCTCCCCACTTACATCGGGAGAGCTAGAACAAACTACCGATTTAATAAGCAAGGCTAAACAATGGTGTATGGATTTCTCCTGTGGCGGGCTGAACATTTCAGACAGAATAATTATGGCAAGACGGGTGGGTTGGATCGGGAATTCCACTAAATACATACAGGGGGATTGTGTTATAGTTAATTTCGATGCCCCTGACACGGCCGATAGACTGTTCTGGGATGGTTCAACAATCACAGACCATGACTCTATGAGACCAGTCCCGTTGGGATTCTTCTATCCTCCCCCCGACATATCCCATCCACTATCCCTAACACAGTATGGTCCTTGTAGTTTAGTTAACGAGGGTGGGGCTCGTAATTCAGTGTTAGGGGAGAAACATTTGGGAAACAGTAGTCACCCATATTCTGTACAGGGGGGCCAAAATACAACTATCACTAGTCCCCACTTGAGGCCCGTGCATATAGCGCATTTGGGGCCAAGGCTAGCCACGAGTAATCATTTTTCTCCTCTTTCAGACATAGAGGAACTGGATTGACGGTCGGTATCTATATTACCAGAACCTAAGGGTGTCCCCAAAACTGATACCCTAGCAGTCTGTAAACTTATTAGTTGGAACATAGCTGGCACTAGAGCAAAAAGGACAGACCCAGTTTGGTTGGACTTTGTCACCAACCATGATATTATTGCCTTGCAGGAGTCCTGGGATCTTTCCCCTACTTTTTGGTTGGATGGCTACACTAGTTTTGTTGTCCCAGCCACTTCTAGTAGTGCGGGCAGAGCTAAAGGTGGCCTTATTTTTCTCTTTTCTTTACAGCTGAGAGGCCAGCTAAAAATGATTGAAACAGACTCACCTAACCTCTTAATTGTGGAGTGGGTAGTTTCCACCTCCCACAAATTATTATCAATCAATTTTTACAACTCTTGGGACAGGGAACATGGTACTGAACATATTGTCTCTTTGGAATTTTTTTGGTATAATTTCAGTCTTAATAATCATACTCAATTCGATTTTATTCTAATGGGTGATTTCAATATTCACCCTTGTGGTGATTTCTGCCATTTTGGGGAATTTGAGGGACCATTAGGTTCATTGGCCCCCCATTTTGAGCACACTAAATTAGGGGAGGCTCTTGAAGAGCTGTTGGCCAATTTTAAAATTGCGGAATTAATGAACACTGAGGGGGGGCTCGTACATGCACATATAAGGGGCACGATTATGGCTCGGTAATTGATTATATTTTTTTGACCCCTGGCATTTTTCATAGGGTAGTGACCTATAGAGTAATTAGTTCTCCCTTAAGTGACCATAACCCGGTGTTGCTTGAGCTACTCTGGAGCGATCTAAAGGTTAATGGGCCAAGATCTCTGGGCGGGGGGAATGCTCTACTACCCATGGACCAAGGTAGAAGACTCAAGTGGGCAAAGGTGGTCCCGGAAAACTTTATTGAAAACCTATTGCCAAAAATCGAGATCCATGTAGCTATCTGTCAGGATCCATCAGCCACAAACCCAGAAATAATGGGAGCCTTTGAGGGAGTATGTGCCCAAATATCAAATGACTTGTCAATTGCATCACACCGGCAAGGAATCAAACCCTGTAAATGGTTCGACTCAAATTGTTCAAAAGCTCATAGGGCCTTGAAAAAAGCATTATCAATTATCCCAAGAGACAAGGACCTTGTCGTTAAATTAAGGAAGGAGTATAAGCTAACCATTAACAGTAGGAGAAATGCTATCAAACAAGACGCTTGGGATAAATTACTTAATACGGACGTCTTGCGTGATAGCAGCCAGTTTTGGGACATCATTAATCACCCCTTCTTTTCTGAATCTGAGAATACGGTTATGGATAGTGTAATTTGTGATTCGGAATGGTTGCGCCATTTTCAAGGAGTTTACGGGAATTCAGCTACAGATATACAATATAATTCTACAGTGGCTTTTGCGTGTGCTCCCCTTGTTTTTAATTGTGAGGAAGTGGAGAATGCAATCCTGGAGACTTCCAGAAATAAAGCACCCGGCCCTGACGGTGTGCCTGCAGATTTGTACACACACCTACCTAAATTATGGGCAAAGATTTTAACGAAGTCTTCTATGCCGCTAATGGCAACACCCTCCCTTCCACATGGGCCACCTCAATTATTGTGCCGATTTTCAAAAAGGGGCAGAGAGATGATCCGGGGTGTTATAGACCAATCTCTCTGTTAGACTCTGCGATTAAGATTCTGGGCAGAGTCTTATTGAATAGGCTAAGGGACAACATTGAGTGCAAGGCGGGTCTTTCAAACATCCAGTATGGTTACAGAGAGAAAAGAAGCACAATGGACCAATGTTTGAACCTCCATTTATTGATCTCAAAGTATACGGTGGCCAAGGAGGGGTCTTTATTCTTGACCTTTATGGACCTCTCCTCGGCCTTCGACTTGGTCAATAGGTCTAAGTTGTGGCATATTTTACTTGAGTTCGGCGTCGATCCAACACTTGTTCACTTTATGGCTTCTCTTCATCAGGAGCTGTTTGCTGTAGTTAGGGTCACAAGGGAAGGCAGGTGTACAACCCGATTCAAGTCCGAAAGGGGGGTACGCCAAGGTTGTATTGTGGCCCCCCTCCTTTTTACCATTTATATTAATGGATTGGTAAAACATCTGGCGGACGTGGGGGCGGATGATCCGCGTGTAGGAGTTATTTCAGTGCCAGCTCTCCTATACGCGGACGACGCAGTACTACTAGCTCGCACGGGAGTTGGCCTCCAAAGACTTCTGGATCAATTCGGGGCCTTTATGGCTCAATTAGATTTAAAAATAAATGCTAAAAAGTCACATACCATGGTGGTAGGTCTTTGCAGAAGCAGGCTAAAAACTAAAACCTTTTTTTGCGAAGGGGAGATAGTCTCCAGAGTTGCTGTTTTTCCCTACTTCGGCGTCCTTTTCGACAAAAAGGGATCCTGGGGCCCCCAAATTAAGGCGAAGAGCATATCTATGGCCCGCTCGTCATCAGCCCTTATGGGTTTTTCAAGGAGACTTGGGTCTAGGCCTATGGAGGCCCTTTTGAAAACCTATAATACTAAATGTATTACGATCGCTTCATATGGCTCACCCTTGTGGGGTTATGCATCTGTGGAAAAAATACAAAGAGTGGAGAACGGATATATTAGATATCTTCTGTCTCTCCCCAAATCCTCCCCGACCTTCGCTATACACTCGGAGGTGGGTTTGGATTATCTCACAGACAGGCTAAAACTGGCCCCCCTGATTTTTTGGCTAAAAACCTGGCTCAATTCAGAGCTAACTTTGAATCATGCCATTATGTCCGATCTCATGGGAATGGATCAGGGCCATAAAATTCCATGGCTGGTTTATTTGAAAAAAACTTTTCACCAGTTGGGCCGTATAGAACTTTTTCGGTTGCCAGCTTCCATTAGGAAGGAGGACGTTAATTGGATCAAAACTAAATTCATGGAGAGGGCTAGATTGGATCGGGAGGAAAAGGAACTGGAGAAACCAGCTGTCAGGGCGCATTTTATGTTAACCTTTTCTCCCTCACTAGAGCCCTACCTTAAAATTGTTACTAAATGTTTACATAGGTTTTTGTTGACCAAATTTAGGTTTAATCTGATACATCACATTTTAGGCAGTTACCCTTCTTGGGTAAAACCTGAACTAGGTCCCCCCTGTAATTGTGATAGATTTTCGCAACAAGACACCTTGCACTTCATTATGTTCTGTGAGACCTTTAGGGACATAAGGAAAATATATTTGCTACCAATACTGAAAGAGGCTGGCTTTATTCAGGCCAGGCCTGCATTGATTTATCTTCAGCATTTGGGGTCCACTCGCATTATTTTCTGTGTGGCTAGTTTCTTAGTGGCAGCCATTAGGATCAAAAAGCAAAGCCCCCCTCAATGAAATGTTTTTTAGTTTTTAAGTGGATTTTAATAACAATTAATTTGTTCTGTATCAATTGATTAGGTTTCGTACCGATTTTTGTAAATATGAAATTGAGTGTTTTTATGGTGTATGTTGTATATATGTATTTTTCATGTCTTTTATGATTTTAACTAATCGAATGAAGAGTATTTGACTGACTGACTGACTGACTTGGAGGCTCATACCGGGCCCCCGTTTTCCCCCAGACCTCCGCCATGGGCCTTGGCGGGCACCTTCGGTGCACCCCTAAACATCCTTGCACCATGTGGCAGGCACCACATGGTGCCTGCCACATGGTGCAGGGATGTTTGTAATGTGATTTTTTTGTATTGCGGCATGTCCTGCAGCCCGCAGCACATGCTCCAATACAAAAGATACACATTGCGACCGCCTTGAAGGAGGTCGCATTCTAATACCAATGGCAGGTCCGCCAACAGCTAGTCAGACGGTCTCATTCCTGACAGGATGATGGTCAAACAAAAGTCTGACCACCATCATAATGAGGCCCTAATTTCTTAGGCACTAAAAATTGCCTTTCTAGAAACTAAATTCAAGCAACAATCGCAGCCTTTGTTACACAGGAAAGTCGCAATCATGCTGCATGCTGAGGTCCATTCTCAGATAGCTGTGGCTAGATTGTACTCAACAAATAACTTTATTATATCTATTCTCACATTATATCTATTCTCACAGCCAAGTTGTCTTGCCATGACAAAAACAAAACATTCAGCCAGACTCTGTGACTTACTTTATACATATGGGGGTATACCACTAAGATATGGAAACTTGTTTTTATTATTTTTTCTTTAACACATGTTGTTCATACAATGAACACCAATTTATGTAGCCAAATATCAAGTACTTGCTAAGTTCTCCTCACTCTGACCACTTCGCACAGTTCCTAACCAGTAGTCTAATATTACAATATTTTGGATCCTGCTTACATCATTTGTAATTTCATTTTACAATTTATTTAGAGAAAGCTCCTCCAGGAAGATATCCAAACTTTAAACAACAAACTATATTTGTTTTGTGTATCTAATGGCATGTGTGTCTGAATAATGCTTCCCATTCTTGGTGATCCATTTATAATTGTATATGGTGATGGGTATTTTCCCGCCAGTCTTTAGTGCCACTTTCATCATTGGATCTTATTTTGGACTGCAGACCTCCTTAGAGAAACCTTGGTGCTTACCTCCTTTTAAAGCTGTGTCTAGTAGTGGGACAAAAGCAAAACCCAGTAGATTCATGCTCGATCTCTAAGCACCGGTCAGAAAGAGAATAAGATATAAATACACATGCTTATGGCAAATAACATAAAGCATAGCAATTAGATATGACCAGAACATATACTCACTATTCTCTGTTAGGAATGTGCTATCCTCCTGTATCTGCCACAAAAAAAGTGTTAAATGCAACAAATAATTATGATTATGAGGTGAAAGAAGTGTATTTATCTATGATTATATTCATCTCTGTAAGTGGGAGTAGATGCCACTGAGTCTCTGAATTTTGTTGCAGTCATCCTGTACTTAGAAAAAAACAAAAAAGTGGTGAGTAGACTTTTTGAACTAATCTCACCCTCTGGTTAAAATGATGGGCTAGGATATTCTGAGCATTTGCGAACAAGCTCAAACTTTTGAAAGCGTTCCTCCTACTTTCCACTGTGTTCTCCCAGTAGCCCTTCTTTATTTACATCATTAGTAAGCGTTTGTCTAGCTCAAAGCCTTGCGCTGTATAGATTTTTGTCAGATGTGAAGTGTTATTGTTTGTTTTCTAAATATACAGATCTAATAGCCACTACAGCAGCAAAAATGAAAACACACATTTTGTAACAGGCTGTAAACTTTTCTTCACTTAAGATGTAGCTAAAGCAACAACAAGCAAAATGAAAGAATGCCTGGATATGAGACCTTCAGTGAGGTTAATGAATGTCTGCTATGGCTGGCTTTTTGAAGTGGGCCTACAAAGGTAAAACCATCACTTATAATGATACAGCTAAGCTCAGAAAGTTTATTGAAGGCTCCAGAGAAGAGACGACGGGAGTATGAAAAGCATCTTGATCGTGAAGTCTTTCATGTTTTAAAAATGTAGTGTGAGGTTTTAATGTAAGGTCAACCTGTAATTTTTATCTTTCTTTCCATAGGTGTGTCATCCTGTAACTGTTAGTTTGTTGTGTCATAATTTTGTCATACCAGGACCTTGGAAAGATGGCGTGTCATTCTTCTTGTGGCTGCCACATCCTCAGTTTTGTTTTTATCAAAAATAGTTTGTATGTCTACCTTTTCAGTCTTTTCTCTTTCATTGCTACCCTTTTCGTATGTTTCTCTTCTTTATTGGTGTTTGTGTTGGGTTGTTTGCCATACTCTGAATGTATGGATTTTACCTGATTAAAATGTACTTTTGGTAAAGGTCTTGTAGCATAGGCTTTCTGATCTTTGTGTCTAAGCACATTTAAAAGTGGTATTATAAACCTTTGAAATGTTAATGGACTGGGACATTCTACTAAAGTAAAGAGTTATTCTCTCCTTTGCTTAACTTGTTCCTAGTATAGTGTTAATACAGAAATCTCATCGTTCTGATAATGAAGCCTTGAAACTCAAAAGAGGTTGTTTGGGATACACTCTTACATCACCTGCTCTTAGTAGAAAATAATTGATAATAATTTTAAGTAATAGGACGCTAGATGTTCAACTGTTAGCGCAAGAATAAGATTCTGCAGGAAGATGGGTTAATTAACTGAAGAGATAAAGACGCTGCTACCATTTTTAATGTGTACTAAATTTTTGGAAAATTTGGGGTCATACATTGATGCAACGTAATTCAAACAATTTAATCTTTGATGGTGAATGTAATCAAGTTATGGATCCATTCACAGACACAGATTCACAGAGGTAAATTTACATGTGGAGATCTACTCACATGAATATCTACTCCTACACTTAGGTGTAACTCTCCACAGTCTTTGCTATTCAGTATTTCCGCCTAGGTGTGGACTTACACGTCACCACATCCTCAAATGAGGGGATAAAGACTCCTTTGAATGAATCTACAAATGTAAAATTACTACTGCTAGAGTGGAGATCTCCTTCTAGGGATGTTTCAGAAACTAATAATATGTTAATGTAAAACACACATGTAAAGTAATAACAAATAATATTAATCAGTAAATAATTTAAAAAATGTTACACCATATTTCTTCCTCAAAATAAATTTGTATTGCATTGTAGAAGAAAAATATTATTATTAAACCATAATTTAAAACTAAAACTTTCACTAACATGTTTCTCTTTAATATGTAGTAAACTTGGTTAAAAGTTTTCTATTAATAATGATATATTATTAACACTAAATAATACTTTCAAAATAAATGAACAAGTTTAATTTATTTTTACTATTAAGTTTATTATTAAACATTTCAACAAAAAATGCATTATTTTATTTAACTAAACAATAAACTAAAAAGTATAATATACCTAAATATATATGTGAGTGTGTGTGTGTACAGCATATGAATATATATACAAATTTTGGAATTAATGTAATTCATTTAACATTATTTTCAGTGAGAGGTTAGTTTAATTCCATGTATCTTCATTTTTTTAGAGTGTTGGCCATGCATGGTGCTTGATAGAGTGCATTGAGCCAGTTTTGACACTATTATGGCTATAGTAGATTTAGAAGTAGATTTTGTGAATCATAGTCAAACATTGTTCATGTGTGTGCGCGCCATGACATAGGCTTGTCTCATGGATTGTGGTCTTGTTAGACTGGGAGGAGTGCTCAAAGATCTACCCTCACAGTGGTGCAATGCTATTGCTTTCACGAGAAGGTAAGCAGCACAGTGGCAGCAGCATACTCTGTAGTGTTCAAGAGGAGTCAACAGGTCCTATTTACTTGTGCCACTGATTTAGTTTAGTTTAGTTTGGGTTTATGAATCTCCTGGTTACACCAGCTGGTGTGTTCCCGCGCTATTTCAATTCCAACTGACAATTTCAGAAATCATTTGTTTGCAGTTTTTGTAGGTCTCAGTTTAACTGTGTAAAAAGCCACGTTTTTAATTTCTTGCAGAAAATTATATGTGATTGTTCCTCTCGAAGGGACATGGGAAGCTCATTCCAGCTCTTTGCTGCCAAATATCTGAAAGAGTGTGCGCCCATGCGCGCTCTTTTTATCCTCGGGACTTTTACTTGGTGTGTCCCTGTAGATCTCAACTTGCGTTCCGCTTTGTATGGTACGAGTAGGTTGTGCAGATAAGCAGGGCCTTTTCCCTGCAAAATACGATGGCCAAAACACAGTTCCTTGAAGGTGATCCGTTTCTGCACAGGAAACCAGTGCAGTGTCTTCAGTGCATTCTTAGAAGGTGCCCTTCTCGGCAGATTCAGAGCCAGACGGGCAGCTGCATTCTGGATGGATTGTAACTTGTGAAGACCCTTTTTTGTTGCACCCAGAAGCAGCACATTCCCATAGTCCATTCTTTTTTTTGTTTTTTTTTTTGAAAAAACTTTATTGTGCAGAGAGTCAAAATTACAGACATGGGCCTACAACCACCAGGGCCGGCCGCTAGTTTGTGCCAGTCAATTACAAAGCGTCGCAGCAACTGATCTCCAAAGGCACAGCAGGAGTATAGAATTGTTCTCGGCAACTCAAAAGTTAGACAGGATACAGACATTTTTAAAATTTGAAGAAAACTAAAAAAAAGCAAACAAACAAAAAACAAAACACAAAACTCAAGGCGAAAAACAATCGGAATGGTGCCGAGCGCCGACGGGGGGACCCCACCATACCAGATGAAGAATCAGGAGGTCACTAAAGTCAACCCGGGGGGGAGGGGAGGCAGCGGGGAAGTCAGAACCATCCGCATAACAAGTACAGTATTCCGGGAATCCCAGGATCAGGGGGACAGAGGATTGTCAGAAGTAGCTTCAAAAGGGGGCGTGCAAATGTTACCTCGGTAGGCGTTCAATTGACCCCAAATTTTACCCTACGCCCCAGGCTTGCCGTCTTCTCTCTGAACATGCACCAATCCATGTTCTCCTTCCACACTGACACGGCGGGAGGCCGTCGGGAACCCCATAGATGCGCGATATCCCTCTTTGCAATCATGTTCCCAAGTGCCGCCCACCGGGCCTGGGAAACGTTGTAGTCATTAGGCTCCCATACATTCAGCAAACATCGACGAGCCTCAGGCAACAGAGCGACCCCAGTGACATCCGCCATCACCGCATGCACACGGCGCCAATAAGCCGCGACCTCACGACACTCCCAAAGGATATGAAGAAAGGTGGCACTCAATCCACAGCCACGCTTACACAGCCCATCCGAAGAAAAACCCATCACAACCAACCTAGGACCCGTCACATACACACGGTGAAGAATTTTTAGCTGGACAAGACGGAGACAGGCCGGAATGGCGACCTCCTTCGGGGAGGACAGTGCAGACTGCCAGTCCTCGTCGTCCAACTCCAACCCGTCTCCGGTCCAGGCCTCCCGAAGATGCACAAGGAGGTCTGCCCGATTATTAATTAACTTCTTATAAATTAAGGAAATCGTACTATCGGGCAGATGACCATCAAGTATACGGTCCTCGAGTGGGGAAGCTGCGGGGATCGTGGTACCTGCCCCAAAGGCCGACAGCAGAGCGTGGCGAACCTGTACGTACCTGAAGAACTCCCTCCCTCTCACTCAACTCATACTCACTCTGAAGCACCGCAAAGGATTTGACTGCACCTTTCACCCAGAGGTCACCCACTCTGCTGATGCCAATCATATCCCAGTTCTCAAAGCCTTTCGTTGTCCAGAGGCATCCCAATCCGTCCGACGCAAACAAGGGGGTCGCTCGTGTCAGGCGCCCATTCCAACCCGTGGCAACATTAGCATCCCTCCACACACGTACTGCAATCTTAGTGGGTCCCGTTAGGTTCCTCCCAGCCGCCCGAGAATAGAGTGCTCTGTTGAAGTCGCCACCAGGCAACTGATATTTATCCATCGCGAAAGCCGGATTCGGACCCGGTGCGTAAGTAGCATGGTTGATAGCGGACAGCTGGGAGGCCCAATAATACCTCCGGATATCCGGGAGCGCAATGCCCCCGTCGTACCAGGGGAGAGTCAGTTTTGCGAGAGCTATACGAGCGCGACCATCCCAAATAAGTCTCCTCTGCAAACCCTCTACCTCCCGGAAATAAGCCGCCGGAATAACGTCAAAGGAGTTCTGGAGTGCGTAGAGAAATCGGGGCAGTGACATCATTTTAAAAAGTGCAGCTCGACCGAGTGGCGACAACGGCAACCTACGCCAGCGGGCCACATCCAACTTCAAACGCCGAAGAGGAGGAAGGAGATTATGCTCATGGCGGACCGCCGGGTCCAACGATACATAGACCCCCAAGTACTTGAAACCAGATTGCGAGATTTGGATGGGAAACCTACTCGGCAGGGGGGGAAGGCCACTGGAAATGACATACACACAAGATTTGGACCAATTAATAGTCAACCCGGAGTTTTTCCCGAAAGAAGTGAGGACATCAAAAAGGACATTAAGGGATTCACGCGGGGAGGAGAGGTACAAGAGAATATCGTCGGCGTACAACGAGACTCGGTCCTCAAAGCCAGGGGCCCACTGAATACCCCTTATCGACGGCTCCCATCGGAGCCAGGCTGCGAGCGGTTCTAAAGCAAGAGCAAAGAGCAGGGGGGACAACGGACACCCCTGCCTAGTGCCCCTCCCGAGAGCGAAGGGCTGGGACACCCTCCCATTGACAACAACCTGAGCTAGCGGATCCGTATATAAAAGTCTCACCCAACTGATAAATCCCGCCCGAAACCGAACTTTCCCCAGTGTGGCCCAGAGGTATGGCCATTCGATCGTGTCAAAGGCCATCGTGGCGTCCAGCGAAGCCAAGATGGCCGGCTCGGAAAGAAACTCCGCCCTGGCGAGAACGCCATGCAAACGCCGCAGGTTGAGAGCAGTGTTCCGGTGGGGAATGAAACCGGACTGATCCGGATGAATCAAGTCACAGATAACAGTGAGTAAGCGATTAGCGAGGACCTTGGCAAGAATCTTCAGTTCAGCGTTTAATAGGGAAATGGGCCTGTATGAGGCACAACGATCACGAGGCTTGCCCTCCTTAGGAATCACAACTATGGTAGCCAGACGTTGGTCACCAGGGAGGGAACCGAGCTCACGCGACTCCAAAAACATATCGCGGAGAAACGGCGCCACTTTATCAGGGCATAATTTGTACAATTCAATGGGCAAGCCATTGGGGCCCATAGCCTTACCAGTACGAAGGGAACGAATTGCGGCCGCAATCTCGTCGGCTGACAACGACGCATCCATGCATTCTCGATCCTCTTCAGACAAGCAAGGCAGCGCAATATCCCTCAACAGGGAACAAGAGTCAGCCACATCTCTGTCAGACACCGGGGAGTAGATCACACGAAAATAGTCAGCAAAACACTCCACAATCTCGCCAGGGTCAGTCACATGCACCCCATCGGGGTTCTGAAGCACAGGGACCACGCGATTCACTCTCTCCTTCTTATCAAGCCAGGCAATCAGTTTACCCGCCTTATCCCCGACATCATACAGTCTACCTTGCTGTTCCCTGTACAATGTCTTGGCGGCATCAGTGACAAGGGATTTGTATTCAAACTGTTTCAAGCTAAGGGCATGGAGCCCCTCATGGGTAACACCCGAGTCTAGCTCAGCCTCCAACTCCAGTATTTCAGCCTCAAGCCCCACGACCTCCCCATTTCTAGCTTTCTTGGTCTCAGCTATTAAAGAGAGGGCCTGGCCCCGTATGACCGTTTTAAAGGCCTCCCACAAGGACACTGAGGACAAGACAGACCCCTCGTTCTCCAAGAAGTAGTGATCGAGCGACTTCAGGAGGCTATCGCGAGTCTTAGGGCTACGGAGATGCCAAGGGTTAATGGGGGCGATCCGCCCCGCGGCCTGCATCCCCGTATCGAAATGCAGCCACACAGGGGAGTGATCTGAGATGCCCCGGGCCAAGTGTCGAACCTCACCAATGTGGGTGGCCTGGGCCGCGGGCAGAAGGAAGTAATCAAGCCTGGAGAGAAAACCATGCGCCCCGGAGTGGAAGGTGTACTGACACTGCGTCGGGTGCATCAACCTCCAACAATCCACCAGCCCAAAAGTGTCCAAGAACCCACCAAGCCATGATTGGGAAACGGGAAGGGCCCTGGGGGGATGACGATCCAGGTCGCCGGATAGCACAGAATTAAAGTCACCACCCATGAGGAGAAGACTATCCGGGAGTTCCAGCAACATCCGACCAACATCAGAGAAAGTGGAGGTCTGGAGGCCCGGGGGGACATATATCGTGACTAAAGAAAGGGTCCTACCCTCCCACCTCCCAGTTAGGGCGGCATAACGCCCTCTGTCGTCAAGGATGACGTTGTCAATCTCTAGTGTGAGGGAAGACCGAACAAGAATACCGACCCCCTGGAACCGGTGGTGAACCCGGAGTGTGCAACCAGTCGGTATCCCCACCTATTCATAGCATGACACACATTGCCAACCAAATGCGTTTCCTGCAGGAGTACAACATCAGGCACCAGACGACGCAAATATTGTAGTACAACACCCCATTTGATACGATCCCCCAATCCATTGACGTTCCAAGTTAACAACCTCAACCCACTACCCCCCATCCCCACAAAAGTAACAGGAGTCTCCCCACAGAAAGCAGGACACCGGAAACAAAGAAAGAACAAATATGCCGCCTTGAGAGAAAAAAGAACACCCCCAAACACAAACACCCCCACCAAAACCCGTTACAACTCCCCCCTCCCTGCACCCCTGCAAACTGTAAAACCACCCCAAAATGCAGTGTGCCTGTCGCCCTAACAATCCCATTCTACAAAAAGACCCCGGACGAGGAGGAAGGCCAGCCACCACCCGCCACCCCGACGAGAGCTACTATAAAACAAAATATACCAGAGAGGTAGAACCCAACTGAGTAATGTCCGAGTATCAAGGTTAGGGACCGAAAAGTCAATTCTGTAGAGGCTCACCACCCTCGGCACCGCCAGAGTGCCCCGCTCGATCGCCCCGACCAGGCAGGGAATCCAACCAGTCACTCACATTGTCCGGTCGTTCAAAAAAGAAGGTCTGCTCCTCATGTTCCACTCGAAGCCTGGCAGGGAAAAGCATCGCATACTTCAAGCCCAGGTCCCGAAGACGTCGCTTAACCCCCTGAAAGCCCATCCTCTGTCTCTGAACGAGTTGAGTGAAGTCCGGGAATAAATTGACAGAGGAGTTTTCGAATTTCACCGGGCCGTGCACCCTCGAGGCCTGCAAAATCGCATCACGGTCCCTGAAATGGAAAAGCTTGGCGATGATAGGCCTCGGGGGAGCGCCAGGCCTAGGCTTACCACCCGGGACACGATGTGCGCGCACCACAGCAAAAAACTTGCTAAGTCCAGACGGGGCAAGATGGGTGAGGATTAGCTCTTCGATCAGGAGGTCAACAGACCGAGTCTCGGGATTCTCCGGAACACCTATGACGCGGATGTTGTTGCGTCTTGCCAGGTTCTCAAAATCATCCAACCGATGGGACATCAAGTCGTTTGCCGATTTCAGGGCGCCAAGGTCTGTTCGAAGTTCCGACACATCGGCCGTGAGGCTGGAGGTCGTTAAATCCAACGACTTCACCTTCTCGTTAGTTTTGGACAGGTCAGCCCTGATTAAAGTGACATCGATGGCGACCGTGTCAAGTTTACGAGCCAGGGCCTCATACTGCTGGCCGATGGTCTCCTTCATACCGGTAATGGCGCCCATAATGTCCTGCAGGGACAAGTCGACAGGGACAGATGGGCCGTCTCTGGCATCCTCTGGGGTAGTGCTGGAGAGCCCTGGGGATCCCTTGGCTTGAGTGTAGCGGTCCATAACATTTGTCTGGAACTGTCCCCCGCGAAGAAACGTCTTGCTCTTCCGCTTCTCGGGTTCACCCCTGCCCGTCATGGTGGAAGATGCACCCCGGAGGGGCCCGCAGGACCGAGTGAAAATGGCCGCTGGTAGGCCGGGCACCAGCTGGCCGAGAAGCTGGGCCGCAGGGTCCGGAGAAAGTCACGACTTGACTCAGTACTCCGTAGGGAGAAAGCAGTGATGACACCATATTGGACTGGTCTCCGGCAGAGCGGAACAGACCCTCAGGCAGACCGTGCCAGAAACCAAAAGCGAAACTGAAAGTGGGGGTACGTCCACTGGTGAGGTCCCAATGCCGTTGTTATTCAACTACGTCCCGGATCCACAGCTCACCAAGTCCCCGGCACCGCCCCGAGATGGGCCTCGAAAGTTCAAAATGCTGTAATTTCGGTCCCCCAAGTCCGATTCAAATTCTGAAAGGAGTTATGGACTCAGTCTAGGTTCACCTTCAAAGGCCCATCCAAGAAATCAGGATATCATCAGGATAAATGGCGAGGAGTGGCGAGGGTCCGGAGAGCCCTGTGCTCACGCGACCATCTTGGATGTGCGCTAAGCTCCTTCTCCCTATAGTCCATTCTTGATGTAACAAGTGCATGGATCAGGATTTTTCTAGCAGCTATAGGGAGTATGTCCATGGTTTTCCTGATGATTTTCAGGATTCCGAAGCACTTTTCTCTCATTCTATTAATCTGGGCATCAAAAGATAGTTTAGAATCTATCCATCCACTGATGTCAAAGTTCTAGGCTTTGCTACTCACCTGAAGTCCAGGTGGTTCCGATGGGGTGATGCTAAATCCCCACTCCAACCCCACACTAACCTCAGCATAAGATGATAGACTCTGTTGGCATCAGCACCTGAGTGGAAGGGGATTGGAAAGAGAGAGGCAGACAGGGAGCAGGTTCAGTTTCACCTGGTCATGGCACGACTGCGTCAGCACTGACCACTGATCATCTGCTTCAGCACCTTAGGATGTTTGACCGTAGGATGTTTGCAGAGAGACTGCACTGGGCATCTGTCAATGAAAAATAAACAATTAACTCTGCCTCCTCATGAATGTACTCATTTTATACAATTGGTCTAAAGTTGTCTGTGTCTCACTCCTAAATGCACTGGGTATCGCCTAGAAACTCCAGCTGTTCTTCTTAGGATTCTTATGATTGAGGGGTTCATGGAGTATACAACATGCATTGCGACACGTGACTAAGAGCATCTGGAGCAGTTGAATTGTCGGCCATGTCATGGAACACTTGCTTGAATTATGATCATGAACAAGGGAACATGGGAAAAATCATGACATCATCACCAATTGCATAATAATCTTTCAAGTCCTTTAACAATGTTTGATACAGTTCCAAACTTATACAATAAACCTCTGAACTTTGAAGAGTGTCTTTCTGTAGCACTAGTGATAGCGTTTCATGTGCTTTTATTATCTATGTCTAGCGCTAGCCTAATAATGGCATAAACCACAAACTGTCTTTTTGGTCTCTTTGCAAGTCTCTGTTGCGCCAACAATAGCGTTCTATTGCCAATGACCGCAACCTTTACATTTGCATCACGCGAGCCTCTGAGCCCCTAAGGATTATGATTATGTGTTTGCATCAACACTTGTGTAAGTCATTTTGTTCTTGGTCCCTTTTCCTTTGCAGGAAGCAGAACCTGCAGGTAGTGGAATATCTAGACGACCCAGGGGCCAAGGGTGCTGAGGATTAAGAAGAAGGGAAGAAGTAGTTCACTGGAAATCACTGAGGGAGCCAGGAGCAGGTAAGTGGTGCATGATGTGAAGAGGCCAAGCACTGCCATGCACGTGGAAGCAGTTTTTTTTAGCTGATCTGTACATGGCAGCCAGAAGCATGTGCGGCCATTGGACCGGGTGCACAAGTGGCTGGGTGTGGTTGGGTATGATAAACACGTTGTGAGCACTCATCAAAGCCACTTGTAAATGGCTGTGTGCCTTTCTAGATTGTGCAGAGTTCTGTTTAGGTGCAACCACTGCCATCAGGGATATTTTACAGGAACAGTGAATCACAAATACATTGTTCATTGTAAACCTACCACTGCCAAGAGGGATATTTATGGCAATGCAAAATAATGTATTAATCATGAAACTTTAGACAAGAACTTCACAAACCCCGGGGATGGGGGCCATTCTTTAATAAACCTAGGACCCAGTTGTCCATGCTTCTTAGCACACAAGTTGCACATTGTGGGGTATGCAGTGGCATGAGTTGGAACCCTGAAAACTGAAGTGAGGTCTACAAGCTGTTGTAAGTTTAACTCACCCTTGGCCAACATCGATTTGATGTGTAGTGCTGCGCAGCTCATAAGTGGGGTATCTACACTGGGTGTAGGTGTTCCAGGGAATGGTGTTAGGATAATGAAGTACTGTGCAGTGCATGCATGTTGAATGCATGTGCTAGATGTATGTGTGCCTATAAGTGTAGGGTGACCAGATTTTGGAAGCCAAAACCGGTACATTTCGCAAAAATAGAAGGACCTAATTCAACATCATCAGAGAGGCACAGAATTACAGCACTCATCAATATATAAACACACATGATGCACTAAGGAAGTAAATCAAAAGTCAGTTTGTAAACCCAATATTATACATGTTATTTAAATAGCATTTTAATAAGAGCTGCCAGCTAGTACTGCTTTGTAACATATCACACTGTTTTCAGTCGACCCTTACTGAAAACCGGGACCTAAGACAAAATTGGTGAAATCTGCCGGGACAGCTTGTGAAAACCTGGAGCTGTCCTGGCAAATCCAGGACGCCTGGTCACCCTATATAAGTGGCAAAATACACGAAGGATGTATTGCCGTGCAGTGCATGCATGGTAAATACATTTTCTGGATGTATGTGTGCCTATAAGTGGTCAAATATATGAAGAATGTAGTGTAGTCCAGTGCGTGCATGTTAAATGTATGTGCTGGATGGATGTGTGCCTTTGAGTGGTACAGTACATAAAGGATGCCGTGCTATGCAATGTGTCCATGTTAAATGTATGTACTGGATGTATGTGTGCCTATGAGTGGTACATAACATGAAGGGTACAGTGTTGTGCAGTGCATGCATGTTAAATGTATGTCCTGGGTGTTTGTGAGTCTAAGCGTGGTACAGTACAAGAAGGATACAGGATGCTGTGCAATGTGTGTATGCTGAATACATTCACTGGGTGTATCTGTGTCTGCATTGGTACAAAACATGGAGTGCACTGGGTTCTGTTTTGGGGGACCTAGGCCTGCATGGTGAACATGACGAAAGGAGGTAGATGAATCACCCCAGATATATTTGTGTGTTGCTGCATTCCTGCAAGCTGGGTGGGACTCACACTGGAGAGGGGACAGTCATGCTTCCCCCATACACTTCAAAGGGTGCTCTTTGATACAGTGAGAGGTCAAAAGGAATGGGTCTGGGCACATCTCAGGAAGGAGATGGGGCTGATTAGAGAATCATAAAGAGAAGGGCTGGAGCCCTGGACTATCCCTTTGATGCACATATCACTGAGGCTGACATCCAGGTGTGAACGCCAGTTACTCTCATGGTCTTGTTGTAGGAATATCAGCTTTAGAGTTGTTCCTTCTGTAAAAGACTACTTTCAAGAGGGCAGAGGAGTGGCACTTCAAAAGGAGCAGACCCTCAACATAAACCTCAAAGATTCAGACTCTAAATCATATTTGGTGTCTGGAAATGGACTATATAAAGGGAGGTTTGAGATCCCCAAAAATATCACTAGTTAAGCTGCCAGGTGGGCTGGGAGAGAAGGGGTGGCTCCTCAAAACTTCTGTCTGTGACCAGGACTGGGGGCCACAACCTACAAGTTTCCCTGCTGGGAGAGAAGACATCACCCAGGGAATCCAAGCCAATCTGCCCGGAAGCCTGGAGCACCATCGCCAAGACCAGTGTGCCCTGTGAGGAAGAGGAGAGTGTTGAAGAATCCTGCCAAGTGAACTCCCCTTAAATGTGTGAGGAAACAACTGTTACACTGATCGGGCCATTGCCCACGTGCAGGGCAAAGTTAAAAAGCTACCGAATGCCAGGAGAGGGCTGCTGTGAAGTTAGCCAGGTTGAATGCTTGGCCGATCGGGCTGAAGCGATACCATAGAGACACCTGCTGTGTTGAGCGGGTTGGTTCCCATGTACGGTAGGGACACATTGACCCCGTGTGCCAGAAGGGGTCACAGGAACTAGCCATAAGTGGAGGAGTGAGGCTGCCATAGGAACCCCTACGCATATACCCCTGGATGAGGGATCAGCACCTGGAACTTCTCATCATTCTCCCCCCGTAGTCGGAGAGACTATCCAACTTAGCTGCAACAAGCAGCTGCGAGGAAGGAGCACCACTGCATCTAAGGAGTTCAGGGGTCAGCGAGTGCAGCCTGCCTGGGCCTCATGCTGTGAACTCATCTAGATTAGCTGCTGCTGCTCAGTTGCCCACAGAGGGGGGACACTCAGAAACTCTAGACCCTCTGAGCTTGAAGGTGTGAGTAAGGCTGGTCCTGGGGGAACTTGCTGACTATATAACACAAGAACAAAGTCAGAGTGGCTCTTGAGACTCGGACTACTATTGGGACTTACCCGTGAATTTGCCAATAGTGACTGTTGAATAACCACTATCGCTAGAGTGAGGAGGAAATGGGACAGGGAACCGTGAAGGAAATATTAAAGCCCTGGCCTTGGAGGGGATTGTGTAATTGTTTGTGAGTGTCGTATTTTACTTTCAAGTTAGGAAGTGGTAGAAATAAAATACTTCTCTTTTTTCATAAAAGTGAGTATAGGTGTGAGCCACAGTTCGCTACCCTGTATCCTCCTCACACCCGAGGGAGCCCTGGACTGCTTGACCATGTTACTACTGAGAGTCAAGTACAGAAGGAGTGTTTGGCCCAGTTGCTCAGGTTGCAAAGTAGGTCGGGCCTCAGGACATCAGGAGTAAAAGGCCTCAACCCCCACCTGTAGACCCTGCGTGCCCCGTGACCCTCCGAAAGGGGTTCTGACAGTAACTTAAAATCTGACTACACCAGCAAACAGCATATCTCTATTTGCTCCCAAACAAATAGTTTGTTTTACCAGGTTGAAATAGGCTGTTTCAAACTGCACACACAAGCTGCAGTGGCAGGCCTGAGCCATGTTTTACAGTGCTACTTTAGTGTGTGGCACAATGAGTGCTGCTGCCCTGAAGTACATGTAATATTCAGACCCTGGTTATATAGGTAGTACCATTTACTAATCACTTACAAGAAAATGAAATGTGCCAATTAGAGGTAGTTCATATTTTCCATGTTTGAAGGAGAAAGTCAAAGCACTTTAGACTGGGTTAGCAGGAGTAAAGTGCACAGTGCCTTAATGCCAATAAAAAAGAGTTCAGCAAAAATTAGGGGATGAAGGCTAAAGGTTGGAGGGAATGCCACACTAAGTAATCCAGGTTTAACCCCCACATGTACAGAGATCTCTGCCACCCTGGTAGAAATCTCTGCAGGGGAAAGATAGGAGAGGAGACGATGGAGAGCTTCACTCTTGGGAATGTGAAATGCATTTTGAAGTAAATAGAATTAAAACTGTAGATTAGTTTATATTCTCCAAAATGTAGTTTGAGAATTGGGCACAGAAACTCCAGATTTACCTATACCCAACCATTCACAAAAGACTTTTAAGAGGATTATATCTCAGCCAGTTTAAATCGATTCCTGCAGAATTCTTAACACGAGTACTAGAAAAACCTCTTTTTACTCACCAGTCCATAATTCTAAAATTAGAATTGATTATTTATTTGTATGTAACAACCTATCCCAGGATGCTCTAATTTTGCAAAATTTCTGTTTTGACTTTTTTTAATCAACTATATTTATTAAAATGTATTTTCACTTACTTTGGGAGTAGTTCAAGGTAGTGGCTAGATTGTATAATACAATTCATGCAAGGCTAAAGAAAAGTGCTGAAAATAAGTTCAAAGAATCAGTGGGTGATATTAAAAAACTGGAACTACATGTTATACCACAGATTCTAAAACTTCATTAAATACTTTAATTACATCCTAATTATTATTTAATGATATATCCAGTGAAAAAGCATATGATGGTCTTCTGAGATCAAACACCAAACACTGTGAGGGCAAGAACAAACAGGCAAACCCCAAGCTAATTATTTGAAAATTAAGAAGGAACACACTAAAATAGAACGTGTATTTAATGGTAAAGGTGTTCCAGTTTGCAGCGATGCAGGTATTTCAAATTCCTTTAGTGATTATTATATGTTCCTTTATTGACAGAACTACTGATGGCATGAATACAAATATGCCATTTTTCAGACCTAGAACAGATATTACTTTAAATAAAATTATAAAAGCCCTCTAACTGTTAAATAAAGCAAAACACATTGACCCGGGGTTTTTACTGTTTAATTTAACTCACACTTACTTAAATTATATACTTTGTATCAGTATTTTATTTTGCAATAATAAATGGTTGATCAATTTTTAGAGGCAATGATATGTTTAATTTTGATAGAAGTCTGTGATCCAAATTTGTGATAAATCTATCAAAGAATTTCTCTCATAAGTATAGCTTATACAATTTTTGGAAAGATTTTCGCCGTCAATTTGTAAACATTTTGGCATCATTTCATTGGGGTATGGGTTTATAAAGGGTATAGAACTTTGGACAGTACTAGAACATTTCTTAACATGAATCAAAATGCTCTGAAAATGAAAGTCATCCATGACAACTATAGTGTTAGATGCTAAGAAAATATTTAATAATTTGGGTTGGAATTTCATGAATAAAGCTTCGAAATGGTACTGCTTCAGTACAACATGCATACATCTAAGGGCCGATTACGATGTGGTCCATTCAGGGCAGTATAGTAATGGGCCGCTCGGTTTACTTTCCGGGCATCTAATTATGATATAGGAGGTCGTAAAGTAAACTGGCTGGTCATTCCGGCTGGTTTCTGACAAGCTCCATGGGGCCCGACGGCCAGTCGGAAGCCGGCAAGTAATCTCAAGGGCGGGCTTTCTCGCCCTTGAGATTATGATGCACGGTTTCCAGCATGGTTTCCATGCTGACCACGTCAGAAAGCTTGTTTGGGGGCCCACAGCGGGGCCCCCTTGGGTGCGTGGCCTCCGTTTGGGGGCCGACAGGTGGCCCTCTGTTGATCCCTGCACCCTGTGGCATCAACACAGTATGGGTTCCTTCCACAATTCTCCTTCCATTCAAGGATCATCGAAAAAGAATCATTCAAAGCGTGCCTGCAAACGGGGTGCAGGGATTAACCACACCTCCCATTTCTCTATGGGAGCATGCATTACGACCGGTTTACAGCCATAACGCATGCTTCCATAGTGAAATAAAGGAATGCAACCGAACAGTGTTCGGTCGCATCCTAATTAGGCGAGTTGGACCGCCAACTGGGTGTCGGTCGGTCCCAGGACAGAGGTGGTGCTGCCCAACATCGAAATTGGCCCACTAGTGTCTTTATATCATACCTTGCCTAAAACCTAGGTTTTTGTCAACAGATCCTCCTCATCCTGTTTCACATTTAATAAAGGAACTAGACAAGGTTGCCCTTTATCACCTTAATTGTTTATTCTAAAAACTGAATCATTTCTTTCCGAAATTTGGCATAATAATATCATATGTGGAATTCAAAGTGGTCATACTCTGATTAAACTGTCTGTTTATGCAGATTAGTTCACATTTTATATTTCTAGTCCAGACACAACATTCCTGGCTTTCTTTTCTGAGATTCCCCATTTTCTGTAGTGTCTGGCTATACATTGAATGCTAATATATTAGAAGTATTACTATTTAACAAATATTGTTTTCAGTCTTTCTTTGACCCTTTTTGTTCTATCTTGCAATAGTACCAAATTGAAATATTTTGGCATGTGGTTTTCCAAATCATTGAAAGATATCACCAAATTTAATTTTGATTATGTCTCACAATGTCTCAATTCTCTAATATAACAATAGGTTTCATTATTTTTATTGTGGTGCAGCTGTTTCGACTCAATAATATAATTTTGATATGATATAATGATTTCCTTGACTATTCCTAAAACTTTCATTAAGAAAATTGATGTAATTCTTTCAAAATCTTTAAGGAGTAGCTAAACTACAAAATGTGAAATTAGAGAGAGGAGTCAATTCTCCCTAATTTCAATCATATCATAAGGCATTTAGGGTCTTATTTGCAGTTTGGCAGATGGGAAACTCTGTCACAAAGTGACAGATCACGTCCTTCATATTCTAAATGCATGATAGCGTATATCACATGTGATATGCTGGACTCGCTATCCAGCACATTTTGATGGAGTGTTCAATCTGCCAAACTCTAAATAAAACCCTTTGTCTTTAGCTTCACCTCTTGCGGCCCCCCCCCAGGAAGGTTGTGTGCTGGGTTTTAGGAATTTTGTGGATCCCTGCAGATTCTGGAGGTTTATGTCTGGGAACTGCAAGGAAACTGCACAATTTTAGGTAAAGTTAGAGGTTTGCAGGGAATTGCGAGTAAGAAAACATCATGGTATGCACGCAAGGCACACCTCCCTGGAGTCCACCAGGTGTCTAGTTTTCAGAAATTTCTAAGTTTGTTAGGCTTCCCTGGCTGGTCACTGAGCCCGGCCCCAAATACCACAGCTAAAGCTATTGCTGATTTCTCCATATTGTGTTTTGTGGCCTTTTGTGTTGTGAGCGCTAGGCCCAACCACACAACATTTTCATTGGGATGAGAGGGAGAATGCTGGGTAGTAGGAATTTTGGTATCCCTATGGATCAGCATGTTTACATCATAGAAATGCAATGAAATGTGTGATTTTAAGCAAACTATGAGATTTGCAAGTCACAGTGGATAAGAAAGTGTCTATGGATCCATGTGAGGGACACTACCATGGACTCACCTCTGTGTAGTTTTCAGAATTCTCTGGGTTTGGTTGGCGTCAGTAAACCCAAGCCCAAAAAGTAATTAAGCTAGAAAGGGAATGATATTGGAATGTAGCTCCTCTCTGCTGGTCCATATGTTAAAAGAATGCCCAAAAGAACCACATTTTCCTCTCGCTTGCCATACAGATGGGCATACATTTGTCCCATGGAGGAGAGAGACTAAATCTTGTGGGGTTGCGGGTGGAGTTTGATGACATAATGAGCTAGATTTCACCCCATTATTTTATAAAGAAATGTTCCTGGTATTTAGCAAGCTTTCTGTTCCCCCAGGGCAAATTGAGGTAAACCCCCACTCTGCCCACTGGGGGCAGAAAAGACTGTATATACGTTGGGGTGAGGGCTCAGCCCAAAGCCTGGGCAGAATACCCCCACCACAATCTCCCTCATATCTAGTGGGATTCATGCTCTGGGGTGGGGGGCAGATTGGAGGTTAAACGTTTGTAGCTGGAGGAGGGGGTGCACTAGGCCATTGCAGTGGGGCTTGTCACTCAAAAAAGTAAACCCTAGTGTCTAGTGGGCTTTTTGGCCAGAGGGAAGGGCGGAGCACTAAGCAATTTCTAGTGGGTCACTCCCTCACTCAAATAAAGTAATCCCAGGCAGCTTTAGTGGGCGTTCTGGCCACCCTCAGTGGCAGATTAGAGGTAGATCACTTCTATCCCCATACCCACCCCTGATGGACAGGAAGACGTTTTTCACTGGGAATGGGGGGGGCCACTATTCTTTTGGCAGGTGGCCAGTATCCCCTCTTAAAAGTAATCCCTGGCTCTAGTGGGCTTTCTGCCCCCTCTGGGGCAGATTGGAGTTAAAACCCTTCCAACTGCTCCTAGCGGCAGAAATACTTTTTTGACCCACGGGGGACCACTAGCCTATTGCCAGGGATGATGCTCCAGCCTCAAAAAATGTAATCCCTGGTCCCTCTAGTGACCATTGTTTGCCCTCCGGTAGGGCAGATTGCAGATAAATACCTCCTTTCTTCCTCCGTAGGGGGCAGAAAGACTTTTTGGGCTGGGCATAGAGGGAGCACTAGTCCATTGATAGCTGCGATCTACTCGGGAGAGATATCATTGGAAAGGTGATACAGCAATATTTTTTTCATTCGTAGCATTTTGTCTTTATCATTTTGCATTATAGAACCCACTCCTGGCGTAATGCTGGGATGTGCAAATATTTGGCCCTCTTGGTAGGTTGAGGATACACTTTGAAATGATGGCGCTTGATCACGGCATAATGAAGGCCATTTTACGCTTATGGCATTATGGTGGTCACTAATGGCATAATGCTGGCCCAGACATGATAGAAGTCAATCTTGGAATATTGGGGGTATTCTTTATCATTATGCAGCCCACTACTGGCATTTTGTTGGGCTTGGTATTATGGTGATTATTCTTGAAATTTTCTGGCATATATTCTGACAGTTATGTTCTAGTAACCTTTTCACTCCTGCTTCCTCATTTCTGTTATGAGAATGTGGTTCTGTGTCTATTACCACAATGTTTGAGTCTTGTGATTCAATAAAGTTCTTTCTGGAAAACTCTCTTTTACTTCTTGGAAATATACCTGCCTATATCAAACACTTTAAATAAATAACCTTGATTGCTTAAACGGGTAATTGCTACTTTGTTAAAACCTGTTTGACCAATGAAAGTTGTGTTTTTTAGATGTTTAATATAGGCAGGTATAGAGGGGAGAGCAGTAAGCTTATCTTTTTGCATCTTTCCTCGAGTGAATCTGCAACTTGTATATATGTAAATCTGACCACTATTATCAGTAGGAGACTTTTGTACTTACTACCATTCTTATGTGGATTTAGAGTTTTTCTGTTTGTATCTTTTATGTAACTCATGTACTATGAAGTCCTTATGTAATGTAACTCGTACTTTTGTAAATCACTCTGACACCTTCCGGTAAAGTTTGTGTTATGTAAAATCACATTAAATACATAAAAAATAAAAAATAAGCAGCAATTTACAGAGTGGTAGTGTACACACAGTGGAGATTGTAGCTTACTACTCACACCTGATTGCCTTTTAGCTATGTTTCAAAATCGGGCAATCCTTAATTTGGCTGCAGCAAAGAAGGTGCTGGAGCGGGTAATAAAAAAAAAATTGTATACCCTCCTCATTTTGCATGTTTATACTTATTAGATTAATTAAGGAAATATAATCGAACTAATGGATTGATGTGGAAGTTACTAATCAACCTTATTAATGACTGAAATACACGTGGGATTGCTTTGCATGACTTTATTAAATCGTAAACTAAATTATGTACACATACTAATGATAGACAATTAGAATATTGCATGATATATGTTGCTTTTGTGATGTATTTGTGATTTGTGCTTTATTTTGTAAGTATAAAACCGCTTGAGTGTTGCTTATTGCTAGATAAATACACACACAAATGGGTATTAGTGAGGGAATAAGATTTATTTAGTCATTTCTATGTATTAATTATGTTTTGTGTTTCTTTTGCTTAAGTTGACCACTTGGGCCTGCCACAAAATGACTGCCTCTGATATCTAACCCGACTGTCGACGCTGTATGAGGTTTGGGTGAAGTGCGCCTGCGCTGATGCCAGCTACAGGGGCCTCGTCATGACCCTAACCAGACTGTACCCATCAAGGTCATCCTGGGAAGCAAGCCAGCTTTTCAGAAAGAACAATAAGACGCCTCTAAAAAACCGGAACAAGCAAGATTGATGACATCAGAGACAATATTTGGTGTGAACCCTGTCAGACGATTTTCGATTGGCCAATCAGAGGAACTGAAGACCCGTTTTTGGTACAATTTGTCAATGATTTTTTCTATAAATTATGGTAGAATAGAGAGGTTGGTGCGGGTTTGTTTCTGGCCTTTCTCGATTTCCTGACGTTATGATGACGGAGAGGACGGTGACGCTGCAGGACAGCTGTTTCCCTGAATCTTTGACGGTCTGAATTAATGCCCAAACTCCTGATTTTAAATTTTATGGGCATAGATTTGCGAGACTACCAGATTTGACATAGAGGACGACAATTAGCCAGAATAGGTAAATATGATTGGCGACTTGATTAAATGAATGGTTTAATTTGCATTAATTAGATAAAGATTGAATTGATCAACTACAGAATGAGTTGGGTTGTTTATTCATTGAAAATGCATTAATGTAAAGGTAAATTAGAGAATTGGAAGTCAACCTAAACCTGCAACTAACTGATCCATCCCGATATATGAGAGGAATACTAAAGGTGAAGGTCAGGGCCTAATGAGTATCAGAAGGTTGCGTAGATTTGTCGCTCATTAGGGTAAAAAGGGTAATTCCTTTCATGCCAGCGTTTGGAAGATAATCGCCTCGCGAGAAACACAGATTGATGGTGAGTGAATGTTGGTGTTATGGGCCCCACCAGTGAATGTATGGATAGTGTATGTTTGTGAGATCTTTTAGTCTGTGACGGAGGGAGCAAAGGGATCTTTTAAAACAAATGCAAATAATTCTTCATAGATCAATCATAGAATCAAGCCTATATGTTCTTGTATATCTTCTCTGTGTGTTTTTTTATCAATGCCTAACCGAAAAAATAAACCTGAGGGTTAATTTTAAAAATATGAAACCTGATGAAGCAAAATAGACACATTATAAAGATGACCAATTCTATAGTAAACATTATAAAACTAATGGGATGATTATGAATGCGGTCAGTCAGACCGTCGACTGCTATCGAGGCAGTCAGGAGACCACCTGACAAGCAGTCGGCGGTCTCACTGACAAATTAGGATGTGACCGCCTGGCTGGCAGTTGTAAAGTGCTCCTATTCACAGCATCTTGTGCTGAGGCCCAGAATAAGGGCAGCAACACAAGCCACAGGTAAAAGGAGTACTTCCTGCACAGGCATGGTGAATGGAGGTGAGTGGGGGCACTACATGTGTCCCCAGGGACACTGTGTAGGGGGCCCATGAGGGACGGGAGCCCTGTTTGGTGCTCCCAATATACCTTTCTGACAGCCT
Source organism: Triturus cristatus (assembly GCF_964204655.1). Taxonomy (NCBI): domain Eukaryota; kingdom Metazoa; phylum Chordata; class Amphibia; order Caudata; family Salamandridae; genus Triturus; species Triturus cristatus. The sequence goes on along the minus strand of NC_140594.1, from coordinate 217,870,886 downwards.
GTACATGGCGGTGTTCCCGCCAATAACAGTCTGTTGGAAAGAGATATCGAAATCCCGACAGCGGCGCCTGGTTCAGCACCGCTGACATTCTGGGCCGCGATTCTGACCGCCGCTCCATCGGGATCTAAGATCCTGTCAGAAGCAGTGGTCTGGACTCCACCCGCTGTGAGTCTGACCGTCAGCATTAAAATGCAACTGTCGGACTGAAGGGCTGACGGCAATCGGGCCACCACCATCCGCCATCATAATCAACCCCTAATAGTCTGATTGAGAAACATAATTCACAGAGGGAGAAGTGCCCAGTATTTCACAAGTCATATGGAATTTGAGGCGGTATGTACCAGATTATACATCATGCCTAATTATGAATTTGAACTCAGAATAGTGGGCATTTACCAGAGCTGGTTATTACCTCTCTCTCATGTACCATACCTGCAGAGTCCTGTGAAAACCTCATCCTATACATCACCACTTGACTGTATTGCCTTTCTTTGCCTTGCAGTTTAGGCCCTGCAGACCAACCCTGACAGGGCTCACTTCTCCATCCCAACCCATGCCAAGCCCATTACATTTCAGCCCCAGCCCATCACGGTAGCGTTGGTTAGCATTTTCTTCCCTTATTAATTCAGTTGTTGTTGACCCTCCATCAGTGTGTTGACAAAGTGTTTTATCTATGATAGCAAAATGCCTGCCCAGGTATTGATGTAACAGATCAAAATAATCTATTTCTTTTATATCTGTTCCCCATAAAATATTTACTGGGCTTCCCCTGAACAAATCAGCTTCTGCATATTTTGAATCCAGTTGCAGGATCCACACAGATATGCTCACAAGTTCATTGAGCTGTGCAGCTGTTTGGGAAAACTGCATCACCTGCAGGTGCAAAGCGTGAACAGGCAACAGTGTTCAGAGCACCTTTGGGATCTTAGTATCTCATCCACATCCATAGTGTTCCTTTGTAAAATCAAATGTAATACTGCAGCAGGAAACTAAAAGCAATTTAAACTGAACATTTCTCCTTTCCTCTTATTTTATTTTTAACTTCACTTTTCTTTCATTTACCAGCCGAGCTGCAAAAATGCACGTATATTATTTTACTCAGTGTAATTAAGTTTGAATCTTTTTTGTAAAAGCTCTCTTTGCCACTTTTATGTCATTACTAACCTTGTTGTCTGTGTTTTATAAGCAACATTATACAGCCGGCATTGCCTGCTGATGCTATTACCTTGTAGGGTTTTTACAAATCACATTTTATTGCACCATGAAGCCAAGAATATTCCTGCGTTTATGCAATTTTCTGGTTTGTAATGCCTAACAAGTTAAGTCTTTATTGCATGGGTACTAAACAACAGAATGTTTTACTATAATAGGAAAGTCAAGAGAACATGACTTCTAATAGCCAACACTGGTTTATTTGTCTGCTATAGTCATTGGTTCTTTATCACGTTGTCATGAATCCGATTGTAATCCTTACTTTTAAGTTAATTTAGGCAGATATATTCTGGTTAGTCCAGAGAGAACACACTGTGCCAATCATGTGAATGACTTGGGAAATGGTGGGTAGTCCGAGTACTCCTTCACTAAACATGTCTGTGGTTGCTAAAACAACCACCAAAGGTTGCATGACCTATCCATATTCAGAAATTAGGAATTTTACAACAGGCTAGGGCCAGATATATGTACCTGTCATACAACATAGCGTGGTACCCAACGTTTCTGCGATGCATTGCACAGTGGTGGCCAGTGCAGGTAAACGCTGTGAGTCGGTGGGGTGGGGTGGGGTGGGGCGGGGCGGAGGGGAAAATGAAATAAATAAATAAATTCTGTTCCGTTATCTGTCGACTTTCCCCTCACCCCACCGCACCGCACTTACCTGCACCGGCCGCCACTGGAATTGTGTGAGAGAGGAGAAAAGCACCATATCTACAGAGATATCCCCCCCAATTACTTCTCCAGTGCACAACCAGGCTGCCGAACACATGGGTGATTGCAAGGGAATGCCCATGTACCACTCATGTCATGACCCTCTGACGTGGAGTAAATCAAAATAGCACTTTGTACTGCTTTGTGTTACTTTTAGGCAACTTTCTTGTGCAAAACATGTTTTTTGCTGGAAACTAATCCAACACAAAATGTTTTGCGCAGGTTTGTGTCACTTTTGTGATGCAAACCCTGTGCAAAAGGTTTATAAATCAGGCCCAGAGTATGAATTTGCTGGCACAGAGATGGCAATGCAAGTGTTTCCAAGGAAGGATGGCCATTCAGAATATCATTACCAAAAATATTGACTGACATCAGTATTGTCTTCTGTAAATAACGTTTGGGAAATTGGCAACACGGAGTTATTCTTTTTGAAACTATGGGTACAGACAAACAGCCCATAGTTTAAAAAAGAAACTGAAGTGCCATTAGGGTGAGAATACCACCCTGTCACTTGCTCTGAGCCCCTCGTGACTGGCATACAAATTCGGGCTGTAAACCTATCCAAGTCACCCAAGTCATTCATGTACATGATAAAGGCTGGCAGTGTTTCCTGAAGAGGTTGGCCTGATTGCACCTGCCAGTTCCCATCATTGTCATTCCCCACTGCTTATGAGGTCTCAACTGCATTAGTGCTTGTGGGAGGGTTCAGCCACCTGCGTTCAGTGGCGGCTGGTATGAAACGGGCGTGTCAGGGTAGAGGGGGCTGGGGGGTTGAAAAAAATTAAATATAAAAAAAAACACTTACCTCTTTACGGCTACTGTTTCTCCTTCATCTCACTTCACTTCCTGACTCTGAGTCCAGGAAGCAGGAATCACACAGGCTTCCCTAAGCCAATCACAACTCTGCTGTCACCAGCATGACAGCAGCCTAAGATTGTTCTTGGTGCCATGGTTCGGTGCTCAGACAGGGAGTGGGAGCCTGTGCATGTTCTCAACTCAGGCTGTTCAGTACAGCCGGGGGGAGAACATGCTAAGTGTGCATGACTGTTTGCAAGCCCAAACTGTCATGCGCACTTATCATACACAAACCACTTCTCACTGTGACCCCTGCTCTGTCCTACTATAACCCAGCCCCATAGCTATGAAAAATAAAATTATAATAACGTTGTGTTATAATTTTATTTTTCCTTTGTTCACTGCTCTAAGAGCAGTGGGGAGATGCTCCTCTGCCTTCGCAGAGGAGCTGCTGCTGCCTGCATTGTTAAATTCTGCCTCAGGGTGCCCCTTCATGAAAATCCTGGAACAGGAATCTGTGTTGTGGGGTTGGCATGCAATGAAGATCAGAAAGCTTTGTCTAATACTTAAGAGTTGTCTGATTTTCTCTGCATGTGCATGCACTTTTTTATGTACCACTCCCCTACAATAATATTGGAACTCAAGCCGTCAGACTCCTTATAGCTTGGTAATCATGTGGACATGTTTTTGTAGTGATGTTGCAATGTATAGGAGTGTATGGTACTAGTTATCAGAATGTAGACTGGCAAACATATTGTGTCCTAGTTATTGTTTAAAAAAATCACCTCATTGGTGTTAATAATGTAGTCTCTGCACACAATGAGACACAAAGATATATCCATAACAAATATCTATGTCAGACAATATTTCTGCAAGTGATATTGTGACATACAACCTCCCACTCTTTATTAAAGTCTACATTCAGCAAAATAGTATAAAGCTGATAAGACAAGGAGAAGGCAGGTTTATTCTAGAGTTCAGAAGTGTTCACTAAGCAAAGTCTAACAGGAATTGAAAAGGAGTGAGCAAGTGAGCGAGTGAGTGAGTCAGTGATTGTGCAAGCAAGTGACTAAAGAGTGAGTAAACAAGCGAGGGAGTCAGTGACTGAGTGACTGAATTACAAAGCTGGACTGATGAGGGTGAACATGGAATAAGAAAGGAAATAGGAAGGAGAATTCCATCTCCCCTCCTACCCCATGTTTCAAACTCACTGGGCCCACTCAGAGTCTGCTTCTATCCTTCCTTATTAATTGGGTGCTCAAAGGTTCTAGAAGTTCCAATTGGATATTCAGGCACATATGTCTTTCTGCTATTTGTTTATGACATGAGTAGCCTGAGCATTCATTGACTGTGCGTCCATATGTTATTTGCCCCCACGCCTGTTATTTACTGTGTCTTAATTGCAGTCTACAGTTCTTCAATTGAAAGCTACAGCTATCTATAGTGTTTAAGGCTATCAACTTAATGTCAATATTTATATACATAAACTGAAACATTTGCCTGTTTTACAGTTTGGTGGATAGGTTTCTCCATCACAAACAAGATGGATAGCCGTATTACAAGTGCCATAAGATTAGGCCTGGGCAAAAGTTAAATAATGGTAGCATAATTTGCATAATTTCAGCAATTTTACATTCCAATTGTTACAAAAAAATTCTGAAAGTATGCCATTATGCCCATTTGCGCAATTACACCATTCACAGTAAAAGGTTACAGTGAATGAGTTATTCACAGCTGTTGTTTACAGTGCATTTTCTTTAGCAAGGAATGCATTACTGTGTCCAAAATTGAAGCAAGGATGCATGTTACACTAACAAAAAACACCTAATGTCAGTTGGCAGTTCGCATAATTGCACATGATTTCATGTAATTTTGATAAAGTTTCACGTAATTACACAAAATAAAAGTTCTGAGAATTTCACACACCCCTCAAATTGTTTTAGGATGAATTTGAATGTGACAAAGGGTTGATTTATATTTTGGTAGGCAGGGTTCTCTGTTGTGAATGCAATGGAGTACCGAGTCCGACAAAGTGATGGTCCGCCCGCCCGTCTTAAACATGCATTGCTGAAAGTGGAGCAGTGTTTGCTATGGCTTGGCGCAAGTGGTGCTTCTGTCAAGCCATAGCAAACTTCAGTGTCCCTGGGGTGGGCACGGTGGAAGTTCCCAAGGCCGTCTAGGAATCCAGAATTGGAGTCACATGCCCCCTCCTTTGTTTAGATTTGCCCTGAGGAGGTGGTGATCCCCGGGCCCGCACTAAAGCTAAAAAAACCCTAGGGAGGTGGCGGTCCCCGGGACTGTGGTGGGACCACGTGGTCCCCTGTAAATAATTTGCAATAACCCCCTGTGAGGGTGGCGGTCCCTGGGGCGGAGGGGTCTGAGAGGCCCCCCATTTAAAACGAAATAAGCCCCACAGATCCTGCCAAAAATGTGGGGCCCTGTTGGGTCCCAGTGAGAACCCCTAGAGGCCTAGGTGTTCATGTTGTTTCCCCTCTGCCCCCTTTTCTTTTTTTCAAATGTTTTTTGTGGGACTCCAGTTGACGGCTGCCAATACTTCCTGGTTGAAGTATTGGCAGCCAATCAAATATCAGAAGCATTTCAGTAGGATTTTGTGATACCAGCTATCTATATTTTTTAAACTTAAATATCTCTTAAACTACTGAACAGATTAACACCAAAACACTAAAACCATGCTTTCTCGACCAACATCTCGCTTTCTGCCAAATTTAGTGAAATTCTGTTCAGCAGTTCGGCCTGTAGACGTGTTCAATAAATGAAAAATTCCCATCACATAACATGGGGAAAGTTCGTTTTGAGACCCCCTTTTTTTTGGCCTCCAGTTGACGGATTACCCCGAAACTTTCAACACAGCAGCTGAACCACAATGGGGAAGTGTTTTGAAAATTTCGTGAAGATTTTTCAAGCAGCGCCAAAGTTATTGACAAAAAAACGCTTTTCCCATGGAAACTTTGGTCCTAATTATAACTACCTACAGGCGACTGTACGAATTTATATATATGAAAAATAAAATTATATATATATATATATATATATATATATATATATATATATATATATATATATATATATATATTAATTGCAATGAGTTTAAAGGTTACGGGGACATTATAGCTAGGTGCAGAGTTTTATACTTTTGATAGTTAAAGTTATCTGAAGTAACTACAACTTGTACCCTAATGTAACCATATCTCGTGCCCTAGCTATGCACTGTTTTCTTATCAATAATTTTACAGTATATGTTGCAGTGATTTTTTTCAACAATGTCATCGAAGATGTCATTGGTGATGTAATAAGTGGGGCAATTAGCAGTGCATGGCGACAGCAAGTGAAATAATTATATTAGGGCACAAATTATAGTTACTTGAGATAACTCGAACTATAACTGCTGAAGTTCTATGGTTTGTGTGTGTAAAATCTAAACCAAATATACCATTCCTGTAACCTTTCTTTTTTCAGTGAATTTCTAGGGTTTTTTAAAATCAATTTTGTTACTATAACGTCCCTGTAACCTTTGGTTTTTTGAGTGAATTTCTATGTTTTTTTAAAGTAAAGTAATATTTAATTGCTATATGTTAATCCAGCTGCTGCTGCACACAGACTTTGACCAATCCCTCGCATGCAGCCAATCTTTCTCAGTAAGAATGGGTGTGGTGTGTGTGTGCTTTAGATTACCCAGCAATCACGCTGGTTAAAATACTTTATATGGGGGGACGTGGCTTGACCGCCAAATATGGCTGCCGCAAATTAACATAGCTCTGTGTGGTCACCGCATATCCAAAACCATCCTGGCCCATATTGTGCATCAAACACTGCCAATTTGCTATGGGGACATCGGAGGAGAAGTTTCAAGATGATGACGGCTGCCAGGGAAGTTTAGCGTCAATCTACAACTCACTCCAGCTGGAGGAGCAGCCTTGGGGTGCGAGAGAATGGCATGCCGAGGCCAGCAACAAGGCGGATCCTGTCTCCTCGCTACTGGGGCCGGGGTAGTGGTGTAGGTGAGTGGCATCGAGGAGCCCCCTACCCACCCTGACTATGAGGTGCCCTGTGTTCCCCCACCGGTGACAGCAGCTCCCTCTGGGACTGTGCGGTGACTGGGGACATCCTATCAGCCTGCAGCGTATGGGCCACTGACTGGGCTGCTTTGTGTGGAATCAGTGACTGCCGCTGAGGTAATGGTGGGCCCTGAGGGACATTGGGACAAACACAATGGTGCGTAGCACCCGTACTGTTCCCACAGAAGCAGCAGCCCCCCTCCTCCTCTCCAAAGGTGGGGTGTTTTATAGCCGCCAGACTTTCTCCTGACCTTTTCTGTTCTTCCACCCTATACCCCCATCGCCTGGACATAGTGGTTGCTGAGGTTACAGAACACTCTGCTCCTACAAAGCAGCCCCAGACTGAATGCCTTTCACAGGCCTAGACTTTACTGTTGGACTTGCCATGATTCGGTCCAAGCATTCACTCCTCCGTGGCAGGTGGGGCCCGAAAAACAGATGCGAGCCAAGAGGAGGTGACCTCTAGGATACCTTGTTGCATGGGCAACTGGTGTTCCTGGCCTCTCCTGTTTCTCCCCTCCGCTTCCTGTAACCGTTCCTAGGTGATTTAGTTGGGCATATTCATCATTTGTCATGTAACCCCCATCAGGGGGCTGCACTAGGGAAAGAGTGCCTGTTGCGGAGATGGCCGGGACAGGTCTTTGTGTGGTCCACAGAGGTACACCTGCTTCTCATGCTGCCTCCCGTGCTAGGTCGTGGAGGATTTCAGACAGGTGGGTTGTGGTACTACAGACAGTAGTGAGGAAGTTGTTGTGCTCCCTGTCACCTTCGCTATCATCATTCGGATACTCATCATTCGGTTTGTAACCCCATTAGGGGGCAGCACAAAGGGAGGGTGTGCCTGTTGCGGGGACAGCCAGGCCAAGTCCTGGTCCGGTCTGCAGCGGTGCGTCTCCTTCTGTTCTTCTCCTGGACTTTCCTGGTCTTTCTCGGGATCTTCACGGAGGCTCCTGTGTTGCCACAGCTGTGGACTGCCTCTGACTGCTCTTGCCACCTCCCAGGTTAGGTCTCGGGGGATCAGGCAGGTGGGTTGTGGTACTGTGGGCTGTTGTGAGGAGGTTGCTATGTTCCCTGTCACCTTCGCTATCATGACAAAAGATAAAGTCCCACCCAACACTAAACAAAGTACCATGAACTCAGCCCAGGAAACCCTCTTTTCTTTCTGGGGCTTGCGGTCACAATGGCTCAATTCCAGGCCATGCTGAGCTATCATTCAGTTGCAAGACATGCTGGATGCTAGAATCGGAGCGGAGGATACCAATGTCATATTGCTCTTGACAGAACGTCAGGAAGGCTGTTGAGCGGATTATGGAGGCTGAAACCAGTGTCTCCAGGATCGAAGACTCCACTGGCACCCTGAAACAGACTGTAACTAAACTTACAGCTGTGACCAATGAGTTGGTGGCATTGGTGGAGGACACAGGGGGCAGGGCTCACAGCAATAACTTGAGGTTTATAGGCTTCCCTGAGGGAAAGGGGGGACCCTTTCCTTGACCAGTGGTTTCACTCTCTGATGCCCTTGTAGGCCCTCTCCTCCGTTGTCGAATGGACCCACAGAGAATTGATGCAGCTCCCTCCTCCCGGGGCTATGCCCGACCTGTGATTGCTAGATTTTTAAATTATATGGATTGAGATGCTATCCTCAAGCATGCTCGGCACTAGGACAATCTCACCTATCAATCTCACACTATCATAATATTCCCACACTATATCAGGATGGAACAGCAACAATGACAGTCTTTCTCGGCAGCTAAACAATGACTCTGTGAACTCACAATCCCTATATTCAGCTTTATTGAGGGTCTCTTCTTTGAGTCACCCTAGGAGGTCTTTCAATTGACCAATGAGAGGATTCCGCTAAAGCCATATATCCCTCTCACATCAATTCTGACTCGCACCAGGGGGACAGATGCAGTCACCCTGCTAATAAGAGGCGAAGGTGAAGAGGTGCAACAGGTCTCGATCATCATGAAGAAGCAACCAGCAAGATGGGGAGGCTCGGATGAGGGTGGGACACCCCTAGACCATCCATCATTAGCCACATCACCTCCTATGCGACATTAGTAAAGGAAGTCGATCCTTATGGTGTTTGCTGCAAACTTTGATGTGGTCCAGAACATTCATGACCGGACACTTTTGAGGGCATTTTTTCTCACATCTCTAGTTGACTGATTTCACTGGGTATGAGGATCCATTGGGACTGGCCTGGTGGGGTGCCTGGGTCCCCTTTTGGGTCCTTGAGATGGTCTGCCCCAAACAGGTACTTCTTGTTTTTGAAGTATGGATAGAGTTTTTTGAATTGGCTTATGCTTCTTTTTGTTTTCTATTTGCAGACCTTCCATGCGCCCCCTCCTTTGCCCACTATTTTATCAAGAGTTCCACCCTAGCGCATCATGAGTAGTTCTATGATAGAAATTTCCATGGATCATCTCCATGTGATATTGTGGAATGTGCATGGCTTCCTTGATAAGATTAAACGGGGGCAGCTTTGAAACATGCTAAAGAGACTGGGGGCAGATATCTCACTACTTCAAGAGACTCATCCCCTGGGCACCAACGTCTCTTGTTTAGCCCGGTTTGGCTACACTCAGGTTTTCCATTCTGGGTTCACAAGGGTTTCCAGGGGTACAGACTTTATGTAAAGAGACCAATAGCAAGCTTCTATTTAAATGAAATATAATCAAGGTGCAAACAAGGCAGTAACCACAAAAAATAATATACATGAAGATATAAAAATTCAAAATATATTTTTTATTTACAAAAATATATTTTCAATTTATTTTCCTTAAATTTTATAGAGCTTAATTAACTTATTTATCTAAATACTTTTTGTTCACACCATATTCATCAAATTTTGACTGTTGCTATGTACAAACCAAACTGATTACATGCAATTTCATCTTCATATTTCTAATTAGAACATCAGGATAATGATATCTAATAATCCTTATTTTAGTCGGACATGAAAGAGATGACAACTTGATGATGGCAAGCGGTAGAATAGGAACTATGCGTGTTTCGGCACTGCTGCCTTCATCTGGAAACCATCTATTGCACAAAGACTGTATGAAATATAAAATATAAACAGCATAGTGGTTACTCACTGATATTCTATACATGCACCTAGATTATCTGATATACATAATTACTTTAAAAAAACACACATAGGTGCCAATTCCGATCCGTAAAAAATATTTCCCGTACGAATCGTATCCGGATTTTTTTACGTACGAATCGTACAAGTCCCGTACAAACTGGCAAGTACGATTCGTATGTTAAAAAATCCATACGAATCGCATTGGGTAAATTCCCCGACACGTCCTCGGGTCGGAAAAAGTGTCCGACACGTCCCCGGACAGTTTTACGTACGAATCGGGAAACTGAAGTCCGAGCGCGCAAGTACGATCCGTCCCGTCCGTCCGAATGCACAACCGTATGGAAAAAACACAGTACGGAGCGAACTCCCATAGCAACCATGGAGACGTCCAAACGTGTGCCCGCATATGCGCCGAACACCCCCCCAGCCCACCCCCCCAAGTACGCGCCGTACCCCCAGCCCCCCCATGTACGCGCCGTACCCCCACCCCACCCCCGTAGGTACGGAGCGTACCCCCACCCCGTGTAGGTACGGTGCGTACCCCCACCCCCGTATGTATGGTGCGTACCCCCACCCCGTGTAGGTACGGTGCATACCCCTAACCCCCATATGTACGGTGCGTACCCACACCCACCTACGCGCTGGTCGGTACGCACCGTACATACGGGGGGTGGGGGTACGCACCGTACCTACACGGGGTGGGGGTACACACCGTACATACGGGGGTGGGGGTACGCACCGTACCTACACGGGGTGGGGGTATGCACCGTACATACGGGGGGTGGGTGTACGCACCGTACCTACATGGGGTGGGGGTACGCACCGTACATACGGGGGTGGGGGTACGCACCGTACCTACGGGGGTGGGGGTACGCACCGTACCTACATGGGGTGGGGGTACGCACCGTACATACGGGGGTGGGGGTACGCATCGTACCTACACAGGGTGGGGGTACGCACCATACATACGGGGGTGGGGGTACGCACCGTACCTACATGGGGTGGGGGTACGCACCGTACATATGGAGTGGGGGTACGCACCGTACCTACGTGGGGTGGGGGTACACACTGTACATACGGGGGTGGGAGTACGCACCGTACCTACACGGGGTGGGGGTATGCACCGTACATACGGGGGTGGGGGTACGCACCGTACCTACACGGGGTGGGGGTACGCACCGTACATATGGGGGGTGGGGGTACGCACCGTACCTACATGGGGTGGGGGTACGCACCGTACATACGGGGGGTGGGGGTACGCTCCGTACCTATGGGGGTGGGGTGGGGGTATGGCGCGTACATGGGGGAGCTGGGGGTACGGCGCGTACATGGGGGGGTGGGGATACGGTGCGTACCGGGCCCCCTTTTCGCCGTGCATCATGGCGTACTTTAGCTTTCCCGGCACTTTTTGGGTCCCGTAAAAATATTGCCGTGGGAAGTGCTGTGGGTACGAATCATACTTGCTGGTCCGTAAAACGCTGCCTGACTCCGTGCGAATGTCGCGTACGCTGTGTCCCGGATCGGAATTGTGGGTATATTTTAGCCGGTCGGTGTTTTTTACGATTCGTACGGAAATGGTGTTTCTGTACGAATCGTACTTGCGGGTTTGTAAGGTGGTTTTCCCGGGTACGAGTCGGACGGAGAAAACGCTCCGTCCGACGATTCGTACCCGGTTTTTCCAGGATCGGAATCGGCCCCATAATGTATCCTTGATAATTATCACGGCAAAATAATTCCATCCAACAATATTAACAGGATAGAATTTGATATTCAAAATTGTATAATAATACTTTTTGTATTGTAATATCAATATATTGACAACATATGGTTCAATTTTCAATTTTTTATAACAGTGTACTATCTGTATTGTGATATCAATATATTAGCAGCTTCAAGACAGAAACAAGATTCACATTATATTTCAAAAATACAGAAATATATGTGCATAATCCATTTAAAATATATACATCCCCTACATATTATGTAGACAAAAAGGCATTTCAAAACCATGAATACACACAAAGAAAAAGGTGAAAAGAATAATGATAAGAAAAGATTAGAGAAAGATTTGTCTCATAGGTCCTTGTGAAGTTCCATAGAGCTCGTTATTATTTCTTGTATATTATTTTCCTGTTGCATACAGATAGTATATCTTGTTAAAGGACTAATTGGATGAAATACGAACATGTCCATAGATAGCCCCTAGCTGCGTGGACAATTAAAAATGTCCCTGTATAGGTAAACACCTTATATCTAACAGCAGAAGTCATTTCATTTACTCTGTCTTGTAGACTGTACAGATAAGTAAACATACTACACTTTACTTGGAGGAGTAAAACTCCATTAGATGAGATGCTTATTTTACTTGTGGCTAGGGAAGTTTTCAAAAAGAGCTGAAAAGATGGAACACAAACCAACCTCAAATTTTTGTTTTTGCGATATGCAAATAATGGTTTCTGTAAAATATCTGAAGATTTGTTATTAATGTTGAGTAAATGCCAATTTGAGCGAATTATTTGGCGAATTTTTTCATTCATAACAGAATGACGTGTGACAAAAACCAGTTTGTCTTCTTGTTTTGGAACGGCATTCTGTAATAAGTGTTGCCGGTCATAGAACCTAGCCCGTTTATATGATTGTCTGACTAGTCTATACGGATAGCCTCGACTAATGAATTTCTGCGTCATATCTATAGCTCTCAGGTCCAAGTCTTCCAGTTTTGTGCAATTTCATCTAAGACGTAAAAATTGCCCAAATGGGATGCTGTTTTTTTGCATTGTGGGATGAAAGCTTTTGCAATGAAAAAGTGTATTACGTGCAGTGGGTTTAGTGAATAAGTCCACAATAAGTTGTCCGCTTTCATGTTTGATTAAAATGTCAAGGAATTCAATTTTCATATTATCTGACTTAGAAGTGAACTTTAGGTTAGAATCAAATGAATTCAACCACGATAGGAACTCATCCAGAATGTCTATGTCGTCATCCCATATGAACACAATGTCATCTATATAGCGTGACGAATGAAGAACGGACTCGTAAAACGGGGCCACTTCATTAAAGATGAATTGTTGTTCGAAATAGGCTACATAGATATTTGCTATTGTAGGGGCGCAAGATGCACCCATACTTACACCTTTTACCTGTTTATATAGCTGACCCTGGAATTCAAATAAGTTGTTTTCAATAATTATACGTAAGCAGTCAAGAATAAAATTTGCATTACAGTCGATGTTCATGAATTCTATGAGCCATTGTACAGCAGACAATGCTCCATCACAAGGTATGTTGCTATAAAGGCTTTCTACATCTAATGTAACAAGCCACTGTCGATTGGGATTAAACGATGTTCCTTCCAATAAGTTGATTATGTGACGTGTATCTTGTACATATCCTGGGGTGTCTCTGACATAAGGACGAAGAGTAACATCAAGATATTTAGATATAGGTTCTGTAACAGACCCTATTGTAGTTACAATGGGTCTGAAAGGGAAGTCTTGTTCATCCTTATGAATCTTGGGAGTACCGTATAGGCTAGCCAGCCTAGGATGGTCTATATTCATGTAGTCAAATTCTTAGATATAACCATTTCTTAGGGCTTTAGATGTCAGTCTCTATATATTGTTTTTAGTCTTTTCTGTAGGATTTTTTGTTATTTTCATTTAAAACCTACTGTCACTTAACACTTCTTCAATTTTTACAACATAGGTTGTTGTGTCTAATATGGCTATACCACCACCCTTGTCACAACTTTTAATTGTAATTTTGGGAGAACTTTTAAGTTTCATTAGAGCTTATGTTCATCCGTGCTTATATTGAATGGAGTATTAGGCACATATTTGGTGGTAGCTAGTAGCTTCTTATAGACTGCTTTTTTGGATATTTTGATCTCTGGGGCCACCTGATCAATCGAAGGTGTAAAAGATGATTTAGGTGCCAATCCAGATTTGTTTGTGTCATTAAGGTTGGTTTCAGTATTAGCAAAAAAGCATTTCAACCAAATTTTACGAAAAAATGACATTAAGTCATTAAACAGCTCAAACCTATTTAAACCAGTGTGAGGTACATAAGTTAATACCTTAGATAGAAGAGAGCTGGTTGCCTTGTTTAGATTAGTAGTACTCAGATTAAAGATAGGAATATCCTTCATTCCCTCCAGTAATGAGCATTGCGGGTCTCGAGATATCGATTCTGATTGATTGGTTGATGTCCCCGGAACTGAGTTTGATATTGTGCACGGTGCTGGTACTGTGGTCGTGGTTGATATTGTTGTTGGTATTGAGGTTGATAATAAGGACGCCAATTTCCCCTGATCTGATTTCGTCTCCCTAAAAAAGGTTGGCGAAATCCCTGATTAGAACCTGAGTTGTATCTAGTGCCTCTATTTTCATACATCATAGATGTTCCCTCATTGTCAGAGTCTGACGCATCTGAAAAGGTGGTAACCTTTTTATTGTATGATTTACTTGTCTGTTGGTAGGGATAGTGATCTTGATCTGATGTATCTGATTGAGAATAGTAACCTTCAGATAAATAAGGATAAGTGTTTTCTTTACTAAAGTACCTTATATCTCTTTTCAATTTAACAGTTTTGCGTTTAAGTAGATAATCGGTATATGAATTCATTCCCATATCTAGTTTTTCTAATTTTTTCTTGGCATCAACCATAGCTGTGCAACTCTTTATTTTGCTTTCCAATTCTAAAAATGTATTCAACAGCTTTGAGAGCATTTCCTTAGCTGTTTCTACTATTAACATCATGAGGTCCCTCGAGCATCTATTAGTAATTATGGACCACTTTTCTAAAAAATCCTTAGTCTGGACAAATAGGCGTACAGGCCTTCTAATGAAAAATCATGTTCCTTTTCAACATGTTCAGATATGGGTCGACCAACAGGGTAGATACACAGCTGTCACAGGCACATTATATGGTAAACCTCTCACATTTCTCTGTATTTATGCCCCACCCCCCCCCCCCCCCTTAGTCAATCCTTCACAGATTTAATAACAAGACAATGGGGTGATTTCCCGGAGGCACTCACTGTATTGGGGGTGATTGGAATGGTGTCATGGATAACTTGGCGGACTAGTGACGTTCACATGGGCTTCCCATGGGATGGGGAATGGCAAGACACACCTGAGTTCTACCACTTCTCTAGGGAGGGATACACCTTTTTCACCACAGCAAATTACGCTTTTTCCCACATTGATTACTTCCTTGATTCACATTCATATATGCATAGAATTTCTGATGCTATTGTCCTAGTGTGGGGGTTATCCTTCCACTCCCCTGTAGTGATTTGGCTCTGCACTCGGTTGCATATATCACGCCCCATTGAAGATTTTTTTACACACAATACTTGCTCCCTGATGCATTAGGCAACCCTATGGGAAGTTCCTCAGCTGTGAGAGGTGGATATTAACTGTTCTACCAGGAGGTGGTGACTTTGAGTGCCTGACTTAGTGGATCTTGAGTCTCACATGGTTGACCTGGAGGACTGAGGTCACTGAGAGGATGGGCATTTGGCACGTCAACAGTTTGTACTAATGCAGCAGCATCACCAGCATACCCTACTGGGAGAGCCTCAATAGTCTTGGCAGATGGCCCAGAGCCTCATTTATCAATTGGAAGACAAATAAGTAAAATACAACATAGATTATATCAGGCTACCTATTCTTCTTCTTCTATCCCTCTTATTAAAGACCCATTGGGCATTCTGATTAACAATCCCAAGGCGGTGGCGTGTAGCTTTGGTGCTCATTTTGAAGCTGTATACGCTTGGAGGGAGCTCTAATCTCAGGAACAAATATTAGGCTTTGTAGATGTTTTTCCACTTCAAACTCTCTCATCAATAGATTGCAACATGTTGGAAGGTGCCCTTATCGGGAGGCGCTCTCATCAGCCTTGGCGTGGATGCGACCTGGGAAAGCCCTGATGGGTTACCTTGTGAATTCTTCAAGGTCTACATGTCCAATCTTCAGGAACATCTACTGGGGGTGATCCACTCTGCGGCTGCTGGTGCCGTTTTTCTACCCAATTGGAGACACACAGAGATTGTGGTAGTCCCCTTGCCTGGTCAGCCTCCAGATGAACACTCCTCCTATCGGTTGATTTCCCTCTTGAATTTTGAAGTCAAGATTTTAGCGAAAGCGCTGGTGAATAATCTGGTGTACCTCATCCCTGGCTTAATGCCCCACCATGCCACCTGTCATAACATCCAGCATTTATACAATGCTTTGTCACTAGCAGATAGCATGGAGGTACCTGCGGCAATTCTCCTAGCTGAGATCAATAAGGCATTTGACTCCATGAGTTGGGAATACCAGTTCCTGCTTCTCCGCCGTTTAAATTTCAGCCCTAAATTTTTATCCTACTTTAAGCTTGTCTACACGGACTTGATGGTGCAGGTGGCCGGTGCCAGATCAGATTATTTTCCAATACAGCTGGGGATGAGGCAGGCTTATCCCCTGTCCCCACTGCTGTTTGCTCTTGCTATGGAGCCTCTGGCGGTAAAGGTGATGATGGACGCACAGGTATACGGCTTCGAGTGGAGGGAGTGCGTGTCCACCAGGATAGCCTTATATGCTGATGATGCTCTCTTCTTCCTGACTGACCAAAATACCTCGGACCTTATGTTCTGCAAATCATGCGCATTTTCGGTGAAACCTTGGGCCTTTACCTTAATTTGTCGAAATCTATGGTGTTCCCGGTGGGAGGCGTCCCACAGGACTATGGTTGGGCGGGTTCAAATACCTACATGTCTTTGTGTAACCCTGATGTGGCACTGGCATGGTCCCAAAACTTAGAACCTGTTCTGACTCGCTTGAGGGAGGATGTTAAGGTTGGGTCGGTGTTTCCTCTGTTCCTGACTGGTGGGTCAGAAATTTTTAAAATGGTATTGTTGTCCTGGTTTCTGTACCAAAGACAGTATTTTCCATATGACATTCCACTTTACTTGGTTTGGAAACTGAATTCCATTCTTAGAGGCTTCCTCTTGGACGGTGGGACCCCCTGGAACTCCCACCCGCTTGTATCAAACTCAGTAAATGCTTTCAACCGACCTTCTGTGGGGGAATCGAAGCAGCAGATATTGACTCATTTTGCCATGCATCACACTTGCTGGTCATCAATGAAACGTGGTACGACCTCCGGAGCAGGCTGCCTATGTATCTGAGAAGTGGACGATGGGGAGAATCCCTCTTATTTCTTATTTGTATGGCAGGGACAATGATACTGTTCTCCCTCCAGTGACAGGGGTGGTCTTAAATCAATGGAGACAATTTCTTCATCTGAAGGAATGGTGGGGGAGGCTGACGGAGTTGACACCACTTTGGCTGGGCCGCCTGATGCCGCAAGTGGCTACGCTGCAATGCTTTTTAAATTGGACTTCATAGGGATCACCCTAGGAGACATCATGAGCGGAACGGTCCTTAAGTTCTTAAAGACCATGCAGATGGAGTACCAACTCCATCATAGTTAATTTCTGCCAAGTGCTGACCATATACATTTTAACCCTGCCTGATCTTCCTAAATTTAACCCATTGGAAGCTAAGCTCATGATTGGCGACCTGGGAGACCACAAAATTGCCAAAACATATCAGGCCCTTATTTCCAACTGTCCATATACAGTCCTTGTTCTCAAGGGGGTCTGAGGCTGATGTCAGGGTCCTAGAAACGAGGATTGGACTGAGGCTCTGGGGGCACCTTGGGAGGCTGCCATTGCAGCCTGACCTAGGCTGATTCAACTTAAATAACTTCAAAGAGTTTATTTCCCATGCCATCATTTATGGTGAATGGGGCTGATTGCCTCCCCGATCTGCTTCCGTTGTCAAGTGGCAGAGAGAACATTTATTCATACATTATGGGGTTGCACAGCACTAAACCAGTTCTGGCATGGGGTGACGTCTTGCTTAGGTGGGGCCTTGTCGTGATCGATTCTGATGGACTCAAAACTCAATCTGGGTGGCAATAGAAACAAATTATTGCTACTGTTTCTGGGCTGACTCTGGCGAAGTGGGATATTGCAAGGACATGGAAGACCAACGCCCTCCCCTCCCTTGCGGTCTTGAAGAGGGGGATGCATTACTGTATGGGCTTGGAGGTGGCAGTATATAAGGCAAGGGCCTAACTGCAGAAACACCCCAAGGTTTGGCAGATGTGGGCGGTTTATAAAGGCACTGTGCTGGAACCTGTCCAATCTCTGGGGCAGTTGGTGGATGATGAGATTCAACTGTTCACGGGATGAGAGGGGGACAGGAGGGGATGGAACAAGTGCTCACATTTTAGGACCTGTTATGTGCCTTATTAGTATACTGTGGGTGGGGGCTAGGGCTGGGCTAAGTGAGCAGGTATTTGATTTAATTTATGCTTATTTTGCTTCTATTCCTTTTCTATGTTGGCCCACCTGGTTGTGTTTCTATATCAAAAACCAATCAAATCTGTTTTGAAAAATTATACATTATATGAGAAGCGGAGCAGGAGATTGGTTTTAAGGCAGTAGGAAGGGAGAGGAGTGATGATTTTGAAGAGGTAGTTTAAACTCAATATTTGATAAAATAACAATTTTTAAGAAAATAAATGAGAGTGTGTGTGTATTTTATCTGTACGTTTATGTAAAAATCCCAAGTGAAATCCAACAAACACCTCCCCATACCCAACTTAAAGCACCTGAACCCAACTATTTACTACAGAATATATTTACTAGAGGGGTGTTACACCCCAAACACGTCCCATGCAGCTATGCCCTGCACATATTGAAGCACATTCAACCACTCCCAACTATATTTCTTGTCCCCAAGTGTGTTATAGCATATACAAATGGTTTATTAGCAATTTCATATATTATGCATTTTCAGTTATGAATGTTTTGTTCTGTGGAACAAAATAAAATCAAAGGTTTTTTTGTAGTCAATAAAGCTTATGTTGATTTCCCTTTTGGCGTCCATTGATTTTTTCAATTATCCAGTGGGTGTAAGATATTCTGTCTCTTGTTCCCATCCTTCCCTGTATCTAGCTTGCCCATTCAGTAATTATTTTTCAATGTAGGGTTTTCATTTGTATTTATTAGTTGCAAACTTTTAAAAATATTTGTCATTAAGTCAAATATTTATTTAACAAATTATTTATGTATATATTACTGTTTTCTTATGGTTTATCACTGTATTAGTGTTACCTAATGTTTTTCATTATGATAATCTACTATTGTTTATTACATTTAATTTGTGTTTTATTATGTAGTATCTTATTTAATTACTATTTAATCATAAGTGATAAAAGCAGTATTATGCCCACAAGCTAAATTGGTACACATTCAACCCTGTATGATGGAGGTGCCTTCTAGCCCTAAGGCATACATGGCAACAGATCTGATTCAGTCAGGAGAATCCCAATTTAAAAAGCAAAAAATGGCTTTATTTGTGCTGTATCCCACCTAAAATGGACTCTATGTAAGGTTAGTTAAAATCCCCTTGATTGTTTTCACTTTTCCTCTCTTTCAAAATATTTACTATCACATTTTTGTATCAAATTTCAATGGCGAAAAAGGGTAGATGGTAGAGATTTTACAAGGAAAATGTATGGAGTTGGCATCGCATGACACCGTCCTTCAGGATTCCTGCCCCATTCTGCCTCCAGCTCACCCTCGGAATTTGTGGCCAGCTGGAGTAAAATGGTTTCACTTTTTAGCACAGTCTAAAAACACCTCAAATAGATCTTTTTCCAGAGTAAGGAGCCGCATTGCGGTGAGTTATCAGTTACATTGACTTCGACATGGGTATGCCAGCTCCTGAAGCTGGTGATGTTGGTGGCCATATTGGAGTGGTAATCATTCTCATAATTAATTTTGAAATCAAATAGCAGAACAAACACAACTGTTTTCACTTTTCATTTTAAAAAATGCGGTCTTCTTAGGGAGCTTTCATGTGGAGGGATACAACAGAGAAAATATAAATATGTGTATTGATATTGGTTCATTCTAGCACTGCAAATTCCTCCCATGATACTTGAGAAATGTATAAGAAGATATAGCCTTTCTTGACGGTGGCTAGAAATTCATTGCTAGAAACTCTGATTCATTGCACGCAGCACAGCATCTCTGAGATTGCAGTCCATGTCAAGACAGCCTATAAGCAGCCGTCAGAAAAGCTTTGAGAAAATAACAGGACTGTCTGCATCACCTGCCACTAGTCCTTTCTATATCTCTGCAAAGACGCATGCAGGTCTAATATTGCCCACACCTTGCTCTGTAAATATAGACAGTGTACAAAGTGTGTGTTCTCTGTGTCACTTTGCTTCTCGGTCCTCTAAACCCGTTACTCCCGCTCGCAGGTTTAGTCGGTGAAGGTAGGGTCGAGCCACGGCAGTATGGTGATGTTCGGATCCTGCGACCAGGGAGGAGAAGCATTTATGCGGACACTGAGAGCAGGTGTGTGCTGGAGGGGTTAGAGGGCAGGGAGATGAGGATTCAGTGCTATGAGTAACTAGAGAGTATGGATCAAGATAATTGCAATAGCAGTTCTGAGCAATCTGGTGTACGCACTGGAATCCTGGGACAACGCTATATAAAATCATTGGCTGGGGGACGGGGGACCCTCCCATATTAATACATTTAAAAACACCCCAGGACCTGGCCCACATGGGGCATAAGGGAAAGTAGGGCTTTTTTTAAATATTATTGCGGATCCTCCATGGATTCATTACTCCTCCACCAATTTGCAGTAAAATGAAAGAAAATGTTTAGGGTCCTGGCAGGGTTCCTGTGGGGCCCCATGAGAAGCCCTAGGGGTCAGGGTATTCTTACCTTGCCCCTTGTGTTTTTTAAAATGTTTTTCTTGGTACTTCGGCCAAGTCCCGAGCCCCAAGATGGCTACCAGCACATCCTGGTTGAAGTGTTGGCAGCTAATCAGATCTCACAAACATATCTTTCAGATCTGCAGAGGATTTGCGTCCCTAGATATGCATAAATCTTTTTTCTTTAATAACTCCAAAAGTACTCAATGGATTTAAACCAAATTACAAAAACGGTTCTTTCTGGACCAAGATCTAGCTTTCTAACTAATTTGGAGTAATTCTGTTCAGCGATTCGGGCTGTAGTTATGTTCAAACTTCCTATGGAAAATTGCATGGAAAAAATGCGTTTCAGGATGCCCCCTTTTTCTTGGCTTGATGAATTACTCCAAAACCTTCCAAACGGCAGCTGATGTGAGTGGCAAACTAGTTTTTTTTAAAGTTGAAGTGAAGATTCTTGAAACAGCGCCAAAGTAATTAGCAAAACAAAAAACACACTGTCTATGGATCAAGGTCCTAACTATAATTACCTACTGGAAACAGTTATATAAATATATATTACCTACTGATGGTCGCCAGTAGGTGGTCATAGTTAGAACCTAGTTTCCATTTGAAAAGCATTTTTTGATTTGCTAATAACTTTTGCGTCGTTTGACGAATCTTCCCGAAATTCTTCCAAAAAACGTCTATCCAGGTCAGCTCCTATCCTGAAAGTTTGGGGGTGATTCGTCAAACGGGGGCTGAGAAAAAAGGGGGGGTCCCAAAACGCGTTTTCTCCATGTTAATTTTCATAGGAAAGTTTGAGACGGGCTACAGCCCGAACTGCTGAACGGAATTACCCCTAATTTGTCAAAAAGGTAGAACTTGGTTCAGAAAGCGACCTTTTTTTTAAATGGGGTTAATCCGTTCAATAGTTTTTGAGAAATTTAAAAGATAAGAGTATCAATTTCCCATAGGAAACTTTGGACAAGTCTACAGCCGAAACTGTTGAATGGAATTACCCCAAATTTGGCAAAAAGGTAGTGCTTGGTTCAGAAATCGACCTTTTTTTAAAATGGTGTAAATCCGTTCAGTAGTTGCTGAGTAATTAAAAAAACAAAAGTTTTGATATCTAGGGCAACCATGGAGTCGCGAACCCTCCCGACCATGTGCTTCATTCTAATTGGCTGCCATGACCACAAGCTTCATTGTAATTGGCTATCAACACTCCAAACCAGGAAGTTTTGGCAGCTATCTTGTGACTCGGTAGAAGTGAGTCACCAGAAAACAGAGAAACAAAGATGTAAAACAAGAGAAGGGGGTAGAAACCCCCTGACCCCCTAGGCCTACTCAGGAGGACCCAGAAGGCCAAAAAAATCATTTAAAAAAAAAATTACAGCGCAATTCGTGCTGGGGTCCCGAATTCTGCCAAATTGTTAAAAAACGGTTTCCCGCATTTTATTTTAATGATGCCCCTGGGTGGGCTAGGCCTCGGGGGCATTCCTTAAAAAATAAAAGCAGGGGCCCACCGGGGTCCCCGCAGTCCGGGGACCACCACGTCCCCGGGGCTTCACTCATCTTGGGAGTGGGGCGCGCAGCCCTCCTCCCAGAGCCCATGATGGTCCTGGGGACCGCCACCCCCAGGGCCAGTTCCTGCAGTGTCCTGGGGTGCCCACCCCCGGGACAGTGCTGTGTGCTATGACAGGGCGGGAGTCGCGCAGCTTCTGCCCTGTCATAGCAAACTTGCTTTGGATTTTTGAAGCGAGAGCTGGGGAACCTGCTCTCTTTCCAAAATCCAAAGCTGATTGCTTTTCCACACGGGGAGGTGCATGTCAGCAGCTCCCCGTGTGGATAGCAATGCCAGCTCCCGCAGGACGCGGGGAGCCGGCGGGACCGTGGGGGCATTGGGGCTCCCCCACGGTCCCCAACGGTGAGGCCAGGCCCTGGAGGATGGGATCCTCGGGACCGGAATTGGCCACGGGAGGAAGGCCGACTTGGTCCTCTTCTTGTTTTTTAAAAAAAAATGATGAACATGTTGACATGCTTCGGAGGATGGAGTCCCCGAGGCGAATGTAAATTAGTGAAAGTGGACATTTTTTTTTGTCGTGACTCTAGCGCGGCCCCCGTGTTGAAGCGATGGGTGCGCAGCTCTCAGTGCGGCACTCGAGTACTACTTAAGTCTTTCAAACACTGAGGGGTATATTCTCAAGGACACATCACCAAGTTAACGACACTTTTTCGCAACCAAAATGGTGATAAATTTACCGCACCATTCACAAGCTGGAGCAAAGAGCCATATCACCAGTTTACCAGCGATAGCAGCCTCAAAAAGCATCGTCATGGATGACCCCGGCAAATATTGCTAATGAGATGGAGAGTAGGCGTTCCCATGCAAAGAGCAACGAGCACATCACTTCGCAAGTTTCTCAACCACCAGCAAGATCATCGAAGAGAGTACAAAACAGGTGATATGGTGCGTTAGTAGCAGGAAGTTTACACTTGCTCTGAGCTGGTGTAAAGTCGGACTACAATCTAAAAGATGAAAGGGAGCCCAGCCCAGAGCAACACCTGAGCGATAACAGATGCAATGAAGCCAACGATCATTCAGCTCGGACACTCAACACTGCTCTGACACCCCCTGCCAGCCGCCCCTTGTCCGCCATCCCCCCACAAACAAATGTGACAGCAACCTTAGGAAATCTGGAACGTAACAAATTGGCTGATGTTGCACAATTATAAATTAAGAAGTTGCATGTGAGGTTGGACAAATAAGAATCACAGTCATGTATGGATTTACATATAAAACATTTTATTTGAACAAAACAACAACAAATAAAATTAGGTACAGCCATGGCGTGTTATCCCTGGACCATTTGTGAATCACAGCCAGCAAGACAAAAACCAAAATAAGATGCACCATGCGTCCATCAAAGGAGAGAGAGAGAAAGAGAGGAAGAGTGAGAGAGAGAAAGAAAGAAAGAGTGAGAGAGAGAGGAAGACAGCGAAAGAGAGAAAGAGTGAGAGAGAGAAAGAGAGAGAGAAAGAGAGAAAGAGAGAAAGAGTGAGATACAAGGAAGAGAGAGAGAAATAGAGAAACAGTGTGAGAGAGAGGAAGAGAGAGAGAGAGAAAGAGTGAGACAGAGAGGAAGAGAGAGAGGAAGAGAAAGAATGAGAGAGAGAGGAAGAGACAGAGAAAGAGAGAGAGAGTGTCAGAGAGAGAAAGGAAGAGATAGAGAGTGAGAGAGAGAGAAAGAGTGTGAGTGGCAGAAAGGAAGAGATGGAGTGGGAGAGTGAGTGTT